>NC_059353.1:27910000-28560000 GCF_019703515.2 Myxocyprinus asiaticus | reverse complement strand
TTGAAAATAAATATTCCGAATGTGCCTGGATGAAATACTGTTTGTGGTGGGTTTTTGAAGTGCAAATCTGTGCGTGCTTTTTGGGCTAATATAGAACACACCTTTTCTCTATCCCAACTTAACAAGCTAGATAAGTAATCCATTCATAGTTTAATTCCCCCAAAAATTGTAAACACTGTGAAGCTATCAAATTGCTCTGTTTGGGCGTCCCAACCAGCCTGTCACAGTCAACCAAATATCCTTTGGAGTTTGGGATGGGACTATAAGTTTGCCCAACCAATGGCAGATGGGGGAGCGTTAAGGAAACCTGTTTGAAAACCATTATAAAGGTACATTTTTTTGCAATTCCATTTGGTGACACTAGTGGCGCAGAAACTACACTGTTCACCTTTAATGATAATAATTAACTTTAAAGTAATGGATGCTAGATGCTAATGCTTGCATTCCAATGCAAACAATAATTGACAAAGGGGTCTGTGGACATTGTAGTATGTCCCAATACCGGCATACTGTCTGGCTACATATTCAAAAAGTATGTGATTTCCAGTCACTAGTGAAGTATAACACTATGCATACTTTTAGTGCATAGAAGTATGAAAATTGGGAAACAGCCTTCTCACCTCAAGTTATTTCAATCTAAAGGCCAATATTTTAAGGTACACACAAACGTGTGATATGGATTGCAAGGCAGTGCGGCGAACATGTTTGTGTGCATGTTGGTGATAAAGAGGTGCAGAGACACAGAGACTGCAGAGAAAAAGAGAGATTTGCATTAGCATGGGGAGGAAGAGTGATAGCCTGTCAGGTGACAGTATTAGAAAGCTGTCACCCAGGTCTGGCATGCGGGCAGCAATTACACAGTGGAGGCCGCATGCCTACTGAGCCAGCTCCATGTGGAAGCACAATTAGACACGGCTCCCTGTCTTACCGGCGGCATCAAACCAACCTTGCCGCAGCCTTTTGAAAGTTGTCCATTGAATGTTTCTTTGCTACTCCATCACAATGAATCTCCACCGATCCCAGTGGATGAGTCGCTGCTGGGACAGCCTCTGTTCTGCAGACTGCTGCTGACACCTGAACAGCGTTGTTTTCCCTTGAGCGCAGCTGAGCACGTGAACTCTCTGGGGGAAGGCATGGGGAAATCTGTGTCCCTACACTCATTACTCAGTGTTTGGCAGCTATTGCATGACAAAAGGAGGAGAAGCCGGCTTGGATACAGAAAGCTACATTGGCAGTTCACCCTCCCTGATGCCAGGTTTAAACAAGTGCATCTTCCGAATTTGGAGTGTAGCCTAAGCAATTTAGCTCTGCTGCAGAATCCCACACATAGACCCCATCATTCCCTGGGTAGCCTTTATAAATTTAAGCCTTGTGGTTCTCGCTTTTATTTGGGCTTAATACCAAACCTTGTAGAACCTCTTGGGTGCGCAAATACAGTTTCTGTTCCGAATTGCATTATGGGTGTATGTCCATGAAAAGTAATAGAATGAAACAATAGAAGTAGTATTACAAGAGAGAATGGCAATGTTGTAGGGTTGTGAAAGTGTCCATGTGCAGTGTTACAATTATTCTCAGGGTTGCTGCAGAGTTTTTAAAATCAAATTTAAGACTTTTTAAGACCTGAACAAATACAAATAATACTGTATCCCCATCCCAAAACAAACCCACCCAATTTCAAAATAAATCATGTATCACAGACTCTTACTTAAACAGGCAGGGGCACTCATTCAACATTGCCTTAACAGTGCTTATCAGTAAAACAGGGTAGGCTATATGCAAGTTTAAAATATTTAAGACATTTTCCACATTTATATCACATTAAAATTTTAGGTTTAAGTACCATTATATAAATAAATACAAATTAGAGGTCGACAAATATTGGATTTTACTGATACGATACTGTGTTGAAAGAAAAGCAATTAATCTGCTAATAGTTTTTAAAATTGGTAGCCTATATTAAACGTTCTTAGTCTTTCCTTCTTGTGATGGGGAGAGCCAGACAGAGGCCAATGACTAGGAGAAAAAAAAAAAAAAAGATTGATTCAGAGTGCGGAACTTTTAATTTTAAAGGCTGAAATACACCGGGGACTTTTGAAATGTTTGCGCTTCATTGCTTCCAGTTGCTCATTCAAACAGATAAGGGAAATAAAATGTGCATTCCTACAATGATCTACAACATATTACAATATAAACAATTAAAAGTAAACATTGTTATATTTCATCAACACTATGTCATAATCACCAACAGTTGGGATATATCGGAAATGTTAGGATATATCGGAAATTTATGACAAGCGATCACTATATGACTATATTAAGACTTTTGTTGTATCATTTAAGATAGTTAAGACTTTTTCTGACCTTAAATTTGGGGAAACTGAAACTGAAACTTAACATTTTAAGGATTCGCTGGAACCCTGGTTCTACACTGGGGTAACGGCCAAGAGTAATGTGTTAGCAAGTTGGAAGATGACAGTATTGTACAGTCTGAAGGCAGGAAGGGTGCCCAATAGCATTTCTTTTAAATTAATTATGGAAGAAACCATTGGCTTAAGGTGCTTCAAGATCCACATTGTTGAAAGTATGTGCAGAATTGTCCATTACCTTGATTTTGCCAAGTAAGACATGTTCCTGGATCAACATCCTTGTTAGGCCTAGAACAACATTCCTATGAACCAATAAGATTTCCAATCAAAAAGGGGTGGGTTTAGGTTTTATTCTTATGAACCTATAATTTTACTCTGATTTTAGGAGATGGTTGTAGGAACTCTTTATATGAAAAGTCCTTTTTTTACTCACCCTCGTGTTGTTTCAAACCCATATGACTTCCTTTCTTTTGTGGAACACAAAAGTATACATTTTTTAAAAATGCCCCACGCAATCACTGATTTCCATACAATAGCAGTTAATAGTTACTCACTTTAAAGTTTAAAGTTCTCTAAAGTGTCATAAAAGTAGTCCATCAGACTTGTCCATATTCCAAATGTTTTGAAGACATTTGATCACTCTGGATGATGAAGTGATCGAAATGTATCATTATTCAGTCATTTATTCGCTCTCAAATCATATCATTGATCAACTCATGTATAGAGAGCCCCAATCAAATATGGTGACAGGTCAATAGCACACACCTCATTGGTTCTTGCTCGTCTCATGACCAAACGTCATGACACAAGAACCAATCATTTTTGATGATGCTGACATTATTTAAAATATAATTTTGTGTTCCACAGACCAAAGATCATATGGGTGTGGAATGACATGAGGGAGAGTAAATGACGACAATTTTTATTTCTGAGTGAACTATTCTTTAGTTCTTAGTGTTCAACCTCTAAACTGTTTCTAGCTTCTCAGTGTAATTACTGATTGCATAACTATTTGCATTACTATCACAATAGGTTATAAGGAGTGGCAGTCATGGACAGTCTATCAGTAAATACAGTCAGCCAACACATACAGTCATACAGTCTCACAGTCACATACACCAGTGTATTGGCCATCATTAATCCTGCCTAATCAAGCCCAGCCCCCTGATGGGTGTCGAGAGGGGTTGAGTGAGAGGTGGGGGGAGGGGATATGAGATCTAAGGGTGTGCCAGCTGGTGTAGCAGCCACTTACAGTGAGTCATAGGACCATCTGTCCAGTCACTCTGCTCTACCTCTACACACGCGCACACACACACACACACACACACACACACACACGCGTTTGTTTTTCTATCATGGTGAGGACTTACTATTGACTTTTGTTTTTAATTTAAGCTAATGATATTTTTTTATCCCATAACCCTATACCTACCTCTAAACGTAACCCTTACAGAAACCTTTTAGCTATTTTAGATATTAAAACATTATTTAGTAGGTTTATTAAGCCAATTTCCTCATGAGGACTGTCCTGACAATGTAGGTGATTTCAGGTTTACCTATCCTTTTGGGGACATTTGGTCCCCACAATGATCATAAAGCCTGCCCCACACACATACCTAAAAGGCTGTATACACAAATCACGAACAAATATAAAATAGGAGCATGACATGAACTGTGAAAACAATGCAAAATATCTTATATATCTAAAATAGGTCATAAAAATAGGTTTCATTTCCTTTAAGTAATATTTAGTTCTGATTTTGGAGTGAAATATGACCTGGACATGCTCTTGACAGGTTTTGTGAGATTCGCTCATTTAGAGGTTTGTTGGACCTAAAACTGGCACTCTCTGTGAATATGCCTTAGGCTTTCATTGGACAAACATTCAGTAAAGACTGATAATTGGAATTAAGATCGAAGGATTTTCCTTGAAATGGGCATACTGAGAAAGAAAGTGTGAGATTATGATGTTAATTCAAATATTGGACACTATAATGTTGTGTAGAGAACCTTCAAGATTTATTTAAAAAACCTCTACCTGTGTGTGTGTGTGTGTGTGTGTGTGTGTGTGTGTTTGTGTGTGTATATATATATATATATATATATATATATATATATATATATATATGTATATATATATATATATATATATATTCCTCCTACCCCAATTTCCATCTTGGCTGCTTCCCATCCAAAAGCAGCAGAGGAGCTAACACTGTGGCTCTTTGACTAATTAATAATGGATACAGCTAGAGGCAAATTGAAACTATAATTATCCTTTCCTTACACCCTCACTCTCAGTTTTTGCAGAGTTTTATTCATTCAAGTTAAGATTCACATTCAAATATATGAATGTAATATAGTAATTCTTGTAGGCCTATAAATATTAAGCAGACATGGCATCACAACTCCATATTTTCTAAACACTGTTATGTATTGCACCTACCAGCAGGAGTTGCTTGTGAGCTCAATTGATTATGACACAAAAAAGCCCACAGCCCACTTCGAGAAACCAACCGCTATGTCTCAAGTGCTACATAACTAATGCAGCCGTACAGTTTAAAAAATACCATTTCACCTCCAGCTTTGAAATTATTTCCTAATGCAAACAACACTCCCCAAAATGATTTCTATCACAAGCAAAGTCTAGGCACAGACCTTCTTACTAACTGCATTGGCAAGAAATGAGTTTGAAACTATATGTCTTCAGTTTTACAGCAAGAAGCTGGCTATGCTTAATTATTTTTTTATTTTTTTCAAACGCCAAATGTTGTTTTCTCTGTTCCATCTGCAAAGCCTGTGCTGACTGCCACACGTCTTCCCAAGAAATTCTTCAGCCCTCTTTAGTGCACTGATAACTGTTTCCTACCCTGCAGGACATAAAACTGTTTAGGCTGGTTTGCTGGTCTTCCAACCTGGTCAAGCTTGTCTTTGAACCAGGTTTTGGAGACAAGCTGTCCAAACAGTGAACACCAGCTTGGCTACACTGGGAGACCAGCTAAGAGTCTCACTACCATCTCTGACTGGTTTAAGCTGTTTTTATTTCCATCAGGTAAACTATGTCCATCAATGATTTGAAACTAACAGTTTTTTACTCTCTCTTTCTCTCTCTCTCTGTACAGATGTTTCTCCAGGTCTGACCACTTGGCTCTGCACATGAAGCGACATATCTAAGACTGAGGGAGAAGAGAGAGAGAGAGAGAGAGAGAGAGAGAGAGAAACAAAGACTAAAAGAGTGAGATCGAAGAGAAGAACAGGTGTGCACCACCCAGATGAGAACATTCACAACAGACACTGGGTGCACACAAGGGGTCTGGCCGCAAACTTCACCACAAGGAATATGCGAGGCAGTGTGGGCAAACGTTGTTGGAATCTACACGCTCTCAATACAGTCCAGCCTTTTCATCAGCGATTAGCCATGCCTTACCAAGCCATAGCATGGAGGTCAGACACTGCCAAACACCACTTTTTTTTTTCCTTCATTCTCTTTTGTACAGTAAAACACCACAAGCATGGGATAAAAAAAACTTGTGAACAACACATCATGTACAAAATCCAAACGTACATCTCATTCATTACATAAGAGGAGCGTTCTACTAGATAATCCTGCTCATTGTACATTCTGGAACTTCCTTCTGTTTCTTTTTCAATCAAGGCCACATCACAATAACCAACCTGCAGCTATGTCGTATACAGCAAGCAACCAAACTCGGAAAACAACATTGCCAATACATTCTGAGGATTTACTAATGGAACTAGCGGCCAAACATAACGCCTGACCCCCAAAAGCAGGCTCTGCTTTAAAAAACAAAACAAAAGAAAATGCAGCATCGGCAATGCTCAGGATGTGTGCTGATTTCTTGTACTCTTCGCTCAGGAGCGAACTCTTCTCTGCTCTTCACATCTGTCACCTCACTGGTGACTGAAACGATGCGCAGCGACACTTTCTTGCCTTTGTTTTTTTTTTTTAAGACAGTGTTAAAAAGATGGTTTGTTTTCCTTCTGAGCTGAATTGTCTTAAACTTGTGAAAAGTAAAAAAACTCGCTTTGCATACACAAGCATAAATGTGCACATATGGGCCATGGGGGGAATTGTAAGCCCTTCTCAGTATGCACAAGGTTCGACTCAGTGGCTGCTATTTGGCACTGAAAGCGAAAAAGTTTGAAAAAGACAGAAACAGAAACCCCCAAAAGATCGGGATTGTTGGCTTGGTATGAAAGGACAGATGTCTTCTGTTTTTCATTTTGCTTTGCTCTGATTTGATCTGGGAAAAGCAAACCAAATGCAACATGGCATCAGCACGGACCTTGTGTGATGCTCTTGACACTGGAAAAGCTCTTTGGTTTTGTGTTGATACTGGCACCTGTGTAGCCCTGTGTTGAACCAGGGCTTTGGGGGGATGGATAGCAGGACGTTTGACTCTCAGATTGTGGAGCACATGCTGGGATCAGGATCCAAAAGAACTTGGTGGCATCAGCCCAGACAAACTTTGCCTGTTTTGTATCCATTGTCTGCACTGATTTTTTCAATGTTCTCTGTGCTTTTTTTCATACAGTAAAGAAAATCTCAAAAACAACACAAAAAAAAAATAAAAAAAAAATAAAAACAACTAGGAGGGAAAAAAATCCGCAAACAAAAAAAATTCAGAAAAAAACTAAAAAACTCTTTCACACACACACACACACACAGTACATAGAATGGTGTTTTTGCTCCTGGCTTTTCCTGAGAAAAAAACTAAAATCTCAACAACAAAAAAATGTAGAAGAATAATTACCAAGATAATGAACAGCGTTAAAACAAAACACTGCATGGCAGCCTCTTTCAGACAGATACACACACTTGCACACATACATGCACAGCTTGCCTCTCAGCATTATTTGTTTTTCACCAAAATCTTCACAGCAGGGTTTTAGCAATTGTTGTTTTGTAGGATTGCATTCCATCCAGACGTCAGACTTTAAAATGAGAGCTTGTTGATGTATTCTGGTAAATTATGTCAAACCGGGCCTAGGTCTAGCTCTGTGTTAACAATCAGCTTCTAAATCATGGGTACAAAATATATATCATTGTTCCCAAGGTTGTGAAGCCTGCCATGGCACTGCAGTCAGGGCGTTTCTCCACTGACCCTCCTCTTCTCCACTGATTTATTGGCTGCTGAGGGTGGAGAGGAGATTGAAAGCCATTATGATTCAGCAGTTACATGTTTGAAGTCATCGCAGACTCTACTAAACGTTCCCAGAGTATACCTTAGGGGACTGGAGCTACACAATCAATACCAAAACTCTTAGTGCAGAACTGCTTAAGAGTGAAGTGTTGGTGTCTTTCTCTTGGTTTGAGGCCTGCTGAAGGCAGCTCTTCTGTCACATATACAAACACACACACTCACCGTCAATGCATTTTACTCTGAACCATCCAATTGATTTGCCCATTTTTTATTTCTTTTAACCTAGGTTTGGTTTGTTTTCTCGAGCTAATTGTTATTTTGTCCAGTGAACTGCAAAGTCATGCCAAACCTTCGATGAAATGGGGGATGAATTGGTTTATCTCCACTAATGTACAATCAGTTGTGGTTTTTGGCACTTTCCACGAGGAGCGGCATGTGTATGTGACGATTGTATGTATGAGTTTCTGCAAAGTCAGCCAGCAGGACATTTTGCTACAGTATCATAATTACATTGTCAATAACTTGCCACATTAATGGAATCTGTGGGACAGTGTACAGCATTCTTCATGTGTCAAACCAATTTAGAAAGACTGATATCTAGAAAAACAGCTTTGAATTTAGCAAAAGGGTTACATTTCCATTTTACTCAAAGATTGCTGTGATGAAAAGCAACATTTATTTCTCGCTGATCTGGCCTCCTGTGACTCTAATGAGTTTTTGCTCCCTAAGAAAATGAAGATTCTGCTTCTTCCTACAGTCACCATATGGACACAACAGCAGGAAAGCAGAGACCAAAAAATAGCATCATATCATTTCCCTGACACTGATGAACAATGAAGCCACTGAACACAGTCTTCAAATAAACATTGAAAATATACATATAAATATCATATATTTAAATACAGCTCAAAGCCATGTTGAATGCAAAATTACAAATGAAGATCCCTTCTCTTTTTTTGCCAAGATGTTCCACACGTAACCAAATGAATATGGAACTGGCAAATCAAATTCATTAGCAGGCAGCATGCCATACAATCCCTTCACATATCAAGTGCCATTTGAAAACCCCATTCTCTCACTCTCAGATGAACAGCAGTGGTCCACACGCCATCTATCGCACAGGCATCCAATGCATACTTAGACTTTGCCCAAAGATTTACGCATTTGCAAATAAACTGCTGGGTGTTGAAAGAGAGAAAGAGAAATTTTACTTTAGATTCTATTCTAAACTCAGTATATATCTCCGATTCTGCCCTCCACCAGCCTCCTCTTAATTTGTTCTTGAACGTCTGTGTGACCATTGGATGGTCTCTAGTATGTGTGCTTGTAAAAAAATGGTCATGTTGGTTTGAATGCTAAGTCGAAGAACCCTAGCCGTGAAGTTGCAAACAGCGAATTAGTCGCATCGGTTCTAGTTTACTGCATAGTCAGTGCAGGATGTCTTAAGAAGTACTTTCAAGGTCACGCATGCCTTTAGAAACAACATTCTGAATATCGCCGAAACACTGGTTAAAATGTTGTCTTAAAGTGATAGCTCACATTATTCTCAATTCCTAACACAATTCTGAATTGCGAACTGTACAGAAGACCACCTTATCTACTGCGAGTTATCTATACGAAATTAAGATAATGACGTAGAGGAGTGTTTTACATGAGAGTTAAGAATGTTTGAAAACATTCTAAGGGAACAATTTTGTGAACTAGTGATTTGGGCACTCTTCCAGTGAATATCCCTTTCCAAGCTGTTTGCTTTATAGCTTCAAAGAGGCTTATGGCAGCTTTTTAAATTTTATACAAAAAAAATGCTTGAAACATCACAAGGGGATTTTATGAAAAGGGTCAGAGGCAACTAAGACATCTTTTCAGTTTTTAATGTAATTTTTTGAAAATTATTTCACTCCATAACTAACACTTGTCATAGTTACTGCTAGCTTAGTCTGTTTAATGACAGCTGTTGATTGTCTGCATAACATTTTGTAGCATTTCAAGATGCACTTATCAGAAGTATGTGAACACTTAATTTTTCAGCTTATTTAATATGTAAGCTTTAAGGTTCAATACGCAACATAAATTGTAACATGTTTTATTGTCATTGAGCCATATTCAGGAACCAAGAGCAGAACAAATGTGTAAATCATTCGTACAAAACATTCTTACATGAACTGTCGCATTCAATTCACTTAACACAGAAATCCATTCTGCTTACGTCTGCTTAGGTCCATTGCCTTCACACATACTCAGTGTATCAAAAAAGTAAAGTCCGCTATTCTGCGTATCTTGTCTAAAATTCACCCATATGGTTTTCACTCTCTCACAAAGTCAACAAGAGGTGAGATCTGTAAGGGTGGATTTGTAAGGCTTTATATTTCTTGAGATATACTGCATCTTGAAGTGCATTTGTATGTGTGTTTGTCCAAATTTGATGTGTCAGTAAATAAGGGATTCACCAGGACTTTCCCTTCGGCTTTTTACGTTCCTCACGCCCCACCCCATCTATCCCACCCTGCACGTGCAGAACCACAGTCAGCTGTTCCTAGATCAGTTATTTAAAACAGCCTTGCTCCTCTGCTTAAATTCAGTTCCATTCTGCAGTTGTAGAGGGCTTGTGTGTTACCAGCTGTCAGGGAGTGATATTTTACCTATGAATGTCTCTCAACATCACTAACCAGAGAGCAACCGGCCAACAAGAGACCTCAGTGACTTGATGCTTTACAGGTGATCTCTCTCTTACACAAACATGGCTCTCAAAGACCACCACCATTTGGTAGAGCAGGTACGGATCTAAAAAATAATAATAAAAAAATAAAAAAATAGAACAGTTATGTGCCATCTTGATTTATATCTATGGAAGTGGGATGACGTTTTGCTATTTGTATGCTGAAGCGTGTAGTTTCTTGCTAGAGCAGGGACCCTCATATCCACCATCACAACTTTCCCTCGCCACATCACTAACACTCCACCCCCTCACTTCCTGTAATCTTCACAATCTTCCTCTCCGTTTTTCTATTCAGTTCTTTCCTTGTGTGTTTTTCTTTTTTGGTTCTTTTGTTGTACAAAGTGTTTAAAATATTATTATTTGTATGATAAAATGTTAGTATGGTAATGTTCTTTATTAAGGAAGAAGACGAAATTTATTTTTGTTACTGGTCTGTTTCATAATTCTTTTTTAAATTGGTATTGTAAGATATCTATGCAAGAACTGTTCAGTGGAGCATTTTTATTTAAGAATGTAATTAATAAGTGTAATAAATGGTAGAATCTGAACACATCAGACTGACGTTTTCTGTTTCTGTGATCATAAAGAAGAGATATTACCTTGACAGCAGAGTGAGGGAGAGAGACATAGTATTTTTATAACCTTTGGTTGGGGGCTTTCAAAGAGCAAAGACACATTACCACAGTAAACAAAAACCACCACAATGTTACAATGGCTCTGTATAAAAAGGCTCAAAATGACTTTTTTTGTGTTGAGGGCTTCATTGGAATTAGAAAGCTGAGCACCAACATTCACAAGTTCCAAGAACATCACAATATGTTTGTCAATGGATATTGGTGTATATTATAGTGATTTTACCACAGTTAAGGGGTGTTCTAAGGTATGACGCAAAACATAACAACAATATGATAAATGATACCCATGTTCAATAATTACATTTATTAACAATAATTAATAATCAGAATAAAGTATTGTTCTGCCAAGCAATATAGTCCATTAGTCAAACTAGGTTTCCCACTTATTTTGACCAATGAATTGTTTTTCCAAGTCATTTGTGAAGTATTTTTCAAAATGATTTTATAGAGATTGCACTCAAAAAAGCAATACCTGCCCCCGCACAGAGCTCTCAAGACCATGATGGGAGAAAGGTGCCTCAAATTGTGTCGCCCCAGCCCTGGCTCGCAAGATCGCAATGGAAGAATGGTGCCCCAAATCGTGCCACCCCGCTCCGAGCTCACAAGATCGTGATGGGAGAAATGTGCCCTGAGTTGTTCCTGTCAGGCTACTCAGCTTTAAAGGCTCTATATGGTTAGGATTATGGATGTTCATAACGCATTCTTACATTCTGAACAAACAAGATAAACATGATCAACAGTATAGGTACACCATGACACAGGATCACCTCAGTGGTCTTGAGAAAATTAGTATCAACCATGTGATTCCTGAAGTCATTGATGATCTTGCATCAATGAAAACTAGGAGGGGAGGGTTACATTTTAAATGAGGGATTAGGTGTATTAGCACAAGCAGCAATCTGTAAGTATTCTGCCTTTCTCTTTATTTATTTGACTATAATTTAATTGTGCAATTTAAGTTATGTTTATATAATATAAATGTTAATATAATTTGCCATATATATACAGGTGCATCTCAATAAATTAGAATGTCATGGAAAAGTTCATTTATTTCAGTAATTCAACTCAAATTGTGAAACTCATGTATTAAATAAATTCAATGCACACAGACTGAAGTAGTTTAAGTCTTTGGTTCTTTTAACTGTGATGATTTTGGCTCACATTTAACAAAAACCCACCAATTCACTATCTCAAAAAATTAGAATATGGTGACATGCCAATCAGCTAATCAACTCAAAACACCTGCAAAGGTTTCCTGAGCCTTCAAAATGGTCTCTCAGTTTGGTTCACTAGGCTACACAATCATGGGGAAGACTGCTGATCTGACAGTTGTCCAGAAGACGATCATTGACACCCTTCACAAGGAGGGTAAGCCACTAACATTCATTGCCAAAGAAGCTGGCTGTTCACAGAGTGCTGTATCAAAGCATCTTAACAGAAAGTTGAGTGGAAGGAAAAAGTGTGGAAGAAAAAGATGCACAACCAACCAAGAGAACCGCAGCCTTATGAGGATTGTCAAGCAAAATCGATTCAAGAATTTGGGTGAACTTCACAAGGAATGGACTGAGGCTGGGGTCAAGGCATCAAGAGCCACCACACACAGACGTGTCAAAGAATTTGACTACAGTTGTCATATTCCTCTTGTTAAGTCACTCCTGAACCACAGACAACGTCAGAGGCGTCTTACCTGGGCTAAGGACAAGAAGAACTGGACTGTTGCCCAGTGGTCCAAAGTCCTCTTTTCAGATGAGAGCAAGTTTTGTATTTCATTTGGAAACCAAGGTCCTAGAGTCTGGAGGAAGGGTGGAGAAGTTCATAGCCCAAGTTGCTTGAAGTCCAGTGTTGTTTCCACAGTCTGTGATGATTTGGGGTGCAATGTCATCTGCTGGTGTTGGTCCATTGTGTTTTTTGAAAACCAAAGTCACTGCACCCATTTACCAAGAAATTTTGGAGCACTTCATGCTTCCTTCTGCTGACCAGCTTTTTAAAGATGCTGATTTCATTTTCCAGCAGGATTTGGCACCTGCCCACACTGCCAAAAGCACCAAAAGTTGGTTAAATGACCATGGTGTTGGTGTGCTTGACTGGCCAGCAAACTCACCAGACCTGAACCCCATAGAGAATCTATGGGGTATTGTCAAGAGGAAAATGAGAAACAAGAGACCAAAAAATGCAGATGAGCTGAAGGCCACTGTCAAAGAAACCTGGGCTTCCATACCACCTCGGCAGTGCCACAAACTGATCACCTCCATGCCACGCCGAATTGAGGCAGTAATTAAAGCAAAAGGAGCCCCTACCAAGTGTTGAGTACATATACAGTAAATGAACATACTTTCCAGAAGGCCAACAATTCACTAAAAATGTTTTTTTAATTGGTCTTATGATGTATTCTAATTTTTTGAGATAGTGAATTGGTGGGTTTTTGTTAAATGTGAGCCAAAATCATCACAATTAAAAGAACCAAAGACTTAAACTACTTCAGTCTGTGTGCACTGAATTTATTTAATACACGAGTTTCACAATTTGAGTTGAATTACTGAAATAAATGAACTTTTCCACGACATTCTAATTTATTGAGATGCACCTGTATATATATATATATACATATATATATATATATATATGGGGCTGTCGCAGAAACAACATCACATATGAACTTTTAAAATACTTGGGCCTGCCTTGTTATTCTTATTAAATAACATATTAATAAAATCAATCTTCATTTTGTTTGTCATTTTAATGTAATGAGTAAACACATTTTATCAAATGTACATTATTGTATTTATTTGTTATACTTTCGTATTTTTAAACGCCAATACAAGCTGGGTAGCGTTTCTGGGCGCATAGTGCCCTCATCCGACCATAAACAGCACCAAAGTTATCATAACCCACACGTTATAACCGAAAATTTAAATCATCCACAGAATTATCATTTCCACTGTGTGCAGTCTCCTGAGTTAAAATAATATCACCTCAGTGAATTATTTAGTAAATAAAGAATTCTTCAGCTTAATGGCAAAATGTATCTGTATGTTTTGTCTCTCTCTATGTTATGTTATTTTAATCAAGTAATGATTTGTCAAAAATTAATTGAATACATTCAGCATGAAATAAAACATTGCAGGAGTGAAAGAAAGCAGTAAACTCCCAGCTTGTACGTCTTCCCCATGGTGGATTATGGGCAATTAAATATACACTCGAAATTAGAGTGCAGAGTGGGCAAGAGTATATGAACAAAAGTAGGGAACGAGTGGCTCACTCAGAATTCAGACACTGCTACAAAATGGCAGACACAAGAAGTAGTGCACTATTTAGTGGATAGGGGCGTTTTCAGACACAGCGAGTGTTCCGTGACCAGGGTTGGTGCCCTACGCTGGCTGTGTACTCTGCATTTAGAGAGCGGCTGTACTGCTGTACAGAACTAATTATCTAAATTCTTTCGACACTGAAAACTGTAACTACACTGAAATAAGAATCCACGAGGGCTTTAAAAGCTATGAAATAGTGAAAGTAGGCATTAATAAAACATGATCTTGCTTTGGTTTATATTTCAGCAATATATATTGTTCCTGTGGGACATTAAGAAGAAGAATGTGAAAGTGATCTGTTTCTTGGTGATTCACATTCTTCTCTGCATATCGCCCCTTGCTGGGCAGGGAGAACAATGTCTAGCAAAAAATGACAAATATTGATCTGTTTCTCACCAATACCTTCATATCACTTCTGAAGATATGGAATTAACAACTGGAGTCTTATAGGTTACTTTTATGCTGCCATTTATATGCTTTTTGGAGCATCAAAATTTTGCCACTGAAACATTTTTCTAAAAATCTTAATTTGAGTTCTGCAGAAGAAAGGAAGTCATACATATCTGTGATGGCACGAAGGTGAGTAAATGATGAGAGAATTTTAATTTTTGGGTGAACTATCCCTTTAAAGTAATAGCTCAGCCATAATTTAATATTCTGTCATCATTTCCCTACCCTCATGTTGTTCCAAACCCATGTGACCATCTGTATTCTGTGGAACACAAAATATGTTAGACAGAATGTTAGAGACTGACCGTCTCAGTCACCATTCACTTTCAAAATATGAAGGAAAAAAAAACACATTCACTGAAAGTAAATAGTGACTCAGGCAAACATTCTGTCTAATATCTCTTTATTGTGTTGCATGGAAGACAGAAAGTCATACGGATTTGGAACAACATGATGGTGAATGATGACAGAATTTCCATTATTAATAATAATAATAATAATAATAATAATAATAATTCTGTAATACATGTTAAATGTGTATTAAGTAATGGAATATAGGGTAGATAACGTTTATATGTCATTTGTGAAAGTAACGAGTTACTCACTACTTGAGTACTCTTTTAATTGGATACTTTCTTAATCTTACTCAAGTAATCATTTATGTTAGTACTTCTACTTGAGAATTTTTTTTTTTTTAAAGTAATTGTACTTTTACTTGAGAACAGTTTTTGGCTACTCTACCCACCTCTGCGGTTAACCGCTATGTACAGTTATGGTGAGAAGAACAGGTTGGCACTGTTTTGGTGGCACGAGTGGGACCTACACAATATTAGGCAGGTGGTTTTTATGTTGTGGCTGTTCGGTGTATATATATATACATGTATATATTTCATTTAATTTATTTCTATGTTCATTGTCTGGTTATTTTTATTTAAAGTGATAGTTTTCTCTCATTATTTACACATGCCATTCCAGAAACATGGCTTTCTTTCTTTTGCAAAATACAAATGAAGATTTTTAGAAGAATATCTCGGCTCTGTAGGTCCACAAAATGGTGGCCAGAACTTTGAAGCTCCAAAAAGCACAAAAAGGCAGGATAACAGTAATCGATAAAACTCCGGCGGTTAGATCTTGTTAAATCTTGCATTGAACGGAGCCACAAAGTTGAGATATTTTTCTAAAAAAATTTTGCTTGTGTTTAGCAGAAAGGAGAAATGTGTACACATCTGGGATGGCATGAGGGTGAGTAAATGATGAGAACATTTTCAGTTTTGGGTGAACTATCCTTTTAACATATTTTGTGTGTTAAAGCATAGTTTTGTAATAAAAAGTTGTCAACATCGTAGGGGCATTAAGGGGGGCACCACATCGGATCTCGCCTAGGGCACCAAGTAAGCCAGAACCACCACTGAATGGCCAGACTGGTTCGAGCTGACAGAAAGGTACGGTAACTCAGATAACCACTCTATACAATTATAGTGAGCAGAATGCACAACACTTTGAACCATGTGGCAGATGGGCTACAACAGCTGAAGACCACGTCGGGCACTTTATCAGGACCATAGTGTTCCTAATAAAGTGTTCTGTGAGTGTATATCAGTATATCAGTTATGTTACAGTGGCTTTAAACATGGCATCAAAACTACCTGATTTATAATAGACATTTAGCATGAGAATCTGTAATTCTGCAAAATACTCTTCTGTCCTGCAAGTCACTAGCAGTGGAGGATGACATGTTGTCCAATGACTGAACGCAAAAATTAATTCAGGTAGGTATGCATATATTTGCAATTTTACAATGGCTACAAACGTGGCTCATCATAATTTAGAGCCAAAATTATCCAACTTTTATTACAAATTAATGACCTTCCCAAAATTCTCTCTATGGGCCATTTTGTGCATCACATGCTTTAATTAGTCGTCACAAGCCTGCCAATGACTTAGCCACCATTTAGAAGCTCATACCCATGACTCAAGGATTAAAAGGGCTAATCGAATAACTAATGGTTAATTAGAGAGTAATTATGTGAAAGAAAAGGTACTTCTGCAACACATTCTCACGTCCTTGTAAATGTCTTCCAGTGAGATTTCCTCCATCAGCCCAGCTCTATAATAGCTGATGCTAGTAATTGAAATTCACATTGTCATCGCCTCGAACCAACAGTGAATGTGAATTTCATGTGTCATCTCCCCTCCTAATACAAGCCAGTCTTTTTTTTATCTCAACAGGAACAAACTGATACACAGCACATCTGGAGTATGTAGAGTAAATCCATTTAATTGCATTGTTAATTTGTAGGAATGGGTGTGCCAGTGACTGTTGAATAACCTCACCTAGGTTAATCAAGGAAAAAAGGGAATTCTGCAGGCTGTAAATTTCCAGCTCGGTCTCTTGGGAATTGTGTCAGTGTCTTAATGTGCATATCCAGCCCCCTCATTCACCAGCCCACTCACCCCCTCTGCTCTTGGCACAGGGGTCGAATCGTCTGGGTGGCGGAGAAGACATTCATCCATGCCAAGTTTATTAATGCAATGCATCCCTGTGCCCTTGTGTGCTGAGACAATGGTACTAAAATGAGTGCGTTGATTAAATGGAAATTATGCCACTGATGTGATTATTGCTTTAATAGGGCTAAACCCCTGTAACTGATGCTAACCAACAAAAGGTCACTTAATTAAGGAAGTGATAGCAGCAGATAATAAAAATGTACAGGACTTTCATGTGGCTGGGGACAGGAAAACAATGTTTTGTTGCATGCAACATGCTATCTTAAACCTCTTGATTGTGCAGTAGAAAACTTGCTCAGATTTTATCCAAAGACCGCATTTGGGGATTTGTGAAAATGTTACAACAAAACGGCAAATGCACAAACAAGTATTTGTTTACAAACACTACGGCGGCAGTACCATGATGCAGTGATTGTATAATATATTAGAGGTTAATAACATGGTACTTTGATTTATATGCTACCATGGTTATGAATAATTACCATATTCATTTACCATGGTATTTACATGGTACTTCAAGGTACTTCAAAGAATACCATGGTATTACCATGTCCAGAAAGCATTCTACTTTCTACTAATTTCTTGTGTAAAATATAAAAAAGCTGATTCAAAATGAATGTTAAAATGGAAGGATGCAAAATGGTCTTGTTTAAAATTATAAACACTAGAGGTCAAATATGATTCCTTTCATTATAGCTCAAATAGCTCAAAAATATTATTACATTAAAATTAATTTTGAGTTTTAAACTAGCCTACATTTTCACAAATAATTTACTGCAATAGCAATGGAACATCAAAAATTTATTGAAAACAGTGAAAATGTCAAAGTACTCATAAAATAGTTTTTTTATTAGCCCTTTTAAAAAATTCATTGTATTAGGCTATAATTATACTATAATTTATTGTCTGCTTTGCTGTTTGAAGGGGATGATCACATTCTGCTAAACCTCTCACCTTAGGATGGCAATTACTGCTCTTTTGTTTCAACATTTCTTCATTAACTCACATATAAAATATCTGCTGTTATGGCACAATGAGCAGTTTCCCATAAAAGCGAGCAATATATTCCTAACCATGGAGGGAAATAATATTAACTGCCCTAGAGGAGATGAAATTTGGAGTGGGGTGTGGCATAAATTGAAGGGCTTCATGAGTGTCCCAGAACAGGAAATACTTGCCTTTCTGATAGGCTGGAAGCAGGAAATGATGGCAAACGTGGTAACGTGCTTCGAACAATACCTACTGTGGCATAGACGGAACCATTTCATTCAACATGAGCTTGTTTTTGGGCACAAACACTTGGAGTGTTCTAAAAATAGCTTTTCTGGATTGCCTTTAATGGTAATTTGGTGAAACATGGACAGCTTGATTGAATTTTAAAGGGGTCATGACATGCCTTTTTTAATTATTTTAATATGTTCCTTGAGGTTCACTTATAATATTAGTAAATCTGTCAGAATTAATGTGTTAACGCATGCAATTAATTAAAAAAGTTTAACACATTATTTTTTCTTAATCATGATTAATGCATTTAACGTTAACACAGCATAAACACTGGTGTGAAGGGCGGAACATTTGTAATGTGTCCGCCCGGAGTCATTACATTGACGCACACGCCACAAACAGACACGCAACAGCGCCATAGCCCTTCTACCAAGATGAGCCTACAAGCGTAGCATAAAACAGCATAACACTGTCCCATAGACATTCTATGGGCGGTACTGTTGTAACACACTAGTTGACTCTTATGCTCTCTCCTATGATTTCATCTACCGCAGAGGTTGTTATCTCAGTAAATAAAAAAAATCTCTGACAGCGCTTCCCTGTCAGAACACTGATTTTGGGAACAATCACATCAGATATTGAAAGATGGTACTAGAAAAGTGTGTCCTCACAAGCAACTGTGTAATACCCCCACCTGGTTATGAAGCACACTTGTAGACACACTTTTCTAGTACCATCTTTCAATATCTGATGTGATTGTTCCTGATATCAGTGTTCTAGATCTGTCTGTCCTTTGTTACTCTTTTGCTGTAAATGGCATTCATCAGCTCTGTGCCAAACAAAACCTACAAACCAGGAGCAAAAAATAAATATTGTTTGGAAATTCTAAATCTGAAGTTAGACTGTCTAAGATAAACAACACTATTGCAATTGCTAATACTTAGGCAGGGGCGCCTTAACACACGGGCTTATATGGGCTGAATCCTAGGGGCCTAAAACTCCCATGGGGCGCAGTTTGCGGCCATGGAGCCCATTTTCCCCTATCCATGCTTGCGGGAGAAGCGTGTTTAAGCACTTTCAGCGGGAGACGCGGTTGTTGACATGGTGACAGTGCGCAACTGTTAAAGACGTCCGTGTAGTGCTTGTTCAATGCACAGCAGTTCCACCTCTCAGTACAGAGAAACCGAAAGTCCGGGAGAGTGATTTGGTCCCTCTTTGTGTTGGTACAACAAGATGCTGCTCATTAGCCGACTGCAGGCTTCTGGTGGGAACGTAGCTCTGCAGAAATAATTTTAGGTACGCTGGAGCAGACCCAGTGACTGTTCTGTATGCCAGCATCAGAGCCTTGAATTTGATACGTGCATCAACCAGCAGCCAGTGAAGAGAGATAAGGAGTGGTGTAAACATGCGCTCTCTTTAGTTCGTTGAAGACCAGACATGCTGCTGCATTCTGGATCATTTGCAGGGGCCTAATTGTGCATGCAGGGAAGCCTGCAATGAGAGTGTTACTGTAATCCAGTCTAGTTATGACAATTCAGATAGACAGATGCTTGAGTTTTACACTAAATAATCAGAAACACTGATCATTTGAAAGGTTTATTTGCTGCTTAATACAGTGCCTGCTGTGTGAGCAAGAAGTCAAATAAAAGTCTGTCTTATTTTAATACCATTAAAGTCAGTATTTTTAATCATTTTTAATGTTTTTTTTTTTTAATGAATAACCATGATATTACTATGATAAACATAATAAAACATGATATAAACATGATGTACTGTTATAAAAAATACGGATTTGTGACAGTTTTCGCAGAACTGGAGGTGTCAGAATAAACACTTTGCTGATTACATACTACCCTACTGCTCTTATTTCTGCCATAGATTGATACAGCAGAAGTAGTAAGAGTAGTATGTGAAGTAAGCCATTGCGAACGCAGCTCATGAAACACCTGTAACTGTTGTCACGTTGTAAGTTTGGCCAATCACGAATACGCTGTGTCATCATTCAGAGCTCATGCAGCTCCTCAGGAGCAACTGCAATGGCTGAGCCAGACGGCTGCTCTCGAATCACTCTCACAGTACTTTGATGGCATATGTCACTGTGACGTGGTACTGGCGCCATCTCAAGTTGGACACAATTTCTAACTGACATGCACTGCTTTAAGTCCAGTGCCGATCGGTCTGCGCCGAAGTCGAACACACCTTTCATATGATTCACCTAGCAACCATCCAGAACACGCTAGCAATTGGATAGCAATGCCTTGGCAACCACTCACAACACCCCAGCATTGTTGCATTAACTTCTGCAAGAGCAAGAACCATTTTCTTATGAAAATGTACATTAAAAGATTTTCGGGCAAATCACGTGCTTCTCAAAGAGTCCAAAAAAAGAAATTACAAGGTGCATAAGCCAAGATGTTTCAAGATGAGGTCTGCAGGAATCCCATGCGCTATGTTAGAGAAAAATATACCGGCCACTTATTGCAAGATAATGACCTTTACTTCCGAGTGTTAGAGTTCTAGCAAACATTTCAGTAAGAGATAACCCTCATTGCATGAATACCATTCCAAACATGAACTCATTTTACATGTCACATGGTTGAAATGTCACATGACATCCATGACAAGACAAGATAGAAGAACTTTAGAAAATGTACAAATTTAGTTGATGATTATACAAATTGTGTACATTTACATGCATCAAACTTTCACACTGAAATTTTACTATGATCACAATAGACCTCTAAATGATCCATTGGGAAGTTCATAAAAATAACATCAAGTACCGAGTTTGAATGTCTTCCTCAGGGAATAGCAGTGGTATCTTCACGGTGCAGACACCGTAGATTTGCCATCTAGAAATACTGCTGTTTACTTAAAACTCAAAGGTCAAGATCCAACAGGATCAGGGTTCAGCGAGGGGGTCACATACTCAGAACGTATTAGGAAGATCTTACAGTTTATCTGGAAAAATTGCTTAGGATAAGAGAAGCAATAACATAAGGTATTTAAGCCCTCAAGACAATACAAACTTATCTCTGGATGACAGTTGCTTAAAAGCTTTAGATTGTCGTCTTTCACCCTTGTTTTCTGCCCTTCCTCTTACTAACTCATTCAATAACTCATTCACTGAGTCACACACAATTTCCTGCCCTTTTTCCTGCACATGCTCTCTCTCCATTTCCTCACAGTAACTCTTACTAGCAAAGTGAGTCCAGTCTACTGTCCCATACTCAGGGTCACGTAGGTCAGGACCGGTCAGCTCATTGAGCATCGGTTCTGACCACTGAACTTCCTGGATGGAGTTTGTGGTTTGCATGTGTATATTGCAGTATTTCCTGCACCATCATTCAAGAGCAGCACTGCGCCACTCCTGAATCTGCATCACCGCAACAAAAAATATATAACTTTAATTTAGCCGAGTTGCCAGCTTGTGAATTGTGTGACGAGAGAGAAAAAATGGGCACTGAAAAATAATATATTCACAATAAAGAGTCTACACAACTTACTATAGCATTGTCCTTGCTGACTACATGCAAAAACATCCATACAGTGCCAAGTGCTGTCCAATTTGCAATTAATTGGTTATTTTTAATGAATCTGCGGACAGATTGGGAATCAGTTTGAAAACTATGCAAAATATCCTTTTCTTGATTAGTATTTTTGTCTTGCTTTATTGTACACTAAAAATCCTTAAAACAAGATACAGTTACTTGAGAAGCAAAACTGCATAAAATATTAAATATTATCTGTTTTCAAAGAATAGCTATGGGAAGTGGTATTTTCCTCTGGCAAATGGAAACTGGCAACTGGTATTTTCTTGTTTTAAGCATAAATCTAACAACATTTAACAAGGGTTTGCCTATGCTTAAAACAAAACAAGAAAACTTTTCCAACAATCTGAGACATGTTTGCATCTTTTATTTCTTAATAAAAGAGAATATATAAAAATATTTTGGGGAAAAACATCATTGTTATTGTTTAGCATATTATTAAGCTAAGGCAAAAACACTTCAAGTCAAAAAAACTTGAACGGTAGGCCTGTTTTTTTATTTTTTTAATAACTTACTAAAAGTTAAATGTATGCATAAAAATATATATAATAAGTCCCGTCAAATATATATAAAAAAATATATATGTAAGTGAGAAAAGTGACGTTGGGGAACTCTATGATGGGGGTAGAGTAAGGGGGCCTTTTTCTGTGAACTGCACCCAGGCCCATGTATGGCTTGCGCCAGCCCTGCTGACAACCACCACATATGACAGCCTCAGTGACAGTGTGCATGCGCTCACGCAACATCTGTGTGTGACTGAAAGACAAGCTCATGTCGCTCTGTGAGGAATATTTCTCTGCACCTTTTTACGTTGTTTTGGGGCTGGTTTTAGTCATATGCTGTAAGTAAGGACATGCCATTTCCCATATTCTGTTTGTTTCACGAGGCAATAAACGGAAACACGGCAAAAAATGTATGTACAGTATGTTACTTAGGGGCAATAATTTTTGCGTATTACTTCATGAAGCATAAACAGAATGTGGGAAATAGCACATCGTTACTTACAGCACAGCATTGTGATTATAACACTGATATGTAAATTGCACCAAATTTCTGTATTACAAATGCACAACCCTGGAAAAAAAAATTAAACACAGATGGACAAATAATTGTCAAATTTGTCAAAATGATGCTTCACTCCAGTAACGGTTGTCCACTCTTTGTAATGAGACAAAAAAAGAATCCACCACAAATTGACCTCATCATGTCTCTGCTCTCTGCTCGATTTCAGATATGTATTGGGGCACTTTAGTAAATCTGCTGAGCCCACCATTATGGCCTATTTCGTACTCTGCTGAGTAGTCACATCAACAAGCTTCAAATAGCCAATACCGGCACTTCAATTGCTATCTACTGACTGCTCCGACTCATTAATGTCATACTGAGTCTTTATCAGACAGTTGCTGGAGTGTACAGCTTAAATTATTCAGGGTAAACACATGCACATCTGAAGATGGCTGAGGATGCATATCTCTGATAGCAGCCTGTTGTTCTTCCACATTTCTTTCTCAGTGCATATCAATTCGGCCAGTGTCGGGAGGAAACATCACTGCACTGTGAACAAACTGTGGGTCACTATATCTGCAGCTTGCTCTGTGTTGCAGAAAATCCACGGTGATTTTCATTTTATTTTTGTAGCCTTCTTGTTTATTAGTGGATTACGTTAAGTGATTTTCTGCACATTCAGATCGCTTTCAATTGCATTGTTTTTGAACAGCAAGAAGGGATCCCTGCACTTCTGCCCAGTTAATCTAGCTCGGGTTATGACAATTTGGATAATAAATCATAAATTAGTGATTTTTTTTTTCAGGGTCCGGTTCAGTCTAGGTTAATGAAACTTGCCCTTTAATTGTGGTGTGGGAGTATGTAAAAGGTTCATTAGTGGTGTTTTGTTTTTTTGTGCCAATTTGAGTGTTTCAGTCACAATACAGGTTATGCAGTGTAGAGATCAAGCAATATGTAAATATTGAAACATCTCATTACTCAAATTGAAACAATTGCTTAAATGTATGTATTTGATATTATGGATAACAAATAATAATTTAAAGGGATGCCCCTGGAAATCAATTTCAGGCATGAAGCAAACATTGCCCCTTAATGACAAAGTAAATTTCTGACCCAGGCTGCCATGCAATTTTAATATTTATGTTTGTGAGAGACAAAAGAGTGAAGCCTATCTGTAATTTAAACAAACCACCAGAGTTGAAATGCGTGTAGTTTGCTGGCTTTTTATCCAATAGCATTTGTCATTTTTGTTGTCCATTGAGAACGAGAGTTTGAAAGTTTGAAGTTTTGTTCAAAAAGAGTGGGGCCGTTAATTTCCTCTCGAATGAGGTGTCAAATATAAAACCAGCCACTGAACTATGGAAGCACAATATATCAGCCGCCCATAAATTATTGGCCGATAACCGTAAAAATCTAAATATTTTTTTCGCGCCAATAATGGAATTACCACCGATATTTTCGGTGATAATTTGTTATGGTTTATTTGCTTGTGGCTGAGAATCTCAGCTTGTTACATTGTCTGGTTTTAGTCATCTGCTTTAAGTAAGGACATGCAATTTCCCATATTCTGTTTGTTTCATGAGGCAATAAACAAAAACGCGGCAAAAACATGTATGTACAGTATGTTACTTGGAGGCAATAATTTTTCCGTATCACTTCATGAAACAAATAGAATGTGGGAAATAATGATTAAAACAAGTCAAAAAAACAACCTAACAGGGTACATGTATAAATAAATGAAATAATTCTCACAGAGTGACTCAAGACGGCTAAAAACACTAGTTTGTGAGTGAAATGAATGTGCTTGTTGTAATTTACGAGTTGAGACATTTGTAGCGTTATCACTCATGACTATTCGATATGTATGTTGTTACCCATTCCCATTATGATTGTTGTTTTCACATTTCATAAATTATACAGTGGAACTGTCACAGATGAGCGCTGTAACAAGTGTCTGTGAATGAGGCGTGTAAGAAGCACACACATAACACAAACAAACCACCGCTGCACTCGCAGTCTGGCTGCTAGCATAAATATTACACTATGTATACAGAGATTAGGGTTTGTATTGTGTGTTTTGTTGTTTAATGTTCGCTACATGCAGTTTATAGCCTAATTTTGGTTTAATGCATTAAACCATTTCTCTGTTAGTGAGTCATCAGGATAACCGTAAACACAATTTATGCAAATTGTCATTTATTTGTCATTCAAATCAGCATACATCTGTCATATGGCACATTTCTGGTTCATGTTATATCCGCCAAACCTTAAATAGCAACACGTCCAAATTCCAAGCTTTTAAATGGCACATATTTCTCAAATGAGAAGCTTTTAATGAATTAGCTGGCAGTTCCAGGTTAAAGGATTAAAAATTCAAACTTTAAAAAAATATTGGTTATCGGTATCGGCCACATTGGACTGTGAATTATCGGTATCGGCCCAGAAATTCCATATCAGTGCATCCCTACTTTGAACAAGAACTTAAAATAAACTTTTTATTGTTCCACTCAAACATAGGCCTAAACCCCTTCTTTTTGAAAAAGGAATCATAGAATTCTGTAAAAATCACACATAATACCCAAACTTGGTTCCTCTGGAGGGGAAGAAAGCACTGCACATACAGCCACCTTGAGCATGAGGTGGGAACAATGTTCCTTTGTCACCAACCTAACCTCAAAACTAATCCCCATGGCAGAAAGTGTAAAAAGAAAAAGCCCCATTGCCATCTGTCTTGTCTTTCATCCTGTTTTTCCTCTCTCTTATCAGGCCTGAGAGGCTAGAGGAAATGGAAACACACAACACACACACAGCTCTGGTGATAGTCACATGTGTTTCCTTTCTCTCAAGGTTTGTGTGTATTGTTGTGGCCACAGGTGTGGGGCAGAGGGCAAAACTGCAATTTCTTTTCCTTACTGGCTAGGTCAAGTACACTCCTGGCCCTTCTGAAACGCTGCATCTGAGCCACAACCTGTGTTGTCATACAAATTGTTAGTAGCTGAACTGCAGAACATTCTCTGACTCTGTTCCATGACATCCTTTGTTTAAAAAGAATTTGAATTAATGAAAAGAACTGATTCAATATTTAATGAATAAGTAATAAAATGAACAATACAAAAAGAAGAATTTAGTGGACCACATACAGTATTTTACATTCTTTGAAATCATAACATAACACACTGGTATCAAATTTGGTTTTTGTCTTATTAAAATCACACTTTGCACTAAAAGAGAGATACTGACAGACTGAAACATAAGCAGATATTTGGGAGATTATTTTATATGATTATTTGCATCAGCTGATAAATGTCCCCATGTTTACAATTAACAAAAGCGTTTGTTTCAAAAGGTATATCTATGTCAATTTCTATTACATTCTACATAACATAAATTTTTTGTTTTTAACTATTTGATCAAATATTGTGTAAAATAAATGTTCATTCAATTTCATTTCTTGTTGTGTGTACATCTCATTTAACTATTTATACACTGATGAGCCAAAACATTATGACCACCTGCCTAATATGCTGTTGATCCTCCACATGCTGCCAAAATGGCGTTGACCGCCAAGGCATGGACTCTACAAGACGGCGTGGATCAGACTTGTTGGTCCAGCACATCCCACAGATGCTCAGTCGGATTGAGATCTGGGGAATTTGGAGACCAGGGCAACACCTTGAACTCTTCATTATGTTCCTCAAACCATTCCAGAACAATTTGTGCAGTGTGGCAGGGTGCATTATCCTGCTAAAAGAGGCCATTGCCATCATTGAATACCACTGCCATGAAGGGGTGTACATGATCTACAACAATGTTTAGGTAGGTGGCACGTGTCAAATTGACGTCCACATGAATGTGCGGACCCAGGGTTTCCCAGCAGAACATTGCCTATAGTATCACACTCCCTTCACCAGCTTGTCGTCTTCCCACAGTGCACCCTGGTGCCATTACTTCCCCAGGTAAACGGCACACATGTACACGGCCGTCCACATGATGTAAAAAAAAAAAAAAAAAAAAAAAAACGGGACTAATCGAACCAGGCGTCTTTCTTCCACTGCTCCAAGGTCCAGTTCCGATGCTCGCGTGTCCATTGTAGGCGCTTTTGTCGATGGACAGAGGTCATCATTGGCACTCTGACCGGTCTGCAGCTACGCAACCCCATATGCAACAGGGTGCATGCATTGTGTGTTGGGACACATTCCTCCCGTAACCATCATTAACATTTTCTGTGACTTGTGCCAAAGTAGACCTTCTGTCGGTTAGAACCAGACAGGATAGCCTTCGATGCACTCGCACATCAGTGAGCCTTGAGCCCTGTCACCGGTTTGTGGTTTGTCCCTCCTCAAACCACTGTAGGTAGGTACTCACCACTGCTGATCGGGAGCACCCCACAAGCCTTGCCATTTCAGAGATGCTCTGACCCAGTTGTCTAGCCATAACATTTTGGCCCTTGTCAAAGTCGCTCAGGTCTTTACTCCTGCCCATTTCTCCTGCATTCAACACGTTGACTACAGTTCTTGAGAACTGATTGTTTGCTTAACATCTAATCTACCCAGACCTTTACATGTGGCCTTGTTAGTGATCAACGTTATTCACTTCACCTGTGAGTGGTCATAATGTTTTGGCTCATCAGTGTATATACACTATATTGCCAAAAGTATTCGCTCATCTGCCTTTAGACGCATATTAACTTAAGTGACATCCCATTCTTAATCCATAGGGTTTAATATGATGTCAGCCCACCCTTTGCAGCTATAACAGCTTCAACTCTTCTGGGAAGGCTTTCCACAAGGTTTAGGAGTGTGTTTATGGGAATTTTTGACCATTCTTCCAGAAGCGCATTTGTGAGGTCAGACACTGATGTTGGACGAGAAGGCCTGGCTCGCAGTCTTCGCTCTAATTCATCCCAAAGGTGCTCTGTCGGGTTGAGGTCAGGACTCTGTGCAGGCCAGTCAAGTTCTTCCACACCAAACTCGCTCATCCATGTCTTTATGGACCTTGCTTTGTGCACTAGTGCGCAGTCATGTTGGAACAGGAAGGGGCCATCCCCAAACTGTTCCCACAAAGTTGGGAGCATGGAATTGTCCAAAATCTCTTGGTATGCTGAAGCATTCAGAGTTCCTTTCACTGGAACTAAGGGGCCGAGCCCAGCTCCTGAAAAACAACCCCACACCATAATCCCCCCACCACCAAACTTCACAGTTGGCACAATGCAGTCAGACAAGTACCGTTCTCCTGGCAACCACCAAACCCAGACTCGTCCATCAGATTGCCAGTTGTAGAAGCGTGATTCGTCACTCCAGAGAACGCGTCTCCACTGCTCTAGAGTCCAGTGGCGGTGTGCTTTACACCACTGCATCCGATGCTTTGCATTGCACTTGGTGATGTATGGCTTGGATGCAGCTGCTCGGCCATGGAAACCCATTCCATGAAGCTCTCTACGCACTGTTCTTGAGCTAATCTGAAGGCCACATGAACTTTGGAGGTCTGTAGCGATTGACTCTGCAGAAAGTTGGCGACCTGACCATCCGCTGACCCCGCTCTGTCATTTTACGTGGCCTGTCATTGCTGTCATTCCCAATCGCTTCCACTTTGTTATAATACCACTGACAGTTGACTGTGGAATATTTAGTAGCGAGGAAATTTCACGACTGGACTTGTTGCACAGGTGGCATCCTATCACAGTACCACGCTGGAATTCACTGAGCTCCTGAGAGCGGCCCATTCTTTCACAAATGTTTGTAGAAGCAGTCTGCATGCCTAGGTGCTTCATTTTATACACTTGTGGCCATGGAAGTGATTGGAACACCTGAATTCAGTTATATGGATGGGTGAGCGAATACTTTTGGCAATATAGTGTATATATATATATATATATATATATACACACTGGCAACCAAAAGTTTGGAATAATGTACAGATTTAGCTGTTTCAGAAGGAAATTGTTACTTTAATTCACCAAAGTGGCATTCAGCTGATCACAAAGTATAGTCAGGACATTACTGATGTAAAAAATAGCACCATCACTATTTGAAAAAAGTCATTTTTGATCAAATCTAGACAGGCCCCATTTCCAGCAGCCATCACTCCAACACCTTATCCTTGAGTAATCATGCTAAATTGGTACTAGAAAATCACTTGCTATTATATCAAACACTTCTGAAAGCTATTTGGTTCGTTAAATGAAGCTTAACGTTGTCTTTGTGTTTGTTTTTGAGTTGCTACAATATACAATAGACTGGCATGTCTTAAGGTCAATATTAGGTCAAAAATGGCAAAAAAGAAACAGTTTTCTCTAGAAACTCGTCAGTCAATCATTGTTTTGAGGAATGAAGGCTATATAATGCTTGAAATTGCCAAAAAAAACTGAAGATTTCATACAAAGGTGTACACTACAGTCTTCAAAGACAAAGGACAACTGGCTCTAACAAGGACAGAAAGAGAGGTGGATGGCCTGATGTACAACTAAACAAGAGGATAAGTATATCAGAGTCTCTAGTTTGAGAAATAGAAGCCTCACATGTCCTCAGCTGACAGCTTCATTGAATTCTACCCACTCAACACCAGTTTCATGTACAACAGTAAAGAGAAGAATCATAGGTGCAGGGCTTATGGGAAGAATTGCAAAGAAAAAGCCACTTCTGAAACAGAAAAGCAAAAAGAAAAAGTGAGAGTGGGCAAAGAAACACAGACATTGGACAACAGATAATTGGAAAAGAGTGTTATGGATCTTAACCCTGCTGAGCTTTTGTGGGATCAGCTAGACTGTAAGGTGTGTGAGAAGTGCCCGACAAGACAGCCACATCTATGGCACGTGCTCCAGGAAGCGTGGGATGAAATGTCACTTGAGTATCTGGACAAACTGACAGCTAGAATGCCAAGGGAGGATTGTTTTGATGAGAACTCTTTGAAGTAGTTTAAAAAAAAATCAAATTGTAATAGTAATTTTTCATGTTATTAATGTCCTGACTATACATTGTGATCAGTTGAATGCCACTTTGGTAAATAAAAGTTCCAATTTATTTCCATAAGAGCAAAATCTGTCCATTATTCCAAACTTTTGGCCACCAGTGTATATATACAGTATAAATATTGATTCTGATTGGTTAACAGATCTTTCAAAGTGTTAATTAATTTTATGTAACTGCATGGATATGAAGTAATTCCAGGTTTGTTGACCACATACTGTTTCATATCACTTTGCCTTCACAACAAATAAATCCTAAAAGCTACTGACCTACACCTTGAACAGTCTTGTGGTTTTACGTCTTAGCAGGAAGTCTCTATATCGCCAAGACCAGTGTTATGATGTGAGAAAAGGAAAATTCATTTGTATAATGAAGGCTCAGGCCCAAATGGATGTCTTTTCAAATGACTTAAAGGGGGCATACTAGGAATAAAAATGTTCTTGATCTTCTGAGATAAATAGTTCACTGTAATATGAAAATATACTGTAACTTTCAGAACTCAAAACTTCCTGCCCAGTGCAAAAAAACAATTTATTGAGCACTTAAACATGACTATTCAGTATTCATGCCTGCCCATTCAAGCTGGATAGATACTAGTCCAAAACACCAAAAGAACCAAATGATTCTGATAAAGTAAGCTTAATTTTAACAGAGGTCTCTGATCCTTTAATAGTTCCAGGCTTTATTAGAGACTATTACTGAAGGATGGAGTTTGTTTGTTTGTTTGTTTTTGCACACAAGGGGCAGAAAATGGTATGTGGCATGGGGGGCATGGTCATGTGTCATTCTGCGGGAGAGAGAGAGTGGTAAAGCCTGTCACCTGGCTCATAATTATCTCTAACACCTGTCTCTCATTATAGTGATGGCGGAGGCAGACTTAAAAGGCACATCAAAGCATCAGAGATGCAGAGAGTGACCAGAAAGCACGACAGAGAGAGAGAGAGAGAGAGAGAGAGAGAGAGAGAGAGAGAGAGAGAGTTTAAAACTATTCCTTTGTTATCGACGGTTACCGTCGATTGTGTGTGTTTAAAGAAAGTGAATAAAAGGACTGACCTTGTGACTTATGTTTTAAATGCATTTGCTTTTATTATATGTGGACCTCAGAGAAAGAAAAAAATATGACACTAGATTTACAGTGCATAGCTCTAGAGTGTGGGAGAGCTGCCCTGACTGACTCTCAAACCTGACTACAGTGACTACTGCACTTCTACATGTACACCAATATGCTGATGACTCCCAAAATCAGCTTATTTAAAAAACTGAGTGACTATTTGCACTAGGTAAAAATAACACCTGCCACACAGCGCGGCTATTTGTACTCAAATAGTGTGTTGGAAAGACAAACAGTACCATTGCTGCAATGACATAGTATGTAAAGACAGTGTGGATGTGCTTTTTTTCATGTGGACGACCCAGGTTCGATTTCCCCTTTTGTCCTACTTTTTTCACTCTTTATATCTCCTTTGATACCACTTATAATGATAAAAAAAAAATATTATACAGGTTGATTTCCTTGCAGTGATTTGGTCACAGTGACTGTCGAGGAGTTAAAAGAAAGGTCTGATCCGGGTAAAATTAACCATGGTTTTACTATAGTAATATTGTAGTAACCATGTTTTTTGTGGAAGCCATAGTTTTAATGCAGCTAACCATGGTGTTACTACAGTAATATGGTGTTAATATAGTAACCTTGTTTAATTTAGTGGTTACTATGATTTTACTCCAAAACACCATGGTGATACAATGGTAACAGTAGGAAAACCATGGTAAATTTTTGTAAGGTAAGGTTAGGATTAGGGTTGGTGTAGGGTGTCTGTGGGACTCTAAATAAACACAATAAACACACTACAGTGATGCTGTATGTAGTATTTAATTAGGAGTGCAAATAGTATCAGCCACTATTTGCACCGCCTTTAAAAAAATCTGACTAAGCAAGAAAACCGTGTTTACAATACATAAGATTTTAAATAATCGAGTTGTTCTCTGCTTTTGACGTCAAATCATGAAGAGGCATGCGCACAACACAACACAGTAAAGGTGTTTATATGCAACACGGAATCGGAGTAATGGGCAAAAATCTACCTGTGTAAATCGATTTATTCTTAAGCAGTTTATAACCTTAAACCAATAAAGGAAAGTCGTTTAATGCATTCATGACCACACACGTTGTCTGCCTATTAAGCATATTCAGTGTAAGAACATGCATGTAAATGCGCTCATTGTCCTTGTTAGGGGCCACTCAGACCAAACATGTTCTTGCGCTAAAAAAGCTTGATGCAACGCAAAGAATGCAACAGCATGCAGATGTCTCAAAATACATTTTTAAAAGTTCACATTCTTTCATCTTGACAAAGTGTCTTAAAAACTCAATGCAACAGTCAAAGATGTCTGCCTAGCACATGTTTACTTAGAAAAACAATTGAACAACAGTGCAAATGGCTGCAAAAAAGTGTTCATTGTAAACAGCACCTTAGTGGTTCTTTCTATGGATCACTATTATTATTCAAACCTCTAAACAAAGTATTTAGCTTTTTGAATTGGGCCAGTAAATAACCACCTAACAACCACTTAGAACCCCCTAGCTACCATAGATATACAGTACTGTAGAAAAGTATTTGCCCCATCCTGACTCCTCCTGTTTTTGTGTATATCTCATACTAAATTGTTTCAAAAATTCAAACAAAGTCTAACATAAAACAAAGGCATTCTGAGTAAACACAAAATACAGTTTTTAAATGATAATGTTATTTATTGAAGCAAGAAAGTTATCCAATACCAACTGGGCCTGTGTGAAAAAGTATTTACCACTTAGTTATTAACTCCTCAAATCTATGAAACTGCTTTCATAATGGAGTTCAGCTGGACTAGACAAACCCAGGCCTGATTACTGCCAGCCCTGTTCAATCAAATCAACACCTAAATATAACTTTTTCAGCAGCATGAAATTGGCTAAAAGGTCTCACCCAGTAACACACTATGCCAAGGTCTAAATAAATTCCAGGAATGATGAGGAAAAAGGTGACTGAAATACATCAGTCTGGGAAGGGTTACAAAGCTATTTCAAAGGCTCTGGGACTCCAAAGAACCACAGTGAGAGCCATTATCTCCAAATGGAGAACACTTGGCACAGTAGTGAATCTTCCAGAAGTGGCCGACCTTCCAAAATTCCTCCAAGAGCACAGCAATGACTCATCCAGAAAGTCACAAAAAAGCCAAGGACAACATCCAAGGAACTGCAGGCCTCTCTTGCATCAATAAAGGTCACTGTTCATGACTCCACTATCAGAAAGACACTGGGCAAAAATGGCATCCATGGAAGAGTGGCGAGGCGAAAAACAATGCTAACCCAGAAGAACATTAAGTCTGGTCTGAATTTTGCTAAAACACACCTTGATGATCCTCAAACCTTTTAGGAGAATGTTATGTGGACTGATGTGTCAAAAGTGGAACTGTTTGGAAGACAGGGGTCCCGTGACATCTGGTGTAAATCAAAGACACAATTCCACAAAAAGAACATCATACCTATGGTCAAGCTTGGTGGTGGTATTGTGACGTGTGGGGATGCTTTGCTGCTTCAGGCCAGGGCGACTTGCAATAATTGAGGGAAACATGAATTCTGCTTTCTACCAGAAAATCCTAAAGGAGAACGTCCGGTCATCAGTCCGTGAGTTGAAGCTCAAGTGCAACTGGATTATGCAGCAAGATTATGCTTTTGATCCAAAGCATAGGAGTAAGTCCACCTCTGAATGTCTCAAAAGAAGCAAAATTAAAGTTTTAGAGTGGCCTAGTCAAAGTCCTGACTTGAACCTGACTGAGATGCTGTGGCAGGACCTTAAACGGGCAGTTCATACTCGAAAACCCTCCAATGTAGCTGAACTAAAGCAGCATAGAAAGACTGCAAAGAAGAGTGGGCCAAAATTCCACCACAGCATTGTGAAAGACTGATCTCCAGTTATTGGAAGCATTTGGTTGCAGTTGTTGCTGCTAAAGGTGGCACAACCAGCTATTAAGTTTAAGGGGGCAGGTAGTTTTTCACATGGGTGATATAAGTGTTGGATATCTTTTTGCTTCAATAATTTATTATTTTTTTTTTAATTATAATTGAAAACTGTATTTTGTGTTTACTCAGGTTGGCTTTGTTTTATGTTATATCTCATATAAAGATCTAAAACTATTTAGTTTGAAAAATACATAAAAACAGAAGAAATCAGGATGGGGGCAAAAACTTTTCCACAGCACTGTACATACGATGCCTTATTTGGCTGGTTTGGATACATCAAGCGCAGCGCCATCTTGGAACAGTCAACAAGGAGAGCTGTTAGAATGCAAGTGAATGGAAGAGATGCCTCAGACCGCTGTATAAATTGCTTTTGTGTGGAAACAGTTCATCGGGTAATTAACTGACTGACTGGGTGCTAATTTTCAGTATGTTTGCCATGATATATTCATTTGTAGAGGACTTTATTTGCAGTTTGCTATGAAAATTTTTTTTTTAGAAGTGAATTCGGGAAATTGCATCAAGTAAGATTTATTTACAGTAACTCTGTAAATAGTTATGGAGTATGTGTAGTAATATGACCTAACTATTGATGTTAGATTATATTTTGGATGTTAGATTAAAAGACAAATTTATGATTTGAATAAACTAACATTTTATGGATGTTTTTGGAGCTAGATTCCTTTTATAGTTATGACCCATCTATCCCATTGCATTTATGATCACTAGTACCACGGCTTATATATTTGAAGCTTCAAGCATCAGACAGTGCTCTGATTTTCAGTATTACTTATAAGAGCGTTTTACCAATATTCAGTTTAATTTGGAATTTTACATAATCTAAAATGTTGCCCAATGTTTATGGAAAATCGGATAATGTGAAAGTTGGCTGGAAAAGACTCCAGACTGTTGCAGACCGTATGCTTTCATGTGTTGACAAACGGCTCCTGACCGTTCCAATATGGCGGATGCGCCAACGTATCGCGGTCCATTTGAACAGCTGCTAATAAGGAATCTACACATGTATATCTATGCTAGCCACCATATAGCAGCAACATGCTAAAAAACACTCTGAACACCTTAGCAACCCCACAGCAACGCTCTAGCAGCCAAGTGGCAAGTTAGGCAAGCACCACCAGGGTTGGGAGGGTTACTTTTGAAATGTATTCCACTACAGATTACAGAATACATGCTGTAAAATGTAATTTGTAATGTATTCCGTTAGATTACTCAAGGTCAGTAACGTATTCTAAATACTTTGGATTACTTCTTCAGCACTGGTAGATTTTTTCACTTGTTTTGACTATAAAAACTCAGTACAGTAAGACAAAATACACATGTTAAAAATACATTCTCTGAAAAACCTAAATATCTTATGCAGTGTTGTTTCTAAAACAAGATCAATCAAATTGATCTTGTTTTAAGGATTTTTTTTATATTTTTACAGGAAAACAATACAAATTATTATCAAGAATACTATTTTTGCCCTAATATCAAAGGTCTTACTAGAAAAAAAGAAATTATGATCCAACGTGAATTTTCTTGATAAAAAAATATGATCGTGGCAGGTAACATGCATGTAAAATGTCTAGAAATAGCATTTTAGCTTAGCGTAAAGCTGACAATTTACACAAGGTTTATTTATATTTCTTCTGCTCCAAACTTACTTCAAACGTACTTCTCTGTCTGCTCGTATGAATGTAACACATCATAAGAAAGTGTTTCACCGCTGTTCAAATGCACTTTGGATTGCATCATTTATATGTATAAATGTTTTCCATCTGAAACGACTAAATATTAAATGAAACAAATGACAATAAAATGCAAAGTAATCTCTTCAGTAATCAAAATACTTTTTGAATGTAAATCTATTCTAATTACCAATGATTTAAATTGTAACTTTAGTGGAATACAGTTACTTATATTTTGTATTTAAAATGCGTATTCCCATCACATGTATTTCGTTACTCCCCAACACTGAACACCACATATTCTTGAGTAAAAATCTAGTTTTCACTCATTATCAGAAACAAACATTTATTCTTACACATATGACTCTTGTCCTATTCACCAGAAATTCAAACAACTTTAGGATGTCAGCCTGTTAGCAAAACAATGTGAAAGAAAAAGAAAACAAGTAATTGAGGAAATATTTCAGATTGCCAATGGTAAGGGCAGACAAGGGTCGAGACTAGGATACAATTATTCCATTATCTAATTGTTAGGGCACGTAAGACTATCTAATTACATCTTTCAACACAAATGATGCCATTGGCAGGGAAGGGGTCGTGATATGTGATATCAAATTCAATGCACATTTTCTGCCCACTTTCTAACAACCAAGAGCCCAAAAAGATGCAACAATTGTCTAGATTTATGTGTAGTGTTTCAAGAAGTAAAAACCTATTTACGTTTTTGTTTTTTTTTGGTCTACCTGTTATGTTCAGGGAAAGATGCAAAACCAACGGTTTAGCAGAATGCTCCTTTTTACTTAGCAGAAACTTCAATAACTCACAAAATATGGTACAACTGCGGAGCATGCACACCAACATGACTTTACAACAGTATCGTAACAAAAGATGTGCACAACGTTAAAAATCACAAAATGCAAACATAGATAACAACGATTTAGAACTGGTTAAAAACCACAACACTACCATTTTCTGTTTCTGAGAAAATGACACAATTAAGTGAAGGCTTAGAGCTTATCTCTGTGCCTATAGCCTGCAGTAGTGAATGAGCTCTAATTGTCTCTCTTAATTGCCAGGCTGATTCACCTGCAGCTGAGAATGGTTAAATAGCATTCTCACACCACCCTAACAAACCTGCTATGGAAATGATGCCCCTAATGAAGATACTGGGCGGACCTATTCCTCACGCTGACAGGAAGGAAATACACATCCAGCAAGAATTACTGGCTCCTGTAGGGATTAGAGGGCTCTGGGGTTTCAGGGTTTCTTCCCCCCCCCCCCCCCCCCCCCCTCTCTCTTTCTCTTTCTCTCTATTCAGCCTATATTCTTATGGGCTTTGGGTGCATCTCAGCCCATTATTGCACATTCAAAACCAGAACAATTCACAGATTAGTGCTTGAGGGCAGCTGACTCCGAAATCATAGACATGCTGGTCTGAATATTGTCTACCCAGCTGAGTATTGATTTGAGTGGATTTGTGCATTGTATCAAAATAAGACAAGATCAGTATGAAAGTACACACCAGTGCAAGGCTTCATTAAATAACAGTTTAGATTTGTTTCCTTAAAACCGTTGTCTTTTAGATTATCTGACAAACTTCATAGTGTTAGTCATGTAAATTGTCATCAGCTAATTTTTGTATAGGGCCTACACATAATGTGACAAACAGTGGCAAAGTACATAACAGAAAGACAGAAAAACAGCATCACAACATAGATACTGTTATATTTAGGTACTATAATATACAATACATATATTGTGTTTATGTAATTTCCAGAAAAAGTATATTAAATATATTGTTATCCTGTATTATCCACATTGAAGTACTGTTTAAGTATGATTGTTTATAATTCTGATAGAACTTAATACAGATCAACTACAATAGGATAACATGAAAATGTTTGATCAGATATTACAAATGGCTTCATGTAGAGGTCTATGGCACGACACCAGCCAGAAACGACAACATTTGAACTCTCATTGTTTACGCTACTCTTACTTATAAAACCAAGACTTTCAGGAAATATAGGGCGCCCCTGTCTGAAGCCCGGAGTTACTGTGTCTTTTACTTTGCCCTTGAACTGATTGTTTATGCATGGGACACAACATGGCGCTAATACTCCATGATACACCATAGCAAACAGTGGGATATCAGTATGCACAAGGAGCCACTTCAGTGTGCACTCTGCCAAAAATATTGGATTGAGTGAAATTTCTCAAAGGGCTACCACACTACAGTCCAACCTCCAGAACCTGTCCCTAGCGATGGTGGCTCTCTTCCCAGCCCAGCGAGAAGAATAGAAGCCCAGGTGGACATTAAAGAGACACTTTAAGACTTTGCAATCCTGATTGGGAAGCCCACAGGATGGACGGACTGAGCCACGTCAGCGTTGGGTTTGACAGAGGATCACGAAGGATGCCATGAGAAGGTGTCTCCACTTTGACCTCTAGACTAACCTCTAGAGGCGTGTGCAGATGAACTGCTATTATGTTCTCAGGCTTGTGCAGGCGATTAACATGTCTAATGCCTCAGTGACAGTGCGACTGAGGGAGGTGTTTGCTGGCAAAGGAGTGTGAAATTCGCTAATTAACGTGACCTGCCTTTGATCCAAAGAGAATACACAAATTACATCTGAATCAGGAGGCAGACAAGGGCTGACGAGGGGCTGAGCCCCACCCAGGCGTGCTGGGGCTTGGCTTGTGGCTTCAATCCCCCCGTTATACAACAGATCCTGCCAAATATCAAGATGTCACAGGGATCAGCTCCAGTGAGCTGTGCAACATAATTTTGTCTCCTTCTAAAGCCTGCAATCAAACCTCTACAGTATTACATCTACACATGCAAGAGTTTCCTTTACTCTATCTGCCAGCCTTCCGTCTTTTCGTCCACCTCAGTCTCTTCCCCAACACCCCCCCTCCCATTCTTGGGAACATGTGTGGACGAGGCACCATTTTCTGTCGCTAGTTTGCGCTAGGTCTGAAGCCGGCAGTCCCCTCCCCGTCCCCACAGATGGCCCTAGAGGCTCCTGCCTCACGACATGTTGTTGTGCTGTGCACTCAAGCACACTTGATTGAGGGAGGAGGACACATCTCTTCCTCTCTTCATTTCTTTGTCAACCACATGGGGCTCACCAAAACATTCCACCTGCTACTCAAGCATCAGCAGTCACACGCTCCAGACAGATTGCGGAGTGAGAGGTAGCAGGAGAGAAGGGAGGGTGGAGTGGTGGGTTTTTGTCGGATGCAGTTATATTCAATTTTTTTTTCTCTTTTCAAGAGACTGCTCACTGTAAGCCAGAGGATGATTCTGGGCTTTTTTCATGGCCACTCATGTGCCTTGTGTGGTGAGAGAGGCATGATGCAGCAAATAATGTGATGCCAGATCAAGTTTTTAAATTAAGAAATTAATAAAAAGTCAGATTACACCAACCTTGGAATTTCGAGGAAATATTAACGAGAACACCAGCTTTCACCAAAAGGGTCACTCACGTGAGTTCTTTATGTATGAGGGCAAGAGATAAAAATAAGGTTCTTTATTTGGTACAACAAATAGAAAATTAAAATCCAGGCACACAAATTCAAAGAAGCAGCAGCATTAGTAATTGCACATCCAATATTTACACAGAGTCACAGGTCTTCTGGCTACATGTACACATAAAGTACTTATGAGGGAATGGCAATTAACACATCACAACACAAAGAAATCACACACATACACAAAATAAACAATTGCAGGGCTGATGCTTACCAACAGCGGGGCCAGCTAACATAAGGGTTGATGAGTTACACCCAAAAATCACACCCCACACACACAAACGTGTACACATGCATACACAGTGAGTTGAATGTAAGGGATGAGCACAGCACTCAGTGAGAGGAACACCACAAAGAACATAGAACAAAACAAGAACAGCAGCGCTTCCTGAAGGTGGCCAAAGTTCACCCTTACAAAAATTAATTCATGGCAAACTTGCAGCAAATTCGCCACTGATTAATTTCAAATACAAATGAGCTTTGCAGCAAAATTCTCTGTTGTAGGTTCACCACTACCGTTGAAGAGCTGCAAACTTCTGGCAAACATTTGCGGCGAATCAAAAGCTCATTTGTGTGTGAAAATAATGAGTGGAAAATTTGCAGTAAGTTTCTAGCTAGTTTGCCAGAACTCTAGATTTTTTGTAAGACACCTTGTAACACGGGCAATGGGAGGATACAGCCAGTAATACAAGATCAATAGGTCTACTGAGGATACGATCATTCGTTAAACAATGTTGATACAATCGGTATGGGAACATTAGAGTAGCTGCGAGTTGGTTGGCACACAAGGGAATACAAGCAAACTGGGAGTAAACTGTGCTGAATAATGTTTCCAAAATCCCACAACAACAGGTGAAGCACCAGTTAGTCAAACCGCTAGTTGCGCCTGCTTCCCAGGTGATGCAGTCCTGCCCCAAAAGGGGTGGTCACATAACTGTGACAAGCTCACAGGTGACATGTCTAAGCCTTAATATAAGGTGTGTTCGACTTCATGCAGAGCTGCACAGGCCAATCTTGTCAATTTTGTCCGACTTGAGACGGCGCCATTGCCGCGTCACCATGACGTAAGCCATCAATGTACCATGAGAGCAATCCGAGAACAGCCGTCTGGCTCAACCAGCGCAGTTTCTCCAGAGCAGCTACAGGAGCTCTGAACGACGACACAGCTTATATGCAATTAAAAACGGTTACACATGTTTCATGGGCTGCGTTCACAATTGCATACTTCACACAAGACTCTTACAACTTCTGATATATCAATCTTTCGCAAAAATAAGAGTAGTATGGTAGTATGCCATTACCGAGGTGTTTATTCTACCACCTCCAGTTCTGCAAAAACGCTCACAAATCCGTTTTTTTATAATAGTACATCATGTTTATCATGTTATATTATGTTTGTCATTGTAATATCATCAAAAAACATTCAAAATTATTAAAAAATACTGACTCCTTTTTTGGTAGGGTTAGGGTTAGGGTTAGGGTGAGGTTAGGGGTTTGTATTAAGCAGCACATAAACCTTTCATATGAACAATTTGAATTATTTTTGATTATTGAACAGTTTTGATTATTTTGTGTAAAATTCAAGCACATGTCTATCTGAATTCCACTCTTTCTGCAAACATTGCACGATCTTCCGTGACTGAAGTAGGTACAGCACATGACGGGAAGAGCAAAGTATCCAGCTTGACAGCTCTCTTTTCAACTCCTCCCACGACTGCAACAGGCAAATCTCGCCGATCCGTAAATCAAGATGCAGTTAAAGTCAAACACACCTATACACTTGAGCACGGATGCTGATTTGTTGACCATAATCACAGTCACATGAGGGGTGTGACAAAAATCACTTGCACAGGGAGGTAACAGCCTATACTGCTACAATCGCATTGCATGTATTGGAACACAGAGCAAATTTCCCAAGCTATGTCACTAGGAACCATAAAACTAGCATTATAAAATCGGTAGTTCCGACTCATGTTTGAAGTAGGGATGGGCGGATCGATCCTAAAGTATCGATCCTTCCATTACTGATGTTGCATCAAAAATATAGATCCTTACACAAAAATATTAATTAAAAAAAATAAATGTAACTAGGGATATTATCATTGGTTTCCATGAACATGAACAATAATCATAAGATTCAAAGTGAAATAAAAAGGATTAGGCTATATTAGCAAATACTTGTGCAGGATGGGAACTATTTCTTCCGCTCATCTTAACATGCATGCGGAAAGACACAAGTAGACAAGCGCTTGCGCCTTCACAATGCTCGTTCAAACAAGAGAGATCAGTGTCTTGTAGAGGTAATGATGTAGAGAAACAGCTTCTGGAGTAAATTGACACTAAAATAACAACATATCTAAAGGTGACATTTCTAATAATGAGTTTGTGGGTAATTGTTGTTAATAAATAATTAAATAAAACAGTTATCCATGGTTTTACTAAAGTAATATTGTAGTAACCATGTTTTTTCTTGTTTTGGGGGGCTGAAACCATGGTTGTAACTACAGTAATATTGTAGCAGTAAACATTGTTAATTGTGTGGTATCGGATCGAACAGAAAATAAGTGGTATCACCCATCCCTAGTTTGAAGCCGTTGTAAAATAGCCAATACACACACACAACTGTGACCGCACATCAATTCTGTATTAATGCGCCAAGTTGCTTTACTGCTTGGCAACCATAAGCATCATACCTAACAGCCCTAGGATATGTGGGGAAAAAACAGTTTTTTTTCTGCCTGTCTGAACAAGGCCTATGATTCTTGGTGGAATAAGGTATAAATCAGGTTTATTTGTTACATTGACCAATCTGGAACATTTCAAACTGCATAACTATCAGTCCAATCGAGATCAAATGTGAACACAAACTATTTTAAGTGATGTAGAACTGTCAGTAGCCCTCTACTGCAAACACACAAAAAAGTGTGCATTGTGGAAGAAGCTTCATAAATTGAACGAATGTAGAGGAGCAATGGTCAAAACATCACACAGTAATTCAATGCATCCCCCTATCAGACACGTTCTGTCTATCTGATTTTAAGAATCAGTAGGGGCTGTCAGATCTCTGGCAGATTAAGGACACTATCTTGGCATCGAGCTGGGTCTACAAACACAGCTTCTGAAAATAGATTGCACATGGCAACCCTATAGCCACAGAACACACTGCAGGTGATGGTGTTGGTGCCCAGGATGGGGCTGTGTCCAATAATATGTGTCTATTTATAGAAGAGCAGTCTATTCTTAGGGGATGTGCTGCAATATTAAGGATTATTAATTAATAGCACAGATTAAAATTCCTAAATCATTCATTAATAGCACAGAAATCCTGGACCAAAAAGGATTTTATTTTTGTAGAATCATCATTACTGTGATCTTTGCCTCCTTTAACACACATAACACCTACAGGATCAATATTCAAAATGTTTGATTGGGAAAATTAGATTGTTTGGATTTTAGTTTTTGTTTGTTTAATTTGAGGTCATCTATATGCTAGTGTATTCACTTTTAGCAGATAAATGCATTTAAAATGTACACTCTTTCTTTTCCAGGGAAGCAGACGAAAAATATTGGTAACACATGCTGCCCTACAGATTTTTTTTTCCAATCAAATGCTCTGTGGAATGAGAATGTCTCTCCCCCTGCAACAGACCAGCAAGTAGCAAATCTTTGTTCATGGCTGTTGCAAAACTAAAGAGAAGGATACAGCTGCAGGCACTGCTCCAAAAATGGATGGGAGCTCCAAACCGCCATTAAAGATATAGGGAGCCCCTTACCTAACCCCTTCTCTAACCAAAGTATACTTCGGGTGTCCGTGTTGCGGATCTCTCCACGCACAATATGTGTGACGCAAATTGTGTCATCAGCACAGTTACGCGGCTTGACCGTGCACCCTCTATATTTTCTTGACTCGCACGTGGGATCCTCAGCTGTGCGCGTCATCTGCAAAGCAAAGCGCATGCGTCAAACGAGTTCCTCTTCAATCGCGGTCAGAAAAGTATACTCAGAAAGGCGGAAAAATAAGGTATACCAGGGCTTTAACCATGAGTGGAAGTGACGCCCCCTTTTTGGGGTTGGTACAACCCCCTTTTGGAGTAACCACGCCCCTTCTGGAGTAACCACGCCCTCTTTTGGAGATTCCGCACCCATTTGGAGGCCTCTGTCCTGCAGCTATACCTACTTGAAACTAAAGCCTATCTGGCTTTTTTTTTCCTTCAATATGTCCCACTGCAACCTCCTGTTGCAATAGGAAATATGTCAGCACTGGGCACAAAACTGTGCCTGTCAGGCCATTTCAAGGTGTCTTTACAGATTAAGTGTTTAATTTCTGCACCAATAGTGTTACTAAACAGAATTGCAAAAATAATTATTGTTTTCAAACAGGTTTTCCAAATAATCCTACTGCCCTCCATCTCTGTCTGTCCTTGCTAAATAAATGGGAATTCTCACCCCAAATTCACAGAATTGGTAAAGCCAGAAGCTAACATGTCAGAGCATTTAAATAAACAAAGCAATTTCAAAAGCACAGAGACAGTGTCTTCTGAACTCTACACTCTTCTGAAAGTCAACCTACAAGAGTTGTATCTGCATAACCAGTATAGAGGAGATAGTGTTTTAACATTAAAATAATACACACTTCAGCTTTAAGTAGTCTACTTAAAGGGATTGTTGTAGGTTTGCCCAGTCAAAGAGAAAAATAAATGATAATAGAAAATGTCTTCCACTGGGAAGGGAGATTTCACGAGAAATGCTTCTCATAAGATAGCGCCTTACTCTGCATCAAACAAGCAGGCTGAAGCCACATGGTGCACAGTGAATTAAAGGTTGTAAGAACATAAGAGTGCCAATAGGGTACATGAAATAGCGTACTGTCTGATTTACATGTTTTTTCTAGCTCTTTTTAATTAGGAATGAGCAATCAGCTTTTGTCACATGAATGCATAGCACACATAGCTCGGAATATGAATATCACAGAAAGACCCCAAATCACAATGCAGCAATAACACTGAACACACTGTGCTGTAACGCACCATATGCTAGACATTAAAATGTAAAGGACCCTCTAAAATAAAGCCTGGTGATTAACTGCCCTAGCAAGCACTTTTCAAACAGTTCATTTAGTGACAGTGAATACAGAAGCCAATAAAATAAGGCATCTGTTTGACGTGAGTGTCTTCATCTAATGAAATGTTGAATCTTACACCTGCTACCTGTCTCCTTTAGACCAGAGGGGATATCCAAAAATATTAGATGCCACAGGATTATAATAAAACTAACATTGTATGGCAGCTAAATGCAGTCGCTCTCCTCTTTGTAGATCACTTTGGCACTGCATTGTTTCCTTGAGTGTTATGTATTCATTTATGGTGTGCCAAAAGCAGAGAAAGGTCTGAATATTTCCAATTATTAGGAAAGTGTCAGGCAGAGCAGCAATAATTAAAACTCAGTTGACATGGAAGATAGTCAGCACTCGCATAGGTCATCATTCGACATGCTGCAGGCGTTAGTCTGCTCATTAATTGCCACCAGATTTAATTGTTTTTTATCTTGATATGGAGCCCTGTGATAATTACCAGTTAGACACAGTAGTCCCTTTCACACATTCAGCCTTTTCCAAAAAATTAACTGCAATTTTCACATGTGAACACGACCCGTTCGAAAATACCGGTAAATTTAGCACTAGCTGCTTTCACACATATGGCCTTTTCCAGAAAAATACTAACAATTTACAGTTTAGAGGTCATTCAAAAATACTGGTAAATTTTGCACTGGCTATTTCCCTGAAAGAGAAGTGGTAACATTACCTGTAAAGTTTAGTTTTGATGTATGAGTCGATTTTTCGATTATTATTTGTATTTTTTATTTTTTATTTTTTTAAGCCATGGATCGATCTTTTACTCTCCACTACAATGAGAGGAAATCACTCACATTTGCAACCAAATTTCGAGCTGTGCAACTAAAAAAAATTATTTGGCTGCTGGCTGGTAAATGTTTAGATTTCACTCACCAGTGATTGTGTAGTATAGTGGTGGATCCTTTCACTGCCTGTTGAGAGTAAAAGTAAAAAAATGTCTCTTTTAATACTTTTTCTGTACTTAAGTTGTACTTACTTTGTACAGTAAGTTGTTGATCATAAACAAAACAAAACAAAACATTTAATTGTAATCAGAAACAGCACAGATGAGATAAAGCCATTCGAGTCTCTCCCCTTAACATGTGCTAATTTAGGGTACGTTTACACGACAACAATGTACTAAAAACGGAAAAGTTTTTCCTTTGCGTTTTTGAAAAGTTTCGTGTACAGATGATAATGTTGTCAAAACAATCCCCGTTCACACGGATCCACGAAAACAACTAAAAACGCTGTATTATGCATGCCATGCCAGTAGTTGGCGATGTCACTTTGTAAAGAAACTCTACGCGCCTGCGCACATAAGCATCTTCCACAGAGCGGTGAATACAGACAATGAAGATGGCGAAAGCATCGAGCAATTTTGTCTGGACGTACGATGAAGTTGCTTTATTACTGCAATTACTTTGATGGAGAAGTGTCAATAAACTCAAAATCTTGAGCAGCACAAACACAGTCCTGTAGTCCGCCATTGTAGTTTTGAATGTCTCGCACGTTGTTTTGAAGTACTCGCGCATGACTATAGACTGAACTCTCAAGATTATTCAATAAATTCTGCTCATTTTTACCATCACTTCGTCTTCTGCCTTCTTCTGTATTCCTTAAGGATAAGGTGTTGGAGTGATGGCTGTTGGAAATGGGGCCTGTCTAGATTTGATCAAAAATGACTTTTTTCAAATAGTGATGGTGCTGTTTTTTACATCAGTATTGTCCTGACTATACTTTATGATCAGTTGAATGTCACTTTGGTAAATTAAAGTACCAATTTCCTTCCGAAACAGCCAAATCTGTACATTATTCCAAACTTTTGGCCACCAGTGAACATCTCAGAATTTAACAGCATTTTGGTGCTGATGTGTGAATGGTCACAAAACGAAAGACAGAAACCACTGCATGTTAGAATAGCAGATATACATTTACCATTAAAGGCAATCCAACGATTTAACTTACCAAGTAGCATGTGTGAAAGGGGCTACTGGCTATTTACTTGAATGAGAAGTTGTAACATCACCTGAAAAGTTAAGTTTTGATGCTAAGTATCAACAAAGTCGTACATAACGTTTTGAGCATTTACGAGGTCAGGACGGGCTGACGTAAGACAGAGATGATTCAATTACTCTGGAGTAAAAAAAATGCCATCAGATTGGACGGAGAGTGAAATTATTCAATTTAGTCGGAGGATATTAAAGTATTTAATATTTTAGAGCCGACTATAGAGGAAATCTTGAGTGTTTGATGCTCCATGACTCAAATTTGAAGTCATTAGCAGCCAATGAAAATCGACCGTGCGTTGCCACAACACTGAACCATGAAGAAATGTAGATGGTGAACAAGGGCTCAAAGTGGAGCAAAACATTTAATGCCACTCATGTCCGACTCGCATTGCAGTTTCTGTCTTTCCACCCAAGACTGATGTGTGAATGGTAGCAAAACAGAAAAAAGATGGAAAGCGTTGCACGTGTAAAAATCAGATTTGGTACATTTACCAAATTTACAAGGTAATCAAAAATGTTACTGCAATTTACCAGGTTGCATGTGTGCAATGGGCTAGTGACACTCATTCACTTACTGTGCATATTATGTACATTAGTTAAATTAGTAAAACCTGTATGAGGACATCTTTAGATGCAGAGATTGACAAACGGCTTTACGGGTGAGCCCCTCTAGATAATGTGGGCTAGAAATATACTAATTGCTAACTTTTTGTATTGGGGCTCCCTCCATATGAATAATCTGGATTCATCAACATTAAAATAATGGTAAGAACAAATGTATTAATGGATGAGATCCAGTGTAAATGTATTTCTCATTTCCATTCTGCCATTTCCTTTATGTGTTTTTTACTTCTACATTTGTTGTTGTTGTTGTTGTGACCTTATGCATATTTTTTCTTATGTTTTGTGTTTGTTAGTATCTATCGTGTGGAAGGCGTTCTGTTTATAAATACATCGGGTTTTAACGAGCTCTGCCTGGGTGGTGTGCTCAGAGGAATATTTGACAGTTCTGTCAGCCCGGCTGAGGAATACGGCTGTAGTCTGAGGGATTTTCAGCAAGTGCTGCTGCTGAGAGAATAGCAAAATTCAAATCCCTTTAGGTCTAAGTGTTCATGACATGAATGACTGATCTGTTACAAGGTCAGAGTCACAAGGTGGTGAGATTAATTCATATACACATCAACAGGGTTAGGGACAAAATATAAGTAACTGTATTCCACTACAGTTACAATTTAAATCATTGGTAATTAGAATACAGTTACATTCAAAAAGTATTTTGATTACTGAAGAGATTACTTTGCATTTTATTGTCATTTGTTTCATTTAATATTTAGTCGTTTCAGATGGAAAACATTTATACATATAAATGATGTGATCCAAAATGCATTTAAACAGCGGTGAAACACTTTCTTGTGATGTGTTACATTCATACGAGCAGACAGAGAAGTAAGTCTGAAGTACGTTTGGAGCAGAAGAAATATAAATAAACCTTGTGTAAATTGTCAGCTTTACATTAAGCTAAAATGCTATTTCTAGACATTTTACATGCACGTTATCTGCCACGATCATATTTTTGTATCAAGAAAATTCACGTTGGATCATAATTTCTTTTTTTCTAGTAAGACCTTTGATATTAGGGCAAAAATCGCATTCTTGATAATCATTTTTGAATTGTTTTCCTGTAAAAATATCTAAAAATCCTTAAAACAAGATCAATTTGATTTATCTTGTTTTAGAAACAACACTGCATAAGATATTTAGGTTTTTCAGAGAATGTATTTTTAACATGTGTATTTTGTCTTACTGTACTGAGTTTTTATAGTCAAAACAAGTGAAAAAATCTACCAGTGCTGAAGAAGTAATCCAAAGTATTTAGAATACGTTACTGACCTTGAGTAATCTAACGGAATATGTTACAAGTTACATTTTACAGCATGTATTCTGTAATCTGTAGTGGAATACATTTCAAAAGTAACTCTCCCGACCCTGCACATCAATGTTCAATGGTTCACAGTCATGTCCACAGAAGAATAAATATACTGGGGTTTGGACTGAAACGCATATGAATACTATGTTTTTTTATCTTATTTTTATGAGTCATGAATCTCTGCAGATTTTTATCGCATTCAGCAACAAGACTGGAATACATTATTCATATCAAGTTTATGGACCAGGTGACCTTCTATCTAGATGCCCTTAAAATGCTGATCAAAGACCAGCTTTCTAAGCCACGACCTCATCCATTACCAGAACAAAACTTCAGATGCACAACAGGATTTCCCTTACAAAAAACCTAGAAGACTGGCAAACTTGCTGCAAACTAGCCGCAAATTTGCCACTCATTATTTTCACATGCAAATCAGCTTGCGATTTGCTGCAAATGTTTCCCAAAAGTTTACAGCTCCTCACTGGTAGTGGTGAACCTGCAGCAAACCTTTGGCAACAATGGACAATTACTGGCAAACACTTCTGTGAAAAACTTGTGGCAAAAATTAAGAGTTTGACGCAAAGCTCATTTGCATGTGAAAATAATCACTGGCGAACTTGCGGCAAGCTTGTGGCAAATTTACCATAATTCTCGATTTTTGTAAGGGTTCACTTGTCACTATGAAGTTCCCATATAAATCCAGTCTCTCTAATTAAAGTCTTTGGTCAAAGACATTTTTAAAAGAGAGTTTTACATACATATACATAGTATAAACATAGTTAAATAACGCACTAACGATGACTAATCGCTCAATCACAGATGATTTATAACCTCAATACCTTCCCTACAGCCAAAGCAACCAAATAAAAATACAACAGAAACAAAAACACATGTGTAATGTGAAATCCGAACACAAACCCCCACTGTAGCAAATGAAAACCACAGCAGGTGCTTCACACATAGTACAGAGGCCTACAGCAATTTAAGGGGGTATGACTTATCGTAGGGGGAAAACAAATCATGGTTATTATAGTTAACCATTTATTTCTAAGATGTGAAAAAAAGAAGAAATTTCCAATAGATCTGGAATTGTTTGAAAGGAAACATGCCTAAAGGATGTTGTGTGATTTTACATTTTTACACTTTATAAAAGTAACCTGTAATAAAATTAGCAAAGTCTGATGCAGACCTTCTGTCGATTTCACAAATATCTCTTAACGTCTTGTTGTTTAATTGCTCTGCAGTTCCCAGTTGTAACCAAAGTAAAATCCTTTTTCTACCCTAGCGATAGCCTTGAATCAGAAATGTAACCATAGTAACAGAAAGCATTCTCACTGCTTTGCTTTCATACATTCTATATGTGTAATAGAATGCAAACAGCTTGGGTTTTTTGCATTTTCTGATCAGCCTAAATACTCAGAACAGTACACAATTCTCATATTGTCTGCCATTTTCCATCACTTAGTCACTTGAGTAACTAACAGCACAATGTAACCCATGAAACGTGCTCATACCTATAATGATATCACCTAAAGCTAAGCGCACACTACAAAACTTGCAGTCGAGGAGGCCAAGATGCTGTTGTTGAGTGTGGTCCTGTAATCTTGTAGCTCTGGCAGTGTTGGTAAGAATATGATTATTCAGTTAACTCTCAATCCTTTTTGACATTATTGCTTTCTCCAAAGTTAGTACACAACAATTTTCCATCTGTTTTGCGTAAATGAGAAGAAAGAGACTTGTTGTTTTTTTTTTAGTTAGTGAAGTCAAGGTCAGCTGAAGCAATAACGAAAGCTGTTGACAACCTGTCAATGGTTTTACAGAGGCCTAAGCATTCTGAAAAGATATGCAAGTGATATCGCAGAGCTTTTTTCATTGGACACGGATGTCAGATTGCACATTGAGCAGCTTGAACGCTACAGTCAATGTTGGTGCCTGAAATTGCATGGCGTTCCTGAAGTCAAGAATGAGGATCTGCGTTCAATAGCTCTAAACATATTGGAGCAAGTGGCACCTGACATCAGTGTTAAACTCAACAATGTACTTGGCGTTTTGCACCGAGTCTGAAGACAGAAGCAGGACAGTCCTCACCGGAGCATTATAATGAGGTTCTACATGCGATCATACCGAGACCTCATCTGGAAAGCTGCGAAGGGTAACATTTACTTTAAGGAAAATAATCTGCATGTTTCGGAGGCCTTGTATTTGCAATGTACTGTACTTGATGCAGCAAATGGAACCGTAAATTACTTGATGCTGGACTGTATTCATAACCGTGCTGCAGTTTCATGTTCTCATGATGTCAAGTTGCACATCTTTTGACATACAGATTAATCACCTCCTGCCTTGTTCTAGGTAGGTCAGTCAACTCTTCCGAGCCAAAGTCATTTTTTTGCTTTGTTCACCAGCTGTTTAGCTGTTTCTGTTTCTTTTAAACACTGTATTTTGAGTTTAATTGTTGTTGATGCATTCGTTTGAACACCAGTATTTTAGTCTCTCTGAATATTAGGAGTTTAAGAGATCCTATGAAAAGAAAAGCTCTATTTTTGTACTGCAAAAAATACTCTTTTTTTTTTGTCCATCGTGTGAATTAGATAACAAATTTTGAAAAACTCAGTGGGGAAATTCACATTTTATGAGACAGAGTTCTAACTGCTCTGCTGGTGCCTTCATTTTGATGCAAAAAGATTTTAGAGTGTCTTTCATTTCAGCCTCTCATGGTTAATTAAGCATAACCCTCTGTGATATTAGTGTGCTAGAATGCAGAAATGATCAGCCAGGTAAAGTTGCAAATTGTTGTTAATTTTAATTATAGGCTGTGTTCACTGATGACAGACCAAATCACAAGCTCTTTTGTAGCCCATTTTCACCTCAACTGACCCTTCACGCTCTATTCAGAAATTCACAACTGACTAATCACTGCTTTACTTTCAAGCACGCTCTAAAATACGGAGGTGCAGAAGTTTACGAGTATGTGCACCACTGTGATCTGTAGTATATTACTTGAGGCTCATAATGCAGTGTTTCAGCAGTCTCAGAACGATTCTCTGCTCAGTACACAAATTCCATCTCGTGCTCCGATTATACACAGAGCAGCTGTGTTCTGAGTTTGGCTCGGTGTGTGCGCATCGCTAACGTGCGCTGACCGCATTATATTTAAAGTGCTCCAGATGTACTTCAATTGTACATTTTCGTAATTCCAAATATGTTTGGCTATGACAAGTTTCTAAACAAATCTAAAGTGGCACCATGGCACCAGGATTTTGTGGACCAAGAAGGAGTTTGTATATTTGTTTTTCAAACAGAAGCTGAATAATTTCCAACTTACCAACTTTCGGTAAGAAAGGAAATGATGGCTACTCAATAAAATATTTAAATGTTAATAAATTCACAACTTTAATTTATGATTGCTTCGCTGAACAGTAATGTGTTTTCACGTTTTTTGTTTATATATATATATATAATTTTTTTAAGACATTAATGCAACAACAGGCCTGAGAAGCAACAAAACTACACCATGCACTAACAAATAGTGATGAGGAGTCGACTCCAGAAGAGTCGATTCCTCGACTCTGACAAGAATCAGAGTCGACTCTAAATAGGAATCGACTCTTTTGTTCTATCGACTCCGTATCTATTCGAACAGTACGTTGTGATTGGCTCAAATCAGTGAATTGGCTTTCTTAAGAACCAATCAAATGCCTTACACACACATGTAGGTGGGACACTCATTCATCATGTACTTTTGAGTGAGAGATAATGCATACGTCCTAAAGAGAGAGAGAGAGAGAGAGGGTGCGTGACAGACTTTTTCAGAGTTTTGAAAATGAAATAAATAAATTTCGGCCGAGCCTGTGTCTTGTTATTTTCCCCCTTTAAACGTAGTTATTGGCAGAAACCAGGGATTGACGTTTTCATCAGGCATTTCAAGGTAAAATTAGAAATGTCTCTAAACTGGATTAATTTAAACAGTTATACTAGTGCGCCGTTATAATTTATGTCTTCATAATTTATGTAGGTTTATATCTATGGGGACGGAGTACATAAAAAAAATAATAATAAAAAAATTAAAAGAAATCAATCAAACAAAACAAAACAACACTGAGTGTGTGATAATGACTGTAAACTGGTCCATCGCCTGAACATATTGAAGAGGGAACACTTTATGATCTGAGAGCAAGCGATATTTTAAAAGCAATAAACACATCAAAATGTGTGAATTAAACCCCCTGCTGTTTAATAAATTGTGGTCGAGGGGAAAAACTGCTGTCATTAAAACAACATAAAAAAATATACAGAAGAGGTGTGCATACTGTGAATTTATGAAGGACCTCAAAGGCGGCCATTTGAGCGCCTGCTTTGCACTGCGCACCAGTTTTAGCTTACCGGATAAATTGGAAAAAATCCGCTTATCTCATCTCTAAATAGGTTATGCATATTTGAAGCCCTGTTAATTCAGGTATTACACGAAATTACTTAGAATTATGCTTGTAATATCGTGTTTGTGCTTAGATTAAATGCAAGTATAATTAAGAGAAGCGGTGCGCGTTTAAGCGCTTTCTTTTTCTTCTTTTACTTTAGACGTAAAAGTCCCCCGTGGCAGCACAAGCAAGCAATTTTTGAATTTGTCGGATATTTCCAGCTAACGGAAACATTGCTGCGCACAGTCTCCAAGGTTCTGTCACAGTGTCTCTGCATAATAGTGCGTTTGGTAGTGCACTACTTTTTTTACCCAGGCCATTAGGGTGATTTCTGTTATCATTATGATTTAAAAAGGAGCCAAACAACTATGTGATAATAAATGGCTTCATATGATCACTATCCTTAAATAAAAGACCAAATCAATGCCAAAATTTCACAATTTCTGCCAGGGTATGCAAACTTTTGAGCACAACTATATATATATATATATATATATATATATATATATATATATATATATATATATATATATACTATTTGAAATAGTATATAGTATTTGTTAGTAAAAAAGTAATGAAAATAATTCTATTCAATTCAAAACTGCGGTTTTTCATTTTCATATCATGTTTTTAAAGTTTGTTTTGATCAATAAGCGACAGACTGTTACTTTCATCCAGCGAGCATGTACCCCAGTTCTCAGTCTTGTCTTTTTCTCTCACTCTTGTTTGTGTGTCTTCTGTGTTGATATCTGTAGACTTACAGAGAAAGTAAGAGCCACAGTTTTTATTGATGCGTGGGCTCAAAGGCTGCCTCAGTGTAGCTGTCAGTGAAGTTGCACTCACTTTTATATTGTACTGTTCCTTATAATAGGCACTAGAACTGCAAAGGTGACAACAGAAAACAGAGCACATTTTGTATACCTGGAGGAAATCTCATTGGCCTTCACTGTTGTTTAAAATATACACAAAGTTGGTAGCACTAAAGCAAAGTTGCCACTCACAACTCCCAAAGAGACATCATCTTGAATTTGTATTATGTAAATCCATACTGGTCTGTTACCAGTCAAAACATGTTATTTAAAAAATATGTATAACAAAATGTATTAACCATTGGATAAAGTATTAGATAACCTTATACAGAGTTGTCCGCATTTATTTCCTTCTTCTACACCTCATGCACAGAGGAGGAACACATAGATGTGTAAGTTGTATTAATAAGTACTGTAAGTCATAAAAAGCTTGGTGGCTTGGGATCTTTGACATCTCAGGACACTGTCTCCTTGTGGGGCCTGACTCCTGATCTTAATATCTCTGGGATGTGTGTGTAGGTGTTTGAGTAATTACTGTATGTGCTCAGGAGCGAGGGAGGACGGCACAGTCGTAAACAAAGCATGAGCACCGAGGTCTGCGTTTCTATTTTTACTGCTGCGCAGGAGGAAGCAGCATGGAAACGCAATCGCTGCATAATGCATGACCCCTGTGGAGAAGCACTAGGGTGTTACACAACCAGGTGCTCTCTTTGGACCTGAGAATCATGCTGTGCTGACCAAAACCCTGTTTTAGACCCAGTTTACACCTAAGAGGAGGCGTGAAATGGAAGTATGAGTGGAAATTAATTAAAAGTTAGTACAGTGCATACTAGATATTTTGTCTGTGGACTTGGACTAAAAGTGAAACGGTATGCTTTTAGAGAGCAATGAGGGTTTCAGAAGGGTTCAGAGGGTTTCTTACACAACTGCACTTACCCTAAGAAGTGACTGAAGCACACAGGCCCATGATCCATTAATATTCACAGAAGAAATGCACTTGTAATGCTCTGTTAGCTTCATTCGGTCTTATCAAAAGCTGTTCAGATCATGGCAGTCATTCTGTATCTGTGCATGTCTAGGGAAAATTAACCCATAAATGACTTGTTTACCAGTTTGTGCTTCAGAATCGACAGTGATTATTTTTATACTACCACAAACAGAAAGAGAAAGTTGAAAGGAGATGTTGATCAAATTCAAGATCTGAAAATAAAATCACAATTATCTGGAATAGAAGTTGACCGAAAGTGGATTTTGCTGATAACCGTTTATCGGCTGATAGTTTTCAAATCTATTTATAGAATTTTTTTTTAAAAAATCGTCGTCTTTCCTTACTAAGGAAACTTCTTAGAACTTCTTAAACTACTTCAAAGAGTTCTCATCAAAAGATCCTCCATGTGCAGCAATGACAGCTTTGCAGATCCTTGGCATTCTAGCTGTCAGTTTGTCCAGATACTCAGGTGATATTTCACCCCACGCTTCCTGTTGCTCTTGCCATAGATGTGGCTGTCTTGTCGGGCACTTCTCACACACTTTACAGTCTAGCTGATCCCACAAAAGCTCAATGGGGTTAAGATCCATAACACTCTTTTCCAATTATCTGTTGTCCAATGTCTGTGTTTCTTTGCCCAATCTAACCTTTTCTTTTTGTTTTTCTGTTTCAAAAGTGGCTTTTTCTTTGCAATTCTTCCCATAAGTCCTGCACCCCTGAGTCTTCTCTTTACTGTTGTACATGAAACTGGTGTTGAGTGGGTACAATTCAATGAAGCTCTCAGCTGAGGACGTGAGGTATCTATTTCTCAAACTAGAGACTCTGTTGTACTTATCCTCTTGTTTAGTTGTACATTATTCCAAACTTTTGGCCACCAGTATATATAATATAATACCGTTGAAGTCAGATGTTTACATACACTTAGGTTCAAGTCATTAAAACAAATTTTTTAATGAGTTAAAAAATCTTTCTTTTATCGTAAGAAATATAGGTGGGCATACGGCGTATGTGTGCGTATGCTCTAGACCAGTGGTTCTCAACCAGGGGGCCGGGACCCACTAGGGGGCCTCAGCACACATCCAAGGAGGCCTCAAGTTGACTTAAAATGTATTTTAAATAAGAAATATTAAAATAATTAAACTTAATTAAAATGCTAAAAAATACTTTTAAGATGTATGCCTACAAATTATAAACTATTTAATTATTTTAATCAGACATGTAATGTTGCTGTGTAATTAGGGATGAACTCATTTTAATGCTACCATAATTTAATAAATATGCTTTACTCCATGAATTGCACTATTTGCATTTAAAATGTGTTATACATGTATAATTATATATATATATATATATATATATATATATATATATATATATATATATATAAAGATGAAATTTTCTCTGCAGATACACACAGCTAGCAGTGTGGTTTCAGTTGGCCGCAGGTGCTGATTTAGAGTTAGCTTTTCCTGCCTCTAATAGTTTGGGTGAGAGAAACAGATCCTAGACCAGCAGTTACAGAAGAACTGCAGAATTATTACGGAGCAGCAATCTAAATTATTGGATTAAACAAAATAATAGTAGTGAAAACTCCTGGAGATTTTTATCGTTCAGTTCATTTTCCCCTCATGCCTGACAAGCAGTTTTTTAAGGGCCACGTTGTGTCACTTTGGAAGGCACTGCCCCCTAGTGGTCACCCTTTGGAATGGCCATGAATCTCGACTCTTACATCTAGAGTCGGGAATCGGAGTCGACTCCAAAAAAGTAAAAAAAAACTTAAATATCACGCTACACTTAAATGGTAGTCATTCAGTTTCCGATTTTTTTTATTTATTTATTTTTTATTCCTACAGTACAACAGCCTCTAGAAGTGAAATAAAAACAATCACTGACACCTCGTGGGGATTTGTTGGATCTAAATCTTTGTTGACAATATTCATCCATATTTTTATCCTCACTTCAATGCATATTTTGTTATTTTAATTAGAAGCGAGAGCATGCAAAGAAAAATGCAAGTATATAGAAACGTGCCCCACAGCACATACATAGTGTCTCTTGCTTTCTTGTGTATAATAATAAAAAAACCTCACCTGATGATATTTAGCATCCACAATCTGGTGAATATAGGCTATAAAATGTCTCGGTTACATATGTAACCTTAGTTCTCTGAGACAAAGGGAATGAGGCATTGCATCACTAAGCTGACACTATGGGGAGTGTCCTTCTATACGACCTAGTTGAAACTTTTCTACAATAACGGCAATCCTAAAATTGGCTATGGTGTTTAAGACCCACCCTTTTAGGTGTGAAGCTGTCCGGTATAAAAGCGGGCGCGCAAACACCATTCCTCAGAATTTTCTGACTGAGGGTCAAGAATGCATCGGTCACACCTCAAAGAATTCTGAGTCTGTAGTGCAGCCAGTTTACGCAATGTCTCGTTCCCTTCTTCTCAGGGAACCAAGGTTACATGCATAACCGAGAAGTTCCCTTATGACTCAGTACACTTGACATTGCATCAAGGTGACACTATGGGGAACAGAATCCCATCACTCCACACTACACGACATAACCTTCCAGAGAGGAAACATGACACAGCAGTCCTGCGGGACGGCGACCGACATGAGTATGCCGCAAGTGAATGACCCTCATGGTAGGTCAGGAGGGGAATACTCAGAATGTATATATGAACTATTGTCATATAGTATGAATGAACCCCTTCATGAACCCAATCGGGAAGGAAGTTTATTTGTAATGAAAGTGCCTGTGACTTTTGGAAAATACAAAGGTCTGAATGCAGGCAGTTGTGTAAAATGTCAGGGAGCCCGTACTTAAAAAGAGGGGCATAGTATATGTTTGGCCAATGAAATAGCAAGCGTTCTAGACAGAGATGACTTGCTATGAGAGAGACGTTACGTCTAGGTTGTAAAAATGTGTTTTGAGAAGACCATCCTGCTGCAAAACATATGTCTTGTAAGGACACACCATTCGTCCATGCCCGTGAAGAGGCCACGCCTCTAGTTGAGTGTGCTTTAACACCAACTGGGCAATTCGCACCCTGCAACTTCTAAGCCAGGACAATCGCATCAATGATCCAGTGGGAAAGTCTTTGCTTGAAGACGGACATTCCTTTCGTGTGTCATCCATAACACACAAAGAGCTGGTCAGACTGAATTGGTGAGTGTGTTCAACGTATGTGTGTAGCGCTTGCAAAGGGCATAACAATTGCAAGGACTGTTCCTCATCCAAATTAAATGGAGGAGGGAAAAAGGCTTGAAGGTGAACCACCTGCGCTCTGAAGGGTGTGGTTAGAACCTTAGGCACATAGCCTTTTCTGGGTTTGACAGTGGTTTTTGAAAGACCTGGACCAAACTCCAGACATGAATTGTCAACTGACAGTGCTTGCAAATCACCGACCTGTTTTACTGAGGACAAAGCCAGCAGTAATGCAGTCTTTTTTTTTTCTTTTTTTTTCCCAATTTGGTATGCCCAGTTCTAGTGACTTGCCTCAATCCAGGTGGCAGAGGACGAACCTCAGTTGCCTCTGCATCTGAGACCATCAGTCCGCGGATCTTATCATGTAGCTTGTTGAGCGTGTTACTGCGGAGACATAGCGCATGTGGAGGCTTCAAGCTGTTCTCCACGGCATCCACGCACAACACAGCACGCACCCCACCGAGAGCGAGAACCACGTTATAGCGACCACAAGGAGGTTAACCCACCCTAGCAACTGGGCCAATTGATTGCTTAGGAAGCTTGACTGGCGTCACTCAGCACGCCCTGGATTCGAACTTGTGACTCCAGGTGTGGTAGTTAGCGTCTTTAATCGCTGAGCTACCCAGGCCCCCGCTACTGCAGATACTGAATGATGAAATGCTTATTTTCCTCATTTTGTAAATTGCTTTGGATAAAAGTGTCTGCTAAATGACTAAATGTAAGTGTAAATTTAATTAAATATACTATATCATGGATATACTGTATCATATTCTGTTAAAGGAATATTCTGGGTTCAATTACACTCAATTGACAGCATTTGTGGAATAAAATTAATTTGGACTTGTCCCTCCTTTTAAAAACACAAATCTGGGTTCCAGCACTTACAATGGAAGTGAGTGGGGCCAATCAGAAGCGTTAAAATACCCACTGTTTCAAAAGTATAGCCACAAGATATAAACAATATGCATGTTAACATGATTTTATTGTTATAAAATTACTTACTAACCTTATCTGTGTAAAGTTAAAGCCAGTTTTTCAACTTCATTGCCATGATGATGTAATGTTAACAAACCCTAAAATGACTGTAAAAATTATGATTTAAACAACTTTACAGCTCAAATAATACAGGAGTTTTAACAGAAGATTTAATGTAAGTGCTTTTATAAAATTATAAGCTTCACATTTCTGCCTTTAAACCCTCTAAAAATTGGCCCCATTTACTTCACTAAGTTACACAAAGTGTAACTTTGATTTTTGCTTTTTTTTTTAAGTCTAAATAATTTCTTTTGTGGTAATCAAAATTATGTCAGAAATGTTGTCGATTGAGCTTAACTTGTATTGAACATGGAATCCACCTTTAAATAGTGAAACTGTGTTCGTCTGAGAAATCAGAATTCTTTATCCACTTGTGTATTCTGACCTGTTATTGCCCCAATTCTGAGTTGAATCGCCATATTTATATCATATTTAACACCATATTTTGCTCAGGGTTGTTTCCTCGATTGTGTTGCATAATTAGTTGAATATAAACCAGTGACTAAAACACATTCTGAAATCCCAACTATAGGCCATTAAGTGGTAAATACATTAGCTTATTATTTTATTATTTATTTATTTTAAATAAATTTTTAAGAGTGTATTGAACAGAATATTTATAAGATGCAAATAGGAGTTCATGATAATTAAAAATGAATCACAGTTTTAATTTGAACAGTTCATTAATGTAAGTTTACGAATTACTTGTTGCTGCCTCTGAAGCCCTGTACCTCTCATATCACAAATGTAGCTCAACTTGCCACCAGCTCCTTCCTTCCTCTGACAACATTTGATGAATTTTCATTTGGTGATGTGGAGGGTTTGCAGTATTGAAAAGGCTTTAATGTATCCCTCTCTATTCTTTCCATTCTTACAAAAACAAAAAAAAACAAAAAAAATTTATATATATATATATATATAGAATTATTATTATTATTATTTTAATTTTTTACCTTGAGCACTCTTACTGCACCATCAATGGAACAGTTCCCCAAACTCATACACTGTAAGTGCTGTTTATCCTAGGGTCCTCTTTGGCTGAGAGGGAGATATAACCATGCCAGACACAGACAAGAGACTGAGAGAGAGGGAGCATTCACTCGAGGGATGATACGCAGTAGGAGCTCAAAGGAGAGAAGAAGGTGGAGGAGGGGGTGAAAAGGAGGAGGGGAGGTAAGAGAGAGACTCTATGGCTAACTCTGAATGTAGCTCTTTCTCAAGGTCAACCTCAGAGCTGGGTACCGACACATAGGATGAGTTATACAAAAGGAATAGCGAGAAAGAATAAAAACAGCATACATACAGTGTGCATACACACCTCCACACATTCACTGACTTAGAGAAGTGAGATTAGCTTTACAAAAGATGGTTTTGTTTAGATTTATGTTTTCAGTAACAACCTAGGCTATTGCCTTTGTATCATATGGACCAAGCAGCTTGCACAATGTAAGCAATTTTAACGTGCTGGAGTTGTGATAATTGAGCAAGTTTTTATTTTTATTTTGGCGTATATCATAAGAGTTTTCCCCACCATCACCCTTTAGGTCTACTGTCAGCCCGCACATCGTCGTAAAGATAATTTCACATATTGCGCCGCTTTGTCACATTTACCTTGAAGACATCCACCAAGCACAAATTCATGGGTGTTCATTAATGAGACGGTCAATTCCCCAAACAATGTGCTTCATGTCACAATAAAAAGCAGGTTTTATGGCTTGTAGCAGTAAAGCGCTATTAAACAGATAAAGCACACCAAATGGGCATCTGGAGGATTATAAAAAGGGCTGCCACACGAATAAACTCACACACCCTGAACCCATATCCATTGAGGGAGAGGGGTTATTGAGTGCACTCTGCCAAACTGTGTAAATGCTACCCCCTTTAGGGCAACTTCAGTATCAACGTGGCCCTTACAACACCATATAGGTTGTAGATACAGAGGTTTGAGTCTTCTCTCAAGAGAGGTTTACTGCTGCCCCCGTGTGTTAGCTGTGCTTAAAAGTGCAGCTTTATGTAACTTCTCAAAATTAAAATTGGAAATGTAATTTTATCTTAGTTAAACACAATATTATGAGAGGAAAGTTTAAATAAGTGTTCAATAGATGGACTGTAAATTGCCAGCCCAGGTGGTGTGCAAAGGATAATGAAAATTAATAAAAAAATATGTGGTATACATAATATACACATATACAGATGTAAGATGACATTAAAAATTTCAGATCTAATATGAATATAATTTAAAATGTTGCCCTTCTCAAGCCATACATTATTAGAAAATACTTTGAATTTGTCAATTAATTGAATATATTTGAAAATTTTAATAATAAAAGATCACAGAATGAATTGTTTGTAATGTGGTTAGGTTCCTGTCCCTCTTTAATGCAATGACAGTTTTGTTTGTTACCACTCTGCACAGTCTTTTAAAAAGCTTAAAGGGATAATTTACCCAAGAATGAAAATTCTCTCATCATTTACACACCTTCATGCCATCCCAGATGTGTATAACATTTTTAATTCTGCAGAACACAAAGAAGTTTTAGAATAATATCTTAGGCCACATAAAAGTAATCCATACAAATCCAAAGGTGATATAATAAGTGTGGGTGAGAAACAGATCAATATTTAAGTCCTTTTTCCTCCCTTTTATTTATTTTTTTACCATAAATCTCCACTTTTACTTTCACTTTTAAAAATGAGGAAAGAATGTGAAAGTGAAAGTGGAGATTTATGGGAAAAAAAGGGTTGGAAAAAAAAGGACTTATATATTGATCTGTTTCTCACCCACACTATCATATCGCTTCTGAAGATATGGATTAAACCACTGGAGTCTTGTGGCCTTTATATGATTTTTGCTTCAAAGGTCTGATCACCATTCACTTGCATTGAATTGATCTACATAATAATCATAATCTAATAATCATAATTTGTGTTCTTTAGAAGAAAAAAGTCATGGCATGGGATGTCATGAGGGTTAGTAAATGAGAGAATTTTCATTTTGGGTAAACTATCCCTTTAAGTTGACTCCCGTGCTAATAATAGGGGTAATCTGTCTTTTGTGTCTGGTAATTTATCTTAAATTAATTATTAGTTATGAACAATGCCTAAATGTATATTTTGCGTATGATTAATTACAGTCCTACCCTGTTTAAGTCTTCCGTCTCAATGACAACACTTGGAATTAATTGGTTCTTATCTAAAACAGTCATTAATTGTGTCACAATAATGTGACTACTTATGCATCATGAATAAATAATAAATACATTTTATTTTATGACCATTTCTCGACTCAAGATTCATACATTCACAAATTCTTGAAACATGCCTTTTTCGGAATATTCCGTTCTGTTTCGGCCACGTTTCGTCTATATTCGTTGACACTCGTCTTTTTCCGCCATGCACTCGGCTACTCCCGCTCAGTGCAGTGGGGTTGATGATCGTATTTTCGTCTCGTCCTCTGTGTTGTTGTGCTCGGTGACGCGACGGAGGTGTAGCCTGACGCGGTCTCTTACGTGTCGGCCTGAATAAAACTGGAGCTCCGAGGGCTCGAGAGTGACGGAGGGAGTCTGTATCGGTAAGAGGAGACACGTGTCCGGAGGGAAAGGGCTCGTCTCTAATGGCACAAGGGTCTGGTTTGGGTTCGGCCCAGTGGAAACAAAGAGATCATGGCGGCTGTAGTTGTTGCATGCAGAGGGAGGGGAGGTAAACCGGAGAGTAACACAAACCAGGGTGGGAAATCTTGATGCATGGGTTGAAAATTTGAAATGCAGCGAAACATGGATGCACAACATCTCTTTTGTAATTATGCTTCTGTACAATGCACGTTATATTTTATTCTGATGGTTTTTTTCACAACCTGTCAAGACCAAATGTGTGCTGCTGTTGAGCGAATTCGGGGTGTAATACTCTTAAATCATTCTAGGAATAATTTAATCTTCAACAGCATCGTGCGATTTATTGGACACGCCCTATTGATTTTTAATCCTCTAGGACTAGGTTATTAATGCACTACTATTGTTTCATGTTTTCATGAATTTAATTGCCAGAAAGCTGTGACTACACGCCCTCAAACAAATACACACTGTATTTATGCACAATCTGGGAACCCATTTGCCTTCTGCACATTGCACATGACTAATAAAGAAACGTAATGTTAGATTGCATATTTTCATATTGTATTGCACAAACCTATCCAAGTTATCATGATTATGCATTTTGAGGTGAAAATTCCATTGGCATTAATCCTAGCCTTTTCACTGTGTAATATATATATATATATATATATATATATATATATATATATATATATATATATATATATATTGCATGCTTATGGTTGTAGATGTAAATATCTATGAATGCTCTGCAGCTATATGTTCCTGGAATGATCTGTCTGGCAGAAAAGAATTTGAAAAGTAGAGGGAGAACCATGCATGACCAATCAAACCACAGATAGACTCTGAGCGTCATGAGATCACATTACTGTCTGTTCACGCTTCCTGCCATGCTGGATCTCTCTCTCTCCCTCCCTCTCGATCTCTTTTTATCTCTTCATTTCATTTTTATTTTCAGTTTCAAACTTTTTGGGCTTGATTGTTTTGCGAAAATAGCAAAATCACTGACAGAAATGGTAATTTAATCAAAAGCAGTATGCAATATAGGAAAAAATATAATATAATACAATACAATTTCTTACAGTGTGCAGCTCATATATAGATTATACTGAAATTACGCTGAAATAATTATACTTCATAACTGCCCTCCTCTTTTTCACTTAATGTAGAAAATGTTCAAATTCTGAGAGTTCTCTTGAGGCATCGCAAGCACTTTCTTTTTCCTCGAAACACTAGTTTATTTTTGCCTCCAGCAGAAGTGGTATGTGTCAGTTACACCCAAAAGGGCTGAAGCCAGTCACAGGTTTATGGTTTAGAGAGAGAGACCCAGAGGACAGATTCTCTAATTTGTACACATGCTGAACAGTCAAGGGAAGTTGAGTCTGCATATTGTGATGCACTATTAATTTAAAAACTATGCTATATAATAACGCTTTTATTACAGTGCTTCATTTTTATCACTGGCCAGTGCATAAGTAAATTTACACTCTCAAATTAGTTGTTATTGTAGAACCAATGCAGAAATAAAGGATGATTTTCAGAGCACCTGGGGGTTGCGCACTGGTTAAGATTAAACTTTAATGAGAACAAATTCACAGTGGGAATTTGATTAATTTTCCATTGTGCACTGTAGGTAGGGCATTGTTTCTTTTACTGTGGCTTTTTTAGGCCATACATTATAAGAGAGACCTGCCAGTATTCTGTGCTATAGGATCTAATGTCACTGTAGCCTGACCCTAAACATTTTCAGCAAGGACTCAGCAGTAAGGAAAGGTCACGATGGTTGACTAGGTTATCTAGATTTTTTCCTATTTCCTATGACCTTTTTATATTTTAGTGGTGTGCTTTAATTGACTTGTTGGCAGTGTGCTTAATTTTAGCTGTTAGACAATTTACGCAGTAAAACTCTTTTCTTATAGGTTGCGCCTTTAAATTTATCCCCATTATAGGGATAGTTCACCTAAAAATGAAAATTCTCTCATCCCAGATGTGCATGACTTTATTTCTTCTGCAGAATACAAACAAAGATTTTTAGAAGAATATCTGAGCTATGTAGGTCAACACAATGCAAGGGAATGGGGTCCAAAACTTTGAACTTAAAAAAGCACATAAAGATAGCATAAAAGTAATCCATATGACTCCAGAGGTTTAATCCATGTCTTCTGAAGCGTGAGCGATTTTGGGTGAGAACAGACCAAAATATAACTGCTTTTCATTATAAATCTTGACATTAGCAGTCTCCTTAGCGATCATGAGTTCAAGCTCGATTACACTTCCTAGCGCTCTGCACTTGCGTCAAGCACAAGTGTAATCGAACTTGAAATCATGATGGTGTTGGTACTGCGATGGCAAGATTTACAGTGAAAAAACACATTTACATTTTGGTCTGATTTTACCTAAAACCTCTTACCTTAGATCGCTTCAGAAAGCATAGCCGTAACACTAGAGCCTTATGGATTACTTTTATGCTGCCTTTATGTGCTTTTTGGAGCTTCAAAGTTTTGGTCACCATTTACTTGCATTGTATGTACCTACAGAGCTGAGATACTCTCATAAAAATCTTCGTTTGTGTTCTGCAGAAGAAAGAAAGTCTTACACGTCTGGGATGGCATGAGGGGAGAATTTTCATTTTTCGGTGAACTATTCCTTTAAAGCACTGCCACTACAGCCATACACATGCAGATCTTATTATAATAAAAAGGGAGGGTTTTTCTTTATTTTGTTCTCAATAGCTTATACTGCTTTTGACTTATGTCTGCCTATAATCTGACACAGTTTGTTTTGTACTAAATGGCCAGTGTATTGATTCATAACTGTGCTCGTCTCGGTTGAAAGAAACCAGTGCCGTTATTTTTGACATAATGTCAGATGATTCAATTAAAACTGCATATAGAGTTGCAGCACAGGAAGGATTTAGCTATACATTACTAAGGTGTATTTTGTATATTCTAAAATAAGCTCTAGTTTCCAAGAAATTGTGCAGCATTTGTTTTTTGTTTTGTTTGCTTATACAATTAGACAAACCTTCACACAAGTGTATTTGTTAGTGGATATCAAACCTTGGACCTGATAGGGTTGTCATGAATCATGATACTGTAACATATGTTGTGATACTAAACCAGATAAAGCTTTACAAAACAGAGTACTACCTCAGTTCTAAAGCCTTGTTTATTCATATAAGTAATGGTAACCAGGAGGAAAGAAACTCCTCTCTGACTGATGTAATCTGATATTACTAAAAAAGATGTGCTGATTAGTAATATGTGGTTGATTGTGATTTTAGTTGACCTTTCAGGAATACAGGGTTCATTGAATAAAAGTTCAAATCTGTTTCCTTAGTAGTTTTGGATTAGTGCCTAAACATGCTGAGAACTCTGCACTGTTTGTAGGATTTTTCCTTATTATTTTCTCAACATTGTGGAGGATGATTTTCAAAGGAGAGTTGTCAAAGTTACTGCCTAGTATAAAGACATTTCTGTTTCTCTAAAACAGATTCACTAAGTAGCAGAGAGTGGGGACAGGAGTCGGAAAGTGTGAAAATACTCTCTAGGTGTCCCTATTATAGGTATGTATGGTTCATCTGCAATGCCACATCAAAGTTTTAGGTTGAGACTGTGGCGTAAACTGTAATGAACAAGAATTAAACCCTCCCTCTTCTTCTTTTTGCTTTCTAACCAGCTAACTCGATGACCATGGAGTCTGGAGCCCAGCAGGGTGTAGACACTGCTGTCTCTGAGACTGAGAGCCAACAGATCACCCAGGCCCAAATTGCCACTCTTGCACAGGTAGGAACACATTTGATAATTCACTACTGCACAATACATCACATGATTTCAGGACATATCCTATTGTAATTTGGTCACATTTTTGCTGTGTTCCTGTCGTGTTGGAATTACTGTAAAGTCAGTGGTTCTACTCGGAGCTGTTCGTTTTCTGGGGCCTCAGAAGTTATTCGTTTCTATGGCAACACTCATAACGGCAAAAGGGCTTTGTTGTTGATTACAGCAAAATATTTATCACTTCATTAATTCCCCTACATATGTTGTTGACAAAGAAAACGCTCAAGGTAATGATGGTATAATAAAATAGCATATCAAACAGAAATATGTGTTCACTACCTTTAACAGTGACTACGTTTACATGGACACCAGAAATTGGCTTATTGTGAGAAATCAGGTTATGAACCGGGTATGAGTTAAAGGACGGATGAACACACATTCTACCTGTGTCCTCATGCGATTCAAGTAAGAGGTTTACGTCTGGGCAGAGATAGAATATTATAGTGTGCTATTCTTGTGTTTCAAGGTTTTTGCTTGTACAGTTTACGGACCGCCATGTCTGCTCATTATTAATACTCAGGGTATTAATTATCACAAATTTGTTTTGCTGTATTGTGGTCCAACCAAATTGGATTGTTGCGCAATTTCGCCATCGCAGGTGAGACAGCAACTGAGTTCATCCATTAAAGAGTCAAATAACGCGGGACTTTTACGAGCCCCGCTCGTAAAACCGCGTCTCTGAGTGATAAACTGAGAGCTGCTTTCTCTCCCACTATCGCGAAATCGGCTTTAGGGCCGTCATCTCTCTCTCTCTCTCTCTCTCTCTCTCTCTCTCTGTACTAACCACACTGACACACACACACACACACTGTCACACACACACCTTATGTGTTATAGGATTATTTTATTTCCATATCTAATCATATCACTGTTTAGTTTGTAGTTGTAAGTCGGAAATTTATTGACTGCATTGTATTAATTATTAATTGATATTACTGCATAAATAAACTTTGTTTATATTACAAAGAGAAGTGTTTTGGTTTGTTTTGCATACGCCTGTCATGCTGACGGGATGTCAGTGCTCGGATTCAAGCCTTCATTCATTGTTTTTTCCCGAAAATCGATATTCTTCGGATGTCGATTTCCCTAAGAAAACAATCTAATATTGAGACTGTTTTAATATTTGGTTATTAGTCCCTGATTTCAGGGTGGTGCCCCATCAATGTTAATCCTTATTAATATTCTATTGATTTTTGATAATTGATAATTATCTTTGATTGTTGAATTTGAATGATCAATAAGCTAGTGTTAATTTTAATTAATGTTTCATCGATGCTAACAGTTAACGATTATCTTTGATAATTGTTGAATTTGAATGATCAGTAAAGTAGTGTTAATTTTAATTAATGTTTCATCGATGTTAACAATTAACGATTATCTTTGATAATTGTTGATTTAAAGGATTTAAAAAAGCTAACATTGATTCTCATCAATGTTCTATTGATTTTAATAATTAATAATTATCTTTGATAATTATTAATTATTGCTAATAACCAAACCCGCTCCTAAACGTAGCACACTACATTTACTGGAGCCCCATATGAGGTTTTAATGAGTTAGATTCAATTAATTAATTTAAGTGTAAAGCCCTACACTTGTGTAAATAACAAGCACGGCATCTGAAGAAGACTGTTATTTTATTCTCTGTTGCTTCGCTTTCTTTCCAGATATTCCAGAGTTGTTGCTGTTTTTATTCCTTAACTTTGCATCGGACTGCTCTGCAATAGTGGCGTTTCCTTCTTACGTAAAACTCCAGGATTCCCCCAATGTATGAGCGCATATATACAAACGTGAGGGACAGTCGATATTTTACATTAGTGTGTATAAATGGGTATAGATTATAGTGTTTGTGCTTTTCCTACTCTACTCCCAGAAATGTTTAATTATTTTCGCTGTGTTGACATGTTGTTGGGCTCCATCCTAAGACGTTAGATATCCGGTCTGTTCACGCACATGTGCACTCTTCAAACAACCATCAGAACGCCTCTTATGAGTTTACATGGCCACATTAAGCTGCGTTCTCGAGGAGAACCGTAGGTGTGTTAAACCGCTTTCTCTTAATCCCTTAAGCAGCGTAAGGAAATCAGCGTTCTCATTTACATGATGTTTTAGAACATCGCTTTCTGCAAAAACCCTGGAATAAACCATTTTCATAAGTGCATGTAAACGTGGTCGTTGAGGCCACTGCCATATTTACATGACATCACGACTGGCGAATCTAAGCTTTCATTGAATTCCGAGGTTACAGCTTGCAATTACGAGTTCTTTAAAGACGTGAATGCTTTTACAAGTTGGAATCTCGTAATTACAGTAATTCTGAGTCTCCGACATGACATGAACAGAGTCCAAATGGTGATATTTTAAGAGCTGCTAAACATTTATTTAAGAGCCTCATTGTCTAACATAATAGCAGGGACAGGAAGACTATGTTTGAATGTTTGTGTGTGGTGTTGGGAAGGTGACAATGGCTGCAGGACACTGTAGCACCTCGGCACCCACAGTCACACTGGTGCAGCTCCCCAATGGTCAGACAGTGCAGGTGCATGGAGTGATCCAAGCTGCTCAGCCTTCAGTCATTCAGTCGCCACAGGTGCAAACTGTGCAGGTAGATAACTTAACACCTCCAACAAATCTCTAAATGTTCATGACATGCTTTCTGTTCTATTCTTTTTACCTCACAGAATTCAATTAATGTGTAATTATGTGAAATTTGTGCATATATAAATACTTAAATAGTACTTACTAAAATACTTGCTTAAATAGTATATTATGTGTGATTTTTGCATGTTCACACATAGTAGTTTCTATGTCTGTTAATCAGATTTCCACTGTAGCGGAGAGTGAAGATTCGCAGGAGTCGGTGGACAGTGTGACTGACTCTCAAAAACGGAGAGAGATCCTTTCTAGACGCCCCTCATATAGGTATGTATGTTTCTTTCAAGCTTTTTCAAGGATTTTGCATCATGTGAGGAAATTTTTCTACAGCAGTCTGTGATCCACAGGAAAATCCTGAATGACCTGTCATCAGATGCTCCAGGAGTTCCGAGAATCGAAGAGGAGAAATCCGAGGAGGACACTGCACCAGCCATCACTACAGTGACTGTTCCAACCCCAATATATCAGACCAGCAGTGGCCAGTACAGTACGTCAAAGTCCATGTTTGTTTTCTGAATTGCTGTGAGATATTGGGATTCGAACCTGCATCTCCCACATGAGCGTCAATGCTTAATGTGTCTGCACCAACTACTTGGCCACAGCTCCAACATATTTACTTTTTAGATATATAGTGTAATGTGAAAACTGAAATCGATAACAACTTCCTTCTTGCTGTTTCTTCCTCAGTTGCTATTACGCAAGGTGGAGCCATTCAGCTGGCGAATAACGGCACAGATGGAGTGCAGGGATTGCAGACTCTAACTATGACCAATGCAGCAGCTGCACAGCCAGGCACCACCATCCTGCAGTACGCCCAGACCAGTGATGGTCAACAGATACTGGTGCCCAGCAATCAAGTGGTGGTACAAGGTGAGTTGTAGTAACTGCCCTCCAATTTTGACAAGGATGCAAGTAACTTGGGCGTTCGTTACATAGTTATGTTCCATAGTGTGAAACAGAATATTCAACACAAGTAATACAGAGTGGGACTAGATTCTATCCATGGGTATTTGTCAGTAAGAGTTATTTCAGAGGCAGATAAAGTTATTGTATTTTGATGAGAAGAATTATAATTTCTGTTTTTTTTTTTTTTTTTGTCTTGCCACTAGTATTTGAAGAATTGTATGATTTGACTTTGTGCTAGTGAAATTTGAGACAAACTGTTAATTACTTGTTATGTGAAGGAGGTCCCTAACCTGAGTTCACACTCACAGCTTTGATTGGCATCAGCTCATCATCTGTACTCAGTTCTTGCCTGTATTGATTGATTGATTGTTGACTGTTACGTCTAACCTGCAGCTGCTTCTGGAGATGTTCAGGCCTATCAAATCCGCACTGCACCTACCAGCACTATTGCCCCAGGTGTTGTCATGGCCTCCTCCCCTGCCCTGCCAAGCCAAGGAGGTGCTGAAGAAGCCACACGCAAGAGGGAGGTCCGTCTCATGAAGAACAGGTAAAAACAAAAGGCAGGATCCTTGAAACTTAAAATAAAGCTAACGTGAAATCAACTTTATTACCATTGATCATAAATGTTGGGCCTGTTGATACTCTCTTGCATAAAATGTTTTGAAGAGAGCTTTGCATGTCACTGACTTAAAAGAGTCATCACATAATATCTGCTAAGTAGATCTCAAATTGCTTTCCCCTCCAGAGAAGCTGCACGTGAGTGCCGTCGAAAGAAGAAGGAATACGTCAAGTGCCTGGAGAACCGTGTGGCTGTCTTGGAGAACCAGAACAAAACACTAATCGAGGAACTCAAAGCTCTCAAAGACCTGTACTGTCACAAATCAGAGTGATACCTGTTCTTCATTCATTTTAAAGGAACTTGCGTGTACAGAGACTAAAGGGCAAGTCAGCCAGACACGGATGCATGTTTTCTAAATGTTTTAATATTTTAAATTGCTGCAGACTGCCTGTATGAACACATAAATACACGAGGGAACAGAACAGAAGACCCCCTGGCCAAAAAATATCTTCTAGAATTATTGGATCATGACATTAAAGACAAAAAATAGCTGAAACCTTTGCTGTGGACTTAAAAAAGCAAGTATGTTCCAGCTATCTTTACTCCTGAACTCAAACCAAGACTCGGAGGAGGAGTTTCTGGGAAACGTTTGACTTTTTTTTTCTTTCAGTGTGCTGGTATATAAGTGGTCGACAACTTTTAAAAGAGATTTTAAAAAATGAAAAAGAACATGATTTAACTGACATCTCTATAGTATGGTAGAAATCATTGTGCAAGACAGATTTTCTCTTCAATGGAGTTGGCATCATTCCCTTCAAAAGGTTGAACGTTTGAACTGTTACTTTTATTTGGTGTATAGTGCTCTTGTGTTTTAAGTTCATGTTTTTATCTTTAAATATCAACCATCTTTCGAAACTATATAAAATAAATGTTGATTTTTAGAAAATACGTCATTTATTAACTGATAAAGTAGTGTTTTATTACAGATCATGATTATAGCCCATGTATATTTCGGTTTTGACAAATTTTGCTCATCTTGGATGGCAAACTAAAATTTTCCCAGCTAATGTAAATGCTAACCATCCTGCCATTGCAGTAGCAACAGTTGCACAGTGTTAAATGGTTATGTTTTTGGCATTTGGTCACTGACACACAAATGCACAGTTACAAAATCAGGAATTTCACACACAGACGTGAATTTGTTTCGTATGACATTTATCAGGCTGAGACTTTTCTTCACATTTATGTTGAACAAATTTGGCAGATCAGTTTTGTGTTATGTTTTGTATATCATAGAACTATTGGATGAAAATTTGCATTCTGTCTCTGGCATTATTATGCCAAAGCATGTTTTATAAACATTACATTATTAGATTTTTTTTTTTATCGTAGTATGGTACATTTTTCCATTGCATCATTACAAACTTGGAGTCAGTGTCTTTGTATTTGATAATGTGATCACAGATGTAAAGAATACATGTAATCATTCTATTATGGCATTAGCATTTTGGCAGCTATTTCATAAAAAAAGACGTACAAATAATTTCTCTTCGTTTCTTTTTTTTTCCTTTAGGTGTTTGTCTGCATTTTGTTTGTCAACTTGTTTTTCAAAAAACAATTGAACACATGGTAACTTAAGTTACGGTTTGCCTACAGGTTGCCTCAGTTTGGCCAAAATATTTCAGTCTTGGATAAATAATCATTTCAAAAAAGACAAAATAATAAATCAGACAGCATTTCTTAAAATCAGCACTGGTAATTACTGTCTTTGAATTTGGTGGAGGAAGTTTAAAAAGCAATGATGTTTAACAGCAAATGGATACTACTTACATTAACTTTTGATTGGAGTGTGATATTTTGCTTTATTTTCTGCACAGAGGACAGAAAGTCTTCAAGCATATAAACTGAAAAAGTGTAGGAAATAAGCATTAGCAGATTACGTATTAAAAATGCTTGGTAACAATTCCAAGACATATTGCTTTGTAATGAAATGTACATAGTGTCATATGTTGGTGAGTGCATCATAACCCTCCCTGCCTATACTATTAGGTTTCAAACCGTCTACCTGATGTGTCATTTATGTGCTTAACTCAAGCGTGACAAATTAGAGAAGCAATCTCTCCACAGCGCACTCACCGTCCAGATCTGCACTTCAGCTGTGCACAAGCTGACACATCACTGAACCTTAGTACATTTGCAAAACCAATTATTTTCTGACACAAGAACTCCAAAATCTGAATTGGCTCATCTAAGAACAGACTGTCTGTAAATGCATTGGTCTTAACTTTTAGAGAAATGCAAATTCTGCCTGTTTTCATTAATAGTAGAATGGTTCTCTATATCTATATACTTGATGTACTGTTTTTTTCAGTATTTTCTCTTATTTGTATTGAGGTTTACCTATTGCCATGCTGGCTAAAGAAAACTCTGAATATGCGTGTTGCCTTCCTGCATATGCAAGGCCAACCAATCAAAAGCAATGTTTGATGTTATGATCCCGCACTTTTTGGATGAACACATCATGCACTTTTTGTATGATAACTTTCTCCTTTTGGACACTATTTACAGTCATGATAGGGTTTTATAGTGTTTCAACGGTCTAGACATATATTGTATATACTCTGTGTTACATTACTTACATTTGTAAAAGCGTTGCACTCTATAACTGTTACATTACGATTGTGTATAGTTGTTGTTACCCACCCCCCACCTCCCTTTTGTACACAATAATGTAAATCTACAATAAACTAATAATAATAATGCTGAGTCATGTGTACTCTCTGAACACTGTAGTTGTACCTAAGCTTGGATTCAAGAATTAATTTTAACATTTAATAATTTCAGCATTAAAGGGGCCATTGCATGCCTTTCTTTTATTATATTAAAATGTTTCTTAATGTTCACTTATAATATTAGTAAGGGGTTTTTTTTGTTGCACAAAATACAGTCATATACAGGTGCATCTCTAATAAATTAGAATGTTGTGGAAAAGTTCATTTATTTCAGTAATTCAACTCAAATTGTGAAACTCGTGTATTAAATAAATTCAGTGCACACAGACTGAAGTAGTTTAAGTCTTTGGTTCTTTTAATTGTGATGATTTTGGCTCACATTTAACAAAAACCCACCAATTCACCATCTCAAAAAATTAGAATATGGTGACATGCCAATCAGCTAATCAACTCAAAACACCTGCAAAGGTTTCCTGAGCCTTCAAAATGGTCTCTCAGTTTGGTTCACTAGGCTACACAATCATGGGGAAGACTGCTGATCTGACAGTTGTCCAGAAGACAATCACTGACACCCTTCACAAGGAGGGTAAGCCACTAACATTCATTGCCAAAGAAGCTGGCTGTTCACAGAGTGCTGTATCCAAGCATGTTAACAGAAAGTTGAGTGGAAGGAAAAAGTGTGGAAGAAAAAGATGCACAACCAACCAAGAGAACCACAGCCTTATGATTGTCAAGCAAAATCGATTCAAGAATTTGGGTGAACTTCACAAGGAATGGACTGAGGCTGGGGTCAAGGCATCAAGAGCCACCACACACAGATGTGTCAAGGAATTTGGCTACAGTTGTCGTATTCCTCTTGTTAAGCCACTCCTGAACCACAGACAACGTCAGGGGCGTCTTACCTGGGCTAAGGAGAAGAAGAACTGGACTGTTGCCCAGTGGTCCAAAGTCCTCTTTTCAGATGAGAGCAAGTTTTGTATTTCATTTGGAAACCAAGGTCCTAGAGTCTGGAGGAAGGGTGGAGAAGCTCATAGCCCAAGTTGCTTGAAGTCCAGTGTTAAGTTTCCACAGTCTGTGATGATTTGGGGTGCAATGTCATCTGCTGGTGTTGGTCCATTGTGTTTTTTGAAAACCAAAGTCACTGCACCCGTTTACCAAGAAATTTTGGAGCACTTCATGCTTCCTTCTGCTGACCATCTTTTTAAAGATGCTGATTTCATTTTCCAGCAGGATTTGGCACCTGCCCACACTGCCAAAAGCACCAAAAGTTGGTTAAATGACCATGGTGTTGGTGTGCTTGACTGGCCAGCAAACTCACCAGACCTGAACCCCATAGAGAATCTATGGGGTATTGTCAAGAGGAAAATGAGAAACAAGAGACCAAAAAATGCAGATGAGCTGAAGGCCACTGTCAAAGAACCAAAGACTTAAACTACTTCAGTCTGTGTGCATTGAATTTATTTAATACACGAGTTTCACAATTTGAGTTGAATTACTGAAATAAATGAACTTTTCCACGACATTCTAATTTATTGAGATGCACCTGTATTTGTAAAACATGATCATTTTCCACCCTCATTCTGACCTTCTGTCAGAAACACTTCTCCTTTATGACTTGACAGTAAATTCCCACTGTTATGATTGTCTCTCTGCTCTTGACCAGAGATCTTCTGTACTGAGATAACAACCGCCGCATTTTACAATAGGAGAGAGCGTAACAGTCAACTAGCGTGTTATGACAGTAAGTCACCGTTTGCAGATACCATACAAATGAATGGGGAGAGCCGTACACTAACACCTGCCTGTCGCAAAATCGCTCGTGACTTCCCTTATAAAACAGCAATTTTATCCTATTAAACTCCACACATAGTTCATTCCGAAAGGATTTTTAGTTTAAAACATGTTGAAGATTGGCGGACAGGTGGTACATTAATTAGTGATGAACTGTTTCCTCACAAAAGCAGTTTATTTAATGTCGGGAAGCATCTCCTCAATAGAACGGCCTTGTGTCTCATCGCCAGTGTAACTCCCATAAAATGTCTATTGGACTGCTGCGTTATGCTTCTCTATGCTAACCTTGTAGGCCCCTCTTCAGACGGGCTCTGTCTTGACTGAGCTGCTCGCTTTTTGCCATCTCACTGCTCACCACTACTGGGCGGGATACGGAAGTGATTAAAGGTAAAGTAGGCGTTGATGTGTTGTTGTGGGGGAAGTCTGATGCAAATGTCTACCACAGTGTGACATCACAATGTGGAGGAAGCAGAAAACGAGTCATTTTGGCAGCTTGGATTCAACAAATGCTCTTTTTGCAGTGAGGAGGAAGTTTTGAGTTCTGAAACTTACAGTAGTTTTATAGTACAATGACCTGATGAATCTAAAAAAATCAAGGAAAATTCTATTCCTCATGTCATGACCCCTTTAATAAGATTATGAGAGCAGGAATATGTAAAAAAAATAAATAAATAAAAACAGTTGTTTGTTTAGTGTTTCATGTTGGATGCATTTTGTATTAAATTCCACGGCATAATGAAATTGGCACTGATGTGTTCAAAGATTCACTTATTTTTTAAATCATTTGTTCAACTTCATAGGGTTGCATTTATTAAATGGGCTATGTTATAGTAAACTAGCATTATACTCTTGCAATTTATGCAGAATATAATATGTATACTCAGGGCCGTACACCCATAGTAAAGTATTCTGGACTCCCTGACCGTATATTAATCTAGGCCCCTTTCCCATTAAAAAATACAGTTTAGAATTTGTTGTGGGGCCCCTGTGGACCTCTAGAGTCATTACCACCTTTCACCCCACTAGCTACAGCCCTGTGTATACTGTGCACAGTATGAACATTTTCTGTATGAACAGAATACCTGGATGACATCTGCCCAAATGTGTAGAATATAACCAGAGCACACTACTATGAATGCTGTATTCAATGCACTTCACCTTTTATTTCCAATGTGACGAATAAATATGAAGCAATATCAACTATGATCTGTTCTCCTTATTTACTGAATTTTTGATCAAACTTCCAAGAGTTAAGACATTTTTACACAAAATTGTATCAGAAATCCACAATAACCAGATTTAAACATGCACTGTATTAAGGTAATATGACAATAATGTACAATACCACTGTTTGAAATACTTGCAATTATAATATTATTTCACTTTTTTAATAGTAAGCAATATATACAGTACATTACGCAGTACACAAATAATTCAGTCCGAACATAGCCAATTACAAAAGGAAGAGGTGTGTAAATGGGCGTGGTTTTTAACCACTTGTCCGTCGGCGAAAGTGACAGGCCTACTCACCAATCCTTGAACAAATAATTATTTTGTTTTGATGGCTCACCCAATCGTATTTGATGGAATGTAAAAAAACGGGGCGGGACTTTGCCAACGTCACTCGAAGCAGATGGCGGTGGTGGCGGTGGCGGGGAGCGGATAGCTGCTGCTGCACTGGCCGGCGGTGAGGAGGGGTTAACGGGGGACTCTCCGACGAGACACGGTGGACTAAAGTTAATAACTTCAAACAAACCCGGAGCTTGATTTAAGCGCATTTAAAAGGACATGACTGATTCATCTGCTGCGTTAAAAGGCTCATATTCTCCCGCTGCGTTCCCGAAGGCCTGAGGATTTGAGTGATTATTGGATCCAGAGTTTCAGCCAACACACAGACAAGCCCTTTAAATGACGGATAAATGCTCGGAAGTCTATTCTCTAAGAGCTGTTTCTTCTGTTCCCGATCTGAACTGCCAAAACGGGTTCGTTTAGGACGAATTCGGACATTGAAACTACGGTTAAAAGGAGGGTTTACCTCAGTTAGCTCTGCGGCTAAAAACTCGCTCATCCACAATGAATCAATATTAGCCGTTAGCAGCAAGCATACACGGCTAATTTAAAGGAATAAATCCGTATTCGATGATCTCGGATCGATATTTTGAATTGATATGCTGTCAGTCCCGTGTCTTACATCCGGTTGTATCGATTACTTGGCTGCTAAAGCCTGAGATCTTCTGTAGCACTGTCTAAATCCATGCAGTCATAGGAACGGGTACTGACAGTAAAGTCTCTTGAATCTCGAACAGTCAGATAGTACAGCAGTAAACGCTGACTCTTTATTTCATGGACCTACATTTAGGTTGAGTTCATTCATTGGATCCATTGATTCATATTTGATGACAGGAGTAGCCCAGGTGTGAGTTTCGCTGGTGTTGGTCACAGAGTAACACACATGAGCAGGTAGAGTGATTGTGTGTATGTGTCATCATGGGGAATACAGTGTCCTGCTGCGTGTCCCCCAGTGGAAGTCCAAAACTGCCCCGACAGTTGGAGCGTCTAGAGGAATATCAGATCAGTACTGACCTGAGCGATGACACCGGTCCATATCTGCAGCACATCAGTGACAGAGAGGTGCCTGACGGTAGGTAATGGTGGGTGGTGAGGTCTAGTGGTTAAAGATCTAGGCACTCTAGGCTTGATTCAGTCATTTTAGTGTTGAAATACCATCCTGCAGAGTTTAGGTCCAACCCTGCTCAAACACCCCTGAACCATCTTATCAAAGTCTTTGGGTAAATTGGGTTTACTTACAGGGTTGAACAGGGATGGAATTAAACTTTATAAGGTGGATCACCAGCAAAATTGAGCATCCCTGATCTAGACCGTTAACTGAAAGGTTGCAGATTCAAACCTCTAAAGCTTTGATCCATGAACTATTACCATTGTGTCAAGACTAGTGGTCGACCGATATTGCTTTTTTCAATAGCTGATACTGATATCTAGAGCGCAGGATGGCTGATATAATTGCCGATAAACATAATACAGTTTAACAACAGCAAATCAGATATGCACAAAATTTCTAAAGTGAAACAAACATTTATGCAATATTTACTCAGATCTGCATGAACTTGAAAAGAAAAATCCTTGAAAACAGAAAGTGTTGGCTATCCATTAACCAATCAATTGGTAGATTTTGGAACTGACACAAGAAAATGTTAATGGGATATTTCACCTCAAAATGAAAATTCTCTTATCATTTACTCACCCTCATGCCATCCCAGATGTGTATGACTTTATTTCTTCAACAGAACACAAATGAAGATTCTTAGAAGAATATCTCAGCTCTGTATGTCCATACAATGGAAGTGGATGGTGATCAACACTTTAAAGCTCCAAAAAGCACAGACAGTCATTGTAAAACTCCAGTGGTTAAATGAGTGTCTTCTAAAGCAGTGGTTCTCAACTAGGGGTCCTCAGCACACTTCCAAGGGGGCCTCAAGATTACTTAAAATTAATTTAAAATAAGAAATATTAAAATAATCCTACTTAATTAAAATGCAAAATAAATAAATAAAACTTTAAGAAGTATGCCTACAAATTATAAACAGACTCTTTCTGAAACTTTTAGAATCAAAAATTATCCATGATTAATTATTTTAATCAGACACGTCTAGTTTTGGGCAAGGGGGCCTTCAAATATTGTCTTGGATAGTGGGGGGCCTTGGAGCCAAAAAGGTTGAGAACCACTGTAAAGCTAAAAGATTGTTTTGGGTGAGAAACAGATCAGTATTTAAGTCCTTTTCACTATAAGTATTTACGTCTGGTCGCTCTCCGATGCGTGTCCACAAGGGGACTCTGTTGACGCTGTCTTTCACGTGACGTAAGCGCGTTGGCAAGCTCACATGAGAAATTGCTTGATACAACCGGAAGTGCAGCTCGATTTGTTTACAAGAGAACGCTGTTCACAAGCTTCATTGGTTTAGCTTTCATTTGAACATGCCAGCACGTGTACCGATGGGTTAACTGAGTTCCCTCGTGGACGCGCATTGGAAAGTGACCGGAAGTAAACAATTCAAGTGAAAAGCACTTAAATATTAAACTGTTTCTCACCCAAAGCGATTGTATCGCTTTAGAAGACATTACTTTAACCACTGGAGTCGTATGGCTTACTTTTACATTGATTGTCTGTGCTTTTTGGAGTTTTAAAGTATTGATCACCATCCACTTGCATTCTATGGACATTCAGTGCTGAAATAGTCTTCTGAAAATCTTCGTTTGTGTTCAGCTGAAGAAAGAAAGTCATGCTTGTCTGGGATTGCATAAGGGTGAGTAAATGATGAGAGAATTTTCATTTTTGGTTGAACTATCCCTTTAAAAATTCTCTTAATTGGCAAAATGGCCAAATATCTCCTATCACTAGTCAAAACACTTAACCTCAGGTTACTCTCGGGTGACTCTACTGTAAGTGTGACTACAGTAAGTCACTTAACAATTTTCATTAGCCCTGATAATGTGGCAGTAAAATATTCCATTCTTTTGTTGTATTTTGTTCTTTTTTTAATCTCGTGTGCCACAGCTTCTTTAAAAGAATTGTGCTGCTGTGATCCGATTCCTTTACATCCTCATCTCACGTGTCAGGTTTCTCTTAAAAGCTGAAAACATTTAGTGCTGTTGGTGTCCTCTGAACAGGACAATCTATGCCATTTTTGGTCAAAATAACAGTTTTGTGAGTAAAAGATAGAGGCTTATGGAACTCTTTAGAGTGATATCTGTTAAGTTTGGGGTGGTGTATGTGATGGCCCCTTTTAGTGTTTGCCTGTGGCTGTTTGCAGGGTTTACTGCTGTTTATTTAGCCTATGCTATTTTACCCTCAGGGGAGATGTAGCTACACACGCAAACAGAAATAACTTGTGTGTGATGTCCATTGCTCTATTTAGAGCAGCATGTCTTCATTAATTTAAAGCACTTTTAACCCTTCTGATTAGAGGTAGGTCAGACAGGAGAATGAATAAGATTCCTACGTTAACTGCCAGAGACGATCAAAAAATGTGTGCCATTCCTGGCATCCCAGTGATGTATATCTTTGGGACAGCTGTGTTCCCTCTCCTTATCCCCCTCTCACTTTTGGGAATATCCATGTGGCACATTCCTTTCATTAACTCAAAGGTTTGAAGTCACTTAAGTTTCTTGAAAAATTCAGTTGTCCTGTATTGAACTGTTTCAGAATATTCACATACAGAACTGTCTCTCTGTGGTGTGCTATGCCGTACATCTGTGTTCTTCCCCTCAATGAGGACATCTGGCCCACTAGCTCTGGAGAGATTGGGCCTGTAGGTGCAGAATAAATGAATCTCAGTTGTTCAGCGCATTAAAACAATAAGCCACAAGAGGCTTGCGTTACAGTGATTTTACCACTGTTAAGGAGTATTCTTGGGTGCAAAGTTTAGTGCCTACAACCCTCTTAAAGGAGTACTACATTTACTCACCCTCATGTCATCCCAGAGGTGAATGACTGTCTTTCTTCAGCAGAACACAAACCAAGATGTTTGGGAGAATATTTCTGCTCTGTAGGTCCATAAAATGCTAGTGAATGGGTGCCAAATTTTTAAGCTCCAGTAAATGATGAGAGAATTTTCATTTGGGGGTGAAATATTCCTTTTAAAAGAATGTTCCAGGTTTAATATATGTTAAACTCAATCAAGAACATTTGTGGCATAATGTTGATTACCACAAAAACGATTTCATCTCATCCCTCTTTTAGCCTATATAAAAAATAAAAAAAAAGTAAACAATTAGCAAACAATGCAGTAAGGTGCTTACAGTGGCCCAAAAGAATGGACCAGGCCATAAACATTAAAATACACACTGTTTCAAAAGTAAAGCCACAAGAAATAAACATTATTCATGTTAGCATTATCTTAGTGTGATAAAATCATTTACTAACTTTATCTGTGCCAAGTTATATCTAATATTACAACTTGGTTTCCATGGCGACATAAGGTACAACCCCTGCAATCGATTTTACCACACTAAAATCATGTCAACATGTATCATGTTTACCTCATTTGGCTTTAGAAAATGTGTATTTTAACGTTTATGGAATGGCTAAATGCATTTCCACTGAAAGTGCCTTACTATGACCACAATTTTTGCTTTTTTTTTTTTTTAATTCATCGAGGGACAAATTTTAAATTTCTTTGGTAAACAACGTTATGCTTATTAAACAATGATTAAAGCCACCAAATTTCAATAAAGGATCGAAATGGTTGAAATTTATGATTTCCAAGGAACATCTCACATTGATAAAATTAAACGAATTATCCATATTTTAAAATAGCTATAAACACGATTATAATAACTTCCCATTTTATAACTGTTTTCTTTTTAACTTTAAATGTTCATGTTGTTATCTGATTAGTTTTACTTCTTTGGCCTTATTCATGAAACATGAGCCGAACGAATTTCTGTGTAAATCGGATATAAAACCGATAAAAATGTGTATGTAAATTGTCTCTTTAAAATGAATGCAACAATTTACATACAAATAGATTAACAAATTAATTGTTTTGCTTGTGTTTCATGAATAAGGCCCATTGTGTGGTTCACCAAGAAATTACGTTTTATTTGAGCGTGTCCACATTTGCAAGAAATATGCTGTTTGTTTTGTGCTTTACCACTAAGCCAGCAAACAAATAATTGGCTCTTGTTTGCTGCCCTTGGATGTTGACTAATTTGCCTTGTCACCAGGCGTTCCTGCACCTCCCTGTCAGTCAGCATTCTATCTCGCTCCAACCCATTGATCTCTCTGGGGAAGGAGTCTATGCCTCAGCTTCAACAAGTGTTCAGTCAATAAAGGTGTCTTTAGGTTAGCCCAACCTAACTGGACTTGTCACTTTCTCTTTGCCATGCTGTTCTTTTCCTCTGGATGGAGATGGCTGTGATTATTTGTGTTGTAAAATGATGTCAAGAATGGTACTGTGAGGTTCTGGAGCTTTTGGAAACTTTTACTTATTAGATCTGTATGTACCTAAATGTAACCCTTGGAAATGATCTCCGTTATGCAGTTATCATAGTTTATTTCAATGCACTAGAGGGGCGATAGTTACATTGTCTTATTCAGGTAACTAACTATAAACATGTCAACAGTTTAACTTTCTCAGGAAGATTCTCCTCAAACCGTCGCCAACGTCAAAGAAAAAAATGACCATAGAAGAAGACAGACTCATTTTGGAATGCAATAACGCATGAAATTGAGCATTTGCGCTCACATACTTTCCGTTGGCATACTTTGTTCTTGAACAATTAATTTCCATTACTTTTTCATGATTTTTCCAGTTGTTCAGATTACTAGATTAGGATTTTTAAAAATTATGTTATATAGATTCCAATCATGAGAAGCTGTTTCTAGTAGGGGTAGGACGATATGATTATCTCAGGATTCGGTTCGATATACGAAATGAGGTTCACAATTTGATATAATCTCAATTTGATATTAAAACACTTTAAATGACAAAGCATGACAAAATTATTTTTTATGAAAAGTATTTGAACAAAATGCACAATTTCTCATTAAAATAGCATCCTTTAATGCACAATATAAATGATCAAAGTTTAAATAAGAGTTTATCACATACCTTTCTCTATAAGAAAATAACACAAACAAATACTTCTTAAAGCTTTTAAAATCAGGTGATCAGGTGCAGAACAAGCAATAGAACTGAACAGAACCTGTCCTGAAAAAGTATGTGAAAATGTATATTTTATTTATTTATTTTTTTTAAATAATTTGTCATAATTATTATAATCACATTTTAACTTTTTTAAAATATAAATATTCTACAAATCAGGGCTCCAGACTAAAAAAATGACTAAGGAGCCATTTGCTCCAAAACTGAAACATTTAGGAGCCAAATGGCTGTTTTAGTTGCCACATAGCAGAATTGCTCGATTTAGATTGTTGTTCAAAAACTAAGATTGAAAGCCAAAGAAAAGACAGCTGCTTGCTCATTAATAGTGTGTTTAATACATAAACTGTATAGTTAAGTGCACAAATTTGCATTCCCCTTTTGTCTCCTAAGTTTTCACACTTATTATTTTATTAATTTATACAAATATAAGAGATAAAATATCTTTGTTCTATTTAGTAATGCCCTTCAGAATCTACATAACAGGAATTTACATAAAGTATACTATGCATATACTGTAGTAGTCTTGCCTTCTTTCTTTCTGATTAACAGTTTTTATTGATTCACACAATTAACAAAGAAAAGCAAAACATATATTCACAGAATCAACATTTAACCCCCACTATTACCCCTCCCCCTGCCAATCCCCAACCCCACCCTGACCCTCAACAAACATCCCTATGGTCACACTTGAGTATACACATACACAAAAATAATAATAATCACACACATTTAAAACTATACTTCTCTCTCCACTGCCCCTCCCCGAGAGCCCTCCAAGAACGCCTAATAGCTGCCCCATTGCCTATCAAATGAATCCAAGCTCCGAAGCCTTCTACATGACATTTCCTCGAATGCCTCCACCCTCGCCAACTCTGTGCACCACTCTTGAAATGAGGGCGCTCCAGATGACTTCCATCCCCTTAGAACAATCTGTCTGCCAATCTTAACACTGATTAGAATTTTTTATTTGTTTATCCCCTATATTGATGACCGCCCCATCGCCTAAAATACAGAGTCTGGGGCAAAATGAAATTTGAGTGCCCAATACGTCACACATAAAACTCTGAACCTTCAACCAAAATTTTTGGATCTTAACACACCACCAAAAAACATGGGCTGTGTCTCTACCTTCTGATTGGCATCGCCAGCAAGTGGGTGTGTCCAGTAGAATCGATGTAAAATGTTGAATTACATAAGGCGCACCCTTGCATCTCTAGATGCAGACTTGACATTTTTTTAGAATCCTAGCCCACAATCCCTCCTCCAATACCAAGTTTAAATCTTTCTCCCATAATCTCTTGATAGAAGTTAAAGCTCCATCCCCCAGACTCTGAATTAGCAGGAAGTAATACACTGATGCCTCATGACCTTTTCCAAAAGCAGTAATCACCACTCCCAGAGTATCTGCCGCTTTAGGGGGATGTATGCTACTCCCAAAAATAGTACAGAGCAGGTGGCGCAGCTGTAAATACCTAAAGAACTGAGATCTGGGAATCCCAAAATATTGAACCAAATTTTCAAAGGATCTCAACACTCCACTCTCATATACAGTTGTGCTCAAAAGTTTGCATACCCTTGGAGAATTGGTAATATATGTACCATTTTTAAAGAAAACATGAGTGAGCAGGCAAAACGCATTTCTTTTATTTCTTATGGGATTCATATTCAACTGTAGGTTATGACAGAATGGCACAATCATAAAATGAAACATGGCAACAATGAAAAAAATTAAATGACCCCTGTTCAAAAGTCTGCATACCCTTAGTTCTTAATACTGTGTATTGCCCCCTTTAGCATCAATGACAGCGTGCAGTCTTTTGTAATAGTTGTCTATGAGGCACAAATTCTTGCAGGTGGTATAGCTGCCCATTCGTCTTGGCAAAATGCCTCGAGGTCAGGCAAAGTATTTGGTCGTCTTGCATGAACCGCACGTTTGAGATCTCCCCAGAATGGCTTGATGATATTAAGGTCAGGAGACTGTGATGGCCACTCCAGAACCTTCACCTTTTTCTGCTGTAACCACTGGAGGGTCAACTTGGCCTTGTGCTTAGGGTCATTGTCATGATGGAAAGTCCAAGAGCGTCCCATGCGCAGCTTTCGTGCAGAAGAATGCAAATTGTCTGCCAGTATTTTCTGATAACATGCTGCATTAATCTTGCCATCAATTTTCACAAGATTCCCTGTTCCTTTGGAGCCCCAAAACATCAGTGAGCCACCACCATGCTTCACAGTGGGTGTGGTATTCTTTTCACTATAGGCCTTGTTGACCCCTCTCCAAACATAGCGCTTATGGTTGTGACCATAAAGCTCTATTTGGTCTTGTCACTCCAAATTACAGTGTGCCAGAAGCTGTGAGGCGTGTCAAGGTGTTTATTTGTGGCATTGGCGCAGTAAAGGCTTCTTTCTGGCAACTCGACCATGCAGCTCATTTTTGTTCAAGTATCGTCGTATTGTGCTCCTTGAAACAACCACACCGTCTTTTTCCAGAACAGCCTGTATTTCTCCTGAGGTTACCTGTGGGTTTTTCTTTTTATCCTGAACAATTCTTCTGACAGTTGTGGCTGAAATCTTTCTTGGTCTACCTGACCTTGGCTTGGTATCAAGAGATCCCCGAATTTTCCACTTCTTAAGTGATTGAACAGTACTGACTGGCATTTTCAAGGCTTTGGATATCTTTTTATATCCTTTTCCATCTTTATAAAGTTCCATTACCTTGTTACGCAGGTCTTTTGACAGTTCTTTTCTGCTCCCCATGGTTCAGTATCTAGCCTGCTCTGTGCATCCATGTGAGAGCTAACAAACTCATTGACTATTTATACACAGGCACTAATTGCAATTTAAAAAGCCACAGGTGTGGGAAATTAACCTTTAATTGCCATTTAAACCTGTGTGTGTCACCTTGTGTGTCTGTAACAAGACCAAACATTCAAGGGTATGTAAACTTTCGATCAGGGCCATTTGGGTGATTTCTGTTATCATTATGATTTAAAAAGGAGCCAAACAACTATGTGATAATAAATGGCTTCATATGATCACTATCCTTAAAAAAAAAACTTTTTTTTGCATGATCAGTCATATTTTCAAAATCAATGCCAAAATTTCACAATTTCTGCCAGGGTATGCAAACTTTTGAGCACAACTGTAGGTCACCGAGTGTATTAACCTCCCTCACAATCCACTCTGACCAGCAGAAAGGGGACTTATTAATACATAATTTTGGGTTCAGCCATACACTTGGGCAACATTTAAATAAATGTCTGAATTAAACACTCTGGACACTTTTGTCCATACCGAGTGCAAATGCGAGATAACGGGGTGTAACTTAACTTCTCCGATTAGTTTGATATAAAGTCTTTGCTATGGCGAAATAGCGGCTCTCTCAGGTGGAAGCAACCAGTAAGCCAAATGTCTGAGACCAAATGCATAATAATAAAACTAAATCTTGGGTAGGCCTAGCCCACCTTTGTCAATCAGCCTATGCAACTTACTGAAATGTAATCTGGGATATTTACCATTCCAAATGAAGGACTTTGCTACAGTGCATCCGGAAAGTATTCACAGCGCTTCACTTTTTCCACATTTTGTTATGTTACAGCCTTATTCCAAAATGGATTAAATTCATTATTTTCCTCAAAATTCTACAAACAATACCCCATAATGACAATGTGAAAGAAGTTTGTTTGAAATCTTTGCAAATTTATTAAAAATTAAAAACAAAAAAAATCACATGTACATAAGTATTCACAGCCTTTGCCATGACACTCAAAATTGAGCTCAGGTGCATCCTGTTTCCACTGAACATCCTTGAGATGTTTCTACAACTTGATTGGAGTCCACCTGTGATAAATTCAGTTGATTGGACATGATTTGGACGACAGTTAACAGTGCATGTCAGAGCACAAACCAAGCCATGAAGTCCAAGGAATTGTCTGTAGACCTTCGAGACAGGATTGTATCAAGGCACAGATCTGGGGAAGGGTACAGAAAAATTTCTGCAGCATTGAAGGTCCCAGTGAGCACAGTGGCCTCCATCATCCGTAAATGGAAGAAGTTTAGAACCACCAGGCCTCTTCCTAGAGCTGGCCACCCGGCCAAACTGAGCGATCGGGGGAGAAGGGCCTTAGTCAGGGAGGTGACCAAGAACCCGATGGTCACTCTGACAGAGCACCAGCATTTCTCTGTGGAGAGAGGAGAACCTTCCAGAAGAACAACCATCTCTGCAGCACTCCACCAATCAGGCCTGTATGGTAGAGTGGCCAGACGGAAGCCACTTCTTAGTAAAAGGCACATGACAGCCTGCCTGGAGGACTCTCAGACCATGAGAAACAAAATTCTCTGGTCTGATAAAACAAAGATTGAACTCTTTGGCCTGAATGGCAAGCGTCATGTCTGGAGGAAACCAGGCACCGCTCATCTTCTGGCCAATACCATCCCTACAGTGAAGCATGGTGGTGGCAGCATCATGCTGTGGGGATGTTTTTCAGCGGCAGGAACTGGGAGACTAGTCAGGATCGAGGGAAAGATGAATGCAGCAATGTACAGAGACATCCTTGACGAAAACCTGCTCCAGAGTGCTCTGGACCTCAGACTGGGGCGAAGGTTAATCTTCCAACAGGACAACGACCGTAAGCACACAGCCAAGATAACAAAGGAGTGGCTCCGGGACAACTCTGTGAATGTCCTTGAGTGGCCCAGCCAGAGCCCAGACTTGAACCCGATTGAACATCTCTGGAGAGATCTGAAAATGGCTGTGCACTGATGCTCCCCATCCAACCTGATGAAGCTTTAGAGGTCCTGCAAAGAAGAATGGGAGAAACTGCCCAAAAATAGGTGTGCCAAGCCTGTAGCATCATACTCAAAAAGACTTGAGGCTGTAATTGATGCCAAAGGTGCTTCAACAAAGTATTGAGCAAAGGCTGTGAATACTTATGTACATGTAATTATTTTCGTTTTTTATTTTTAATAAATTTGCAAAGATTTCAAACAAACTTCTTTCACGTTGTTTGTGGAATTTTGAGGAAAATAATGAATTTAATCCATTTTGGAATAAGGCTGTAACATAACAAAATGTGGAAAAAGTGAAGCGCTGTGAATACTTTCCGGATGCACTGTATGCTATCAAATTGCTTGAAATAAGAGAGGGGGACATCTATATGGAGAGACTGTAGCAGGTAGTTGAATTTTGGAATACAATTCATTTTAATAACATTAACCTTCCCAATCATAGATAAATATAATAAAGCCCACCTGCCTACATCGCTCAAAAACCTTTTTATTATGTTGTCAAAATTAACTCTAACTAAATCACACAAATTTGCTGGGAATAAAATACCCAAATACTTAATTCCCTGTTTGGGCCACTGGAAGCGCCTGGCTGAAAAGCCGTTACCGGGCAGTACATTGTCAGAGCCAAAGCTTCGGATTTAGACTAATTAACTCTGTATCCCGAGAACTTAGAAAATGAATTAATAATTCTGTGGAGGCAAGGCATAGATCTAGTAGGGTCGGAGACGAATAATAAAATATCATCTGCAAAGCAAATAAGCAAAAGCTTATGCGCCACACCTCCCGCCACCACCCCTGGAAAATCATCCTCCTTTCTTATCGCGGCTGCTAATGGTTCCAGGGCAAGACAGAACAATAATGGGAAAGAGGGCAACCCTGCCGGGTGACCCTATCCAGAGTAAAATAATCTGAAATTAATCCGTTCGTTTGTACCGCTGCTACCGGGTGTCTATAAAGTAACTTAATCCAACCAATAAAAGTATTCCCGAACCTGTACATTTCCACAGTCTTAAAAAGATAATCCCATTCTAGCATATCAAATGCCTTTTCGGTGTCAAGTGAGATGGCAGCGACCGGAGTCTGATCATTCGCCACTGACCATATGATATTGATGAAACGCCTAATGTTATCAGAAGAATTATGGCCCGAATAAACCCCTCCTTATCTATATGTATAAGAGATGTCATAACTTTACTTAATCGGTTATCCAAAATTTCTGACAATATTTTAACATCTAGCTGGATCAGGGAAATTGGATGGTAACTCTTACACTCGCTTGGATCTTTGTCCTTTTTAAGAATCAGACTGATCCGGGCTTGCATCATGGTTGGTGGAAGCTTTCCATTCTTTAATGATTCTGTATAAACTTCTAGCAAAAGTGGAGCCAATTCTGTAGCATAAGATCTAAAAAAACTCAGTGGTAAAGCCATCTGGACCCGGAGCCTTGCCTGTAGGTAAGGCCTTAATTACCTCGCGAAGCTCCTCCAAGGTTATCTCAGAATCAAGAGAATTTTTTTGATCAGCCGTCAGTTTAGGAAGTTCTAATGGTTCCAGAAAGTTTCTAATATCCTTATCAGTAGACGAAGACGTGGAACTGTAGAGATCAAGATAGAATTCTTTAAAAGCAATATTAAGATCAATGGCTGAGGTAAATATTTCACCACCAGCAGATTTCACTGATGGAATGGTAGAAAAAGACTCTCTCTGTTTTATATATCTAGCAAAAAAATTTTCCTGCCTTGTCCCCCAATTATGACTGTCTTGCCCTGAATTGCCAAAACTCCATCTACCGTGACAAAATAGTATTATATCTGTATTTCAATCGGGCCAGTTCTCTGAGGTCATCAGACGACATTTGGCGCTTCAGCTCTGCCTCGGCACTTTTAATATTCCCTTCCAACTCCACGAGTTCTCGTGCTTTGGATTTTTTGGTGAATGAGGCATACTGTATGATCCGGCCCCTAAGAACCTCCTTAAGTGCCTCCCAAGCCACAGCCACAGAGGATACTGAGGACCAGTTGGTCTCCATATAAACATTGATTTCAGCCTTTAACATTTGTTGGAATTCAGGATTTTGCAAAAGGGATACATTAAATTGCCAACTATATGATTTCCTTTTCTCCATATGTGGCAACACCTCTAAACACACCAAGACATGATCTGAGACTAAAATGTTTCCAATTGAGCAATCAACAACAGATGAAATGAGGGACTTAGATCAGCGTAATGACTCCCCTGCACTTACTCGAACTACCACTATAAAAAAAAAGCCCACCCCATATCTTTCCAAATTTTCCAGCTTCCTGCGGAGAAAGATGCATTTCTTGAAGAAACACTATATCATATTTATTACGTTTAAGAAGAGAAATATCCTTCCTTCTTTTTATGGGGGCCCCAACCCATTCACATTCCACGTGGAGAGAGACAATCCACTCATATTAACATTTTACATTTTGACATATAAGAAAAAAATAGATTGTGTGTCAAAAACAAGATTATAAAGACCACATTCCAACATTAGTGCACCCATCAAAACTCGAACATCCCCCAGAAAAAAAAAAAAAAAAAAAAAATCAATCACGCTTCTCTCTTGTCGAATTCACAAAGTCTGGGAACAAGAAAATTGTGTGGCTCTTCCAAGAAAGCCTTCCTTTACTCGCCTCGCATAACTCCTCCAATTTCTCCCAGACACGCTCCAAATCCACCTTGGTCGCTAGCAGATAATTACCTCTCCGATGAGTTAAGGGAATCGATCTGTTTCTCGACATCCCCCACTCTTGTAACTACATCAGTAAACATCGCCTCCATGGCAGTGATCGATCGACATATCACAGCAAGATCCTCCAAGTCAGCAACGACCTTCGTCAGCATTGCTGATATGTTCAGCATCTCTCGCCGCATTTCCCGCACCTGTCTGACTAAATCGACTCCCAGGCTCGCGGCCTCATCGGGGGTGTCAGCTTGAGCACATAAGTGTCTTTCAATGTCTCCAGAGCCCGAGGATTTTGAATTTTTTGACATATTGTCCTCCTAGAACAGCTATGGAACAGAGTGTATCAAATCTCACCGGTTTATGTCATAAAAAGTATTAAAACTAGCAAAGTGTACAGAGCTCGCCGTTCACATGTCCGATTCTCGCATGGCGTCACGTGACCGCGATAGAGAGATCTTTGTTTGATTTTTAATCACATTAACAGAAAACAATGTTGCAAATGTCAAAATATCGAGTTTTGCCTATATGGTTCATCATGTTTTTGGTTCGCAATATATTGTATATATAATATATATATTCTAGGCAGCTAAGTATTATAGAGCAGAGCATAACTAGAAAAATGTATATTCACTAGCTCCATGACTGTTCCATGACTTTTCCATGACGTTTTAAGATTTCACTAATTTTTATGACTTTTCCAGGATATTTTAAAATTCCCTGATATTTCCAAATTTTCCATGATGGTGGGAACCCTGGTACTTGGAGTATGTTTCGGGCCATAGACTTTAGGGAGACTTTCAAACTCTAACCATTAAGCTTCTGTCCTGCACCTGGGCTACACCTCCTGCCAGTTTTGCAGCTCCCATGATTTGTTAGTACCGTTCAAACAACTCCTTGGAGTTTGTTTACTGTACAACTTAGCAGCACTGGAACTAAACCTTTGAAACTGTCTACGCTGAATTTCAGGGGAATACCTCTATTGGCTGATGCCAGACACCTTTTCATTCCAAGACTTAGGCATAATCCTGAATCCTTATGAGATAAAGGTGAGATCATCTAGACAGTTGGAAGAACATCTTGCGTCTCTGATTGATGTTTGCACAGTTCACTACAACAGACAAAATCTTTAAAATCTTTAAGCTATGCCAACACTTTCTCCTTGGGCATTCAGCATTTGTCTTGATGTGTGCTCCCCCTGTAATGTGTTTGGCTGTAGTAAGATTCATTTTGATGCACTGACACGGTTACTGTGCCGCATGGCAGTGTGGGAAAGGGTGTGAGGTCCTGTGTTCTCCAACATTGCCCATACAATGGCTGCATTGTGCCTGCTGCGCCCACCACAGGGGCCAAAGGGGTTGCAGTATGCCGCTGCCAATCAGTCTGCATGCTCTGGGTTGGATGACGCACCCCCTTACTTCCCTTGTTGGGGAGGTGTTTTACGATGTTGTGGAATGAAGCTGTGTTAATGTCAAAGAATGCAAAGAATGCATCTTTTTCAAATTATTTTGTTTTTCTCTGGCAAAATGATTGTTCTTTTGAAGAACCAAGCTACAAGTTTTAACAAGAAATATTTGTTCTGTTGGAGGGTTAGTTAACAATCTTCTAGTGCCCCTTTTGCATATTATTTTTAGCTTTGACTTATATTATTGGACAGATGTAGTGAAGAGAGGGATAGGAAATGTTAAAGGGAGAGAGAAGGGCAATGGGATTTGGATAAGTTGCATGCAGGACTCAAACTTATCACCCACATGAGCATCACGTGTTTGCAGTAGTTGTGCTAACCACTGCACCAAGGCTTTGATAATCTAGTGATATTAAAGTTTGAAAGTTAAAAAGTTTCAAAGTAGCAGAATAAAAACATTCATAACTTCATTCATATTTTAGTATACGGTGCACGCACATCTCCACCCATCCTTAAATAAGTGTTTCTATTTCCAGTTGTCCCAATCTGTTGTTGATTTATTGATCCATTGATTGTAGTTTAATTCTGTCTTTTAGATTTGGCATTAGAGTCCAACCCTTCAGATCATGCCCAGGCCAGCACGATTTTTCTTAGCAAGTCACAGACAGATGGTAAGTGTTTCTAACTTGAAAACATCATAATAAGTTATCATATTCAAGTGTTAAATGACCTTTAAATTAGCCAAGTTACTATTCTGTAATAGTCTTGTAGTGAGTTGAGCTGTTATTGAGCTAATCGTTTCATTTTAGAACCTAGATACCTAGCTGGATATTATTTAGTATGCTGACCCATTGTTAACTGGAAACCGGCACAGCTTGTCAATATTTTATTAAAATTTTTATTTATTTTTCTAAACTCTGCCTTTCTCTTTTTCAGTTCAGGATAGAAGGAAAAGCAATCACATAAATCACGTAAGTGGTTATGGGTTGATACTGATTATATGCTGGAATGTTTTTCTGTGCATTAAATGTTGTTTTTTTCTGCAGGTCTCTCCTGGTCTGCTCTCAAAGAAATACAGCTCCTGCTCAACGATATTCATTGATGATAGTACAGTTAGCCAGCCAAACCTGAAAAGCACAATCAAATGGTCAGTAACAGTCCACTGTTTGTTTTAATTGCATATTTTTGGGGGGAACTAGTTTGGTTGTATTGTTTTGCATGCTGATCACCTTTCTGTCTCATTTCTGTTTGCAGTGTTACATTAGCAATATATTATCACATTAAAAACAGGTAAGTTTCACTATGTGTTGTTTTTTACTCACTAGTTGCAGTAGCAAACAATTTGACCTATATTTTATGAAGTTTTGTATGTAAAATTTAAATATTTACAGTGGTTTTAAACAATGTATTTAATCCATTTTAGGGACTCTGATAGGTCATTGGACATTTTTGATGAAAAAATGCACCCCTTATCTGTAAGTAACTACACCTTTATCTTGTTTCAGTCACTGCATTTACATTTCTTTTTTTACTCAAGTTATTGCCACTAGCAGCAGATGATGAATTTTACATTACAGGCCCAGTGAAGTGTTCCAGTGCTGTTATACTAAATATCAGCACTCTTGGAATGCAAATCAGATTAGAGGACCACAGTAACTTACAAAAGAAAGCATTTTTAATGGATATTTTGTACATATTGGCTTAAGATATGTAAATATTCTACCTTTGGCAGAGGGAGCAGGTTCCTGAAGATTACTGCCACACAGACCCCGAACACAAACTCATCTATCGATTCGTCCGGACGCTGTTCAGCGCGGCACAGCTTACAGCTGAGTGTGCAATCGTCACTCTGGTAAGAGAATGGTAGTTGCCCCAACTCTGAATCTGTATGAAGGGGTATTCTTTTCTAATCAAAATTTCTTTCCATCCAAAAGTAATATGTGCTGGTTATTTCACAGAAATAACTCACAAAACAAAGCAGAATGTACAGTTCTGCTTGTTAATATCTGATGTACTTGATACTACGTGCCTCGAACAAAATTAGCCTCCGAACAAGTTCTGGTAGTGTCCGAAATGTTGCATTGTAGTCGTGCAGTGTGACTGCTCCAACAGGTCAGATGAGATAACCCACTCCTCACTCACACACCGCACTGTTTTTGCTCCTTGGCAAGAAGCCTGTTCCGTGTTTGCTCCATAGCTACATTTGTGCCCAGTCAGTGTTCTTTTTTTTTTTCAATTTATTTTATAAAAAAATGTATTAAATACACAGAAATTACTTGGAGAAAAATGTGACACTTCAGCAATATGAAAGCATAGTTCTCTGAATTAAATTAAAGCTTACTAAATGAAAATAAATAATCACGTTTTCTTTGGACAACTTTATTTTAATATTTTACTTTTAAAAGTTTTACAACGTCTATAAACTTTTTTTTACTAGTTTAGATTCACACCACTCCCATTTCATTTTAATCTATTTATAATGGTAGGCATATATGGTACATTTTAATTAAATCAGCAGTTAAAATTTGATACAAATATCGAAATATATCTGGTGTAGTTTAATGTAGGCTACTGTGGAAAATCATGTTTGTGCAATGTCCATACATTTCCAAGGGCGATCGATTATGATTAGCCTATAGGCTATGAGTTTTCAAAATGAGTATAGGTTAGCCTACTAATCTTGAAGAGGGAAGAGACATACAGTAACCCATCTTTATTTTTTTCCCTTATGTCAGCGGAACACTTTGTCATGTTTTCTAGCCACATGTCTTTTTAAATTCCACAATAAATCTTGTAGTAATTACCTCCACATGCTTGCATTCATCCTCTTCATCTGCAAATCCTTGTATTTATTTGTGATCAGACTCTTTCTTATAGGCTTATTTGACAAAATCCATTTTTCTATTTAACATGCGTTATGCTCATGATGGAGGGGTAGAAATCTCTGACACTCTGTCTTTAAGAAGAAAAAAAAAATAACGCTCCTCTAGGCAACTCACCCTGCTTCGCTCCCATTCTGCACCACTCACATACACTGATCGGGACAATTGGGACCACAGTCTTGGCTACGATGTGTATCATACTGTCTTACATAATGTCGCACAGTGTGCCATGACTACCCTAGATCTCAATGTGTTTATATCGTACAGTCTGACAAGCAACAGTCATAAAGGACCGTAAAAATCATACAGTGTGCACTTGGCATAAAGGCTGCCAGTCAGATTGGATCTGCTGATTTTGAGCTTGTGTGCATTATGCATCAGATGGTCAGTGAACACGAGACAATGAGGAAAGCATAGTGTCTGACAGAAAGCAGCAGGTATATTTGGCCTTTGATTTTTGATTGAGGTGCCTTGGCTCATGGTCACTAGAGGGCAGTAGAGAACCAGAGAATGAATCTCTTTACACCATTCAACCTGTCTTGGTCCCAAATCAATTTCAACCTCGCCTGTTTCCTAAAAGTAAAACATGTAAAACATTTCTCACCTACTTCACATCCAGTCACACCATTTGATAGTAAATAAATGTGCAAAACGGACAATGATGCATCCTTTATCGAAAGTTGCGCTGAAGAAGAAAAGTCTGTTGAGAGCATACATGTAAATGTACACACTGTCTTTTGATACAGGTATATTTGGAGAGGCTGTTGACTTATGCTGAGCTGGACATTTGCCCATCTAACTGGAAGAGGATTGTGTTGGGAGCAATCCTGTTGGCCTCAAAAGTCTGGGACGATCAGGCTGTGTGGAACGTAGACTACTGTCAGATCCTCAAAGACATTACTGTTGAGGACATGTGAGTAAAAGAGAGGGAATAAGATGATATAATCACTGCCTCAGGGTTCCCACAGTTGTGGAAAACCTTAAAATTGATTTTCCAAGCCTGGAAAAGTCATAGAAATGCATTTAAAGTCATTGAAATTTGTATAGTGAATATTTCTTTCTGGTTATGCTCAGTTCTAAAATGGTGCAATCTCTATAACAATTTTAAAAGCCTTAATATCCAATAATCCAGAATGACTGGTAAAGTTATGGACATTAATTGGTCAGAAGATGTGGGAACCCTGCTGTCTATTCTTAAAATATAATAACTCATTTGTATGGTAGAAAACCTGTAAAACAAAAGGTCTTTATATACATGAATGCACCATGCATTGAAATTGTGGCTCACTTCATTCTTCTGTCAAATCATCCCATTCTAAAATTACTACATGCTCTAAACATCCCATATCCCTTTTTCAAAACCTTGTTTTCTTTTTGTTTGTTCTCTAGTCTCAATATCCATATAAATGACAGACAGGATTTGTGTGTACGTGTCTGTTTTTGTGGAATTCTACCTGATTGTGAATGTTAAAGGCCATGTCCCTCTTCTCTCCTCTCTGCCCCTCTGCTCTATTTTCATTCCTTTCATTGAAGCTGTCTTTGTCAGCCTCTGGACTGGCGTGCTTCAAGTGCTCTCAGAGCTCCTCTACAATGGTCCAGGCTCTCTCCCACTCCATTTGTTACCCCTAGCGACCAAAACCCCACCACCTCTACCCATACCCACCTCAACCTTATGTCTGCTCTTCCCAAAACATTTGGGATGCTGTCTCCACAGTGACTGTCTTTGTGTCTGCACTTAGACGCAGTAGAGCATCTCTATGATAGTTTGGGGGTGTAAAAGATACAAGTAAATTGTTTAGAGTTCACTGTATTATAATATTGTATTTGACAGTTATGCACATGAACTATGATTTTAAGTTCAAATAGAAATGAAAGTGTATGCTTAGGTGCCGTGACTGGTCTGCCTTTCGTGTTTGTTTGTTTTTTACCATTTTCACCATAAATCAATTCATAATAGTCTGGGATGTGACAAATATTACATGTAGTGTCTCAAAATGTCATATCTTCATATACAAGAATTGGAAAAATGCTGTATAAATTGGTTTTCAGATGAAGTTCAGCATGTCACTTTGCTGTCACTGCTTGACACATCATGTACCCAATAATACCCAATAATGGATTGTGTTAAAATTCATTAAAAAAAAAAGTACTCGTGTCAGTGATGATTTCATATTGTAAAACTATGGTATTTTGATATATACTGTGGTACTTATGGTACTGTAAGGTACTTCAGAGAATACCTTTATGGTTGTGTCCAAACACCATGGTCTCACTATACTTTGTTTTCCTAAAATAATTTTCCCGTGGTGTTTTTATGTTAACATGGAGCTTTTTTGTAAGGGTAACACTAATCTGTTTCATTTGAACAGAGATTATTTGCTGCAAAATCCGATCTGTAATTTAGTCTTGATTCAGCTTTTGTTGTATTTTAACTTTTATCAGGACCTTCTTAAAAGACACATTGCTGACTAATCGAATCTCATGATCCATTTGTCAGGAACGAGATGGAACGACATTTTCTGGAGCTGTTGCAGTTTAACATTAATGTCCCGGCCAGCGTCTATGCCAAGTATTACTTTGACCTGCGCTCTTTGGCAGACGACAACAACTTGAACTTTCCCTTGGAGCCTCTGAGCAACGAACGTGCTCAGAAACTAGAGGTGGGCAGCAGATCTCCTTAACAATTGGAAGAAAGATTACTGGATGTTAGGTCATATTTCCTGTTAATTGATCAATTTACATGGAAAATTCAAAAAGCAGTTCCATTGTACTACATAGTTGAAGGTTCTGCCCATTAACTTGTATTCTTTATCCCTTAGGCTATCTCAAGACTATGTGAGGATAAGTATAAGGATTTGAGCAAGGCAGCCATGAGAAGATCGTTAAGTGCAGACAACCTAATTGGCATCCGCAGATCCAATGCAGTTCTTTCTTAGAGCTTTTCCTCTGAACCGTCACCGTTCCAAGCCAGAGCTCAATGGACGAAACTTGTTCTACATTATCTCCCTGCCTTTGGCTGTGACGTTATGCCAGCCAATAGACCTTAAAAAAACACTTTACACAACCGATGCAGAACAACATAGAGAGAAAACAGACTGTACTTTTTTTTTTTTTTTTTTTGCTTACTATGTAGGCTACTAGCTGTGAACTTTGTCAGTTTTTAATTGAAATCATTTGCAGATGGGAGTATTTTAAATAAACACTAATCATGTAACAAGTCTTTGTTTGAAGACTGTGCTTTGCAGGTCACTTGAACCAGCAATTTTTGTTGCATCACATTTTTGGTGTTTTAATATGTACAGCTCTTTCTTTCACTAAAAGAGCCAATTCATTTCTTGTTTGGACCATATCCATTTTAAATGATATGAATAAAGTATGTTTTAGTGCCCGTTAAAAAAATAAAAAAGGGCTGAAATAGAAAAGTGCTCAACAAAACACCAGAACACAAATGCAGTATCGGGTAGGATTTGTTTTTAGATGAACGGTGTGAATTTCCTTTCCCAAAATTGCAATGAAACTAAAAGGAAGCACAATAAATGATTGACCAAACATTTGATTTGCAGGTTTGCAGATTGCTCCTCACTTTTATTCTCTACCAGTAAGAGAAACAAAAACATGTAAAAGACACTTTTCATAAATATCTAAGAATCTTTTTAACATTGTAGCAGGGAATTTGATATTTTTTACTGAACAAAATATGTACAAAGTTGCAGTCTGGACTATTAAAAGAACATCTTTTATAGAAGTATATATACACACCCAGACTCAACAAAATTGTAAGTAATGCAGAGGAGACAGACTAGATGTTCAGCTTACAGTTCACTTGGGATAATTTTGAAAAGCAAAATTCAAAAGAGGTGAAGTAATTTCTACACCAGTTTGTACAGTAAAAAGAGACCAAAATATTTATATTCGCACCTTAATGCTCACTTGAAGCTCTTGGGAAAAATAGACATTTACACAGGTTTACAAAACCAACATGGTTTTACAGATGCATACCCAACACAGGATTAAAAATCCAAAAAAAAGCACTGGAGAAATGACATGCAAAATATAAAGACTGGATCATGATGCTGGACAATAAAATAATAATAATAAAAAACAATATTTAGAGAGACATGCTTTTCAATGATTTGAAACCAGTCTTTCCTTTAAAAGAAAATAAGAGTGTGGTTGGGTAAACTTGTTATGGCTGCTGGGGTAACAAGTAAACCTCATTAGAAAATTTAACCACTGACCACAAGAGGGAAGTCAAGCTCAGATTACAAAACTATTTACTCTCCTAACTGCCCTACTGATCTTGGAAATACACATTCTACAATTTAACACGGTCCAATTGATGCTAACCAACAATCTATTATCAGTGGGAAAATAGCTCTGATAATCTTTGAAATACAAGATCTGCAAAGGGACAGTTAAGGGACCCTCATAAACAGTCAGTGAGTGTGGACCTGTTGAGAACTGCTTGCAACAACGATTAAAGTCATGCATTTGAACTTTTGCTATAACTGTCAGATATTTTTCACGAACACTATGTTAAAATAAGCATTTCCTCCCTTCTCTTACATTTTGTACTCCCACAGAATAAGCAGAAAAAAAAAAGTGTTGTTCTCACTCACTGAGATTGGTGTTAAACTGATGCTACAAAAAAACATCCTACCCACATCCTGTTAATATGCAGATAAAGTCACAAACACAACAGAGCAACTGTTACCTGCAATATTTCAATGTTCTTGAATAGCATATTTACATGAATACACAAATAAATTAAATATCTCTAAAAAATCTTTAATGGAAAAAGTGTAGCATTTCATCTGAGAACTGTTGTGGTTCATATAATGTATTGGCCATTTTTTCGCCATTATTCATGAACTAAAAGCCACAGACAACAACATCTAGGATGCTTGTGACAGTTGTTAAATGTACACTGATTATCTTTAACCTCACATGAACTGGTGAGACAATGTAGACACATTTTCATTGTTTTACAAATTAGATCCATGAATGACAAAATCTTGACTACAATAAAATAAGAGTCTGTAAAAATCCTTCATAGTAAATATGTGCCTTCCATCAACTCTTAGTGTGGAACATGTAGAGCTGTTGGTACAAGGTTGAATAGACACCTTCTCACTCAGAGTCATGACATGTACACTTAAGTCACTCGCTTGAAAGATTTATGAAGGATTAGGGTTATCTAGCCAATGATCAGACATGTGATGAGGGTGCTGATTTGTGGTAGGTCCCAGTGGGTGCTGTTCCGGCTTGGGCTGTGAGGGCAGTACTGGCCTCACTGTACATGGACGAGCCCGATACGGGTGGCTTTTGGGTTCTACAGGGGACATAACGTGCCACAAAGCACCTCCACGATTCCAGAGTCTTCCCTGACCAGATCCATACACCTGAGGTAATGCCCACCACCAGATACATGAAATACTTTAGCATGAAGACAGCATAGTCCGGACCCATGCCCAGCCGCTGGCGCTCGGACGGGCAAGAACAGGCCAGTGCCCTCTCCCAACCTGACCTGTAATGTTGCTCATACACCAGGCACGCAACCACAATAGTTGCGGGCACTGTGTAAAGGACGGTAAAAAGCCCAATCCGTATCATTAGCTTCTCCAGTTTGTCAGTCTTAGTTCCTCCCTGCTTAATGACACTACGGATTCGGAAGAGTGAAACGAAGCCAGCGAGCAGGAAGAGGGAGCCAGTGAAGAGGTAAACAACCAGTGGTGCCAACACAAAGCCACGCAGGCTCTCCAGGCTCTGGTTGCCAACGTAACAGATGCCAGCCACAGGGTCGCCATCCACCGAGCTTAAAGCGAGCACAGCAATGGACTTGACACTAGGCACGAGCCAGGCAGCGAGGTGGAAATACTGGGAGTACCCTGCAATGGCCTCATTTCCCCATTTCATTCCAGCAGCCAGGAACCAGGTGAAGGAGAGCACCACCCACCAAATGGAGCTGGCCATTCCAAATAAGTATATGAGCAGGAAGACCAATGTACAAAGGGCTGGACCCGTAGTGTCATAGAGGATGTGCTGTTGATCGCCAGAGCCCTCACAAGCCACCCGCTCATGGCCTGCGAGCAGTCGTACAATATAACCCAGCGACACAAAAAGATAACAAGCAGCCAGGAAGATAATGGGCCGCTCAGGATATTTGAAACGCTCCATGTCAATGAGAAATGTGGCCACAGTGGTGAGCGTGGAGACAAAGCACAGCACCGACCACAGGCCAATCCAGAAAGTCGTGAAGGTGCGCTCATCCTGGGAAAAGTAGGGCTGGTGGCAAGGTAAAGCACAGTTGGGCAAAGAGCCAGTATGTACACGGTTATATAGAGGGTGTACTTCTTTTCTGATGGCCACCAGGGGGTCTCGGCAACGGCACTCACGATCACACTTCTGCGGCAGTGCAGATTTCGCTGTGGCTCTATGCCTTGGCGTTCCTTTGGGGGTGGGTTTGGGGAAGGAAGGAGACAGAGTTGTGGTCTCACTGCTGTTCTGGTCCATACAAAGCAGATCAGCATCACCCAGCATGGGCAGCTGCTCGCAACTCATCCGTTCCGGCCATTCGAACCCATACTGGATCATTAGTGGGGAGCAACCTCTCTTTGCCCTCTCACACACAGATCTGCACGGTGGCAGGGGCTTTTTGTAGTCCTGAAGGCATATGGGGGTGTACATACTGCAGAGGAAGAAAAGCAAATCCGGGGAGCAACGAATCCGGACAAGTGGCCAGAACTGGTGCACCTCCAATCCAACTTCCTCCTGGGTGTCATGATTGAACTGGTTGGGCATGTAGGTGTGATTGTATCCGATGCCTTTGCACATTGGTACAGTGATGGGCTCGCACACTATATCCTTAGAGGCAGCGTCACCGAGCCGAGACAGTTGAGAAAGCAGCAGAACACGTAGCCAAATCCCAACCAGGTGCATCCCTGAGGTCGCCATGGCGAAATGATGCTTATCTGCAGGTTTCCTCATACTGCAAAAAAAAAAAAAAAAAAAAAAAAAAAAGTGAATGTCAATTCTTGAGTATTTTCTCAGCTCAGCTTTTTCCCTTCCTTTCTTTCTCTTTTTTTAATTTATTGCTGCTTTTCGGAAAGAAGAAATCCCAAAAGGAAACCTTAATTGCTCCAGCAGCATGTCCACAGTCCACAAGGTTGTAAATCACAGTGAAGTTTCATTCCAGACACTGCGCGCGCTTGATTCCAACTGTGCGCGTGCATTTCAAACAGATCATCATTCTAAACACGGGCTGAAAATAAGAGTAAAACAAGATGTTTGTTTAATTAAATGGTTAAATGAAATAGTATTCCACTTTATTTTGGAGAGAAATTTAGCCATAAAAGTAGAACTGCACGTCTGAACGTACCGTGGTAAAGCACGCGCATCCGTGGACTGAACTGTCAATCATTCACCAAACAAACCGTGTAAAGGGCGAAAGTTCATTCCCCGCAGAAAATGTGTAACAAAGTAACATTTTAAACCTCGGTTTCCTTTCTGCTCTGCTTTAAATTCCACATGGCAGGTGAATTCACCCGATGTTCCGGCGGAAAGGTAAAAAATTCACAACCAAAAGACGCCAAAAGAAAACAAAGAGTGCGGAAAACTGACGTTCAAAAAAAAAAAAAAAAAGAAAAAGAAAAATAAAAGGTAATTTTATTTAGAGTATCGGAAGATTTTCTAGACTAAATGTAAAAAAAAAAGATATAATAAAAAAAAATAATAATAAAAATAAATTCACCTCTCGTATTAGTGTTCAGGGCAACAGGTTTCAGGTGCTTCCTGCCATTTCCTTCCGTGTGTTTCCAAACACAGTCTGTTCACGCACTTTAAAATGTATCAACTCCACAATTTTAAACGAAACTCTTTATTATTTCTCAGATGCTGAGCGTGTGTTCCTTACCGTTGGTTGCGGAGCCAGTAATTACTCAATCCGTAGAGGTTGAGTGGAGTGAAAATACTCCTCCACCGATGACACGCCCACAACTTTCAGGCCCCAACCCCTTTTCACCAGGGGCCATTGACAATCATCTGTGTGGAAAGAACTGCCCCATCCATCCAAATCTGTCTGTCTGTCTGTCTGTCTGTTTGTTTGTCTGTCTAGCTCAAATCAGTGCAATTTGTTTTAACAGGTGTCATTTCCTTGTGTGAAATTCAGCTTTTAACCGCTTATACTCTCAAGCAAGGACATTAAAATATATAATGCATTCGACCCCTAAACTGAATTTAGAAATGTATACCAGGATAAATTGCTTAAAGGGTTAGTTCACCCAAAAATGAAAATTCTCTCATTATTTACTCACCCTCATGCCATCTAAGATGTGAATGACTTTCTTTCTTCTGCTGAACACAAACAAAGATTTTTAGAAGAATATCTCAGCTCTGTAGCTACAAAAAGTAGATAAAGTCAGCATACAAGTAATACATAAGTCTCCAGTGATTTGATCAATGTCTTCTGAAGCGATCCAGTTTTGGGTGAGAACAGACCAAAAAATAACTCCTTTTTCACTTTACATCTTGACAGCAGTCTCTTTGGCGATCATGATTTCAAGCTCGATTACACTTCCTAGCACCATATTGACCTGTTTCATGTGACGTCACTGTATGACCGCGCCGCCATGTTTATGACCAAAATTCCATATACCTTCAGAAAGCTGCGCTGTGGGATGCGGCAAAAGTCAGCGAATTTTTTTTTCTATTTATAAATCTTGAAAAGGTGATACTGCTGTGTAATTACTAGAGACAAAATTTATTTTTTCTTTCAAAAAAGTATCTTTTAAGCGACGAAGAGGGAGAGCAGGGATAAAAACACTTGTGGGTCTTTGTTCATTTATTTAGACATGTCAGTTATCTGTACACGTGTCAATTATACTTATAACATCATCGATTCGGATATAATTAAACTGGAAATGCACATAGTACGATGTTATTCTTGAATAATTTAAATAAATAAAAAAGTACTATAATGTGAATAGCTTATATTTACTGTGTATATACTAATGTTAGTCAAACAACACTTCATAAGATTATGAAGCACAGACATTATTTACACCACCAGACTACAATGCTATCATTAGTCATCTACACTAATATGCCTCAGTTGCTTTCAGTGTATTCTTCATGAGTTAAAAGCAGCTCTTACATTCATACAGACAGGATCATCACAGATGTTTTGTAATATTTTGACCAAATCAGAGCAGAAAACAACACAAACGTGTAATGAGAGATGTTCACGGTGATGTACCGGTAGGCATTTGACGTCACTGAAACTTTATTGAAAAAATACTGTGCTCTGCACATGCGTCAAGTGCTAGAAAATATAATCGAGCTTGAAATTATGATCATGCCTAGAGACTGCGATGACAAGATGTAAAGTGAAAAAGGAGTTCTATTTTGGTCTGTTCTCACACAAAAACAACTGGATTGCTTCAAAAGACATTGATTAAACCACTGGAGTCATATGGATTACTTTTATTCTGACTTTATCTCCTTTTTGGAGCTACAAAGGCCTGATCACCATTCCCTTGCATTGTATGGACCTATGGAGCTAAAATATTCTTCTAAAAATCTTCGTTTGTGTTCAGCAGAAGAAAGTCATACACATCTGGGATGCAATTAAAGTGTGTAAATGTTGAGAAAATGTTTATTTTGGGTGAACTATCCCTTTAACAGATCACCACAATGAACATTTTTGTTAGTCAAAGAACACTGGCAAGATATCACGTTACTCCTAGTCGTATGTACTGTACAGTGGATGTTTAAATCAGTCAGTTGAGATACGATGGAAGTGAATGGCTCTTGCGAGTGTGTGTGTGTGTGTGTGTGTGTGTGTGAGTAAGAAAAGACCTTGAGTCTCTTGACTTGAGCAAGTTTATCCTGTAATACTTTTGTGTTTACAAACAGGCCCCATTCATGACAGACGGAGCTGTGCAAACACTCAGATAATGACTCCTAACGCAAGCTTAATCACTCACGCCTCCACTAGACAAAGACAGCAACCAAGAGGACCTTGCTACACAGTTACTCTATTCGTGAACAACTAGTATGTACTATGATGCCTTCTCTAGTTCAGAGTTCAGAGGTTGTTTGCATATTTTTGTGATGTTGTAAGTTAGATTTGGTAAGCATTGTGCCTACAATTCCAGTTTGGAATAGCACATGGTGCTGTGGATGGCACTGCTAAAATTATATTGCTTAGTGTATATACAAAAGTATATATTAGTGAATTGTTATTTGTATACTCTCTCTCTCTCTCTCTCTCTCTCTCTCTCTCTCTCTTTGTTTGTTTGTTTTTAAATGATAAAACATTAGATATGCTTTGGGTTATCAAACATAAGTGAGTCATGTCTATAGTTAATATGATGAACTACACCAGTGGTTACTCTGCTAGGATACCTGTGTGAACTTGTGGGTAAAGGACTTCATACATCCATTGAAAATGACTTTGGGGCCAGTTAAAAGTCATTGCAAAAATAGCTCCAAAAAGTGTAGTTAGTTATAAGAAAAGCTCTAGCATCATTTGTTTGCAGATACCAGTTTGTGTGATATTTTGTGATTATATGCAAAGACATTCAAAGATTTTTATGAGCTCAAATACTTTTGGGGACATTTGTTTGTACCATAACAATATTACCAAGTATAATTTACAATTTAAACATTAGAGTGAAATTGTTATTCTATTTTAAGAGGAAAGAGTGGAACTTAAATTATTGCCCATCACCTACACATTAGAATTGCCACTATACAAAGTGCTCTGTGCACTCAGACAGGTCGACTGGGGATGATTTGGCACTCTTGGAGGTTTCTCTCTCTCATTATTGGTTTAGTATTCCGTAATCTCAGTGCTTTCTATAAGTCCAAAGGTCTCTAGGGTGTGTTTAAAAGTGCAAGTGACTGATCGGGCGGCTCTGTCAGGTATTTCAGCTATAACACTCAGATTACAGGCTAATAGACATTCTGAATAGCAGCGAGTAAACAGCAAGTCTACATGCCAGAGACTTGCTTGGAAATCAATCACTGAGACGCGTGCGGCCACAAATGGCCATTTGCATTATGTTTTCCTTGTTACTGTATGCTCGAGATGTTTGATTGTGTCTCAACCTCTATGGCAACCAAATCAATCTTGCCAGCCATTTGTGCACCTGCTCTTTCATTGGTTACTTATGCACACTGTCACACATTAACTCTAAAACCCTACTTTAAAGGGATAGTTCACCCATAAATGGTTCACCAGTCTTTATGTTGTTTCAATCCTGTATGACTTTCTTGCTTCCGTGGAACACAAATGTCAGAAAGAATGTTAGCCAGTTAGTCAGTTATGTTAGTCAGTCACCGTTCACCATTCACACCATCCATTTTCTTTGTTCTGTCCATGCAATGAAAATGACACAATGTTACTTTGAAGAAAAGAAAGTCAACATGAAATAACATTAAGGTGAGTTATGACAAAATTTTCATTTTTGGGTGAACTCTCCCATTAAGGAGCCACACAATAGCCACTGATTTCCTGTCAGTATAATGTGCTCATGGTAACGAAGCACATTGTAATTATATTAGAGCAATTTATTTAGAAAAAAGTACTAGCATTCAAATTAAGTCTCCAAAGTACCTATAAATAAAATAGCTTTCCTGTTGAAATGGCGATACATAATGACATTAAAATAAATATAACGCGATTTAAAACATGTCTCAGTCTCGCTCTAGATAAGGGGAGTTTTGATTTACTTTAGTTGAGCAGTGGAGCATCGATGTCATTGTGCAATGACTCAATCAAATGATGTTGATGCTTGATGTGAAGTGTGGTGCACAGCCTTCTGTTGTGTTTTGTGATGTCTTCTTGGTATGAAAACATATAATGGCGGTTGGTTTTTCCTCTTTTTCTCTACTCCACAACCTCCTACCTTTCTTTTCATGCCTGAACATGTGTCTGTGCACATGTCTTTATCTGATTCCTGATTCTCCACATCTGAGCGTGGATGGACGACAATTCATACACATTAACAACATGTGATGTAATCTCACCAAATGTAATTTTTCTCATCTTAATTTGCCTTCATTTTTCTGTCTCTGTCACGAGAAGATGACATAATATGAAACACTGCTGATGTATTTAAGGACTAGTACACCGATAGGGAAGGATATGGAATTGGAATTTCTTGTGTTTATTATATTAGCAACAAGATGTACCCAGAATCATGTAGTATAATACAGAAGCAGATGCAGTACATCTAGCAAGACATTTAGAGTGCAACTTACATACAGTAGCCACTAAATGTATTTGGACACTGAAGTCACACTTAAAAATGTATTGATGTCATTGCATTAGATAACAAGATATCAAACCAAGTGGAACCTGCAAACAAAAGTTGCTCAACCTTTTTTCAGAACTAACCTAACTTAACCTAACCCAATTTTTGCAATTAGTTTTAACCAACTTGTGCCAAGGTCATTTTTTAGTGGACATATGAAGTCAGTTTCCCTCAGATTTACTCAGGTGTCCAAGAGTAACCACAGGTGTAGTTCCCCCCATTGTCTGACAACCAGAAAGTGTCCAAATACTTTGTCTTTATTTTGAAAAGTAGGATATTCTTCTATCTTCTTGGGAACTATTTTACTTGAAAAGCGTGCTTTTACCATTTTTCTTAAAAATAAATGGCACTTTGATCTAATACAATGCCTTTCGTACAAGCGTGTTAAGTATCCAAATGCTTCGTGAGTACATTCAGTGGCCCTACAATTAACTATATTGTAGCTATATGTATTCAGAGTAAAAAGCTGGTTCTCAGCTAGTTTTGCTTCATGGCCCAGATTTTCATTTGACATCAAGTGCTGAACCAACACAACACCAAAATTGTTTATTTACAAACATGTCAAACATTGACATTTACCATTAACTGCATATGCTCAACAATATGCGCAATTACATGAAATATGCTGCATAGAAAATTATGCAATGTATGCAATTTCTAAATGCAAAACATCATCATAAGTGTGTTTACACATGCAACAAACACTGGGTCAAATAGAATATTACACTGTAAAAAATGAAATTGCATTTTATCCAGCTTATGGGGGTTTTTGAGTCACAGAAACTCAAAATGTAAATGACTTTGCATCTATATAAAAACACATGTTAGACCAACAATAGTCCCCCAAATTTTGTCCCAACTAGTCAAACAGAGTTGTCTGAATGAACAATTTCATGTTGAACAGTGTTGCTGATGTGTGAGTTCCCAGCATGCATTGCAACATGAATACATTTTGTGGTTAGTGTTTTAGACTTGTTCCTTACTGTTTGCTGACTTTATTTATGCTTTTTGTTGTTGTTGTTGTTTTTTGGCACTGTTAGGTAAGAGTTGTGTGGTGATGTTAGGAGCTCATCTTTTAACTTGAGGTTTGTTGATTGTCACCGTTATTTAGGTTTGTGTGTTAAGGATTGAGGTCTATTGTGTGTCTACAGCAAACAATTACTCATACCACCTTGCCTCGCAAGTCATACCTCTCTCTTCAGAGGCAATTATTGCTGGTAACTTCATATAAAAATACTTTAAATGGTGCCAAAAATAAAGTTCTCACATTGTGAATTGTCAGTTGGCTGAACTAGAAATTAGTAGTTCTCTCAAAAATTATTTTTGCATTTAGTGAACAAACAAATTCACATTGACTAAACAAAGCAATGTTACTGAGGACAATTATTCAAACATTGTTGAGAGAACCCAAAAATCATACTGCATCATGTTGCGTTGAATTTTTAAGTTTGCTCAACGATTCCTTTTTTACAGTGTAGTATAAGCCACATTACCAAGTAGCAGTATTATTTGCGGCAAAATACCATAGAGTTTGATTGAGAAATGTTAATAAGCCCATCTATTTTGGTATCCTTACTATGAACATTTATATGATAAATTGCATTTTATTATTTGCATTTAGCATTGTTGGTAACACTTTACAATAAGGTTCCATTTGTTAACATTAGTTAATGCATTAGGTTTCATGAACTATCAATGAACAATAATTTTTTACAGCATTTATTAATATTTGTTAATGCTAGGGGAAAACAATACAATTGTTCATTGTTAGTTACTAGTGCACTAACTAATGCTAACACATAAAACTTTTGATTTTAAAAATGTATTACTATTTGTTGAAATTAACATTAACTAGGATTAATAAATGCTGTAAAAAGTGTACTTCATTGTTAGTTCATGTTAACTAATGTTAACAAATGGAACCTTATTGTAAAGATTTACTGCATAGTTTTTTCCTTGCTGCCTGCCACCAAGAACAGAACAGATCATTTTTGGGTCACGACCCACCAGTTGAGAACCACTGGTATAAACTATGTCTGATTGCTAAACATTGAAGCTTGAGGGCGAAACTTGTGTTACATCAAAATGCACAAGAAGATCCCAAACAAATCAGCATGAAAAAATTTAACTTGAGAAGAAGTACATCCATGCACACATTTTCTATCTGACATAGGCTGAAGTCAAGGCTTGCTGTTGCTCAGTTCTGATCATAGGTACGGGTCAGCTGTAAAAGCAGCTACTCCCCGTGTTTGTGCAGCAGGTGGATGCTACAGGACTGCTGTTCTTTTGTACGTGTGGACTGGGGGTTGAAGCAGACATTCTAACCGCTTTACACAAGAACCGGACCCTGGCGTTCCAATCCATGTAACTGTTGTCTCCACCCCTTCTGCCTCCATTCTGCCATCGTCTTTTTCTTCCTAAACCACCCTTTTGTTGTGTTTTTCTGATAGCATTTCTGGCTCCTTGTTGTCAGAGCCCTAAATGAGTCTTGACTGGCCTGTGGGCCACTGGAGAAGCACAAAGGAGAGCCTTCCCCTCGCTACAGTGGAGCCATTGTGGCTTTCAACAATGCACTAATTGGCGACGACAATTAAGCACGACCAGCACTCAGGTTCAATTTGCCCACTCCTCAACACAAATCAGGCAAATGAGTCAGACTGTGCACATGCAGCTCACACACACATTCACACGGCCTCGCTAAAACAACAGCTATCCTTATATGCGTAGCGCAGCTACCAAATATACTCTCCCAACCCTTCTGTGAGTATATGTAATAGGTGTTAAGAGATGCACTGCAGGAGAGCCATACTGTGAGGACAGTGAAACAAGAACGACGTGTTGAGCTTGTCAGGACGGATTGGGCATTTTCTCTTTTCTTTTGACCATTTTTATGTTTTATGATTTTTAGAATGACGGAAACAACAAATTCCGCTTTGATATTCAATGTGGAATATGATGCATAGAAAGCAGCTTCATAAAACATTTTTTTTATATTTAGGTAAAACTGAACTTCACCACAGTTCATCTATTGTTCATTGTGTGTGAACAAAAAACAAAACAAATCCCTGCTTATCCTCAAAAACATCCCCTTGACACAAAAAAATCTTCACCGTTCCAAACAAGGAAGCAGCAAGTTCAGATATGTGTGAAAACACTAGTTTAAAAAAAATCGTAAATGTTGAGCTGTCACACATTAAGACCGTAATGGAGTTTCGGATCAGCAGGACGCCTCGATTTAAGCCAATGCTCGACAACCCCAAAGTCATCAGCTTTAAGAGTTTGCGAACAAACACATTTGCACAAAAACACACTCACACAAAAGAGGAAGACTTGGCATGTTCCGGCCCATCGGCAGTGGCTAGATCCTGGTGGATTATTCTCTGTCAGAGAAAGGCTTTAGAGCTCTCTAAGGCCAGGACAAATTACTGTTCTCTTTCAAGAGAAGAAAAAGGGAGGGAAGGAGGAAAAAACACGAAGGAAGTGTTGAAAAAGTAAACCAGGGAGGAAGAGTGGCTGGCCATTAGCTTTACTGAGACATCACTTGGGAAAGAATTTAGGAAAGTTTGTGAAAATGTGTTAAACCAGCCTGGCTCCCTGCACATGTAAAACTATGAAAGTGAATACATGGATGAACAAGATACTGCCAGTCAAAAGTTTGGACACGCCTAATCATTCTCTACTACTACACCTTTTAGAATAATCATCATCAAGACTGTCAAATAACAAAAAAAATTTGTGTGCTGATACCGATAGTTTGGTGGTTCTGCTTTTTTATGCTACCTTGTTTCAAATCTCTAATAATTAATTGCACAACTTCGAAAGAAATTGAAATAATACCTTTGTTCTCTACATCTCTTCAAGTATTCCATGTTTCAGAGTAACTGGTTATAAACAAAACACTGGAATAAAAAGCACATGATTAACTTATATTAACATTCTTAACTCACATTAACTGAATTCTGAATAGCCTCCTGTCACACTCACATTAAATCGGTAAGATTCCTTCTTTTTTAAACACTCTTAACTCACATTTTAGGGATTGTCCATCCAGAAATGAAAATTCGCTCATCAATTGCTCAACCTCATGTCATCACATATGCGTATGACTTTCTTTCTTCAGCAGAACACAAACAAACATTTTTAGGAGGTCCATACAATGCAAGTGAATGGTTACCAGAACTCCAAAAGCTCCAAAAAGGAGATAAAGTCAGCATAAAAATAATCCATAAGACTCCAGTGGTTTGATCAATATCTTCTGAAGCAATCCAGTTGGTTTTGGGTGAGAACAGACCAAAATGTAACTCCTTTTCCCCTTTACATCTAATCTTTGGAGTCTCTACTGTAGGCACGATCATGATTTCAAGCTCAATTACATGTTCTAGCACTGTGCGCATGCGTCAAGCACTAGGACATGTAATTGAGTTTGAAATAATACATAACGCTATCATAGATGACACTATAGGAAGTGTAATCGAGCTTGAAATCTTGATCACCAAGGAGACTGCTGTCAAACTGTACAGTGAAAAAGTCACACCCAAAACCAACTGGATCACTTCAGAAGACTTTGGTTAAACCACTAGTGTCTTATGAATTCTTTTTGGTGCTTTTGGAGTTCTGGTCACCATTCACTTGTATTGTATGGACCTACAGAGCTGAGATATTTTTCTAAAAATCTTTGTGTTCAGCAGAAGAAAGAAAGCAAAACACACTTCTGGGATGCCATGAGAGTGAGTAAATGATAAGAGAATTTTAATTTTTGGGTGAACTAACCCTTTAACTGAATTCTGAATGATGAAGCTTGTATCCATTTAGCTGAAGCAGTCTCCACTTTAGCTTTAATAAGCTTGTCATATTCCTTACTGTGTGGAGCTCTACGTTGAGTAATAAAATGAGTTGTGTTAAAAGATTTAACAGTAGTTCCACCTCGAGAAATTCTAGCAGTGAAAAGATAACAAATGTAATTATGTAGTGACCAAAAAAAAAAAAAAAAAAAAAAAAAAAAGTAAACAAATCAAAACACTTCATATTCTAAGCAGCCAGTAGATTTTCCTAGATTACAGCTCTCTGGGAATTTTCTCAAACTTTTTGAGGTGCCACTTGGGATGCTTTTTAAACAGTATTGAAGGAGTTCCTATATACTCTGGGCACTTGTGAGATGCTTTTCCTTCTCTATTCTGTCCAATTCATCCTTTTAAAAATGTTTTAACCTCAATCCTAGTTTTGTAAAGAATTTCCTATGTAAGCACAATTTATATTTTATCTGCAAAACTAATTTAAAACATTTAAGCATAAGCCTTTAGATCAAAATAATGTGCAACAATTTCAGTCAGTTGTGTCCAAACTTTTGACTGGTAGTGTATGTTGAACAAATATTTAAAATCCCTTGAAGAAAATTCTGCTATGGTTACTATTCTCTGTATAGCCAATGATATCAATGTTTATATGTGGTGTAGTTAAATCGATACCACAATGTATCAGCTTAGCAAAAAATTAGAAGCCTCATGCTGTGGTCTACAACAGGTCCAGTGGTTTTTGGTTCAACTCCAGACAGAACCAGATACAAGCATGTGGTTTTTAATTTGGGATTAGCTCGTGAGTCAGTGCTTGGACCTACTCTGGTGCACTCGGACCCAAAAGGGAACACCACGATGATACATTTGTTCCACTGCTTCCAGGCTGTGTGGCTCACTTTGTGTTCCATGCAGAATTGTAATTATTTTGCAAAATCCTAAAAATTCAATTCAGGTCAGGATATGTTAAGTAATTTACTTTATTGGCATCAGTTGTAAAAAAAAAAAAAAAAAGTATCATTATATTTTTTTTGGAAGGAACCTGCACCAGTACTGAAACACAAATTTTTGTAGTTGCATAAGAGGTTGTCTGTAGTGGAGAGTTTACAGGATACAAGAAAGCACAGAGCAATTCCAGGAAATTATAGACACAGTTAAATTGAGGTGAAGAACATAAATACAATAAATACTTCTGAAACAGAAAACTGTTATGTAAATATACGACCAAGATCAACATGATGGCTGAAAAAGGAACATTGATTGTACCTTCAACAAATACAAGAAAATAAAAGACCGATTTGGTGTATAGCAAGGAAGAAAATTAACCAAGAACATTCTCCGAGTTCAGATCCCTTTTTGTTTGTCCCTCCATGACCATTATACAGTTTGTTCAGAATCCCTGATTTCAAAGTGACATTAGAACAGTGCGAATAATGCAAGTCATAATAACCATTTAAAGTAATACATACAACTTTCAAAGCTAATAGATTGCAAATACACCATTACTTCCTACAGCAGTGGTTCCCAACCCTGTTCCAGGAGGCCCCCCAACACACACATTTTGGATATCTTCCTAATCAAACACACCTGATTCAACTCATCAGCTCATTAGTGGAGACTCCAAGACCTGAGTTGGGTGTGTCAGAAAAGAAAGATATACAAAATGTGCAGTGTTGGGGGGCCTCCAGGAACAGGGTTGGGAACCACTGTCCTACAGAATCATTGTTTTTCTGAGGAAGCTGTAAATAATGGTGCATTTAGTTTAATTCAAGCTTAAATGGAGAAATGGTGAGATCTCTCATTGGAAAACTAGAGATCGCCAGATTCTAGGATGCACAGTCAGGGGCAATTCCTATTTTAGTAAGGTAAGTAAAGGTCTTAGCCTTCAAATAACAAAACATCCAATAGGTAATTATATTACAATATATTCTATAGCCTGATATTCTGATTAGATTAAATACTGAAACATTTTTCTCTCACAAACTGAATGACTATAGCTTGCTAATCGGTGAACATCAACAGGCCAAAGCATTGGCTTTTAATTTAAGGCAGGCAAAGAGATACAGGTTCAATAAATAGGATCCAATATTAAGCAGTTGAACAACTAACACAACCATCCATCATTTTACACTCTCCTATCGCACAACACCCACACGTGAAATAACACTGAATTTCATTTCAAAGTAAACGAAGTATTCTTCGTGCAAATGTAAACGTAAAACATAAGCTCTATTGAAATGAACCGATTTTCTTACAAAATGAAATATAACATGGTAGCAAATGATATGTACTCTTAAGTTGACCTAGTCCCACTTCCAAGAGCTCAGTAACTGAACATTCTTGGCCTGTAATAGACTAAATCACAGCAGAAGGTTCCTCATGGTGTCAAATATAAAACATTCGGCTTCAGTCAGAATGCATTACCATACAGTTCAAGTTTAGTATAATGGATAACAACTAAAAACAAAGTATTTTTACTATCATCGAAAACCAAGTAATAGCTGGTTTTTGATGAATGATTACACTTTATATCAATGGAATGAAGCTAAATGTTGTTTATATCTGAAGCTTCTGTTTGCTGGTTAGGTGTCCAGAGGAAGATCATCATTGTCATTATCTGCTACTGTATGCTTATACAGAAAAAGAGAAGAAAGAACAAAGCAAACGGAGTAAAACAATCCTAGAAACATCGATCAGCTCACTACGTTTACAATGGGGGGGTGAAGGGGTTGGTGATTAGTCTTTTTTTTTTTTTTTTTTTTTTTTGTTGCATTGTCCACATGTTGTCCCCTTGGAGAAGTACAGGTCTCTCTGAAGAACATGAAGTCAAATAAGGCATCAAAAGCAAAACAATTGATTTTATTGCCGATTCTTAGTTCAGGTAGCGAGAAAACTTAGTATGAACGCAAACCCAGAGAGACGGCACTGATCCAAAGCAGAGGTCAGTTAGACAATGTGAATTATGAGCTCCTCCACAGCGGGTGTGCTTTACAATTCTTGTTAAAAAGACCTTACCATGGCTAAACAAAGCCCCAGAACTCAGGACTGTAATTTTGGGGCTTGGTGGCAGAGGATAGTTTGTAATCATAGCCCAAGCGGTTAGCATGAACACCGTGGTTCGGCTGCTTATAGGCAGTGCCACTGAATGTTGATAAACACTCGCGCAACTGTTTAACTCCAGCTGGATGGGACAAAGCACCAATCTTACTTCACACTACACCCCAATTTGAGCCATCAGTGCAGTTTGCAAAGCTGAAAGTGTCAGGGGATCAGTCAAAAACATATATGGCAATATATGATGACTTATAAGTTCAACAACACTGAAATTAAGTGGAAAAAAATCCCCAGTAATGACCAGCTGACCTTCACATAAGTTGCTTGTCTTTCCTTCATAAATTTAATTTTTCATGTGAAAGAGAACTTGTGGTTTGTGTAAGGAAGCAGATATACTGAGCCCAGGTAGTTAAGCAAAATATATTTCAGTTCTAAGGATGTTTTTTATTCTTCATGCACCAAGGAATCGTAGGTTAACAACAGCACGGAGGGAATCCAAATGGAGCAGCCAGACCGCCATCTTGTAGTGTTCATTTTCGCAGAACCATTAATGGATTAGAAGCTCTATTTGTGTCCAGAAATTGGCTTGAATCATCGCTCTTGGATTGTGAGTCTGCCAAAGAGTGCATTATTTTACGTCTGTCAGTGAGAGTGTGTTTATGTGCAAGTGTGTGACAGTTCTTTGCCTGCATTTGCCGGTTGGCCCTGGCTGTCATTTTGTAGATGAAAGGGAAGGGTAAATTGGTTTCATTATGAAGCCTCTGCTCTTCGGGAGCTGAATTATTGTCTCGGTGCCCATCTCTCTCAGGTGAAGGATAAAGTAATAAACAAAAACTCCTCTGTTTCTCTGTTTTCAACAAACAGAGCACTTCCACCGGGGACCAAAGAAGCTTGTCGATCTTGGATACAGCAGCACTTGGATGTTATTAGTGCAGTGGGCTCTCTCATGCAGCTTGGCTCTTTGGAGGGCTGCACGGCTCTTCATAAATAGTCTCAGGTGTCCAGCTCGTAGCAGCCCAGCACCTCGTCATCAGGGCTGTCATGAGGGCCGTGCCTTCTCCAGAATGACGCTGGCTTCTTATGCAGTTCTCTGCGCACACATCGTGGGCATGGCTGGGCTCGCATCCGGCACTCGGCGTGGAAGACGGCTCCGCAGCCCTCGCACCTACAGTCAAAATTAGAGGAGTACTGGGTTAAATTTATTCAAATATTATATCAAATATTTTGTGAGGCAACTGATTGAGACATAAGCTTCAATAGTCACTGAAGACTATTTCCAACTGGATCTGGATGTACAAGAATATAGTATATTTTTGAATACAATTACGACTATTTGCTGAAAGACAAATAGAAAGTGAATAACCTATCTAGCCTGCCTCAGAAGACATAAAATTAACTTTACTAGGATAATTAGAAGTTTAAGGCTCATTTCTGTAAAGAGAGACTTCTTGCTATGTACCAGCATGGGCGGTAGTTGCCCAGTGGTTATTTGGGCTGCCAAGTCAAGAGTAAATCCCAAGGTCACTGCTGGCCAAGAGGTTGGGCCATACTAACCAAAGATACACTTAGTGGTCTATTCCTAAAATAGTCTACGCCTTGCCTAAAACAAATAATAAAAAAGCCTTATCCTTGATTAGAATTTTAAAAAATGTATTGCTCTTAATATGTCTAATTTGAAGCATGAACAGAACAAATTTTTGTGGGTCATTCATTAATCCATTCTTGCATAAATTGTTACATTGAATGGAATGAGACAACTTACACTCACTGAGCACTTTATTAGGAACACCTGTACACCTAATTATTCATGCGATTATCTAATCAGCCAATCGTGTGGCATCAGTAAATGCATAAAATCAAGCAGATACGGGCCAGGAGCTTCAATTAATGTTCAAATCAAATGGGAAAAAATGTGATCTCTGTGATTTAGACCATGGCATGACTGCTGGTGCCAGACGGGCTGGTCTGAGTTTTTCTGCAACTGCTGATCTCCTGGGCTTTTCATGGACAACAATCACTACAGTTTACTCAGAATAGTGCCAAAAACATAAAACATCCACTGATTGGCAGTTCTGTAGACAGAAGCGCTTTGTTGATGAGAAGTCAACGGAGAACGGCCAGACTGGTTTGCACTGACAGAAAGGCTACGGGAACTCAGATAACCACTCTGTACAATTGTAGTGAGCAGAATAGCATCTCAGAATGCACAACACGTCAAACCCTGTGGCTGATGGGCTACAACAGCAGACCACGTCAGGTACATTATTTGTGCTCAGTGAGTGCATGTAAAAATGATTTTACAATGATTTTCACAGAAAGTCGTTCTGTTCATCTTTCATGAATGAGATCCAATGTGATTTCCTCTCTATAGAGAACTCCCGATCTCTACTGTGGTGATGAATGATGCCAAAAACAAAAAATATCCAGTGAGCGGCAGTTCTACGGACAGAAACACCTTGTTGATGAGAGAGGTCAACAGCGAATGGCCAGGGCTGAGTTTCCCAAAAGCACTGCAAGCTTAAATTGATCGTAGAGATTATTGGTGCCAATGGTTTCTACGATCTACTTACTTATTAGGGTTACGATGCTTTTGGGAAACACAATTCAGACTGGTTCTAGCCGACAGAAAGGCTACGGGAACTCAGATAACCACTCTGTACAATTGTAGTGAGCAGAATCGCATCTCAGAATGCACAACACATCGAACCTTGAGGCAAATGGGCTACAACAGTAGAAGACCATGTCGGGCAGTTTATTAGGACTGTAAGTATGATTTTACAAACAATTTGCACATGAATGAAATATATTCCCTATATATAGAGAATTCCTGATTTCTAGTGTATAAAAACACACCATCAGAACTGAAAAACCTCTACCAATTTAAGGCATGCTCAACATGACCTAAAGCATGCTAACAAGATAATAACACTAGTTGACACCACAGCCTCTATAAATAAATAACACTTTCCATTAGTAAAGATCTAAAAGTAATGAGGCTGTGGTGTACTTGCTCATCAGAGAGGTGTGGTGGTGGAAGTGGTTTGTGGAATTTATGAATTTACAGTTGGGCGTGGAGACACCTTCTGCTCATATGACTTCTGCTAGTAACATATTGAGCATGTACTGTTACAGATACATCATCAAATGCACACAAACACACCCATAAAATTTTAGATAAACTAAACAGGTCACACTAAGCAGTTAGTGTAACACCTGGATTCAGATGGACTAACAGACACCGCAGACTCAAACTGGATAGATGTGACCAGGTCTATCACTTAAGATATACGAAAAGCAGGGTGGGTCAATAGATAAAAATAATGAATATTTAATAAATGTTTTTCTGCTTTGAAATTTGCCTCATAATAAGGGCTATAAATCAATTGAAACAATTCTCAAATATTTTTTTTTTTTAGTTAGCATGTTAATGCATTTAGTTGAGGGAAAACCAAAATAATGTGTACTGTTAGTGTTGAAACACAATGTATTCTACAATTTGTGTGGATAAAACTGGTAGCAGAATATTTGTGCAAAAAAATAAAAATAAAAACACAAGACAAAGGTACATTTCTGTAGCAGTGCTTTTTGCACCTCTCTTTTGCACAAAACGCAACCCTGAACTCAAATCTTCATTAATTAAAAATAATAACTTTACTCTAGGCTTGGGATCGATGCCTTTTTCCTTCATCGATAATCAGAAGATTTTCCTGATTATTATCGATATATATATGAGGATTTTTTTCAGATATAAATAGGGCTGCTCGTTGTACAATAGTCTTTGTCTCTTCAGACATATTTCTCAACACAACTTTGATAAAGTGTGAGCGGCAGGGTAAATTAACCGGTCACACACCAGATGCATCTGGCAGACGACATCACGCGTTCTAAAATTAGAAACAATTATTTATTTTCTACAAAATGTACACACACACCACCAACAGTGTCAACATTCTGCAGCGCCACGGAGCTCAACTTGCATAGTTTTCCATTAAATTCCACCCAAATCATTATCAAAGGACAACGATTATTTACTCTTGCCATCACTGGATGATCTATTGAGAACATGTATCTTTCATAGAGCCTACACAATGTATTTTCAGTTACAAGTGTGTCGATTTGTGGTTAGACAGCTTGAATGAAAGACATATTCAAGGCTACATACAGAGAAACTGCACAATAAACATCTAATTGTTCAGTTTGCACAGTTACAGCAGTTTCACTAACCAGCAAACTCATCAATGTCACTTTGTTCATTCTTGAAGTAGTAAAAAAACTTTCATGGACTACCATCTCCTGTGCCGCTTCAGCTCATCCTGTGTGTGTGTGTGTGTGTGTGTGTTTCAGTAAATGGTATATTGCCCTCTTGTCGTCTCCCAATGCTGTTACACCAGTCTGTTAAACAGAGGCCAACTGAGTGTATTGGAAAGCATGCAAATTCAGCTTCTAATTTAAATGTTGGCTAATTTTAATATATAGATGCCTCAAAAATATATAGATAAAATGTGCCAATCAATAATCGATATATATTGATATCTTATGACATCCCTACTTTACTCATACTTTTTGGACTTATTGTATGTTTTTTTTTTACTGATCTGCAGTCCTCCGCTTGATTAACCATACTGAAATAATCTCAAATTTAACACATTATCTTGAATTGGATGCCCTAACCAATAATCTCTGAGGCTCTATCAGTGTTCTATGGTCCTGGGTGAGAAGCTACTGCATGTTTAAATACCAGAGTGAGTTCTAGTAACTCTACTCTACTTCCCTGGGAAGTCCAAGAGATTCTAGTCACACTGATGGTTTGGAGCACAGAGTGGTTTATCAGCTGCAGGCTTAAGCGGACTGCAAACAGCATGCTAAAATATGCTGAGACGCAAGAGGGATTAACAGTCCTTTTACACAGGGTGCCCTATCACTGCACCATAATACCTCACAGTAGCTGCTGGGTGTGACTAACATGAGACAGGGGCAGGAGTCAGGACAATTATCAGCAATGAGCTGTGGACAACTTGAGAGACAAATGACTAAGTTCAGGCATGAAACCCTGAATGGTGCAAGATGATAGCTTCTTTGTACTTGTTATCTGTTAGCCAATCAGTATGCTCACATGTGATATGTCAAGCAAATCGGCACATATGGTGTAAGCTAATAGGTCCTTTGATGTGTAATCGGGTAGCCAATCGACTTGCGTACTCTCTCTTTGCCTAAGATTTAAATTTGCTTAGTTTGCACGTAAGCCAGTTTCATTGCAACGTGCTTCGAGAGTTTTTTCTAAAAACCCTCCACCTCCACTTATCTAGATCTGCTATATGGGGATTGTATTTATGTCTAATTGTGAAGCAGCATGTCATACATACTCAATGCAGCACATCTTGTATTTTTTTAATTGTGCAGCAGCAGCAGCATGTCCACATGCTTAACTCTGTTTGTGTATGTTCTAGTAGTAGAAAGTCTCCATACTTGCTCTGCAGCAGAAGCAGTGTAGCAGATCTAGTCCGCCAAGGCCAATATCTTATCAATATGTTATACCTACAGTACATTAACATGCTAAATCTTTCTGAGAGTTTTCATGACTGAACTGGCACTTTAGTACTGAGCTGTGGGATTACCAACACAATCTTCATCTGAGATGAGAAAATGTTTGACGTATGATCTTCACCTGTGGTTATTCTGCCAGGGGACCAGTGTGGACTTAATAAATCCACCCAACATGACCTTGGGACCAGGTGGTTTGCAGATCCTACTTGGTTTGGTATTTTGCTATTTTTGATACAGCATTGAAATACATACATTTTAAGTGTTAAGAGTCCAAATACTTGTAGGGGCCACTCTATGCAGCATCTCTGCCTTTAGAAGGCAAAGACAGCTAAAAGTGTAGGTCTCACCTTTTAGTGGCATTCTCCTGGAAAGGATAAATGACCTGGCCATTGTGGCACAGCTCACAGATGAAGCCCTTCTCTCGGCACAGACTGCAGCTGTAGACATGAGAGCTGGCAAACTTGATTACCTTGGAGAGGAAGGGAGCAAGCTTTCCATCTATGACCTGCAGACAAGAGAAAGAAGTTGTAAAAGTGGGTTACCTTTAAGTCGGCAAAAACGGAATCTGCACTTTAAATTTTTGCTCTGACTTTGGGGCAAAATCTGCACATTTCTGCGGAATGGACTTAAATATAAAAAAGGGGCAAAGCAGAGTTGAATACTTTATTTATTTGTAGCTTAAGTCCATGCAAGTATCAAAATGATTGAATAAACGAACATGCAAGGAGCAGGGGATGTGAAATGTTTGTAAATTATGCATATTTGAATTCTGCACAAATCTGTGGAGCATTCTGCTGAATTTTGCAGGTGCAGATTCCATGCAGGCCCATCTTGGGGAATAGTTAAAGCTTAAAACGGGACCCTAGTGATTCAACTATCAAATGGGCTTGACCAAATGTGTTCAACAGCCATAAGATTAATTCAGTAGCTATGAGAGGAAAATATTCTAACAGTGCATGCTAAAATATAAAAATAAACTCTGTTATCAAATGGACAGTAATCCTCCTGTTAACAGTTAGACGGCTGAGATTTTAAGTGACTGGACACACACTTAAGAACAGGCTTCAATGAGAGCAAAGGCCAAAAAAAAAGGGAAAAAAAAGGCATCACATCAGGAATCCACATGAAAACTAATGAATGCTTTGAGAGTAGGGGGTTGGTTACGGATCGAGGGTGAGGTAATTCCTTTTGGGAGACTGTTTGCAAAAAATAATATGTGAATGCCATTTATTGGCCAGAATAGTAAAAAAATAAAACAACCAAAAAAAATTAAATAAATAACCAGAACGGTCTTTAAAAGCGTTGTACTGAAGGAGGCATATTGTAGGCAGCTGAATGAGGCAGGCGAAGGGGCCTAGACCTCCAGTGCATATTCACCAAGGGGGCAGAGACAAGTGGTTACACCTGGCAGCACTGCAGCACACCAATTAAAGGGTCTGCCAGCATTCTTCAGCCCTTCCACAAGGAGCCAGCCAAAGAATGGAGGAGGAAGAGGAGGAGAGGGGACAGTGGACATGAGAGAAGAGCTTGGGAGGGTGGGACCGGAGGGCTAAGGGGAAGAAAGAATAAAGGAAGGACCACCACAGACTCCCATGATAGACACACACGCGCACTAACATACACAGTGTGAGCGAGGAGAATGGGTTGAAAAGGGGAAGGTTTGTGTGGGAAAAAGGGAAGCTAGCCTCTACGGCCATGAGTGTTGTGGCCTGAGGAATTGTTTAGTTCAAGGTTTCTCTACCCTGTTCCAAGAGGAGCCCAGTCCTGCACATTTTGTAAGTTTCCCTTAACTGACACAGTCATTGTAGGTCTTGGGTCTCTATTAATGTGCTAATTAGTTGTATCAGGTGTGTTAGATAGGGAAACATTGAAAAAGTCCAGGGTCGTATCTAGAAGGAAACCCTCGATCTGGGAAAAGTCTTGTGAGAGTCACATGCGACATTCATACACTGTGTTTATTTGGAGTCTCACAGAAACCTACCCCTACAACTTCCCCTAAACCTTAACCCTAAACCCTAACTCTAACCTAAGTAACAATACATGTGACTTTAGCGAGACTTTCCCAGTGGGTTCCCTTCTAGCCACGACCGTCTTCTAGGACCAGGATTGAGAAACACTGTTTTTTTAATTATTATTATTTAGTTTCAATGCATTAATACCAAAGGTGCACAACTGATCATAGTTCATACCATGCTCTAAAATGTGTTACTTACACTCCGTCAAATGTATTTTGAAATATGTTAAATGAGATTGTTTTTCAACGTTTCATAATTCAGTATTAGAAAAGGTTTGGGAATAATTCATAGCTTTCCACCAAAGCATTGCGTAAGCCAAAAGGATGCATGCAGAATGACTCAGACTCACAAAACTGCTATAAAATAATCACTGTCACTGCCCAATAAACATAGATGTGCTACTGTTGGCAAGCTTTCTCAGTATGGGCAACAAGAGAGTCCTTAACCTTCCATCCATCAGGGCTGACCAGGCTGACAGAAGTCTGGAGGCAATACCCTGCCTCTTCCCATGTGGAAGAGTAATATAGCAAGGCATTAAAGAAATGCTGCAAGCCACCAATCAAAGCAGTGGGGTGAGCACACTTGCCATCCCTTGGTAAAGATGATATATACCCCCCTTGATCAATGGTGGCAGAGAAAGTAATTAAGCATTTCAATAATTTAGCAAGGGTGCTGAAAACACGAATTCACTTACACCAGGCTTGATGGGGAGGGACTGTGGAGAACTAGAGGGCTGTTAAAGAGAGTTACAGACAAAGCAGTGAAAGTGTGCATTTATGTGTGAACAGCTAGGTGTTGAGGGTGTTGAGAGAACCTGAATCTGAGCTATTTAAGTTCAACCGATTCAAGATAAGTTACAGTAATTTTATATGTGGGCCAGGTAAGTAGTAGTTAGGATAGCTATTCTTCAAATCTGAATGTTGTAATACAAAATATGGATGTACGTACCACATAGGACTGGGAGATATATCTTAATATTTTTCAGCCATTTTACAATATTCAATATATCATGATATTCATGTATTTGCTCTAAAATTGATTAAAAGAGTCTTTTTCAAATCTGAGTGACCATCATTCAATCAACCAACCAAGTAGATTCAAAATGTTTAATGTAAGATTTAATACACAGTAAAATCTAGTTAAAAATAATCAAGGCATATTTTCCTGTGCTGTTTTTCACTAAATGAACACAAGGAAGGATGATACTTAGTAATTTTAATTCATGAAACACTATAACAATAGGCTATATCATAATAAACAGCAATATTTGCCTACCAATATTTTTTAGTAAAACATTTTAATACATGAAAAAGCCAAATGGGGAATGTTCACACAAATGAATCACTGAATCAGTTTTGAATCAATTGATTGAAATGTACAGTTTGAAATTATTATCATAAATGAGTCAAACTTGCCAGCTCTAATGCTATTTTTTGCTACTGAAGTTTAAATCAGAGACTCTAGTCTTATTGCTCTCATACTAGTGTCAAAAAAGAGGGATCATTAAACTAGTCTAATAACATGCTTTTTAGGAAACTTCATGGCCAAATAAAACGTTTGTTAAAATCATTCCAGTATTCATAATGGTGCCTAATTTTATATCAGCAGCAAATTCATAAATATCCGTATCATGAACATTCAGTATACTGTATTTTGCCCAGCCCTAGTACCAAATATGCTCTCCTTAACATGACCATGAACCATTATTAGAAAAAAAAAAAAAATAAAAACAGAAGCAGACACTGCTTTCTTTGTCCATGATTCTTACAGGAGACTTCCTAAACAAGTGCATTTAAAGTTGGACAGCTGACTAAAACAGCATCCTTGTGGCTCTTGCAGGGGGCATGGGTGACATTCGCCAAATCAACTCCCCCAAATCCCCCACCTTTTGCTCCTGTCCTGCATATGCTTTGTTGTCAACTGCTTAATCCCCTAAAACCACAATTTAGCGCCTACTTTTTCATCCCCTACTCAGCCCTAGCCCTAATGTCCTCGCCTGCTCCATGAAACGGCAGAGAAAGGGCCCAGATTAGACAGATAAAAAGAGTGTGAGCTCTGTTTGGATAACACCCTCCCTGCCAGGGCCTTGCAAAACAGGATTACCACCAGCGTGCGAGAGGAAGTGAGAGAGAGCCAGCCAGCCAGGGTATCGTGTGAGTGCGAGGTGGGCACGAGTCAAATGGTATGAAGGTTCAGCCTGTACTCAGATGGACATGTGGAACTGAGAGATCATATTTGGTCATATAAGTCCTGGTGTCTTGTACCCGTTCTTGATGCACGATAGTCCTTTTGACATATTGAAAGTTGTGTCTCAGGGATGTGCACCAGACTCCGATTTTTACCTTTTGACTTTAAGTACCTGATTGTAGTAGGCATGTTCATGGGAATCTCAGAACATGATAGTTTACAGGTGTGGAGTAAGGTTCCACCTTTGAACCCTTTGTAATTTGCAGATTGTTGGCAAGACTAACGCTGTTGCCTTTGGTACAATGCATACAATACAATTAGCATTTATATAGCACTCTACTTGTTGGCCATCTTGGGGCACTTTCAAAAACTTTTTTAACTCTTCCAGTAGCGGTATCAAACAAAAGGCAGTGGCCAAACAAAGGTGGATTCTGGGCAAGACTTATGCAAACAAATATGGCCAATGGGGTCATTTTATTTACAAAAAGACAGACAAAAACTCTGGGTTAATTGTTAGATCTGAATAGGGGAGAGGCATTTGGTTTTAGTCTATAATGTTTGGAGTCTTGCTGGAGACAGTTCAGCATTCAGTGACCTTGATACGGAAGGCGAGCATTCCAGAGCCACAGAGGACCCGGCATTAAGCAGCAACACTAAAAGAAAATGGCTCCTTAATAAGGTAAGCCAATTAAGTGGCTGAAAGAGTGAGTAATGTGATGTGAATGGGAAATGCCTCAAATTTGGGCCTTACAGAGGCAGTGAAGAAGGGGCTGAGGCATTGAGGGAGGGTATAAAGGCTTTGCAGAAAAAGCGATGAATAAAAAGTACACAAGGGGAGGGACAAACTACTGACAAAGTACAGAGCCCATTTACAAACCAGTGAGTACTCAGCACTGTGGTGGTGTTTCACTTCAAACAGGCAGGAATGAGCCAAATTCTAATGACAAACAGAATTTCTTTTTCAAATTAAACTGACACAGCAGCACAACACTTTAAATATTCTGTGTTTTTAGATACCCTGACTGTGCTCGTTAACATTCTACTCTGTTTTGACACCTTTGGACCTAATACAGAGCTCATAAGACCACTGGGAGTATGAATATTGTGACAGCAACCACCAACCATCCAGAATAAGCATTTTTATTCTAAACCATTTTATCACTCTTTTGTGTCTTGTTACTTTTATTAATTTATGTACTTTGCTTTGCAATCATTTTGTTTTGTTATTTTTTTATTGCAAACAGCTAAGCTGCAAATTGTACAATTATTTGTCATGCCAATAAAGCACCTTAAATGTGAAACTTGAAACCTGAGAGAGATGAAGAGAATGAAGAAATGTAAAACAAGGCTAGAGAGGCAGTGTCTGGCAATGGGATGCTGGGGAAGAATAGAATGGAATGGAAGCAGAGGGAGGACTGTCACGCTTTGTTTTTCTGCCTGTTGCTTCTGAATGGCAGTAATTAGTTAGCTGGGTGGGGGGAACACAAGGGTGGAGAGGGAGCGGGTAAAGGGACTCCAGCCTCCCACTAGGAGACAGAAGGGAGAGGGAATGCGGGACAGGAGAATAGATGTTCTGAAAGCAACAGAAAAATAAGGGCAGGGGTCATTTTGAAGAAACAGAAGTGTGACAAAAATTCAGGCACAATAATATGGGGAAGGGGAAGGAGGGCCGAATGAGGGAAGGAGAGGGAGACATAAAGGTAAATGAAAGCATTGTTTCCTATATCCCTGATATAAAATCATGGCAAACGGTTCTGTTTGTTTTCGGTCTAATTGCAGCATGTATTATCTGTATCAGCCAATATTTGTGTTTAAATTATAGACATATGTCTGATAAAGCAGATAGTATCAGGGCTTACTTATTCTAATTCAGACAGTAAACTGTTCTATTCCAGGCTTTCAAAGAACTAAACATTTAAACATCTTTTTTTATTGTTCATGACAATGTTTTAATGACTGATTCCAACTGAAGCAGATAAAATGTCAGATGACATAGAAACAATCAATTATATAATTATAATTATTCTTTAATATAACTATAAAATCTCTAGTATAATATGTGTGCCATAATGTGTGCATAAATGTATAGTAACTCATGCTCTGGATAAAGTGTTAGGGATGTAAGAGAAGGGTGTGAAAAAAAACACACAGACACCCTCACAGCCACTCAAATCCCACTGCCAGATGAGACTGAGCAGACACACACTCTGCATGGTGATGATGTATGCTACAGGTGTGTCTATAAAAATGTATGTGAAAGTGATTTTTTTTTTTTTTTCAGGTAGGAAGAGGAGGTGTGTAAATCAGGGTTTCCGTTAGCCGGAAATTACTGTTGACCGTTAATATGTCCTAATGTCGGACAAATCCAAACATTGTCAGACACAATGTCCGGTGAAAATATTAACACGATGCGTCAGCAACCCCTTTAGTTGATGCCACAAGTGTACAGTGTGACGGCACGCCAATGATAACAGCGCTTTGCTGCCACGGAGGTTTAAACTTTCCCGAAGCTTGCATAGTCCTAATCCTTGACTGCAGTGCGTTGTATCCCGGACACTGGCAAAAGAGACCGCGAGACAGCGACACAATCCCATTCATTTTCAATGAGAACACAGCACCTTCCGGCGACACGAGCTGCTGCGGTAGTTGGTGACAGAGATCTCCTTGGAGAGCGACAAGACAAGTTGAGAACATTTCAACTTTATGCAAATGACGAGCGAACATTCCAATGCGAGTGAAGACAGCATAGCTTACGTCATCTGTCTCCTGGCGAGTGGAGGCAAGACGGAGAAGTTTCAGCATTGTGAGGGATTTACTGCTCTATATAATTTGTCTGTAACCACATTAATTAATTTGATTAATTTAATTAATTTTTATTTATCACACATTATACATTTGCACATATACAGTGAAATTCTTTTTTTCCCCCACATATCCCAGCTAAGCTGGGGTCAGAGTACAGGGTCAGCCATGATATGGCACCCCTGGAGCAGATAGGGTCAAGGGCCTTGCTCAAGGGCCCAACAGTGGCATCTTGGCGGTGCTGGGGCTTGAACCCCTGACCTTCTGATCAGTAACCCAGAGCCTTAACCGCTGAGCCACCAGTATTAGGTCTCATCCGTGATAAAATTTTCAAAAGCTATGGCCAGACATGCAGTCCTCCAATAATGTTACAGTGACAAACAGTGGGAACGCCCACTAGCGACACAGATCGCAGAGTCTAGCGACACCAAGCTACAAAGTCACTGCCGGTATAAACGGGGCTTTATTCCCTTTTTGTATGCCCACTGGACACATCTGACTTCACTTTGGCAGCAAAACACTTTTGTGCTATGAAAAAGCACAAAAGACTAGGAAAATAGTCATAAAAATAAAGAGCCAAGGTGAGAAATTATAAGACATAAACTAACAATTTTTTATTTTAATATTTATTAATAAACAAAAAGATGTGGCAAATTGCAGTTTAGTTGTTTTGTTTTGCCCCAATTGTTGGAAGTTTTTTTTTTTTTTTAATTAGATGCTAATTCTATGAATGAAAAAAACAGCGATAATGAACACGTTTAGCATTCATTTGACCTGAATGTGTCATTATTAGCCTATATCGCATTATTATGCATAGTCCATTGCATAAACTTTCTCTTTCCAGGACATGTTGGTCGGCACCAACATTTCGAAGTGGAAACTCTGGTGTATATACAGTGGCCCCAAAATGTTTTTGGACAGTCAAGCTACACTTAAAAATGTTAACTATTGAAATTACATTCATACATTTTTAAGTGTGGCCAATTACTTTTTGGGGCCACTTCATGTACGTATGTAGGCCTACACTGATTCTGTGCCAGCAGAATTCCACAGTAAGCTCTACCAATGTCTGTAGATTTCAAACACCTGTCATTGTGAAAACCTGCTTGTTTGTTTATTGAATATGTTGATAATGCTTTAATTCGACCAATAATAATTTATATCAGCTCCACTTATATAAATCCATTCCGCAAGTTTTCCCCAAAAATCAGTGCAGAAAATGTGAGAGAGTAGATATTCCATATGGGTGTATTATATGCATAAGTGTGAAGAGAGAGAGAGAGAGAGAGAGAGAGAGAGAGAGAGAGAGAGAGAGAGAGAGAGAGAGAGATGTTTAAGAGAGGAGAAAGGTAACCTTACCTGCTGCAGGTCTGCCAATGAGTAGAGGTGTACATGCTGTAACAGGTATTCCCTTGGAAAGATTCTTCAGAAACAGCAAGAAAAATAACATCAGCATTGAATATTACCTTAAGTCATAATTGAACCTGTACATATCTGTAAAAAAAGAGAACTGCTTTAACCTACACACACACACACCGCACAAATCCAGGGGGAATGCTAGTATCCCGCCATCCTGCCTCTGTATCCATGACAACATAGGTCCAAATTGCTTGGAAATAGGGGTTAATTCAACTGAATTGGAAAAAGGCTGTAAAATAGGCATTTAAAAGCACTACCCCTTATTATGGGTGAAGTGGGGCGGCTCTGGCTCGCTCTCTCTCTCTCTCTCTCTCTCTCTCTCTCTCTCTCTCTCCATCTGGCAGGCTATTATGGCCCTCTTCACCTCTCTCCTCCCATGATCCTACTCTCACTCTCTCCTTCTCTTATTCACCCACGCCTGCTCACATTACAAACTCAAGGGCCCACAGAATCATCTGGAAAAGAGGGGAAAGGAAAGCAACAGGCATGCTGTGAGAGAGGACAGGCAGTTGAGAGGAGGAACTGAAAGACTGATATCTGACATTACTGAGAATAAATCAGAAGAGAAAGAAAGAGAAAAAAGATACTGTCGAATCTCTGCAGCGATGTGTGTGGTGTAGTTGTTAAAATTTAGGGCTGGTAATTGAAGGAAGGTTGCTTGTTTGATTTCCACATAGAGTGAGCCATGAGCCATCAGCATTATGACCATGAGCAAGAAACTAAACCACAGTTTATCACAAAAGAATTGTATCTGTAAAGAGTTCATGGTGTCACAGTATCATGTGAAAAAATTCCACCAGTCTTGGTTGTAAGGAGAAAAATTTCCCTGGAATACTCAATTCTGATTGGTCAATCACAGTGTTTTGTGGTCAAATATGCTTGTATAATCACTGCTAAACTGTATATCTGACTGTTGTCATAACCAGTTTCCTACACTGTGCTAGTTCCTTGCCTCTTGTTGCACTTGACGGTCTCTTTCTTTTCACACACTCAAATAATTTCAGCACAAATCAATATTTCATGTCCGTTTATTTATTTATTTGGCAAGTAGCCATATAATAAGTGGGAAAATATACACAACCGGTCAATTTCACAAAATGAACCCATTCAGGATGATACAAGATTTACTTTGCATCTGGGTCTTGATTATCCTGTCGAGGTTTATTTTGTGATAATGACCAGTTCACTGAACATTATTCCTTAAATATTAATAGAATGGGGCAACCTACGTGTTCTATCAGAGTACTGTAGACTCTTAACAATAAATTGCACCTTCTATCACTCAACTAGTTAGATAACAACTGACCCGATAGAACCACTGACAATATAGAACTGGATTGTTAAAGACGTCATAACACTGAATCCACTGCACCACCATATTGCCATGGCTAAACATTCCAGTGTGCCTATTGACTAGGAAATCTTCTCATTTCAGTGGGTAAACATTAGCCATTTAATTACCGATTTAATTTTTTTAATCTACCATTACATCTCAAAACAAAACATGGCTTCACAAGCAATATTTATTTATTTATAGTCCAAAATTTTTCCGGTTCATTGAAAGCCAGAGCGAGTTATGTTATCTACACATATCGAGCTATGTTATCTATATTTATATCTTTAAATATAGATATTATCTACATCAAATGGTATACCTCTAACAAACTTCATGGCGAACAGATCAGCTGAATGTAAACAAGCTCACTGAAACTGAGGCAAGACACCACCAGACATTTTCAAAGATATTTACTGCGAACATCGACGTGCTCGTTCCGAGTTACATGGTTTACGCATTTTTATTTTTTTTTCATCAAAAAGTGTCTTTTTCTCACGGTCACTTGCCTGAAGTGCATTCTTTCTCTCTCTACCTCTCTATCACACACACGCAGCGGGCGCGCAGAGAGGGAAGGAGACAATCAAAGCCAAGATGGTAAAATTAAACTGAAGCGCAAGGTTTGTATCTTTGTATGACTACAGAGAGCACATCAATAAGAAAACAGGCAAATTGCGGGCATTTTAGGCAATTTAGAAATACCGGTCTGACTTTTTAAGGACCCTCCGGAGGAAAGGATGTGATGTCACCCTTAAACAAGCAGATATTAAAGCTTTTCCTACTAACATTCCAACTAGTGGATAGTTTTGCCACGTCCCTTGGTGAACGTTGTGCTGCACTGATAAGCTGCACACCAGGACAGGTGAATGCTCTTAACGAATATTTTCCATAACAAGCTAATTAAAAGTTAATCATGATTGTCACTAGAGGGCGAAATGTGGCTGTTGTATCCAGACTGAGGAAAAGACAGTTTCAGGTAGAATATTCTACGGATATTCGCCTGTACTTTTTCTTACGTCCACCAACAGCAGTTAGAGACCGTCAACATAGTGAAAAATAAAAATTTTCAAATTTCAATAGCTCTTTACCCATTACTCCAAAAACTTTCAAAACTGGTTCTAGCTGGGGACCTGGGTAGCTCAGCAAGTAAAGACATTGACTACCACACCTGGAGTCACAAGTTCGAATCCAGGGTGTGCTGAGTGACTCCAGTCAGGCTTCCTCCTGGGAAAACTAAGGTTGCTGCTGGAAGAGGTATCAGGAAGTCCAGAAGGGGGTGCTCACCCTGCAGACTATGTAGGCCCTAATGCCCCAGTATAGTGATGGGGACACTATACTGTAAAAAGGCACTGTCCTTTGGATGAGACGTTAAACCAAGGTCCTGACTCTCTGTGGTCATTAAAAATCCCAGGACACTTCTCGAAAAGTGTAGGGGTGTAACCCTGGTGTCTTGGCCAAATTCCCCCCTTTGGCCCTTATCAATCATGGCTTCCTAATAATCCCCATCCATTAATTGGCTCTATCACTCCACTCCACCAATAGCTGGTGTGTGGTGAGCGTACTGGTGTACTATGGCAGCTGTCGCATCATCCAGGTGGATTCTGCACACTGGTGGTGGTTGAGGAGAGTCCCCTGTTCACTGTGTAAAGTGCTTTGAGTGTAGTGTCAGAAAAGCACTATATAAATGTAACGTTCATTCATTCATTCATTCCTAAGCAACCAATTGGCCGGTTGCTAGGGTGGGTAGAGTCACATTGGGTTAATCTCCTCGTGGTCGCCATAATGTGGTTCTCGATCTCGGTGGGGTGTGTGGTGAGTTGTGCATGGATGCCGCATAGAATAGTGTGAAGCCTCCACACGCGCTAGGCCTCCGCGGAAACGCGCTCAACAAGCCACTTGATAAGATGTGCGGATTGATGGTCTCAGACGCGGACACAACTGAGATTCGTCCTCCGCACACCCGGATTGAGGCGAGTCACTATGCCACCACGAGGACTTAGAGCGCATTGGGAATAGGGCATTCCAACATTGGGGAAAAAAACTGGTTCTAGCTGACACAAATGGAAGAGACACATATTGCACACACTTTGTTTTTGTAGATTTACATCTTGCACTATTTTAAATTAATTATTAAAATTGGTTAAATTCAATAGCTCCTTGGTCATGTGACCTACAACCCTCAAGCTACTTTAAGAACATCCACTCACACCCTTTTGTTTGTCCATTTTCATCTCAGGTGATTTTACATTAATCTGAATCAATGTTTTTCAATGTTGCAAATTTCTATAGCTCTCTGGCCATGGACCTACTGACCTCAAACAAGGTTCAGAATATCCACTGACTACCCTTATATATTGCACATCCTTTAGTTTTTCCATTTTCATCTCACGTGATTTTACATGACTTTTATAAACATTCTAATTTCAATAGCTCTTTGGTTATGTGACCTATTGACATCAACCAAGGTTCAAAATGTCCACTGATGACCCTTCTATATTGCACACCCTTTAGTTTGTCCATTTTCATCTCACATGATTTTACATGAATTTTTCAAACTTTCAAATTTCAATAGCTACTTGGTTATGTGACCTACTGATATCAACCAAGGTTCAAAATGTCCACTGACTACCCATATTGTACATCCTTTAATTTGTCCATTTTCATCTCAAGTGATTTTACATTAATTTTTCAAACTTTCAAATTTCAATAGCTCCTTGGTGATGTGACCTACAACCCTCAAACAAGGGTCAGAATGTTCACTGCCTACCTTTCTATATTGCACAACTGACAAAGTCTACGGTAACTCAGATAACCGCTCTGTACAATTGTAGTGAGAAGAATAGCATCTCAGAACGCTATTCTGAGATGCGGGTTGGCACTGTTTTGGCAGCACGAGGGGGACCTACACAATATTAGGCAGGTGGTTTTAATGTTGTGGCTCATGTTATGAAGCTGTCTAATTCAACAGAATCTTCTTTTTCTTCACCCCAAGAGGCCTAATAATTGGACTGCTGAAGCAGTTTAGTACTGGAAACCAGTGACACTTCTCCGTGCATCTTCACTCCTGCCCACTAACAGCTCCTCTGGAATTTGAGAAAGCATTGCTGGCCACAAATGTAGCTAAGAGACAGCAGAGTGTGATTTCAGTGGCATTCCGTAGATGCTGAGTAGTTTTGCGCTGTAATGGAGTAAATTTAGGGATATTATGTAAATGGAGGCACATACTGTATGATTTTAAATAGCAGGCAGCTGTATTTTTAGACATGTTTATTAAGACATTTGTATTGATGCATGTGGGTTTCTGGACATTAGAGGTGGGGGAAATATGGATAATTCAAAGTATTGTGGTATTTTACCTCAAGATACTGTATTAATTTTTTAACACCAAGAATTTTTAACTCACTTTTCTCCCCAAAATACACTGCCTGGCCAAAAAAAAAAAAAAGTCACATACTCTAATATTTAGTTGGTCTGCCTTTAGCTTTGATTATGGCGCACATTCGTTGTGGCATTGTTTCTAAAAACGTATGCAATGTCACAACATTTATTTCCATCCAGAATTGCGTTAATTTTTGGCCGAGATCTTGTATTGATGACGGGAGAGTTGAACCACTCTGTAAAGTCTTCTCCAGCACATCCCAAAGACTTTCAATTGGGTTAAGGTCAGGGCTCTCTGGTGGCCAGTTCATGTGTGAAAATGATTCCTCATGCTCCCTGAACTACTCTTTCACAATTTGAGCCTGATTAATCTTGGCATTGTCGTTCTGGAATATGCCCGTGCTGTCAGGGAAGAAAAAATCCATTAATGGGATAACCTGGTCATTCAGTACATTCAGGTAGTCAGCTGACTTCATTTTATTGCCGCATAACGCTGCTGAGCCTAGACCTGACCAATTGAAGCAACCCCAGATCATAACACTGCATCCAGAGGCTTGTGCAGTGGGCACTATGCATGGCGGGTGCATCGCTTCATGCACTTCCCTTCTTACCCAATCATAGGCTCTAAAGTATCTGCTTATTTAAATCCAAACGGCGACTTGTTTTTGGTCAGGCAGTGTATTATCCACCACCATTCAGAGCAAGTGTGCAAGAAGACAAAATGCACTGTAAATTAATTTCTATTTGACTAAAATGCAAGCTCAGCTAAACTGCATGGGGTTTAATTTAATGATAAACAAGCTGGAACCAAGGTATGCTACTGCCACTGTTGTGGTTTTATTTTTTTTTCATTGATGTGCCTATGCTACTTCTATGGCTCTACGCTAGAGTAAAGCAGAAAAAAAATTTCTGCATTTGTTGCACAAAATTTCCAAAGACGATGAACAAGAAATAAGCGAGTAAAAGATTGCAATATTATCGTATCACAAATCGATATCCACATATCATCATATTCCCATGTCCCTACTGATTCCCATCCCTACAGGACATCACCTCTGTATTTTGCTTTAGGGTTTGTGGTGGAGCTCCATTTTACTCGTTCACTGCAGTAATCTCATTGCTGGCACAAGAAAAGCATGGCATTACTCCAGACAGCCCCATTCACAGCTCGTCCCCCAGGCCTCATTAGGCTGAGACATCATTACTGCACTAATCTAGGTCTAAACTGAGGAATGGTGGCAGGGGGTGGGATGTTTACTAAGCTGGGGATGAATTTGCTTTTCAGTTGTTTATGGAAAACTTAACGGTCAACAGACTGCAGCAGGTGTCATTAGTACAAATAGAGCAGATGAAAGCTGCTTTGTTACTATGTGTTTGACATATGCTTGTCAAAAATGATACTTTATCAAGAGCTGTGAAGAGTTATCTGAGGTTTAAGAAATGGAAGAGGGAGTGAGAATGTGTTTCCTTGAAATGGCCGTGGTGTACTGTTCTTAGAGATAGGAGTGCTTTGTGTTCCAAACACACTAATAAGAACGCTGTAAGATGAGACACCTTAAGGATAATTTTTTCCACTGAAGTGTTTACAGATCACTTTTTACGTGACAGATTTGAGGCCTTTGAGAGGAACCAAAGCCTAATAAAAGGGTCTGGAACCCACAGACCATAAAGCCTTCCATACCCACAAATCTGATAGAACAAGTGAGGTATTACAGAGGTATTATTTATCTTAGGAAGACTGACAAAGAAGAGATATTACATTGACAAGATTCCACAGTCTAATGCGTTATCCCCTGTATGACAAGATGAAATCCAAACTTAATCCTTGTGGATGTGTTGTTGTACTTATTTGGCTGGCTTTGTCAAGCTTGTTCAAGTCAGAACGGTGTGTGAAAAGAAATCTGGATCTCGCTCTCATTTGACTCATCTCTCTGGGTGTTCGTTTACCTCTGGCCATGGTGAGAGTAAATCTTTCTTTCCTTCCTCCTCAAGCATACATTCATCTCTGCTCGTGGCAGAGCTCAATCTCTGGATCTTTTGTCCTTTCTCAGGGTAAATATATACTCCTCAGAGGAGTGTTTGCAGTGGTGGTAACCACAAGATATGGGTCTTGTTGTCAAGCAGAAGAGTGCCAAATGCAGCCACTGATATCAGTGTGTGGCATGTACATAACCAAAGGGCAATGTTGATTTTTCCTGCTGAGCTTGTTGGCTAATGCTTCTGCTAAAAAAGCGAGTATTTCTGGTAAAATCTAAGGATTTTTTTTGGTTGAATACAGTTTGGTGAAATGTTACCAATTTGGTGTGTTGTCTTACAAACACGCAAGTTTGAATGACCACTGAAACCTTTGTATTTGAAGTGTTATTAAACTTTATGTCAAAGTTTGTGTGAATAACTAAATAGAATATAAATGTAGTCAGTGCAATGCAAAGTAAAATGAAAATGCTGTCATTTACCCACTCTTGCGACATTAATGTGATTACATAATAACAGAATTTTCAGTTTTGAGTGAAATTTAAGATGCAAGTGTGTGAGTGTGTGGGTTCCCCCTGCGGATCGTGAAGGTGCATTAGATCAGGCTCAAGAGTGTAAGCTGTGACAGCGCTCCCCCTTCCTTATGTGGCTTAGTGTAAACACTTGTGGGCCTCTTCAGACCCACTGATGAGCGTCAGGCCTGGCAATGGATGGCTAAGGTAATATTTTAGTGCCACCGCCCTCATCAATCCTGCACTGTTTGGAAAAGCAGCACATTAGCTGATGCCTGCTAATAGCCTGGCCATAAACACCAGCCCGCTAGCACTGCCTCTTGCTAGGGTCACTACTGCTGCACCCCGCTGCACCCTGTAAACACAGTGGCCAGATAAAGTCACCTCTCAGTAGGCAGCTGGGAGAGCTCCAAGGAGATGGCCCTTGTAGAGAATTTTCAGTTCAAGCTGAGGTTCCCTTTGCTAGAGCCCTCACGTCTGCACTTCAAACGGCCATCCTGGTCCTACGTCACCATGGAGTTCAAAGGAGCAAATACATAGGAAAGGGTACAGACCCATTCAATAATTCAGTGATTCAAACAACAAACGGTGTTCTGAACGTGTAGGTATGAGTGCATTAGCAATACGATTAAGTCAACATCTGAAGTTTCTTTTATTTCGTCAAACGTTTTTAGCATGCTACTTGATTTCAATAGAAAAGAGAATAAGATGGAAATGTATTTACCACAAAAAGATGTTATTCTCGATAGGAGAAAACATTTCATGGGCCCTAGATTTTCTGAAATTTAAGAAAAATATCTCAATCTGTTCCCTTTGCTAGGTTTTTTATGCTCAACTGCAGCTTTTCTCTTAAAGGGATAGTTCACCCAAAAATGAAAATTCTGTCATTATTTACTCAACTTAATGTTGTTCCAAACCTATATGGCTTTCTTTCTACTGTGGAAAACAAAAGGAGATTTTAGGCAGAATGTTAGGGACTGACAGCCTCATTTACCATTTACTTTCAGTCACTATTCACTTTCATGGCATCTTTTGTCCTTACTGCCCAACATCTTGTGTTCCACTATAGATAGAAAGTCATGACCATGATGGTGAGCAAATGATGACAGAATTTGAATTTCTGGGTGAACTATCCCTTTCAAGAAGACTTTTGTCTTACAAAACATCCACTAAGCCCTAAAATCAGTAAACTATTATCTTTTTTGATAATTAACTGTCAATATAATAAGGGAACCATTTGTTTAAGAAATGACAGTGGTAAGCTTTCCATTATTTGATATTTTATCACAGAGCTGTACAAGCTTTCTTCTCTCATGGTGTGAATGTTTAAGAGAGCAGGAGCAATCTCATGGTTTCAGACTGACCCTGGTAAGAGCATGAAACATTCATCACCTAGACAAGCCTTTTAGTGCAGAGACCTTCGCATAAACACAGTTCCTTCACATTCACACTGAACCTGGCCCTTAAGAATCTGCTGAAGGAATCTTATTTGCATTCCCAGCAACCAAATGTATTCCTTGTAATGGCGTTCAAAAAATCATCATGGTTCTAAAGGTGGCAAAAACTATGTCAGTGCTAACTATTACATTTATATTGCTATATGGTGGCTGCAAGCTAGCTCTATTGTACACATTGGCAGGACAATGCACCAGTTGTGGCCAGCAGCAGTAAGCCTGCAGTATGAAAGTGCATTTTCTTCCATTATATTAGGCCCCTTGCAAATGTTTATTACAATAACACACCATAAATGAAATGGATAATGCAGCTGTTACATTCATGAAACCAGTGCAGCGATTACAAGGAGTTACTCTGAAGGCACTAATAATTCAAATCAAATGATCATGGTTGATTTCCTGTTTGGAAACTTTTCCACAATTTACTAGCTTACAAATCTGCAATGCTGAAAGAAAACTAAGCACTGTAATCAGAATTGCAGCACTACTACAACTGGGATATGTTTAAATACTCATGCACTCATATCAATGAACTTGCCACCAGCAAAGTGTCAAGTTATCCTTCTGAAGATAACTTATCTTACTGAATTCCTTATGCTACCAATTGTTTTGATGCCTTTAACAACAATACAACTTGTAAATAATTAGCACATCTCTCACACCGGTTTTAACAAGAACCAGCTGCATACATGGGTATAGTTCAAACAAGTCACATCCTCTACAGTCTCCTCAGTGAGTTCTGCTCCAGCTCCATGTTTATTAGTTTTATATATAAATGAGAGACAGTAACTTGGTTATTGTAGAATTTAATTAATTTGTAGATGATTATGTTATTGTAAGCTCTTTTTAAATGGTGATAAACAAACTACTTTCACAAGGGTCGGATAAGTTTGACCGATACCTCTCTGAACTAGCCACTTGATGATCATAGAATCTGCCATTTTTAAAGAAATAGTTAAGCATCACTGTTAACACTTTAAAACCATGAGGATAAACTGCACTTCGAGGAACACACTGATCTTATTTGTTAAAGTGAAGCCAAATATTGTATTGTATTGTAAACATGCTTCTAAACACAGAGATAAGGTGCAACTTCACTTTTTATTGCACAAAACTAATGATCTAAATTCTTTTGTCAGTGTATATACTGTAAGCTACAGAATACAATGAACTAAGAATCCATGCAGGACTATAAAATATTGTGAAATAGTGACATAAGGCGTTAATAATGCATGATCTTGCTTTGATTCATAACTAAGAATATCCAGTATTATACATAATAATATAATTGCTAGGAACGTTTCCAAACTTTTATTGTAATTTTCAAACCCGATCTGCCAAGCATAGTTCACCCATAAATTAATATTCTGTCATAATTTAGACTCACTCTCATTGTTCCAAACCTTTGTGTCTTCATCTTCTCTGGAACCAAAAACAAGGAGTTGGGCAGAATGTTAGGGACTGAAATCCTCAGTCACCATTCACTTTCAAAAATTACAAACAAATGGAGGTGAATGGTGACTGAGGCTAAAATTCTGTCTAACATCTCCTTAATTGTGTTCATTGTGTCCAAGTCATACTGGTTTAGAACAATAATAATAATGAATTGGTGAATAAATTAAATCATGATTTAAATTTTTAATCTATCACTGTAACAGTGGGTATAAAGGATGACAGCCACATGATTCATGCACGCAAGGTATTAAAATGAATAATCAGACCTTTTCAATGTAATTTGCAATGTAACAAGTTACTCGCTACTTGAGTAATCTTTCAATTCGATACTTTCTTACTCTTACTCAAGTAATTATTAACATTAGTATTTTTACTTCTACTTGAGTAATACATTTTTAAAAGACTTAGTACTTTTACTTGAGTACAGTTTTTGGCTACTCTACCCACCTCTGCCGACAAGTCTTGTGAGCGCATTGTCCTGATGAGCAAGAGACAATGAGCCACAGCAAATGAAGAGAGCGCAAGAGAAGAGCAAGGTATTGGGAAACAGGAGACTAAAAATATATATATATAAATAAAATAAAACTTAACCCACATCACCCTACCCACTGTCTTTATTATTTTCAGCTGTTTTTATTTTTTTCCTTTGTAAATGAGTGCAAATAAGTGCAAAAACGGGCGAGAGCCATTCTTTCATGTTTGTTGACATGTTTCCAAGACTAAACTGAGCGAGTTTGTGAATTAATTTTGTTGTCGTAATTATGAGATGCATTTTGGGTGATCAATCTGAAAAGGGGCAACGCTAAAGACAGTTGTAATGGCGTTTTTCTTTTCTTTTTTTTTCTCGGTTACGTGCGGATTTAAAAGGAAATAAGCATATGTTCTGAAAAAAAGAAAAGCATAAACATGCATAATAGAGACACGTTTGCGTATGATTAAGAGAAACTGTGTGCTGGTTTTTAGAGCTTTCTTTTTGTTCTTCTACTTTTTTGCTCTTTATTATCATTCAGTAATATACAGACGTTATGACTGATATATGTCCTCATGAATTCAGAGACTTTCTCCTCGAAATCCGAATACAAATGGTCAAAAGAGACGACCAGGTGTAAAAGTTATGTGTCTCACTTGTACACTTTTGATCGGATCACCCAAAATGCATCTTAATACCAGGTGAACACAGGGCCTTAGATGGGGATGAATAGTAGTGTAATTGATACTCCCAGTCTGCGATCTGACGTATAGTGTGCGCACCAGCACAACAAAAACAACAAGACTGTGAGTCGCAGGGTGCAGACTGCAAGTCATGTAGTGTGCACCTGGCTTAATTCTTGCAGAGAACTGCCTACTTACTTGTGAAGGGGCCTTCTGACTGTCATGTAAAATAACCAACCACATGTTTTTTATGTGCACTGCAAAAACTTTTGCTTTTCCAAGTAAATTCATTTTGTTTTCAATAATGTTTAGATATTTTTACTGGAAACAAGACAAAAATACTTATCAAGGAAGGTTGATCCATGAACATTGTTACAAAATCACATTTAATCTGCTTTACTCTTAATTTAGCCACTCAGGCTTGATTCAACTCAACTTGCTCTCCGTCATCACTCACCTGCGACGGAGGTCTTCTGCCACTGTGGCACGGCAGTTGAAGAGGTAGGCTCTGAGAGACTGGAGCTGCTGTCTCAACTTGAGAACGGCCGCCAGTGCCTCACAGTGCTCATACAGACACGGGTTCAACTGCTGGACGTCTAACAAGGGCTCCTCATAAACAAACTCCAAAAACTCCTTAGCTTGTTTCGACACCTGAGAGACACAAACAGTGTAGTTAATAATTTTAAAAGGCCATTTTCAAACGTAAAACTCTAGCTATTGTTGCAGAATCTGTTTGACTTCAGAGTAAACATTTTTTTGGTTGTTGTTAAAGTAGCTATCTGAACTTGAAAAGGACTCCAAAGCAGTTTACAATTGGAATGAAAGCAATTATTATGCTTCTCCATTTTCCATATTTACCACTTTCTCCAGACATTTTGTAGATTTAGTAACCCAGAGACATTTTGCATTCCTTTCACTTCTGTTGTGGCCTTACCCAATGATTAATGATATTGAAGATATGACTTTAGTCTTTACACATACGTACCTTGTGTTTGTTCGTGTCCCAGTTATGCAGTAGACGAGCAGGTATCAGGAAGAGGTTGTCCTGGTGACAGCTAGGACAGTAGTACCAGCCACTGTAAGAACAAACTTTGGCCTTGCCCCGTGACAGACCCACTGGCCTCTGACATCCTGAATGGAAAAAAACAAACCAACAATAAAAAGGAAGGAACCTCACCTACAAACACAAATCAAACCTGGGACAGGAGATACCATGTCCATCATCAGCAAAACCGCACACAAGCCTGGGCTACTGATAACATTAATAATCACCTTATCTACAGATGAGGGCTCAATCCTTTTAAAATTTGACAATCATTAGCGGAAGGGGATGAAGTTATTGTATGCTGTGCTAACGTGTCAAGGTTTATGACAAAACCCTGGTTAAACGTAGATAAAGCATTACACCTATGACCCAAAAGATTTATACTGCACAAAATCAGAGATAAAGCAACTGACTGAATCACTGATAAAAACACAACAGGAAAAATCGAAATGCCTCTTAGAACAAAACAGTAAAATACTGAGCCCATTTAATACCAGAGATGTCTCCTGAAAGTGCTTTGCTTTGTCTTGTAAATGTCTTCTCAAGTTGTCTTCAAACAGCAGAGGGCCTCCAGCAAAGAGCTTATCCCAAAGGAACCAAAACAGGTGATTGTGAACATGGCAGGTGTCCCTTATCCTAACAATCTGAGAGAACCAGAGCTGGGACAGTGAGGAGGTAAAAAATAAAAATAAAAGGAGAGAATAAAGGGAACAGGCACAGACAGATATGGACTTGCACAATCTTTTCTGTGGAGCGTAGCATCAGCTATACACTTCATAGGGAGAGGAAGAAATGTGGACGAGATGAGAGGTAGGATAGAGAGGACAAAAACAAGCCAGAAAACACAGTCTCCAAAAGAGGGAGGCAGAATGTTATCGGTACCAATATCTGTAGGGGGAGACACTGATTACAGTGTGTACAGGGAATGCTGTAGGTCTATTTTGGATGAATTGTTAGCTGGCTTAAGGGCTAAAAAATATGATGAAATACGTGCATCTTTGTAAGCAGAATTACACTACATTTACTCACCCTCATTTTGTTTACTTTCATGCTGCTGGGTACAGATGCTGTCGAGCACCAAAAATTAAAAAGAAGCACCATTAAGTTTCATAAAAGTGATCCATATGACTCATGCATTTTATTCCAGGTTTTCTGAAGCCATACAATAGCTTTACGTGAGGAATTATTTTTAAAACAAAAATTCAGCTCCCTTCACCATTGCTCCCAAATCTCATTTGTTGCATTAGTATTGTAAATATCCAAATATGGCACATTGAGACAGGTTTGATGGCAATGCCACCAAATTATATTGCCTTTCAATTGTCTCAAAATGTTTCATTTTTGTTTTCATTCACTTTCATTGTATGAAAAAAAAAAAAAAAAGCATTAAGATTATGTTAAATTTCTCCTTTGTGTTCCACTGAAAAAAGTCATATTTTTGTATATTTTGGAATGACAAGAGGGTGAGTAAATTAGATTTGTGTCTTATGGTGAAGTTTCGCTTTAACAGTGCATTACCTCGGGAGTTTAGAGGTGTTGCAACATACGGAGAAAAATAAATCATATAGTTGGCGCTTTAATATATCCCTTTTGCAAAATCCTGAATTCCAACAAATGCTAAAGGCTGAAATCAGTGTCTATACGGAGACCAACTGGTCCTCAGTATCCTCTGTGGGCGTGACTTGGGAGGCACTCAAGGCGGTTCTTAGGGGTCAGATCATAAAGTATGCCTCATTCACCAAAAAATCCAAGGCACGAGAACTCGTGGAGTTAGAAGGGAACATTAAAAGTGTCGAGGCAGAGCTGAAGCGCCGAATGTCGTCTGATGGCCTCAGAGAATTGACCTGATTGAAATACAGATATAATACTATTTTGTCACGGAAGGTGGAATTTTGGCTATTCAGGGTAAGACAGTCATATTTTGAGTTGGGGGACAAAGCAGGGAAGCTTTTGGCTAGATATATAAAGCAGAGAGAGAGTCTTTTTCTACCATTCCCTCAGTGAAATCTGCTGGTGATTAAATATTTATCTCAGCCATTGATACTAATAATGCTTTTAAAGAATTCTATCTTGATCTCTATAGTTCCACATCTTCGTCAACTGATGAAGACATTAGAAACTTTGTGGAACCATTAGAACTCCCTAAACTATCGATTGAGCAAAAAAATTATCTTGATTCTGAGATAACCTTGGAGGAGCTTGGCAAGGTAATTAAGGCCTTGCCTACAGGCAAGGCTCCAGGGCCAGATGGCTTTGCCGCTGAGTTTTTTAAGATCTTATACTACAGAACTGGCTCCACTTTTGTTAGAAGTTTATACGGAATCATTAAATGGAAAGCTTCCGCCAACCATGACTCAAGCCCGTATCAGTCTGATTCTTAAAAAGGACAAAGATCCAAGCAAGTGTACAAGTTACCGTCCAATTTCCCTGATCCAGCTAGACGTAAAAATATTGTCAAATATTCTGGCTAACCGATTAAGTAAAGTTATGACATCTCTTATACATATAGATCAGGTGGGGTTTATTCGGAGCTGCAGCTCTTCTGATAACATTAGGCGTTTCATCAATATCATGTGGTCAGTCGTGAATGATCAGACTCCGGTCATGGCCATCTCACTTGACGCCTAAAAGGCGTTTAATATGGTAGAATGGGATTATCTTTTTAAGATTTTGGAAATATACGGGTTTGGGAATATTTTTATTGGATGGATTAATTTACTTTATTGACACCCGGTAGCAAATTAATCCAAACAAATGGATTAATTTCAGATTATTTTACTCTGGATAGGGGCACCTGGCAGGGTTGCCCTCTTTCCCCATTATTGTTCTGTCTTGCCCTGGAACCATTAGCAGCCGTGATAAGAAGGGAAGATGATTTTCCAGGTAAGGTCGCGGGAGGATGTGGCGCATAAGCTTTTGCTTTACGCAGATGATATTTTATTATTCGTCTCCGACCCCATTAGATCTATGCCTTGCCTCCATAGAATTATTAATTCCTTTTCTAAATTCTCAGGATACAGAGTCAATTGGTCTAAATCCGAAGCTTTGGCTCTGACAGCATACTGCCCAGTAACGGCTTTCCAGCCGGGCGCCTTCCAGTGGCCCAAACAGGGCATTAATTATTTGGGCATTTTATTCCCAGCAAATTTGGTTTTCGAGCGATGTGGGCAGGTGGGCTTCATTACATTTATCTATGATTGGGAAGGTTAATGTTATTAAAATGAATTGTATTCCAAAATGTATCTACCTGTTACAATCTCTCCCTGTAGATGTCCCCTTCTCTTATTTCAAGCAATTTGATAGCATAGCGAAGTCCTTCATTTGGAATGGTACGTGTCCTAGATTACATTTTAATAAATTACATAGGCCGACTGACAAAGGTGGGCTTGGCCTACCCAAGATTTTGTTTTATTATTATGCATTCAGTCTCAGACATTTGGCTCATTGGTCGCTTCCACCTGAGAGAGCCCCTACCTGGTTTTGTATTGAACAGGAAGTTCTTGCTCCTATTTTGCCATTGCAAAGCCTTTCTATCAAACTAATCGGAGAAGTTAAGTTACACCACGTTATCTCGCATTTGCACTTGGTATGGACAAAAGTGTCCAGAGTGTTTAATTCGGACATTTATTTAAATGTTGCCTCAAGCATATGGCTGAACCCTAAATTATGTTTTAATAAGTCACCTTTCTGCTGGTCAGAGTGGATTGTGAGGGGGGTTACTAGACTCGGTGACCTATATGAGAGTGGAGTGTTGAGATCATTTGAAAATTTGGTTCAACATTTTGGGATTCCCAGATCTCAGTTCTATAGGTATTTACAGCTGCGCCACCTGCTCTATATTGTTTTTGGGAGTAGCACACACTGCCCTAAAGTGGCAGATACTCTGGGAGAGGTGATTACTGCTTTTGAAAAAGGTCATGAGGCATCAGTGTATTACTCCCTGCTAATTCAGAGTCTGGGGGTCAGAGCTTTAACTTCTATCAAAAGATTATGGGAGAAAGATTTAAACTTGGTATTGGAGGAGGAAGTGTGGGCTAGGATTCTAAAATACATCAAGTCTGCATCTAGAGATGCAAGGGTGTGCATTATGCAATTCAAGATTTACATAGATTCTATTAGACCCCTCTATATTGTATAGGCTTGGTCTTAAAGGCACACCCACCTGCTGGCGATGCCAATCAGAATATGGAGACACAACCCATTAAGATCCAAGAATTTTGGTTGAAGGTTCAAGTTGTATGTGTGACATTTTGGGCACTCAAATTTTACTTTGCCCCAGACTCTGTATTTTGGGTGATGGGGTGGTCGTAAATTTGTGGGATAAACACATAAAAAATTGGGTTCTGGCCAGTATCATGATTGGCAGACAAATTATTTTAAGGGGATGGAAGTTGAATGGAGCTCCATCATTTCCAGAGTGGTGTGCGGAGATGGGGAGGGTGGCAGCTTTCGAGGAGGTGGCAAGTAGAAGACTAGGATTTGGGGACTTGTTTGTTAGGAATTGGGGCAGTTATTTGGCGTTTTTGGGGGACTCTCAGGGAGGGGATGTGGAGAGAGAGAAGTTTCGTTTAATTATGTATGTTTATGTAGAGCTGAGGAGGGCAGGGCTGGAATGAGACACACCCGGTCCCCAATCAGTCTGATGGGGCGCGCGAGGGATAAAGGCGGCCGGGGACGACAGTTCGAGAGAGAGAGAGAATTGCAGGCAGCTGTACTGTGTGTTTTTGGTTGTGTGTTTTGTTTAAATTGTTTATTAAATTATTATTTAAGTTGTCAAGCCGGTTCTCGCCTCCTCCTTTTCCACTGAACCCCCTTACACTGGTGCCGAAACCCGGGTAGGAGGAGGGATTCCCGTCGCAGGGTCCTCGACACTGCCGTCCACCCAGGAGAGCGCCGCTGCCGTCCGACGGGGGACGGAGTAGCCCGACCACCCGGACGCGGGGAACGGCCGCCGTCCGCGAGGCGAGTGGGGACGGGACTCCCCGACCGCCTGGAGCGAGGGAGCCGCTGCCGGGGGCGGAGGAATGCCCTGCCGTCCCCCGGGAACGCGGAGGGTTCGAGAGAAGACCGCCGTCCGCGGGGGACGGCAGGGCACTCCTCCGCCCCCGGCAGCGGCTCCCTCGCTCCAGGCGGTCGGGGAGTCCCGTCCCCACTCGCCTTGCGGACGGCGGCCGTTCCCCGCGTCCGGGTGGTCGGGCTACTCCGTCCCCCGTCGGACGGCAGCGGCGCTCCCCTGGGTGGACGGCAGTGTCGAGGACCCTGCGACGGGAATCCCTCCTCCTTCCTGGGTTTCGGCACCAGTGTAAGGGGGTTTAGTGGAAAGGAGGAGGCGAGAACTGGCTTGACAACTTAAATAACAATTTATTAAACAAAACACACAGTACAGCTGCCTGCAATTCTCTCTCTCTCGAACTGTCGTCCCCGGCCACCTTTATCCCTCGTGCGCACCATCAGGCTGATTGGGGACCGGATGTGTCTCATTCTAGCCTGGCCCCGCCCTCCTCGGCTCTACAGTTTATTATATTATTTTTTTTGTGTGTGTGTGTATTATGATATGTGACCACAGGGGTGTTCGTTGGGGATCAGGGTGGGGTTGGTGATTGGGAAGGGATATTAGTGGGGGTTAAATGTTAAATGTTGATTCGATATGTATGTGTTTTTCTCTGTTGTGTATTTTTGAATCAATAATTTTTTTTAATTGGAACAGTGCATTACCCCATTATGGCCTCAAACAACTGGTCTGATGTGAGATCACGTTAGTTTAGGCTGCTAACATTACTTTGAACAAAAGCACATAATTCTTAATATCCTTCTTGATCAATGCATCAGTCCAAAATATTTTTTATCATTCTCGGGAGGGATCACCTACAGGGTTTAAAAGGAGAACTGTGTCATACTTTCAGTTGTTGATACATGACTGAAAAAAGGGCAAATGTTATACTGTGAATAAGATCCTGGATGTGCCAAGGCATACATTACCAAGGTATCTTGCCATTTTGGACCAAGAAAAGAACTTTCACTATATTCCATTTCCAAACCAATACGTAATGGGTTGTTCTAGCTGAGGTTAGGCGCTAGCATCATGCGCTGCACTGTGCTGCCAATGTAAACTTGAGGTTTTAAGGGGCAGGGACCCCAGACTATAAAAAGTCAGAGGTGGTGTCCCCCATACCACAGCTGATGGGTGCCTGATATTTGGGCTGAACCACAGACCACGCTGCAGGGTGTCGTGTGTCAGGGCTGCCTTGTAATCAGCATACATGCACAGGGTAAACCCACAAATACCACCCTATTCCAAAAATAGCACATCGTTGGACACCACTCTTGCCTGTGAGACTGTTATTAAGAGAGATCTAGTTGAGGCTATGTTTTTTAGCAAAAGGAAAACATAAATTGTGCATAAATTAAAGGTAACTCAAGTAACTCAAAGAAAAAAGTGTTTGTTTTCTGCCAGTACATAACGTCATGGAAGAAAGAATTGTACAAACTACAGCATCTAACAGACCACAATTTTGACATTACACTTCACACATGTATGACATTAATGTGGTTAAATAATACATTTTTTAATCATTTTTCATGACCAACTGTGCCAAATGTATGAATTCAACTGATTTCCAAGCCTGATATGTAAGTAGGAACAAAATAAGTAACAACAGTTATCAAACAGCATATCACAAACACTTCACAATTTTGGACTTATCACACAGAAAATTCAGAAACTCACAAAGTGTGTAATAAAGAGAGATCATATTGTCTTCAATGTGCACATTCCAACACATTCCTTGACATACTGTAGATTTATCACAATGAGTCTGTGCAGAAGATCTGTGTCGGAACAATAATTAACATGTGCAGAAACGCTTCAAAGCTTTCTATTTAATGGTCTACTCTTTTTTCACCAAGCCTGTTAGAGTAGGGAGATTCTGGTCAGTGGCCAGAGAGCATGTCACTTCTGGGAAGGAGTTGGCCGCTTAGAAACCGCACCCTCTGTCTATTGTGGACAACACAGCCCGTGCCAGTAAAGCAGAGCCCCAAGCAGGATTCCCACATACGTTCAAACACACAAGGTGCGAGTTTGCACATCACAGCCAAACTGATAGCACAGAAAATATCTCTGTATGGCTGTAAGGGTGTAGAGAAGTCTGTGGACATCAAATCAAAAGATGGACCCTAAGGAACCCTCTATTGCTTCAAAAACAATTCTAGCAGGTTGGACCCATGGCCTTGGAGTTAGCATGCATGCTCAGACAAACCAAGCTCACTAAAATAATTAAAAGATATTCAAGGCCTCACTTGCTACACTGCCGGAACCCTCTGGAGACCCTCCAAGACACCCTTTAAAGGAGTCTCAAATATCCTACTTATGAACACAAGGAACTTCAATATATATTCCAAGAGCCTCATAGCCTTTCTCTGATAATGAGGTTACTGAATGAACCATTGACAGTCCTTACAGTGCTACTTAGAGTGCTATTTCCCCATAATTTTGTCTCTTCTATCTACTGTCCACTAAATTAAATTTGAAAAAAGCCCCCCCCAAAAAAAATTCTAGCAGGATCCGTGGCTAGAAGCAGAAGAGGTGAGGCAGGACATGCTCCTTGCAAATAGAGTGGGGCCAACCTGGGAGTGTGGGAAAGACAAGGAACTGTGCCAAATAAGAGGCGTTTGATGTGTTCACTCTGGGTCTGTCCCAAAGGTTCCCCTCATTCATTTTCAGCAGCACCCTGTTGCCCTAAACCGGCAACTATTTGCGGGGAAAAGAGAGGTGAATCAGGGGCGTTCTGAGGTGCCACTTGCACAATAGTTTTCTAGTAGAATAGGCGTGTCTGCTCTACATGAGATGTTCGGTCCTTTAGTGTAAGAAGGTCTCTCCGTTTTCCTGCAGCAAAGGCTGCGACTCCTGCCACTTTCAACCAGCCGCCGAGTTCCGTGGGACAAGAACCCCAGGGTGGGGCTTTGTGGCTCCATAAGCATAAAACCAACAAGGCCCCAGCTTTGAAGTCCCCTATTCAAGCTGACATCCACTGCACAAAAAGATGCCGTGAGGGGCAGGTCGTAAGGTTGTGCGTGTGTGTGTGTGTGCGTGTGCTCATACATGAGTGTTTGCTTGAGACAGATGCACTGCCGATCTTTTTGATGTAAACAGGAGTCCCTTGGTCTTCATTCTCTCCACCTGACCCTGTACTCGCTTTCTCGCCTCTTTTGTCCCACCTACAGCTGGATCTTCCCATTTGATCTGCTGTCCTTGTATGCTCTATGGGGTACTATAGTGGAGGTGTGTGAAAAAAAAGCCCAAGCAGCAAAATAGGGTTCAAGCAAACTACGAGATTTGGCTTGAGAAAAGGGGTGAGCGTGTGTATGCTTGAGAAATAAAGGGGAAGGCTCTCTTCTGCTTCAGATGGACGACACTCATGACCCTCTTAAACAACGTCCTGTTATTCTGCTTGCATAATTATTTGAATAAAGATTGCTCATTAAATGTTGTTTAGTAGTGTTTTGATGAGAGATAGGCTAGAATGAATTGGACTGCAAGTGGGTGGAGGTGGGGTTGTGGGGCTGTGAAAATCCTACCAAAAACACAGACACTCATACTCATGTAATGCATGGTCCAATAGAGCATCAAAGAAGAAAAGGGTGTTTAAATCTTATTTTTTGATTGCAATATGAATAATGGGTATTTTTTTATTAAACTAAATTGTTACCATTTCTAAAGAAAATTTTAGTGGTGCTCCATGCTAAAATTATTGCCATGGGTTGTTGCAAAGAATGCAAAGTTTCTAGGGTGTTCGGGGTAGTTACTAGGTGGTTGCCAAAGTCAAAAGAGCCCACCACCAAAGGGCTCGAGTCCCTTGTTCAATCTAAAGCTGCCTTTTCACTGTCTCCAACATTTTTCCTTTTTTTTCATTGAAAGCTACCAAAGGTTTACCTCAGATTGACATTATTGTGTGCGATTTTGTTGAGCAGATGAATTCAATAAAATTATGATTAATATTCACTCAGTATTTATTAACAGTATTATTTATCATTATTACTGTTTTTATAGTTAATATTATGATTAACAGCAACAACCCTAATTCAGCAAATATGAATCAGAAATTCATAGATGTGATTTTAAATATGTAGGTTTTGCGTGTGCAGAAATAAATTACACGTACACATTTAATCACCTTTTACTGTAATTCCAAAAGCTTTTTGTGATATTTGCAACATAAATAATCATTTCTGACTAATACATTATTAATTGTCCAAAATACAGTTTAGGACAAAATCTATTGATATTTCTCACTTCATGCTGATAGTTTTGCATTAAAACATCACTTCCGGTCGGGAGGTCGCATACGGTCTAGTCGCTCAATTTTAAATATTTTAATGCAGCCGAGGCTCAAATCGGATCCGAAAATGTCGCATCCAGAGACAGTTGGAACCTCACGCAGGCCCCGTGCGTCTCTCCATTGGAAATGAATGACTTCCGGTCTATCGTTTGTCGGATGCAGTGAAAAGGTCGGCTTAAAGGAATAGTTCACCCAAAAATGAAAATTTGCTGATAATTTACTCACCCTCAGGCCATTCAAGATGAAAAAATTAGTTTTTTCTTCATCAAAACAGAATTTAAGACTTTTAGGATTTCATTTCAGCCTCCTCTAAACAATGCAAGTGAATGTACTCCATTTTTAGGGTGCATCAAAATAATCCACACAACTCCAGTCGACAAATAAAAGTTCTTCTGAATGCAAACGAGAAATTTTGAGAAACAAAACAATACTTATATACTTTTTAACTACAAATGTTCGCTTCCGTACATCTCTGTGACGTGCGCTCATGAGAGGGATGACATAAGCTCGTTGGTCACGCGTCACGTGGAGGAGGAGGCAGGAAGTGCGTCATTGTTAACGAGAGAAACTTGCACAGACCACAGACCAAGCGGCGTTCACAAACCAAAACAGTCCAAAACAATTTCAAAACAATATAAAATAAAATAAAAAATCATTTCCCAATAATAATAATTAAAAAAAACCCAATGTAAACAATTACGCACTTCCTGACTCCTCCACATGACGCGTGACCTTACTAACCAGCTTCCGTCATCCCTTTCATGAGCGCACGTCACAGAGATGTACAAAAGCGAACATTTGTAGTTAAAAAGTATATAAGTATTGTTTTGTTTCTAAAAATAATCAATCGTTTGGGTTCAGAAGAACTTCAATTGGAGTCGTGTGGATTATTTTGATGCACCCTAAATATGCATTTTGGACTGTCAAAAAATGGAGGACATTCACTTGTATTGTTTAGAGGAGGAGGCCTGAAATGAAATCCTAAAAGTCTTAAATTCTGTTTTGATACATCTTGGATGGCCTGAGGGAGAGTAAATTATCCGCAAATTTTAATTTTTGGGTGAACTATTCCTTTAAGTCTAAGTTTAATACTTAGGGTTAGGGGTTTTGAGCAAAAGTAATAGTGATAAGCCAATTTATAAAGCTTTCTCCATTAACCATACAGCACCTCAGAATGCTGGCTGATATTTGAAGACTGTTACCATTTCAGACATCTAACACATCTTTCTACATTGGACAAAGAAGAAACAAAGATTTATCAGATACAACAGATGGTAAAAGCTTGAAATAGAACCAATTCAAATGAAGGAGGACATGTGTTCTAGGCGGGGACAAGTGTTCTTTTCTGTTCTGTTGAAATTTTATCATTGTTCTTCTCCTCCTCTTCAGGATCTCCAGGTCATCTTAAAGTAATATGAATGTATCATGGCCCCTTTCAGTACCTCCACACAGGATTTAGCTGACAGAACCTTTTGTGGATTCTGGCAAACTGGGTCCAAGGGGTATTGCAAAGACAACAGAGGACAGAAGAAAATAAAGCCCAACAGTCTAAAGACTGAAACAGTAATGAGACAAAACTCTAAAAACCCCTCATAATGAAGGACCTCTGCCAACTTCAACCTCCATCCCAGACCGAGATAGTGTCCTGAGATATCTCACCTGTCTCTGTGACATCACTAGTCTCTGTAAACAGCAAACAAAAATGTGTCTGCGGTCCGTGGACAATGACACTTTCCGCCAGTCAATCATTTTGCGTGTCTTCATAGTATTGTAGTTGCAGCGAATTATTGAGACATTATGCATTTTTATGCCATGTTGTTCATAACATTGTCAGATGAGGCCGCTATTTTGCAGCTGTTGTTTTTAACAACCGTTTCTGCTCTAAATAAAGCTCATTTTGGTATCTTTGGAGTGCGGGGTTTTGGAAAGGGGGGCGTGGCTAATACAACGGCTCAGTCTGGTGGAAGTAGAATGTCTGTAATTGCTTACAACACCTTTAAGACTTCCTAAGACAGCCTCCATCGTAGTCTCACAGATCTAGACATTGCACAAAGTCTGGTTCACTTTGCACCCACTTACACAGAAAGATGTTACCAACATGCAAAACAACCAATAACAATTTGTTTTGTTTTTATGTGACATTTAGAAACAGACAAATCTGAAAAAGATAATACCACAATAATAGGAAAAAAAAACAAAAAAAAAACAACTCAAATTATGGGGATTGCATACTAGACACTTTCCAGCGACTAACTCTTCCTCAAACGCAATCATAATATCAATCCGGTACCTTTCAAAAAAAGCAGTTGGGCAATTTAATTGGATCATGTGATTAAAAACACGTATTTTCCAGTTTTGTGTGCAATAAACATCAGACAGCTGGTGAACGGATTGTGGGTGGTTTGTGGGTGTGCCATCTGAGCCTGAGACTACGCTAGGGGTGGGCGATAAAACGATCTCAATATTTATCACGATAAAAAAAATCCACGATATCGATGATAAGCTTTTGAGTAATTTTCTATATTTATTTAATTTTCTACATCTAGATCATCGCTAAAAACACAAGCATTTCGGCTTTCTCAGACTGTATGAAGTTGCTATGTTAGCTGCCTTGCTTCAGAGCCTACTTTAAAGTGCCGCCAGTTGATGCACACAGTATCAATGGATCCTGAAAAGCCAGAGTGACAGCGCTGCAGACGAACACGCCGCAGCAAGAGTGATATGGACCAAAGAGCTGCCAGAAGTGTTTACTGGCGATGTGCGAGTGTTATTGTAGACCCCGGATTGATTCCATCTGGACAGCAAGACAACATGACGATGGTTGCGCCTTCTCTCTACCGTCTCTAGTGAGCAGCATGACAAAACAACAGTGCTCTGTACACCAGATCTGATCTTTCTGCGCTGTATTCTTGAATATTTTTCTCTAGCACTGAACACGCATAATTTATGCCCCGTCCCGCTCAGCACGTGTTGCCTCTTTTCCCCGCATGTGAGTAGACATGAGGTGCTACATAAGTTACCGTGGTTCCAGAGCGCCTTTAGACCATAACATTTTTTCCTTCTAAATTTAGCTTTATTAATCAGCATGTTAGGAGTAAGGATGCTCCGATCCGATACCTGGATTGGTATCGGCTCCGATACTGAAGGTTTTAGATGGATCGGGTATCGGTTCGACAAGCCCGCTCCAAATCCGATACTGTGTGTTAGTCATGTTCGTTACTGTCAAGCTCAAAAAATGACATAAAATAACCATAAAAACACAATTAAAATAGTTCATATGACTTGTGCATTTTATTCAAAGCCACTTGAAGACGTGCGATAGCTCTGTGAATCACAAAAGGCTGTGTTTAATAAGTAAATATATAAAATGCACACGCAGCTCCAGCGCATCAGTGAATGGCACTACTCTGTTTTCAAACACCCGCGGCTATTTTTAGCCTTCACGCAGTGCGCAATATTTGAGCGCTACTCACGAACAACATCTCAGATGTAGATGCTCAATAGTTTGGTTCACTTATAATATGCATTTAGAATGGCACTGGAGGTGCATTTTACCAGAATTTTAATAAGTAGCTAATTAAACTACTGTGCCTACAAACAGACACAGACAGGACTTCCTGGAGAGTTCAGAATGTCATAATAAAAGCGTGAGGGTTTAAAAGTTAAAGGTGCACGATTGAGATATATTACTATATATTACTATTATTAGATTAGATTAGATTCAACTTTATTGTCATTGTGCAGAGTACAGGTACAGAGCCAATGAAATGCAGTTAGCATCTAACCAGAAGTGCAAATAGCAATAAGTATATATATATATATATATATTAAAAAAAACAAACAAACAAAAAAAAATTATATATGAGTATATACAATAAAGATTTTTATGGAGTGCAAAGTTATGAGGTAGAGAAGCAGAGACCAGCTCAATGCAAATGTCTATGAATACAGTACAAGGTGCAAATGAAGAAGTATAAACACTGAAGGTGCATTGTACAGAATGAAGTATAAATATGTAAATATATATATATGGCTGGTGACCATAACAGTGCAAGTGGCATCAAGAGGTAGAAATTATGTGCAAAGAAATGTGCAAGGGAATGTGCAAAAAAAATAAATGTAGTCTGAGTAGGATGTAGTGTTCAGCGCCTGAGTTTAGAGTTCAGTAGGCTGACAGCTGAGGGAAAGAAACTGTTCCTGAGTCTGCTGGTGCGACAGCGAAGACTCCTATAGCGTCACCCAGGTGGGAGAGGAGTAAACAGACCATGGTTGGGGTGAGAGGTGTCTTTGATAATGCTTCTCACCCTCCTTAGGCAGCGTTTGTGGTGAATGTCTTTGATGGAGGGTAGCTGAACACCAGTGATGTATTGGGCAGTTTTCACCACCCGCTGGAGGGCCTTCTGGTCTGAGATAGTGCAGTTGCCATTCCACACTGTGATGCTGTTTGTTAGTATACTTTCAATAGTGCAGTGGTAAAAGTTCAGCAGGATGTGGGGGGACAGATGAGCTTTCCTTAGCTTCCTAAGGAAGTAAAGGCGCTGTTGCGCCTTTTTGATCAGAGTGAAGGTGTTGTAGGTCCAGGAAAGATCTTCAGAGATGTGGACAACCAGGAACATGAAGCTAGTCGCATGCTCCACTTCGTCCCCATCAATGTAGATGGGAGTGTATGTGTGGCCCTTCCTAGTCTGCCGGTAGTCCACAATCAGCTCCTTGGTCTTCTGGGTGTTAGTGTGATCTTCTAGGTGTTGAGTGTGAATATTATAATATATTATTATTTTTTTACAAATTATAATAATATTTAAGTTGAATGGGTCCCAAAAAATAACTGTGTGAATGAAAAGAGAGCTGATATCTTACAACTAAAGTCCAGATACAAGTTGAACATTTTTTGCAAAAAAACAAAACAAAAACGGCTTCTTTTCTACTGATGACTTATACTGGAATTACTGTTAATTTTGCTGCTACATTATCCAGTATACTACTTAATAATAAAGTGTTTCTTAATAAGCAATACATTTATATTGAAATAATGTGTAGTTAGAGGTTTGTGTTTCTTTACATATTAAAGAGCACACCCAACTAGTTCCACACAATAATGTAAAGATATTCTAAGCTGATTATGCAAAAAAAAACAACACTGGTATCGGATCGGGATCGGTATTGTCCAATACCGAGATTTCCGATATCGGAATCGGATCGGAAGAGAAAAAGTGGTATCGATGCATCCCTAGTTATGAGCCTTTAATAATAAACAGATATATTTCTGTTCTAATTTTGTTAAATTAATCAGATGTCATCATCTCTGGCATGGATGACAAGGAAAGACAATAAAAGTACTAGTTTGTAGCCTAGTCTTTCTCACTTTAATGAAAATATAAAAACGGTCCATTCAGACTTTTACATTTTCTAAATTTTTTCTCAGGGGATACCCCTGAACCCCCATACAATATCATTCCTCAGTCACTATGCCCCCATACTTGCTATATGAATGTAACAAAATATAAAAATAATTTGAATGTAAAAATTCTATGCTGTCATTATGCTTCAAAACGAGCAGATTATCTTTTAACATTCATATCCAACTGCACTTGATTAATAAACTCTATAAAATATTTGAATATTTTGGTAGAAGATCCCTCAGACACAACTGCTTTGGCTGTCTCTGGGCCCCCAATGCAGTTTTGTATAGACTATTTTGACAGTTTTTTCTTCTTCCTTTCTTCTGCCAACTTAGAAATTAAAAAAAAAATAGCAAAGTGCAAATGTGAATGTATATTTTGATAAATATTGATATCGAACGATATGAAAAAGAATATTGTGATACTATTTTTGGCCATATCGCCCAGCCCTAGACTACGCCCACCATAACATTCAGGCAGCTACTTCGAGACAAGTGACATTTGTTAAGGGACAAACAGTTGAACTGTACAGCCTGGCCACTGACTCCCACCCTTAGATGAAGTGACTGACAAGAAACATCAATTAATAGCAAAGTGGAACCCATTCACAAAGAGTATAAAACATAAAAAAGAGAGAAAAATGAATGCTCAAGCACATGCATCTATTTGGGGCAATACAATTAAGATAAAAGGAGGACAAAAATATGCTGTAAAAGAGAAAAAGTGCAAAGAATAAGATTTGGATGACAAAAACATACATGTAGTAACAGTGAAGAGAATCAAAGTTCAAACACCAATTAAAGTTCCATGGAGCCAAACAAATCAATCAAGGAGAATGCAAAAACACATATCCTCAGTACTTTGAGTATGTATGAGGGAGCTCAATAAATAAATAAAATAGAAGATAAAAAATAGAAAGGCAAGGCTGCCTAGAGCAAGGATGTACCCAGCTGTTCTGTTCTTTTTAGGCCGACATGTCCCATTATAAAAAAAATCTCTTTCGTGGCCCTGAATCAAACAATTAGCTTCCACACAGATCGCAGGATCCAGGGAGCCTTTGATTCTGAAAGGGGATTTTTTCCGCTTTATATGGGCCAATTATCGTCAGGTACCCGCTGTCCTCATTTGGTGAGGCTTTCAAATATCCTGCATTAAAAAGCTGGTTGTTACAACCGAGGAGGAAAGCGTTTCATTCATACCCATTAAGTGGGTAGAAATTTCACACTAGAGAGAGAATTGAGAAAGAAAGTGTGTTAGAGATAGATTGAGCCTGATAAATAATATTATAAATGTAACTCCTCAAAATCTACCTGGCCTGTGAAGGCCACCATCGCAGAGCCACAGACTCCAGTACACGCAGTATGTGACTGAGGAGGTGCTTTGTTGTAACAAGACAAAAGTATCAACCAAATGTGCCAAATTACAGGCTTATGTTGAGAGTTTGCTTTGCAAAATTATACTTGTTTGAGTACTGATCATGAGGCATGTTATGAAAAGAGGGGCATTTAGTTTGAAACAATTTTTTTTAAGTTGAAAATCCCTGGAGTTCTTTAGCGGTTGGAAGAGCTTTCTGAATAACTTGACTGATGCAAAGGTTGAAGTTCATATGGATTAATGTCAAAGATCAAATTTATGGCGTTTGCAGCCTTGGAAACCAGACCAAATTATAGACAAAAGGGACCCCACACTAAAATGCATCGTCTCAACATAGATTATTAAATGAAACACAACGATTAAAAAATAAGCCCTGTTTACACCTGGTATTAACATCCGTCTCAGGTAATCTGGTCACAAGTGGTCTGCCGAGACACACTGCCATTATAGCACTGCACCATGTATATTTTAATGGAGACATTGTTATTCTTTTCTGGACAAACACAGCACCTTTCTATGCAAACGAGGCTGTGCCAGATTTATAAATTTCAGCACTATTTGCCTGATATAATTAATGTTGCACTATTACCGCCCATGGAAAACTTGTGATACAATTTAAATAACTAAAAAGGTTTATTTAAAAGGGATGACATTTGTATTGATCAAGACATCAGAAATAGAAGACAGGCAAAGATTTTTTGGAATTAGTTTGAACCGTGTGTGTTCAAACTGAGTTACCAGGTTTGAAAATGTCACCACTCGCTGCCTTTGAGCCATTGTCTACGAGCATTTTTGTGCATAGGGCACAAATGCCTGTGCAAATTTGAGACATTACCCAGTTTGCAATATTCCTTAAGCAAATCAGATGCTAAAACAATGAAGACATTGCAGTGGGCTGAAAATAATGAAAATGCAGTGTACAAAGGTGTTTACCAGCACATCGGAAGCTCTGTGCAGTGAGACCCTTCTCTACAGCCAGGCAGGTAAGGATGCTGAGAAAGCTAGTGGTGACGGACTGCCGTTTAGCTCTCTGCGCCTCCCTGTGTCGTCGCTCCCTGGCTGGCTTACTCCTCATTAGCACTCCGGTTGGGCCGGACTGATCACTCTCCAACTGCGGTCTCTGAACAGTAACAGCGGTGTGCAGGGCCTCCACCCAGTTCTGGGCTTTGGGCTCGCTCTCTGCCCGCAAGCGCAGCACATAATCAGGAAAGACCACTTGGAAGCGAGCGTTTAGACCTCCATTTTCCTCATCCCGCTGCACAGCCAGACAGGAGGCCAGCCGGTACCGCAGCACGGGCTCCGATACAGGGCCCCTTCCCTCAGTCGGAAAGGCCTGCAGCTCGGTGCGGCTCAGCACAAACGTGAAGGCTCTCCAGTTGTTGAGGTCGGTGAGTTGGTGCAGAAGGCCAGCCTTTAGCACATCGGCACAGTGCTGGGTGAACAGAGGTAGGGCTGTGGGACGTACCAGCGGTTGAGAGGTTGGCATAGAGGCAGCATCAGGATCGGGCTCATGGGGGGTAGGGGAGGTGGCACGAGCCGGCTTCCATTTGCGATGGGAAGGACGGGCGGCCAAGACACGTTCCCAGAGGAGTCTACGCCACTCCAGTGCCTCCCACTGGCATGATGCACGTAACTGCACACGGGTGCTGTTAAAGAAAACTGCCTGCAGCACGCGTCCATCCTGTGGCTGGGGCGCACTCACTCCTTGGCAGTGAGACAGTGAGAGGGCAGCACATAGCTGCTGGTTGCCGCTGCTGTCCAGGCTGTAGAGACGTAGCTCACAGGGTGTAAGCTCAACATGACAGGTGCTCCAGCGTCCCCATGGACCCTCTCTCTGCTCCAACAATCCCTGCTTCACCAGGCTAGAGCTGCTCTCCTTATGAGCTGGAAATGAAAAGCCAGAAAGAGCACATTTAGAGCTATTAAAAAAAAAAGCAGTACAGCCTCAAGAGTTTTTGTATAAAATTATTGGACATGCAAAATTATTTGACGGATTATCTGTCAGGACACAGTAGATATGATGATGGATGAAATAATTTGTCAATAAACCAAACAACAATTTTCATGACAATAATTTTCCAGGAGTGATGTTCAGACAGATGGATCGATCTGGCATTATATACTTGGGCCTTTACACACTGTAGATGTCTGGATGCTAGGAGTGTAAAAATGCATTGATGCATTGTGATGCAACAATCTAACAAAGATATTTTGATGCATTGTTTATGGAATTAAACAATCGATTCTCATTACAATATTAATAACCAATGTAATACAGATACCTTCTCAGATTACTTAAGCCAGCTGGTGGGAAACTATATAGTCACATTTTCACAGACGCTCAAAAGGACCCAATAGAAAATTGCAAACAGTAAAGTACTATTATTATTATTTTTCTAATAGGCAATTGTGGGGGAAAGGCAATGCTTAACCAAGAAAAATTGCATATTTCTTTAATTTTACTTTGTTTCATTTATTATAACAATATTTTGAAAACTGTAATTGTATAATGGGAATGAAACAGTCACCTATTGAAAAATTAGTCTCTGTGTTTTCCCACTGGCCACAATTGTGACCACTTATTGGTTTACATCTACTGTGAGCATGATTTATATGCGACAGAGCTATCTTATTAATAAATCAATAATAGATCCTTTAAAACTTATATGTACAAAATATGGTAGTTGTATGTGTATTATGACAGGGTTTACTTACTTGCTTTTACAGAGCTTTGAAACAGACTTTATTTTTAAAAGGGACACAGTGGATTAAATAACTGGTCATGTGACTATTTAAAGCACCCATGTAAAATTTTTACCCCATGTTCACATGATATCAAGACAGTCTGTGCTTTCTGTGTAAAATACATCAACAACTCATTTTAGATCCAGTCACAATTGTAATTGGTGGGAATAAATGGGTTAAGAAAGTTCATGCTACCAAGTTCGGATTTTGTGTCATTAGGTTGTTAGGTAAAGAAACGTTAGGTTAAAAAAAAAAAAAAAAAATTTCAAATCAGGACAAGTATTTACACCCCTAATGGATGCACTTTGACAAACCAATGGCAACAATGTGGACTGTAATTGCACAAGAAAATCTGAGGCAATATTGCAGATCAATGAATTTCTGGTGACTTGCAAACTGCTGAGCCAACTGTGTTAAAGGGTCATTGTAACTGGTTCACATGATGAGCAAAGAGGTGGTGGGAACCAGCAGAACAGTCAACGTAACTTTAATGACATAAATCAACTTAAACAAACATAAACACACAGAGACAGCGGCCACATGCGTCTCTCTCTCTCTCTCGCAAACTGGCACCCCCGGCTCGTCTTTATCCCCATCCCGGCTGAATAGGACAATTCAGCGCCGGGCGTGCGTCCTCACGGCCCGGCCACACCCTCCTCCATGTCACAGTCATGAAACATTATTTTCATTAAGGTAAAATTTTTAATTTTGGGATTATTTTCTTTGTTTAACATCAACCCTGTCACGTAAATGTGACAGATGTATTTTACATTAGACTTGAAAATTAACATAGGCTATGTTATCGGTGCCTCTATATTTTTCTTGAGACGAGAGCTTTCAGCAGAACTGGTCACAAATATCTACTCGCATGTTTCCAGAAATTCTGCATGTTAATCTGGAGCCCTTTGTGTGAGATGTTCACATCACCCATGACGGATGATATTGTGCTACGTGTTAGCAGTCTGTCCAGCCAATGCATAGCAGGAAGAACCATTATTGTGTGTAGGGCTACTGTGCAAACAAAACGGCAAAGAGTGACCACTTTGGCACTCCTTCCTTTCTCTGTCCATTTCTTTCACGAGCTCCCTGCTTTATCTCCTTTCCTCTCTTGGTCCACAACACCCCTCATCCTTACACTTCCTTGGCTGGAAACTGCCCGCTTTCCTCTCAACCCTCAGAAACCCGCTGGGTGCCTGGGGCTGCTGGTCCTGGGCTACGGCCTCTGGCTCCAACAGTCCCACAGAGAGGCCAAGAGGAGGATCAGTTAAAAGTAATGCCCTTGAATTGTTTTCTTTAAGTCTTATCTGTAGTGTATTAGTCAAAACTGCACCTTCCATAACATCTGTAACATATAATGGGCAAGTCTCCTCCCTCTTGTGCTGATAAACTGTGGGCTGGGTTAGTTTATGTTGTTTAAGGGGCGCCAGCAAACACCTAAACAGCTGATGTGCTTCAGCCTTCTGGAGTGTTGTTGTGGATTTTTGGGGGCTCCTTGCACTCCGAGGGCTTCAAAGGCACATAGCTTGCAGCTATGGAAAGAGTCACTACTAATTTCACGGCAGAGAGGATGTGAGGCGTGCTGACATGACCCAATTAGCAAGCTGGTGCTAGGCCTGTCGGCCTGCAGAGCCTGTATCTTTCAACTGCAAGTTGCTAAAAGACCCATGTGACGAGTATAAGACTGGGCATGGTACATAAGACCTGTAATAGTGACTGATATAACAGGCACAAGGGAAACAGTCAGCACTGATGACTCAAACCACTCCAAACCTGAGTGGGAAGGGCAAATAAGGATGAAGAGGCAAAGCACAGACCTTGACTGATTATTTAACCAAAAACCCTGCAATTTGCTTCACTATGATTGCGATTGCAACGTAAATCCATCTTAAGACCAATGATCAACCTGTGAAACTGTATTCAGCTAATAATTTACATTTATGCATTTGGCAGACACTTTTATCCAAAGTGACTTACAGTGCACTAATTACAGGGACAATCCCCCCGTAGCAACCTGAAGTTAAGTGCCTTGCACAAGGACGCAATGGTGGTTGCTGAGGGGATCGAACCAAGCAACCTTCTGCTTACCAGTTATATGCTTTAGCCCACTACGCCACCACTACTCCATGAATAATATTGTACTGCTTGAAATCTAATAAGCAAATAAATTAGTGGGCTGGCTCATTGCAATCACGTTTTATGACTGATAGGACGGCTGAAAAATGTCTTCTGTCTGGCACATGGAGATCTCGCTGTGCACAGCTGCAGTCAGACCAACTTTCTGTTAAAACCAACATCACAACCACATCATTGCTAAATATTGCTCTAAAATATTGAGTTGCCACATAGGCTGTAAACAAACACAGCACTCATATGGAAGAGTCACATCATTAGATGATATCATAACAAAAACACAGTTGGAATGTTGGGAGTATAATCTCCACTTTGCACATTAATAAAAGACAACTAGTAAGTGCTGTTTCACTGAGACTCTGAGACAAAAACAAAATAGAAGACAAACTTGAACAATATTAAAATCCACTTACATTCATCCAGGGATTATAGGGTCAAATATTCTTAATCCTTTTTAGAAAGCCATGGGCTGCAATAATCTTTATAGTCTACTTAATATAAGTCAGTCAAGAACAGAACAATTAATTTTGAAATGTAACATGTGGTTCAAAAGGTGTCATATTTATATATGTATACTGTGCAAAGTCTTAGGCACATAAGATGTTTCACAAAAGCATTTGTCTTAAGATAGTTATTTATATCTTCAGCTTTAGTGTGTCAATAGGAAATATAAATGTTAGACTCCCAAACATTAATTTTGCAAATAGAAAAGATTAGAACAGAAAAACATGGAGCCCTGCAACAGATGTCATGGCCCCCACAAAGCCCCCACTGAACATCGTGTCTGTCTGAGATTAAATATAGAGACAGAAGCAATTGAGACAGCCTAAATAAACAGAAGAACTGTGGCGAATTCTCCAAGAAGCTTGGAACATCCTATCTGCCAACAACCAAGAAAAACTGTGTTCAGGTGTACCTAGGAGAACTGGTGCTGTTTTAAAGGCAAAGGTGGTCACACCGAATATTTATTTAGCTTTTTTATGTTTACTGGACTTTGTATGACATTAAGTGATATATGAAAACTATTTATTTCAATATTTTTGAAGACATCCTCACTATGCAACATTTTTCACAGGCGCCTGAAGCTTTTGCACAGTACTGTATAATATATATACTGTATATATATATATATATATATATACATATATACATACACACACACACACACACACACACACACTTGCAGCCAAAACATCTGGAATAATGTATAGATTTTGCTGTTTCGGAAGGAAATTTGTACATTATTTCATCAAAGTGGCATTCAACTGATCACAAAGTATAGTCAGGACATCACTGATGTAAAAAAGCACCATCACTATTTGAAAAAAGTCATTTTTGACCAAATCTAGACAGGCCCCATTTCCAGCAGCCATCACTCCAGCACCTTATCCTTGAGTAATCATGCTAAATGGCTAATTTGGTACTAGAAAATCACTTGCCATTATATCAAACACTACTGAAAGCATTTGGTTCATTAAATGAAGCTTAACATTGTCTTTGTGTTTGTTTTTGAATTGCCACAGTATGCAATAGACTGGCATGTCTTAAGGTCAATATTAGGTAAAAAATGGCAAAAAAGAAACAGCTTTCTCTAGAAACTCGTCAGTCAATCATTGTTTTGAGGAACGAAGGCTATAAAATGCTTGAAATTACCAAAAAACTGAAGATTTCATACAAAGGTGTACACTACAGTCTTCAAAGACAAAGGACAACTGGCTCTAACAAGGACAGAAAGAGATGTGGAAGGCCCAGATACAACTAAACAAGAGGATAAGTACATCAGAGTCTAGTTTGAGAAATAAACACCTCACGTGTTCTCAGCTGACAGCTTCATTGAATTCTACCTGATCAACACCAGTTTCATGAACAACGGTAAAGACAAGACTCAGGGGTGCAGGCCTTATGGGAAGAATTGCATAGAAAAAGCCACAGAAAAACAAAAAGAAAAGGTTAGAGTGGACAAAGAAACACAGACATTGGACAACAGATAATTGGAAGAGTGTTATGGATCTTAACCCCATTGCCCCTTTGTGGTATCAGCTAGACTGTAAAGTGCGTGAGAAGTGCCCAACAAGACAGCCAAATCTATGGCAAGTGCTACAGGAAGCATGGGGTGAAATATCACCTGAGTATCTGGACAAACTGACAGCTAGAATTTATATATATAAATCTATATTCAGACTAAGGGTTTCATGTAAAGGTAAACCTAAAGTCAATCTTTGAGTTAGTCAAAAAAATATATGTCGAAATTAACAGTGAACAAAGCAGACTATATTGACTTTGACGTTATTAATGAGCGGCAAGTCAAGCATAGCACAAACACTGAGACCTGTGCAGTGAGGGGTGTAGGGGTTTCTCCAGTCTTAATAAGTAGATCTATCAGCATTAGAAACTGAGTGAAATGCCAATATGTTAATGTCACCTAGGATTCAGCTCTGTTCAATCTCAGTCACATGAAGAAACAGTGGGCATTCTAGTGTGGAACTTACTTCTATTTCCCGTCACTCCCTTTGGCACATTTTGCAGTAATTAACAATTTGCTCCATTAGTTTAAACACAGAAGCAAGGACAGCCAAGAGGATTGGGATCACCTGCTATTTTGTGGCACCATCACCTGCTATTTTGTGGCACCAAGTATTGATTTACTGGGTGTTGAAATAAATCGTAAGTCTTTTAAAATGAGTTAATAGAGAATTATATTAAACAGACTACAATGGACATAAAAAAGTGACAACTGGCACTGGTAAAAATAAAATGCTATAAAATGGCCTTAAAAACATTGGTATTGAAAATAAAAATGATAGTAGTGCTAATTAAATAGGCTAGCTCTTTCTCCACACTGCTGTATGGCTTATGTTTTTACATTTGAATATTAATCCTAATATGCTTCTGGGTTCCTATTTTCCTCAATCTGGGATGACCTTCTCTCATAAGTAAAAATAAAAATCCTTCCAGTCAAAACACACAGAAACAGAAATAAACCAAAGCATAAGCAATCAAGAAAAACTCATTATACCTCTTGTTTACCATAAAAAAAAACTGATTCCTGCGCAGGTGATCGATGTTGACAGAGATGTAGACACAACAAATCACAGGTGTGAGGAGATAAAAGATAAAACATCAGGTGACATAATAATAAAGTGTAAAAAGTGGGGAAAAAGCAATTCCGGTATAGCTAGTGTCCTCATAGTTATGGAGAGTAGCTGTTCAGTAAACCCTTCCACCGTACCCTATCCAGGTGTGATAAAGCAACAAGCAATTAAAGGCTCTCTCTTCCATGTAAATCTCAGTTTTTGTCCTAACTAGTCACAACAAGCTGCATTTTGACGGTTGCTTGGTTCCTATTTCTCTGGCGTTGCTCTGGGTAGCCCTGTATGCAATGCATAGCTGTATATTAAACATCAAATATGTTCTGATAAGCTGTGATTATGTGGTATAACAGAATTTTTCACTGCGTATCGACAAATTATTTGTTGCTAAAATCTTGTCATGTCGCGCTTGGTTACGTGACATGGTTTACCGTGTTTGGGGATGTTCACACCAAACATATCATTGTGTCTACCTGTGATGCTTTTCTATTGTTGTTCTATGTGAACATGCGCTGGACAGAACATCTTTGAAAATTGCATCGGGTCTTGCTGTTTTTTTTTTTTTGTGTGTTACGCACAAGAGCACTGGGTTTTTTAGATGCAGTGTTAAGTTAAAAAAAAAGAACATCAACTTTTAAAAATGCGTCTCAGGACACCTGCGTTCTGTTAAATTAGTTGCGCTGCGTCTAGCATTTTAGCACAAGAATGCATCAGAGTTCGGCAAACATAACCAGGTTTTGAACTGATGATATATGTCAACGCTCAACATTAATTAATTAAATTAATAAAGACAGAAAAAAAAAAAACATTTATTTAGAGAGTTTCATTCTTACCATCCCTCTGCTCGTTTAGTGCCATGTTCTTGAGTGTGTTCTTGTCAATGGCTTGCATCCCATTATCTGTGTAACTGCGGTTGTTGATGTCTGAACGTGAGCGGTTGTGGCCACGTTTGAAGGTGCTGCTGGATGTGGTAGTTGTGGAGTTTGTCTCTTTGGCATGAGCTGCCAAATCGTTGGTGGATCGTGCCCGGTTCCTTTTTCCATTTCTAAGTCCCAGGACATTAAAGGATGTCTGCTCTGCCCAGGCCATATTGCCGGGTGATATCTCCGATTGCTTTCCTGTTAGAAGCCCCCAAACCCCACTGGAGTTCAGCTTTTCCAAGGTGGACGCCTCTTTAAGCTTCTGTGGGCATACCTGGCCATCTCCTTGGTTGTCATCAAGGCAGTGCAGGTAGTCCTCAGTGGCCTCGAGGGCAGGGCTAATGTCCTCCACCTCCAGACCTTCCATCACCTCCACGATCTTGCTGTCACAAAGGAGGCAGAGCGACAGGTTCCTGATGTACGTGAGTGTAGGAAAGGCAGGATCGAGAAGCCTCAAAGCACTGCAGCTGGAACATCTGCTGTTTGGACCCAAGAGGAAGTGTGACAAAACAGACGGTCAACAAAGGCCTGAACCCCTTCCAGGACTGTCATTTTATGAGCCAACACTGTTAATCAAGCACCTAATGAAGACTGACTAATGTGCCAGTTATCAGTATCAGCAATGGGCAAGGTGAGTCTGGCAGAACCCGAGTGCAAACATGGAACAGGTGTTGCCTCTCATTTAAAGCAGCACCTCAGTTAAACCACTGCTGTCTGTAAGGCAGTAATTCAGTGAGTAATAAATGCAATATGGCACCAGGACATCCTTCCCCAGGGCTCAACCTGAATCATCCTGAATTTGGACAAAAAGAGAGAAAAGCACATAACAGTCAGTAAATACATCAGTTACACCATGCACAGCTGATGTTCAAAAATTTTGAGTAAAGAGTATGACATCAGAAACTGTAACCCCCTTAAAAATCCTCAAACATGGAGTTAAAAAGGTCTTGGTAATAAACAGGATGAGCCCAAAATACACCATGACAACTTTTCTGACATTGTGTAATAAAAGATGTCCTAACAATATTCAACTGGCACTATAAATAACAGCGATACTCAAAAGAAACACATGAGAGATGTGACTCACAAATGATTCAAATAGAATCTGACCTTAGCAGCATATTGCTAAGTTAACAATGCAATGCTCTATGCATAAAAAATACTTAGCACCCACAAACATCGGGTAAAATAGTTCATTTTAATCCTTGTTAGTACTGAACTAAATATATGTGGCCTATTCTTATAGAGACATTTCTCTTGTCTCCATGTGCCATCTTGGATGTATTCTGGGATTGTCTTCTCCACAAAGTATGCATGCGACATCGCCACAAAACAAGGTAACATTGCCTGACTACCTTAGTTGAAACATCATCCATGTCAGGCGTGCGCATATGATGCAAAGCTACTGAGACACTGAAATCCACTTACCTTCAAGGCACAGTCAGTTTCACGCTACTACCTGGACTGCCATGGAATCTGTTCAATAGCCTACCTTATATTTCTGAGCTTAAGGCAGTCAGACAAACCGACATCATAAGTGGAACTTTCCAGCCTCGGGTGGGGTTCCCTGCCTCCTCTATACATGAGCACAGCATGTTTCTGTTTCATTCCACATGATAATGCAGCCTCTCCTCATCTTACCCTGGTCTACCTCCTCTCACACCAACATCGATTTCCTGTGCCTTTGCGATTAAGCTCAGGGTCTTTCACTTTCTATAAATCATCAATTATTAAGAGACTATTACATCATCTCAGAGAAGAAACTCACCAGAGAAAGAAAGACAGATAAAGAAAGAGACATACAAACAGCCGAGAGAGTGACTACATTTACACGGACACCAGAAAGTGGCTTATTGCGAGAAAGCGGCTTATTGCGAGAAAGCAGTGCTCCCGCTTACATGCACTGTATAAGCGGTGTACTCGTTACTCCCGTATACATGCGGCTCGTCAGTAAGCAGCTTTCTTCACAGCAACGTAATTTCCCTGCGACGCTTGCATAAATAACAAACATGGTATCCAAGGAAGACTTCACTATTTTATGCCCCATTGCATCGCTTTATTTGCAGATATTTCAGAGTTGTTGCTGTGTTTGTTTCTTTAACTTTCTTTCACGACCTGCAGCTGAATTGCGCTGCAAAAGTGGGGTTTCCCTATCAGGTAAAACTCTGGGATTCCCCCACGTTGGATATTTTACATTGGTGTGCATGGGTACATTTTATTGTGTATGTACTTTTCCCACTGTATTCCCAGAAATGTTGAATTATTTCTGCTGTGCTGACTTGTTGTTGGGCTCCATCCTATGACGTTTGTTATCCGGTACGTTCACGCACATGCGCACTCCTCAAAAACCTGTAAAAACGGCGCTTATGCGTTTACACAACCACATTAGCTGCGTTCTCGAGGAGAAACCTAGGAGTGTTAAACGGCTTTCTCTTAATCCCTTAAATGGCATAAGGAAATTGTCTTTCCTGTTACATGATGTTTCAGAACATCGCTTTCTGCAAAAACCCTGGAATAAGCCATTTTCTTAAGTGCACATAAATGTGGTCAGTGAATTGGAGAATCCGTTGTGTTTTCTGTCTAAGTACTATGGGTCAATGGAAGCAAATCCACATGACTGCAAATCTTAAAGCTGAAGTATGTAACTTTTTCAGTGTTAAAATACTTCCTTCTATTCCAGCTTAATATACAGAGACTGCCATAAGTAAGCCATTCTTAGTTTTTATTATGATAAGTAAGCCATTCATAGGCTAATTTTCTCGAAAACTGTAAACACTGTCTCTGTAGCAAAATAAAAATTCCTATGTTTGTTTTAAATGACCCGCTTAGACCCGCCCCAACAATGTTACTCAACCAATGCCGTGCATTGGGGGTGGGACAATCTGACTGTTGAACAACAGCAGACGAGGGATGTAATTGCAAGGTGTTTTGAAAACATTATTTTTGCAATTCCATTCGGTGGCAATAGTGCTGCAGATATGACATACTTCAGCTTTAAGCTTTCTCATAATTAAGCTTTCCTCATAATTAGTCTCAGAGGGAGTAAGATACTGCAAATACAGAAATAGTGGAAGTCGTTACTAAAAGCAGTCACTCCAAACCTTTTTTTTTTTTTTTTTTATCATTCTAAAACACTTTTAGATTGATTAGCCTAGGCTAGCAGTCAGCCTTGAGTACTAGACCGGTCATTTTGCTACAGTAAAAACCCAAGACTGTGTTGTTTTCACCTCTGCTTGTAGACAAATCATTCTGACAGAGATGTAAAGGCCCTTCTCTCTTGTTCTATTTTTAGTCATTTCACAGCAAGCATCAGTCTTCCTTATGCAGGATCAGAGGCACTGACGAAGCAAAGCTAAGGACCTGGGGCCAGATTCACGAAACATTCTTAAGAAGAAATTTCTTCTTATCTACCATTTTCTTCTTAATTTGTACACTGTAAAAAAAATCCTGTTGTTTAAAAAAAATAAAAAATAAAAAAAACTGGCAGCTGTGGTTGCCAGAATAATTATGTAAACAATACAGTAAAAATGTAAACAACTTTACAGAACAACCTGTACATTTTACAGTTTAAAACTGTTGTAATTTACATGACCAGGATGGCACTGAAAAAAAACAAACTTCTGTTAAATTTACAGTAAAAAAATGTCATAAACTTGATATTAGCCTTCTGAAACTGTAAAAATCTGCTTTTTCCTTTATAAGGTATTGTAAATCATCGTAGTAACTACAGAAGGGCACACGATGACATGCAGTTCATCAATAGTGGCCTTTCAGGAGCAATGACCAATAAACATGTAGAGACAGTGCTCAGTGTCACTCACACAAACACTAAACACCATCAGGGTAACACGTGTGAAATTAAAATAATGCGAGAAATATTAACTAAGCTACATCAAATATAACACAGAACACCCCAATGTACATAACTGATATTAAAAATAAGAAAAACAAAACATAACTATTCTCATAAAATATAATGAAATGTAATGGGTCATGCAGGGAATTGTGGGAACGCCCGATTACTGTTTTTTACTGTAATTTTAACAATAATTTACTGTAAAAAGTACATGTACTCTCGTTAAACAATGTAAATTTTTGCCATTAATTATACAGGAAAATCATACTTTTTCAATATAAAAAACTTTATTGTAAAAACTACTGTATTGTCTTTTAAAATACATTACAATTTTTTACTGTATATTTTACTGTTAATTCTCGTTAATCAATTAATGTTTTATTTCTGTAGCATTTTTACAGTCTTTTAAATTTTTTACAGTGTAACTTAAAAAAAGTTATGAATATTTTGTATTCCCGAATAAATTTCTTAAGAATTCTCAAAAAAAAAAAAAAAAAATCTTAAATATCGTCGTAAATTAGATCACCTCACAGCTGTCTTAAATTCTAAAAGGTAAGATGTTTAATAAATTTACTGCGTTTTTCATGTTGAGTCTCAAGTTGCAATGCACTGTTTACGTAGAAATGTTATTTTAGACCAAAAAACGTTTTTGACTGTTTTGTGTTTAATTATATTTTTATTTTCATCTTGTAAACCAAGTAAATGTTATCAGCAAATTCAAACAATAAATGTTATTTTGAAGCTTCTTAATGTGGTGACCAATCATGCTAATTCAAACGGATATGATGCATATAGCGCTCTCCGCGATTTAGAGTTCATAGAAACATAATTATAACAATAGAAAGCTGAGTCTTTCTTTTTCACCCCCACCACATCCCTATCGGAGTTGGGCACAGTAGAAACAGCCTCCGCCTCCCTTTTCCATTTACCCGCCTCGTACTTTCCGACGTGATATTATTATCAAGCTTCCCAAGGAGAACTTTTTCCTTGCAGTAATTTCCTCAACAAGAACATCCAGCTCTTGTCTACTGAAGATTTTGTTTCTTTTCTTTTCCTCCATGTCAAATTAAAAGTTATCAAATGGTTAGCAGCATGTAGCCTAAATTCTCCTTTGACGGTTAATGTTGTGAAACTAACACATGTCATGCACTTTACATTCAAAAACATAATAGCGAAGCGCTTGCTTCTTTATAAAAAAATTAAAAAAAAGGTTAATAGATCAATTTATTGTAACAATTTACCAGTGTTGAAGTACTGAATTTGTTGTAGGCTGCTAAACAAGGCAACTCCATTAGCAGGCTGATCAGACAATGTCAAAGCCTGTCTTTTTATTCTTAAGAAAAGAATTAAGATGTTCTTAAGAAAATATTAAGAACTTCTTAAGAATTTTTCAAGAATTGCACTTAGGAACGTTCTTACAAACTTCTTATCATTTATCCTAAGAACTTTCGTAATTTTTTTCTAAAGAACATTTTCGTGAATCCGACCCCTGTTGGTAGTATGTGTTAGTGTGTTAACTCTACAGTGAAAGCAGTAGTGAGTAGAAGCGTGCCCTCTTAAATACCATTTTATACAATGAAGTAAAAAAATAAAATAAAATAAAAAATACTGCACTGTTTTACATATGATAGATCTCTTGTACTGTTATTTTCAATGTACTTTATTCTGTATATTGTATGTTTGTTGTTATAGTGTGTAACTAATTCTGCTTCTGCAACACTGCAATAAAGTTTACTATATTTAAACATGAGAACAGCACTAATGTGTCATCAGGCTCCAAGAACATAGTCACATTATTTCAAAGATCTTACTCAGAGGAAACACATGACCAAAGTCTAACACCCTAAATATTACTGACAGTAGCCTAGACTGATTATTTTTTTGCCCTATTGCATTTACAAAATGTACTGTAGAAGTACCATGGTACTTCATGTTATGCTATACTTATTTCACTCCTCTAATGCTGGCTATTCACACCAGACGTCTTTATTGATTAAAAAAACCTCAATAACATTTAACTTGATAATAATCATGAACAATTTTATTTAATTCCTTCATCCAGAGTGACAGTTTACCTTCAAACATGCCCAGCTAGATAACAAAGATAATATGTGCTCAATGACACACACACAAGCAAGCTGCAAGCGAGAACAGCAGCAAAAGAGCAAGGATAAAACAAACTCTCTAGATCTAGTTGTACCCCTCTTCAGTATTTTTATTTTTTTTAAATTGTTTTCACTTCAATAGTTGCTGTTTCAATTAAATCAACTGCTGACTTCAATCATGTTAGCTAGCTAGCACTGAGCTACATCCTCTGCCAATGCATTTGTGTCATCTGATTGTGTTTCATTTCCAAGTATACTGTCATACCACATATTTGTGTATCGATGAAAATCAGAGACTCACTAAATAAAACATTTAAGAGCAGCAAAAGAGAAAACAATCCGTTATTTGTATGTGAAAATGACTCACCCGATTCTGTTTACAATCTGTCACATTCAGTTCCGTTAACGAAAATGCGCTCCGTGTTAAACAACATCCGCATACATGGTTCCGGCTCCCGTTATTCATGGGGTGAAGTAAAATATTCTTAGAAGTAGCTTGGAGTGCCATCTCTTTAGAGGTCCTTGTCTGTCTGATACCATCACTATACCATTGTACCACTACAATACATTTACAATACAAGGGATGTGTGATTTCAAGACCTTGAAGTGGAACCTTAGGTGCAATTTATATGTGGGTCAGGTGGGACATGTCCCTACCACTTTTTCCCTTTACCAATTTGACTCAACCACTTTTTGAAATAGCTTTCGTCAGGTAAGTGTTTAATGCAAAAGAAACATCTCCAGTTCTTGAGCAGGAGTTTCCATGTCATTCGTGTTATAATAAGTGGCGATCCGGTGCTAAAATGTGTTATTCTTAATGTAATGATTCGTGCTCGTTGTGGCTGTTTTCAGTGACATTAAGTGACAGCGGGCGGAGATGTTCTCTCATGCACTCTACTTGCTCAGCTGTTGCGCAGCTTACTCTCTGTTTCAGTTATATTACAAAGCAAAATGCAAACAGATGTGTCCCTGCTCATGATATACATCCACTGATGTTTGGATGCAAAAAATGGAAAATCTTAAAAAAATAAATGAAAATGTTACTGATCCATGTATTAATCCACAAAATCCATGTACTGACAGTGTTAGATGCACGGATCAAGTTATCAAATTAATATTGTGAAATATGTATTGGAGCGCTTTAATTGGTCATCATGAATGAATATTTCTCAAAACAGTAAAAACATGTACTGTGATGTATTTTTCTTTCATGTTAAATTTCCATATTCATGTACAATAGTATTTAAATGATACTATGAGGTACTTGTTTTTTTTTTTTTTTTTTTTTGGCCTTTTCTGGTTTATTGGCAAGAGGACAGTGGAGAGTTTACAGGAAATGATATGGGAGAAGAGTGGGAATGGGATTGGTAAAGGACCTCATGAGCTGGGACTCGTACTCGGGTCACCCGTGATGCATCAGCGTTATATGTCATGAGCGCAGCCCGCTAGGCTCTGATGATATTATGAGGTACTTTGAAGAATACCGTGGTATTTCCATGATTGTGGTGTCCAAAAACATGGTAATACTATGTTACCCTTGAATGTTTGGCCTTGTTACAGACACACAAGGTGACACACACAGGTGTAAATGGCAATTAAAGGTTAATTTCACACACCTGTGGCTTTTTAAATTGCAATTAGTGTCTGTGTATAAATAGACAATGAATTTGTTAGCTCTCATGTGGATGCACTGAGCAGGCTAGATACTGAGCCATGGGGAGCAGAAAAGAACTGTCAAAAGACCTGCGTAACAAGGTAATGGAACTTTATAAAGATGGAAAAGGATATAAAAAGATATCCAAAGCCTTGAAAATGCCAGTCAGTACTGTTCAATCACTTATTAAGAAGTGGAAAATTCAGGGATCTCTTGATACCAAGCCAAGGTCAGGTAGACCACAAAAGATTTCAGCCACAACTGTCAGAAGAATTGTTCAGGATAAAAAGAAAAACCCACAGGTAACCTCAGGAGAAATACAGGCTGTTCTGGAAAAAGACGGTGTGGTTGTTTCAAGGAGCACAATACGACGATACTTGAACAAAAATGAGCTGCATGGTCGAGTTGCCAGAAAGAAGCCTTTACTGCGCCAATGCCACAAATAAATACCTTGACATACCTCACAGCTTCTGGCACATTGTAATTTGGAGTGACGAGACCAAAATAGAGCTTTATGGTCACAACCATACGCGCTATGTTTGGAGAGGGGTCAACAAGGCCTATAGTGAAAAGAATACCATACCCACTGTGAAGCATGTTGGTGGCTCACTGATGTTTTGGGGCTCCAAAGGAACAGGGCATCTTGTGAAAATTGATGGCAAGATGAATGCAGCATGTTATCAGAAAATACTGGCAGACAATTTGCATTCTTCTGCACGAAAGCTGCACATGGGATGCTCTTGCACTTTTCAGCATGACAGTGACCCTAAGCACAAGGCCAAGTTGACCCTCCAGTGGTTACAGCAGTGAAGGTTCTGGAGTGGCCATCACAGTCTCCTGACCTTAATATCATCGAGCCACTCTGGGGAGATCTCAAACGTGCGGTTCATGCAAGACGACCAAAGACTTTGCATGACCTGGAAGCATTTTGCCAAGACGAAAGGGCAGCTATACCACCTGCATGAATTTGAGGCTTCATAGACAACTATTACAAAAGACTGCACGCTGTCATTGATGCTAAAGGGGGCAATACACAGTATTAAGAACTAAGGGTATGCAGACTTTTGAACAGGGGTCATTTCATTTTTATCTTTGTTGCCACGTTTTGTTTTATGATTGTGCCATTCTGTTATAACCTACAGTTGAATATGAATCCCATAAGAAATAAAAGAAATGTGTTTTGCCTGCTCACTCATGTTTTCTTTAAAAATGGTACATATATTACCAATTCTCGTATGCAAACTTTTGAGCACAACTGTATATATATATATATATATTTATTATCTTAATCAGCCAACAGCCGATAAACGTTTGGTGAGTCTTCGAGTGTTTTCAAATGGAAATATTTTCATCCATTAATTAAGTTTTCTTTACTGCAGAATTATGTCAAAATGTACAAGCTTATCCTACTTAAATGCATGTTACATCAAATAAACAAGAATTAGGGTAGAATTAATCCAAAAGTAATCCTAAAGAAATCAGATTAGAATCCTTTAAAATGTAATCCAAAAGACTGCATACTGACTACAATTTTTGTCATGTAATTTGTAATCAGCACCATGTTTCTATTCAGAAGTAATCTACCCAGCCTTTTTTTGTAAGGGTATTCAAAAAGTCACAAAATGCATTGTTAATCTGTATGGTTAGTGTTTTGTTTATAATGCATGGAGTTGTATAATATGTTTCTCTGAGAGCAGGTGCACCAGCAGGACATTAAGTCTGAGTGTGGGGCATCTGTTGAAGGTTGTAAGGAATTTATTAAGATGAATAATGTCTTTGGTTTTCTAGTCTTGCAGTTTTTGTTCACATTCAAACAATTGATCAATAGTGGTAAAGAGATGCACAAGAGCCAGTGTATCCCTTGTTTCTATGCCATGCTCTGTTACAGAATTTTTTTTGAAGAATTAACAGTATACTAGGAGGATTATTTAATTAATGCAATAACATACTTTTCTGCAGTCTTCACTGCACAGTTGTGTAATTCTACATGAAACTTAGATCCCCTTTTCTATTATCTCCATAATATTTGTCAATGTACATGTTACAATTGTAGCATTTTGCTGTTAGTGTACTGAGAAAAGAGCTGGCTCTGTTACCCATCAACATTATCTGCTTTCTAACAACATGGTCCTCTATAGCATTGATACTATGTGAGATATGAGTGTGGAAAATCTGCATTTTAAATAATCTTTAAAATGTTGCAGATACTCTCTCACAAACACACACACCAATACCACACACAAACTGCATATAAATCACAATCATTAGCAACCCACATGGGCCTGAAATGAGATGCCAAACAAATAGTCACAAAAGAAGTCTAAACACATAAAAGATCTGTGCATTCCTAATGTACAAATTGTGGTCGACGAATGACGCTAAGAGGTTTGTTATGAGTGGCAGAGACGAGATTTTTGTGCCAATAGCCAAAAAGCCTGGAGTTCTTGAAGCCAGCCCTGCATCTATTGTTCGGGTCCCCACAGAAAAAGAAACATTATTCAAGTCTTTTTCAGGTCACAGACAGAAACACAGTAATTATCGTGGGCTCTGGGCTAAACCTGCGACCTCCCCTCCAGTCCTCCTGTCCTCCCCCCGCTACCCTTTCAGAGAGCTCATTGTCTTGGCTTGTTTAAAGAAAGGCTTCGTTAATGAAGGAGGAGGGGACATGGGCTAATGGGCTCAATAAGTTCCTCTCTGAGATATTGTTGTGGGATAATGGCGGTACGAGCTCCAGCTGTAAACTTGTGGGTGCCATATTGTGCATGACCTACATAGACCCTCATCTGAACCTGTGGTGAATGCTTTTCTGCCCCAGAAAACACAGGGTTTTTCCTTCTTAATTTTTTTTTTTTTTTTTTCTGTGAATCAGTTAGGAGAGTCATAAATTGGGCAGCTAGGCTGCAGTAAGTGGCATGTAAAGAGGGAGGTGGATTCTTTTCAAATGGGGCCAAGCAATCAGTGTTGAAATAAGAAAGTGCTTACTTGACAAATATAAAATGCTTAGAAGGTTAAAATATACTATATCTGTAGTAAATGTGTAGCTTGAAACTTTGTTGATTCATTGCCTGATTCATTGTACCACTGCAAACTGTACAATGTTTATTTGGCAAACTTGCAATTAATTTGTGGCACACTGTTTGCCAGAAATTTCCGAGGTTTGTGTTGAACTTGCAGCAAATCTTTGGCAAAAATGGACAACTTGCCTAAAGTAACATGCACAGTCAATAACTGCAGTTAAATGTATCACCGATTATTTCAATAGAAACCAATTTAAAGCAAAAAATAAATAAAACTAAATAAATCAGTAAAAAAATGCAATAAAATATTTTCTCATACTACATTCCATTTGATTTCAGTAATTATATTACTCATACATTTGTACAGTTTCTAACTTATTGTGAAATTGTATTTACAGTTTTATTTCATAAAGCCCAATTCGTTCCCATTGATAGACAAAAAAGAAATCACATAATTAAAAAGGCATCTATTTTGGTTCGGAACATTGTAGTTGATGCATTCATCATAATTTGCTCAAACTGGACAGAAGTGGGCTCCATCATAGTGTCTGTCATTTCAGCACAAACTACAGCACAGATAAGTGTTCATCACCATGAAAAAACAAGCTTGAGCCATAGCACAACTATTCCTTTATCTCTTTGAGATTTATCCCTAAATCAGCCTCTCTCTCTTGCTCATATCTTGACCCGTATGCCTCTCCTTCTCTTTGTTTGTATTTTCTTTTTCTATTTGGATTCTCTGCTCCTGCGCTGATGACTAAATTATGATTGGGCGTAAGAATGGCAAGGCTTTCATCTGCCCAGCGTTGTTCCATGCTTTCCTCTCCAACACAAAGGGCCTCACTACCTTTGCTCGGCCTGCTTTTGAAGAGTAGAGTGGCTATACGTCCCCATGGAAACCACTGCATTTCCTACTGGGGTAAGGTGTACTCTCACAGAGAGAGAGAGAGAGAGAGAGAGAGAAAGAGAGAGAGAGAGGCATCGAGCTCTATCTCAGTCATTAATATGTTTATTAATTTTGAATGTTAGTGTCTTTTCAGTGGCTCTAAAATAATGCAATTTTGATGTTGACTGTTTTTGTAACACTTATTATTCACTGTAAATATTAATAGTTCTCTCAAATAAAAAACAAAACTTAAGCTTCATTTTTTACTATTCTTACTAGTTTTAATCAAGTTACCGTTACGCTCTAAAGCCTAAAGTTGTCATTAATAAAAACTGTTAAGTGGTCCTAATTAAACAGTACTCGAAATGTCACATTTTGGAATCATATCTCAAAAATATAAGTTCTTTAATCTTTGGCTTCGAGTACTACTAACTCAAAATTATCAAGTACAAAGTTGCAGCTGTATGGAATACCCATAAGCCCTTATGCTTTAAAAAATTATGTATGTTTGATCAAAACAAGGGAACTTATGTAGAAAAATAATAAGTGTTATTTAAAAAATGTATATAGTTTTAATTCTTGTGACTATTGTTGTTGTTTTGTTGTAGCTGGTTGATAGTTGTGATTTTTGTGTCACCATGAGGGTGATTAGTGTTTACTGTGGTGAACTTGGAGTCTGTTAAATTTAAGTCATTTGTCTCTACTCAATTGTACTTTATAAAATTGCAGATTAATGTGCACTAAGAAGTACTGAGGAGATTCCAACTGAGATTCCAGTAATTACCTTTATAATGTATAAGACTTACAATAACTCAATTTAAATAATTAAATAAAAACAATGATGCTTTAATTACAGATGAGTTCAGTATACTGAACTTTAACTAGTTAACTTTACTTAAAAAAATTAAGTTCAGTTTACTTGAGCCAAATAAGCATGTTTACTTAGAAAAAGCATGCAAACCGATTGTCTTATCAAATCTAAGTAAGGTCAATTAATTAGATTTTACAGTGTTGGATAACAGGACGTACAGTATGTTTTTTATAGTTGGATCAATACATTTGTTTATTTACAAATACTGTATCTATCATCAAATATGTATCAATCATTATCTACACTTTTGGCACCTGTTTCATTATGCCAGAAGTCCTGTCTTCCACAAAGTCAAGTTGAAGGGTGGGCAACAGTATAAAATAATCTGAGCAAGTCAGGTTTGCATTGCAGTGGTCCAGTGACCCCAGCTCATACATGTTTCTACATCATAAATGTTGGAATCACTGCCGTGCCTCCATTTAATATTCATAACACTTTACTTCCTGTGACAGTAATAGTAATCTTTATTCTAACAAAGCTTATGAATGAGTCTCCATTCACACAGGGAGAATCCAATTATAACGGCACAATGGTGACCATCTGAGGGATGATGCCCCCTCTCTCTCTCTCTTTTTTGCCCAATGTCTTTCCCTCTGGTCTCCACTTCCCCTAGGGGAAAACCATTGTCTATCTAATAAAGTCAAGGGCACTTGCCATAGAGTGTGGTGGTATAGCAATATAGTCTGTGTTCAGACGATATTCACATAATCTGATTTGCCAGTCAGTTTCCAGAAAGTGGGATGGACAGAGATATTGAAAGCCACATATGAATCAGATTTTTTTTATGTTCAATTTTGATTTTAATCATTTAATCATTGTTTTGTAATCATGTCCAAAAATTTCCAAAATAAATAAATGTTAAATTTCACATTTACCTGTCAATTTAAATACTTTTGGGGGGAAAAAATTGATTTGAAAATGTTTATATTCTTTTAATTTTTTTATTTTATCCTCTTTTCTACCAATTTTGGAATGCCCAATTCCCACTTCTTACTAGGTCCTAGTGGTGGCAGTTACTCACCTCAATCCGGGAGGCGGAGGACAAGTCTCAGTTGCCTCCACTTCTGAGACCGTCAATCCGTGCATCTTATCACGTGGCTTGCTGTGCATGACACCGCGGAGACTCACAGCATGTTGAGGCTCATGCTACTCTCCATGATCCACGCACAACTTACCATGCGCCCCACTGAGAGCGAGAACCAATAATCGCGACCACGAGAAGGTTACCCCATGTGACTCTACCCTCCCTAACAACTGTGCCAATTTGGTTGCTTAGGAGACCTGGCTAGAGTCACTCAGAACACCCTGGATTCGAACTTGTGACTCCAGGGGTGGTAGTCAGCGTCAATACTCGCCGAGATACCCAGGCCCCAAATCCCTGTATTCTTAACAGTATGTAAGTCTCTGCACAACAGGCTGACACAACTTGATGCTGCCATCTGCTGAATGAAGTTTCAAATCTCAGCAAATCCTCCACAACATTCTGATGATTTAATCAGATAACAGACAGCTCCAGTATAACAATTAGTCATCCTCTATGTTCATGATCATGGTCATTGCCTAAATAACCCTGATTAAAGTTTATTAAACTGTGTAGTGTTAGCAAATTAGTTGCCAATGAATTGTCCATGTGGATGTTATGCAGCAGAGGTGAAGCCCCACACGTGATACATTTTACAAAATTGACACATTATATTCAATAAAGTCAAACAAGATCAGAATAAGCACTGACAAAACACTACTCTCTTAAACAGACTCATTTATTAAAGAGATCATAATAACAATAACAACACGTGAGCACACAGACCAAGATGAAGAGTGACATACAGAAATTCATTTGCAATTCAGTGACAAACAGTGGCAGTGAGTGTTTGACTCAAATAATAAACAGGAATGTCTACTGATTTTAACTACCAGCATTTAAGTGAAAAGCAGGTATTCACTGTCATGTTTGTATTTACATTGTTAAGACCCAATCTCACTGCTCTTGAGACGGGCTTCAAGAGTGACTGTCTGAAGACGAGACAATTACACACACACAGCCCGATAAGGCAACAGGTGTTCAAGCATTTAACAGGCTGGACCCTGCACTACAACTGTAGAAAAAAAAAAAAAAAAAAAAAACCACACTTTACAATAATGTTATATACATAAACATTAGTTAACACACTAGTTAACGATGAACAATACTTTTATACCATTTATTTATCTACATATACTAATGCATTTTAACATTAAAAGTGTAATATATTAACATTATATAGTATACTTATAAATTAACATAAACTGAGATTAATAAGTGCTGTAAAAAATTTGTCTTTATTATTTCACAATATTTAATGCATTAACTAACGTTAACACTTATAAACTTATTGTAAAGTGTTACCAAAAATAAAAGTTGCATTGTTAAAATATTTAAAACTATTTCCTACATACTGACACTTCTTTATGAATGTAAAAGCATTCCGTTTAAAAGACACTTTCATGTCCTCCAGCTGAAAGTGCACTTGCTCCCCCTACTGGTTGTGGTGGAGCAGTCCATAACTTCTCAGTCTTTGGTCACAGTTAGACGAGGGTAACAGAGTCTGCGTGTCGGTGTGTGACCCGACAGCTTCACAGTTTGGGTTGGCTTGACATCTTGATCTTCAAATTCTCGGCCAGTTTATCCAAGAACTCAAAGGTGTTGAGGTAATCGGAGCGTGCGACACTATGAAAAAATAAACAGGAAAAAAAAGAGAGTCCATTGTCATCCCTTTGCACATTGCGAATTAACTTCAGGTTATCCGTTACTAATGTAATTCCTGTGGTTGGATTTATGTAAAAAGTTCCTTTCTGTTATCCTTGCACATGTCATGTTATAATTACAAGGCTGACCACCATCACATGGTCATGACAGGAGTTGATAAATGTTATATAACTTGGAACAGACAGGGTTAGTAAGCGATTCAATCAATTCAATCTGATGGTTACATTGTGTTTAAGTCTTGTGGCTATACTTTTGAAATAGTGTGTATTTAAAGTTTTTCTTGGTTCAATGCCTTGCACCTTTGACTTCCATTGTAAGTGCATTACTTTACACACAATTATTGTGTTAACACAAATGAGGGACGAGTCGAAATCATTTGCTGCAATAATCGGGCTACACTATCTGTTGAAAGAGCTTGTACAACTTGAAGCATTTCATTGTCCACCCTGCTCTCTAAATATCAGCATCAGTAATCATACAGTTTGGTTAATTAGTTGAGCACTTGGACCAACTATACTGTTTTAAAATAACAGGCTACTGAAAATAAAATTCTATGCTGCTTTAAGCCACTCTAGTTAACAAACCAAATATTTCTCCAATGAACCTCTATAAAAATCACAATTTTTTAGAGTCATTGACCCAGTGTTGAGTAGAAATTGGACCTACTTAGACATGCCCTTAATGCAGATGGCCAGGTCCTTGGTCATGAAACCGGCTTCAATGGTCTCGACACAAACAGCCTCGAGTGCCTCAGCAAACACACGCAGTTCTGTATTCTTGTCCAGCTCAGCCCGGTGCAGCAGCCCTCGCGTCCATGCAAAGATAGAGGCTGATGGGACAAAATGGGGTCGCAAACAAGTTAACATAGTGTCGTAATGTGACGTATTTCTGAGTAAAAGATAATATTCAGTGGGAAATAATGCAGGGCAGGACTTGGCTGTATCCACTGCAGTTTGTTTTTACAATTAACTGGGCGAGGATATTATCAGTTAAGTTTTCCAGGCTTTGCAACCTTTCTTATGTCAGTAGAGTGGAGAAAGATTTTCCAAACAAATATTTTTTCTTTAGAATAATGTTCATTGAGGAACTCTGCACAATAAGACCAGGAACTACTTTATTACACATGTAAATGATTAAAAACGTAATTCATACTTTGTTAAAAAGTAAATAGGGTAACTTTTATTTTACATTGATCATAAAAAAAAAAAAATAGTTTCAGTGTGCATTTATAACGAGCAAACAAAGTGCTTTCCTCACCGATGGGGTTGGTAGAGGTCTCCTTGCCCTGCTGATGCATACGATAATGTCGTGTGACCGTGCCGTGGGCAGCCTCAGCTTCTACCGTGCGCCCATCTGGACACACCAGCACGCTGGTCATCATACCCAATGACCCATAACCTAGAGATAGAGACCAGAGAGTAACTACAAATTTCGAAATTCTTTCACAACTCTTTTTCACACAATGGAGTACTGCCATTAAGCAATTGCATGTCAAAACTTTAGGTCTATTCACACCAAGTCACAAAAAACAAGATTTAAAAACACAACAATGGATCTTATGGACTACTTCACAGTGAAATACACCAATGATCCATGATATTTTTTATTTGTATTTTTTTTAATGGTTGATGCCAAATAATTCATTCAGGTATCTAATTTTTTTTGTGTGTTTTTTTTTTTTTTTTTGTGCAATTTATTCACATCTTAGTTTTACTCACCCTGAGCTACGGAGTCTGATTGCACATCTCCGTCATAGTTCTTGCAAGCCCAGATAAATCCTCCCTCAGACTTCATGGCCTGTGCCACCATATCATCAATCAATCGATGCTCGTACCAGATTCCTTTGGCCTCATACTGAGCCTTGTACTCTCTACCACACACACACACAGTAAGAATTCTGATCTAGTTACACAGACTTATAATTAAACTTATAATTAAACGGAGTTTTTTCATTTCATTATTTGGAATGTGCATACATGGTGTGAAGTAGATTTGCTTTTTGATGTCAAGACCAGGGAAAAAATTCTGATAATTTCAAAAATTGAATAGGACAATTTGTGTAAGAATAGTTTTACTAACGATTTACACAAATTTGGTCTGCTCGTGTTTCATGAATAAGGCCCAATGCTTGTCTTTAAATTAAAAATCTCCCTACATAACTGTATTATTTTCTGGTAGAATTAACAACATTTCACAAAGTATTTTCATCGGTAGATCAGAGTTGTTTATGAGAGCATATACACTACCGGTCAAAAGTTTTGAAACACTTGACTGAAATGTTTCTCATGATCTTAAAAATCTTTTGATCTGAAGGCGTATGCTTAAATGTTTGAAATTAGTTTTGTAGACAAAAATATATTTGTGCCACCATATTCATTTATTTCATTAAAAAACTAAAATTTTATAAAAAAAAAAAAAAAAGTTTTTGAAATTGATGACTTGGACCAAATAATAAAGTAAAGCAGCCAATAAGTGCCCAACATAGATGGGAACTCCTTCAATACTGTTTAAAAAGCATCCCAGGGTGAAACCTCAAGAATTTGGTTGAGAAAATGTCAAGAGCACATGTCTGCAAATTCTAGGCAAAGGGTGACTACTTTGAAGATGCTAAAATATAACACAGTTTTGATTTATTTTGGATTTTGTTTAGTCACAACATAATTCCCATAGTTACATTTATGTTATTCCATAGTTTTGATGACTTTACTATTATTCTAAAATGTGAAAAAATTTAAAATAAAGAATGAGTAAGTGTTTCAAAACTTTTGACCGGTAGTGTATATTTAGGTTAATATCCACAGCCATCCAAATACTTTTTTTTTTAAAAAGTAACTTTCTGGGATTAGACTTATTCTGACTCAGACTGGGACTTACTTGTCATAGATCTCTTGGAAGATGTCTTTGAAACGGCCATCATATTTCTTCAGGATGGTGTTCTTGGTGCTGAGGTACATCGGCCAGCCTTTGGTCAACCCCATCTGGAAAGAGCTGTGGGCAAAGTCCCGAATTGAACTGTCTGTGTTGTACATCCCCAGAGCAACTCCACCTGTACCTATAAACAAATAAAATGCTGTGTCATGTATGCAGCTGTTTAGTTTCTGCCAATTATATTTAGAAATAAGTAATAAGGCTACATTTATGGCCCAAATAAAACCAAATTTCACAGACGATTTGCTCATAATAAAGACCTTGGTTAATATTCAAAGACACTGTATAATTAAGAGCTAAAGGTTGGTCTAATAACATGTTTAACCATAAACCTCACAACATCAAACAGTAATTCTGAACAATATGATCCCTTGGGCCAATCAAAACAAATCTTTACACAATCTCTATTTGATTTCATTAGTGTTTAAAGGAAGCAGTACCTGGAGACCGTTAACCTGGCCATATGGCCTCATACTTTGGTTCATTCTGTAATATTGGCAAACAAGCGCAATGTTCAAATATGTGATAGTCTGCTGTGATGACATCATCATACCAGGACATTTGGACACCTTTGATCCAAGGAAGTTAATTTGTAAGGAATGTACCACAATAAATATTTTCAATCAAAGAAATGCAATTGCTTCGAAAAATGAACATCCGCTACAACACGTTTAAAAAAAATTCCAAACATCAACTTGTAATGATTATGATTATTTGATATTGTAATGAGGGCTACTGTACCTTCAAAGTCATGGATAACAAACTTGAGTGGCTCTCCTCCATTTTTGGGTGTGTATGTCATTTCAACTTTCCCAGGACCAGGCACAACAAAATCTGTAGCCTTGTACTGTAATAGTGAAAAGGACAGGTTATCTCAAGAGACTTGTATCATGGTTTAAAAAAAAAAAAAGAACAAAAATAAAGAAACTCACTACTTTATTTTTTTTTACCACAGTTAAGGGGTTTTAATACATGATGCAAACCCCCTTTAATGTGGTAAAATCACATGCTCGAGTGGGTTATTTGCTTTTATAAAAACACAGATGCTCAATAAATAATTCAATGTATTAACAATAATCAGAATTAAAAAAAATCTTCCGCCAAGTAAAAATCAACCGATATGGTGTTGCAAGTGTGTGTGACGAGGACGAGGGCGTGGCCGTGAGGAAGCACGCCCGGCGGTAAGTTGCCTAATCAGCGGGAGGGAGATGCCAGGGAGAGAGAGAGAGAGACACACCCGGCCACTCTGTGTGTGTGTGTGTTTATGCTGCTGTGTTTTCAGTTTATGTTGGTGTCTCATTGAAGTTTTGTTGATTGTTAATTTGGTTCCCGCATCCTCCTTTTCCGAACTGTTACAGTGTGTTTATCAGCTTTTTAGATGACAGAATTTTCATTTTTGGGTGAACCATCCCTGAACTGTTTAATAATTAATTTTGAACAACAGCCTTTAATGTTACAGTGCTTACTGACCACACACACACACATTATACAGTGGTGTGAAAAAGTGTTTGCCCCCTTCCTGATTTCTTATTTTTTTGCATGTTTGTCACACTTAAATGTTTCAGATCATCAAACAAGTTTAAATATTAGTCAAAGATAACACAAGTAAACACAAAATGCAGTTTTTACATGAAAGTTGTTATTATTAAGGGAAAACAAAATCCAAACCTACATGGCCCTGTGTGAAAAAGTGTTTGCCCCACCTGTTAAAACATAACTTAACTGTGGTTTCACACCACTGTATATATATATATATATATATATACATATATACACACACACACACACACACACAGAGTTGTGCTCAAAAGTTTGCATACCCTGGCAGAAATTGTGAAATTTTGGCATTGATTTTGAAAATATGACTGATCATGCAAAAAAAACAAAAAAAACAACAACTGTCTTTTATTTAAGGGTAGTGATCACATGAAGCCATTTATTATCACATAGTTGTTTGGCTCCTTTTTAAAAATCATAATGGTAACAGAAATCACCCAAATGACCCTGATCAAAAGTTTACATACCCTTGAATGTTTGGTCTTGTTACAGACACACAAGGTGACACACACAGGTTTAAATGGCAATTAAAGGTTAATTTCACACACCTGTGGCTTTTTAAATTGCAATTAGTGTCTGTGTATAAATAGTCAATGAGTTTGTTAGCTCTCACGTGGATGCACTGAGCAGGCTAGATACTGAGCCATGGGGAGCAGAAAAGAACTGTCAAAAGACCTGCATAACAAGGTAACTGAACTTTATAAAGATGGAAAAGGATATAAAAATATATCCAAAGCCAGTCAGTACTGTTCAATCACTTATTAAGAAGTGGAAAATTCAGGGATCTCTTGATACCAAGCCAAGGTCAGGTAGACCAAGAAAGATTTTAGCCACAACTGCCAGAAGAATTGTTTGGGAAACAAAGAAAAAAAAAAACCCAAAGGTAACCTCAGGAGAAATACAGGCTGCTCTGGAAAAAGACGGTGTGGTTGTCTCAACTCTCTTTCTGTTTCTCTCTTTTGCTTTTGGAAATGTGGAGAACTTTGTCTTCAGTAAACTCTCTTTCAACTGACTGAAACTCAACTTTGACTCCTTTGAACATACTGGTCTCTCTAATGGGTCAATCTGTATTCCCCTACAATACCATGTTTTTGTTGTTTGATTACTGTATACACATATGGCTTGGGTCACTCCTTCAATGTAAGTTTATAGGAGTTACACAGCAAAGTTTAGTTAGTGTTAGAAGAAAAAAGTATGAGCAACAGTACCTGCCTTAACAAACACCACTAATTACAAATCACAAGAACTAGGCTTAATTTTATTCCTAGAGAGTAGATCTAAATAGATATTTTAATTCAAGCATAAGTTGGAGAGCTCTCTACCTGGTCTCCATGTGCGTGTCTGCCGATGATAATAGGTTTGATCCAGCCTGGAACCAAGCGGGGAATGTTTTTACAGATAATAGCCTCTCGGAAAACAGTGCCACCCAGGATGTTCCGGATTGTTCCGTTAGGAGAGCGCCACATCTGCTTGAGCTTGAACTCCTCCACACGCTTCTCATCAGGTGTGATAGTGGCACACTTGATGCCAACGTTGTAGTGTTTCACAGCCTCCGCTGCCTCTATCGTCACCTTGTCATCAGTGGCATCACGGTTCTCCATTCCCAGGTCATAACTACCACACAAAGAAATAATAAAAAAAACTTTTTACACGATTTTGCTCTTCTAGGAAATATGTTCCACCCCGTGTTGACATATGAATGACAAGATTATGCGTTTTCTTGTTTTTAATGGTGTGTTAATTGCTGTTCCTCCTGAAAAGCTGACTTTTGCATGCTTTTTGTAATATACAAACATTTTAGTGGACCAAAAAATAATAATTAAAAAAAATAAATATTACATGGTTTGTATGAATTACATGATTATTACACAAGATCTATTATTACTGAAAAATCTATTGTCAGTGTTCCCACACCTTCTGACCAATGAATTTCCATGACTTTCCCCATGACCTTTCCTGTCATTCAAGAATACTGGAAAATCATTTTTAAAATTCATTTTATAAAGACTGCATTCACAAAGAGCAATTTCTAGCAAATAAATATTTTAGAGCAGCATAACTAGAAAAATTATATTCGCTAAATAAATTTCCATGACTTTTTAAGATTTTATTACTTTCTATGACTTTTACAGACAGGGAAGTCACATTTTATAAAACCCTGATATTTCCAGGACTGTGGAAAACCTGTATATTTACTGTGGCATCAATTGGGAGGGAAGCAAAATGTTGTTTTTCTTTCTCCCCAGTTTGGAATGCCCAATTTCCAATGCGCTCTAATCGGGGTGGCGGAGGACGAATCTCAGTTGCCTCCGCGTCTGAGACAGTCAATCCGCGCATCTTATCACGTGGCTTGTTGAGAGCGTTACCGCGGAGACAGAGCACGTGTGGAGGCTTCACGCTATTCTCTGGTGCACCGATGCACAACTCACCACATGCCCCACCAAGAGAAAGAACCACACATTATAGCGACCATGAGGAGGTTACCCAATGTGACTCTACCCTCCCTAGCAACCGGGCCAATTTGGTTGCTTAGGAGACCTGGCTGGAGTCATTCAGCATGCCCTGGATTCGAACTCGCGACTCCAGGGGTGGTCGACAGCCCCCCAATACATTTCTTCCTGACAGCCAAACTGGTAATGTTGCACTTACATAACCCCATAGCAAAACTATACAACGCTGGCCATTCAGTCAGACAGAAGGCGTTCCTTCGACACACTTTCAATTAGGTCAATGGGAAACTAGTGTTATGGTAACGTGGCACAAAGACACACTGTTCCAATAAACTAAATTCAACAACACTTCAATGTCTTCCTGTGCTAAAACACAGAAACATAATTTGGTTTAACCTGATATTCTTCTAAAAATAACAAAGAGCAGAATACACCCGGGTTGTGGGATGTGTAGAATTTTATGGATGATGGACACTGACATTCAGTGGAAATCTGCATACATTTCTGCCTAATTCTGTAAAAGCTAAGAGGTAATGTATAATTTTTGTTAGACAAACCATTATGAGATCTTTGACTCCCACAAACATGCCTTCGAATGTCCTGATTTTCAAGCATCTTTGAAATTAAACTGTCCACACAGACTTAAATTCCTCCAAGCCACTTTCAGTAGTCCTCTAAGCAATGCAACATAAAAGGCAAAAACATCCTCATCTGTTCGGTGTATGAGTGACTTAACTGATGAAAGCTCCTCTCAGAGACTCTTAACTACTGAGGAAGTGTATGACACACTTGACACACACTATAGAGAGAGCATCCCTTGAGCTAGAATCCAGGACTGTCGGTAAGGGGAGGAATTTCCTATACTTTTCTTGTTCCCTGTCCCTGGCTATTGGATGAGCATGCTGTGACCTTTGGTCCACTTTCCCACTCCCTGCTGGAGTGGCACGATAACCAGGATTCTAGTAAGATGAATCCAAAGTGCTTAAATGTGAATTAAAGTGTAGACAGGCAGTTTAAAATTTTTAATTGTGTTTTGTTTCAAGGCTTTTCTGTTTGCCATGGCTGTGGTTGAAGGATTTGGAGTTAAGGAGAAGACAAAACAGCATCTATCAATAGAGAAGGGAGTTGAAGCAGGCAATCAGTTAGCTAACCATTCCCACTATAAACCAGGCAATTACTGGGCCAAAGACCACAATGACATGCACATACCCAAAATGAGTAGATTTGTTTGGTCAAAGTTCATAGGCTATGAGTAGATTTACCATTATTTATAACTTTTGACCAGGTTTATGCGGTATTAGCTATAAGAGCATTCTGTCTATTACAAGTTCAAATTTTTCACTATTCTGCAGAACTCCAGGTCAAGTTTATGCACAATGCTACAGTTAAAGAGGTGCTTAGATCAAACTTTAACCGCAAGCCCAAAGTTCAGATGCTGACATTTCATGACAATTTTAAGCACAGAGAGCACACAGAAAATGGCTATTATGTAATAACAAACTTTCTCCTGTGGGATGATAGCACTTCCCTTTGACCTTGAGGATTACTACGTTGTGTCAAAGACTTGAGAAATCAGTACTGCCTAACAGGAAACCTTATACCTTGATAGGTACTTAGCATTACAGTTTTTCCTCAATCGCTTTGGCTCAATTCTCGAATGAGAATTATTTAAAATCAAAACATTAAGTTCAAATCTCTGAACAATTAGTTTCTTGTTCACAACGGATTTGAATTTCTTATTCATTTAAGCAAACTGCACGTGTTTTGGCATATGTGTGCAAAAGAGTAAGTACAACTGTCTACAGTTTGCACAATAACTAAATGCACATGGCTTGCTGATCAAAACTGATGAGTTGATTCTCAGTGAAATTGTCATACTCTTCACAACTTCTAAACATTCTTTCATCATGTGAGCCATCACATGCTAAATGATCCATTCAAAAATCTGTCAGATATACAGCTGAAGTCAGAAGTTTACATACACCTTAGCAAAATACATTTAAACTCAGTTTTTCACAATTCCTGACATTTAATCGTAGAAAATATTCCCTGTCTTAGGTCAGTTAGGATCACTACTTTCACTCACATCACTTACTTACTTACACTTTGTTAGTATTTGGTAGCACTGCCTTTAAATTGTTTAACTTTTCTGAATTGTTTAACTTGTGTCATGCACAAAGTAGATGTCCTAAACGACTTGACAAAACTATAGTTTGCTAATATGAAATCTGTGGAGTGGTTAAAAATGAGTTTTAATGACTTTAACCTAAGTGTATGTAAACTTCTGACTTCAACTGTACATGAATATTCCATAAATATCCATGACATGGAATGTTTTTCATTGTTGCGTTTTCTTTTTTTCTGCATGGATGTCATTTTGTGGCAATTTTCTGTTCCCTATATATGACTTTACATGTAAGAAATGTGTAAAAATGGACTTGCAAATGTGAATTTTCTGTTTACATGTAACACATTGCTACAAAACTAAAATTGCTTTATACATACAAATGTGCATATCCTTTTGCTGTGTACTACAGTATTGTACAGTATTGACTTTTTCCAGTAAAATTTAACCTACTGTTGAAATCGGTATCTAAAAAGCTCAGTGTGATACACAATAGCATTCAGCTAGACAAAACTGACATTCTTGTAAAGTACAGTAAGCAGTCAGTGTCAACAAAAAAGTAGAACAAAAATTAAATGTGTATATAACAAACATTTCCAGGGTTGACTGCCATGGTGAAAAAACATTTTGACCAGTACGGCTCACACGATGACAAAAAAAACTTTTCATTTTGCTGGCATTGGCCAATTTACTGACTCAATAACTAGGTTTTGAAGTATGAATTAAATGTTTTGGGTGAGTTACTACATTTTGCAGACATGCAATAGAGTTATGATATCCCATAAAACAGCTGTGACAATTGCACTTACAGTTTAGAGAATGTTAAGACTGTTTCAAAAAATTAGCCAAAGCGATTGGGAACAACTGTAATAGCACACTGTACTGCAAATTTATTTAGTAAAAAAGCATCTTCTTGTATGATGGTAACCACTGTTACCATGAAATAAAAATACCCACAAAATAGTTATCTAAATAACTTTTTATTAAAAAGATTTTGAAAGCTTCTTTCACTGTTTGAAGGAGATCCTATATTAATTTATAATGACTGTAGTAAAGCATTTTTGTGGAAACTATGATTACCATGTTAAACTTTTGTTAGGGACTAATTGGCACTGAAGAGAAGTTAAACCAGATTAACAGGTTTAAACCTGAATTAATCACAAGGGAAATCAAATTTAATGAGACATTCCCACATGCATTGTCTCTCTCTCTCTCTCACACACACACACACACAGTAATCTCACCTGTGCAGGTCAAGCTCTAAGTAAGGGAAGATGAGTTTTTCTTTTATGAGCTCCCATATAACTCTGGTCATCTCATCTCCTTGCATCTCAACCACAGAACCAGCTTTGATCTTCAGAGACATTTTGGACCCTGCAAGATTGATGATGGTTAGATGTATAGCTCTATAGTAGTGTTAGTATAAACCCCCTGAAGAATGAATAGATTCCATTGAAAACATAAGATACATAACCAGTGAGTCTGCAATTTTCTTAAACCTGTTTTTAGGGGGGGAGGGTTCTGACATTCCTGATGCAGCCTCACAAGCACAAACTCTAAGACACTTATAATATTTTACTGTATTATGAAAAGACATATAACATGGCAATATCATGGTTTTTTGACACGTACCATGGCACTACAATGTTCTCTATGGTACTTAAAAGAATAGCAATGTAAATACCATGGTACATGAATACAGTAATCATTCTGTAAAATGATATTTCATAAAGCACCATGGCTTTACCATCTGATTCTATTACTGTACCATGGTGCCAGTTTTTGTAAGGGAGCCATTACTGATGTCTGTGTTTATGAAGACATTGACAGCAGTTATTCTCATCTCATGTCTATAGAAACTAATGCAACAGCACCTGACAGACAGGTAAACACTGAGTAATATGACACTGGCCTTTTATCCACCATGAGCGTTACAATGTATTTTTGTGTCAATGTAGCACGCATAACAAACTATATATTTGGGTCAATAAAACAAATGTAGTAGTTCCGCAACCCGGTATGTTACGTAACAAAAGCATTTAGGACAAAGGTCAAATACAGCTCGTGCAACACAATTAACACCCATAACTTCATTTTAAGATAAAAATAAATAAATAAATAAATAAACAAAGCTTTAAGTGGGATTGGGTTGTTATTATTCGACATAAGGCATCAACAAACAAATAATTAATACGATTTTATACTATTAACAGATGTATTTTTTGGGACAAAAAGTCTTTGTTTTTGTCCTTTTTTGATGAATGCATTACTTTATCAAGTATTTATAATGGTTATATGTTCAGCATACCGGTATAGGGCTTTGCTGGAAACGTCAAAATCAAACGACTGCGGCACAGTAATGCGATGTATTTACCAGCTATTTTGAGCGATTCGAGTCTTACATCTCAGTGCACGACGCCTACCTTTTTCTCTTGAGCCTGTGTTGTAAATTGGGAACTCTCAGATGTTTGCTGTGTCAGAAGGACTGAAGGCTTTTGGACTAGACTTAGAAGGCGTTGTTTCCTATCAGCTGAGCGGATGGATGGTATAGGCTCTCCCTAGATCTGCTCATACGTGAACTGATCAATCACATAATCCTCCACCAATCCAAGAGAACACGGAACTAAACTCAAACTGTCCCTCTCTCATTATCCTTCCAATTGGGAGGCACTTTCCTCGGTTTCCAAATGGTACAGACACTTGTCTTTCTCCACAGGGCGCTTGGCGTCGGCCCAGAAAACGGAATCATCCTTTAAATCGCATTTAAATCTCAAGATATATATAAATATATATTTTAAAAAGTATAAAATCCAAAAACGCTTAATTCAATAATCACAAACGACTGTGATTAGTCCAGCCTGACCAGCGCTGAGAAATGTAACAGATACCACGTGTCACGTCGTCTATGTGCCGCTTCATCAGCTGTTTTACAATAATTTACACCTGAATAATGACACTGAGAAACTTTAAAAGCAATTTAATTTAAAATACATTAAAAAAAAGCAATATTATTTCAATATTATTCGTTCAATCTGATCTGACCAATTAGAGAGAACATCCGGGCTGCTGAGCGACCCCCATTATAAGTAGCCTTCCCATGCTACTCATGCCCATTGCCATTCTACTCACTTAAGTATTTTTACGGTCTTCCTTTTTATTATTATTATTATTATTATTATTATTATTGCTTTAATCAATATAACATGGCAGTCAAACCAACGGAAAGCATAAGAAATAAACTAAAATAATAATAATAATATTAAAAATACTTACAAAAAGGTCGACAATACACAGAATATAAAAGGCTATAAATTATACAATATACAATGCATATTACATTAAGATTCAAAAGGGGATATTCAAGGCTTTATATAAGTTAATACTCTTTAGTGCTTTACTGTTTTTACTCCTGTTAACATATTAAAGTAATACTTCTGTTTTGAAGTGTGTGAAATTTGGTTTCTGTGACGACCATTTACCAATAAAACAATTTCCATAAATCAACAATACATTTCTAATATACCATGCTTTTACGATCTTCCTTGTCCTCTTATTCTTGGGGTGCGTGCTAATGCGCATACTTAGAAGTACGTTCTTTTAAAAACATGCAGTTGCATCTTGAAAGGAATAACACACACACACACACACACACACACACACACACACACACACACACACACACACACACACACAAAGAAAAGCTTTGTCACACACATGCTGCCAATCTTTATGCCAAACTGTTTAGCTTCTGAGTATGCGTGAGTCGTAAATGAAGAGTCCAGTGAAAAGTGAAGTGTGAAGTGTAAATGAAGAGTACAGGTTGTGAGAGCGGAATACAAACCTGCAGGTTTAGGTAGTGACCGGCAGATGTCGCAATTGTATCACTCACGGCTTGCAGTTCGAGTCCTCTGTTACTGCTAGAGGTTTTGCCTGTTCCTGGTGTAGAGTCAGACTATAGTATAATGTAACGATTCAGCATACCAGAAATCGGCCTTTTATTTAGTATATGGTTATTATTCATCATAAATGATTATTCACCCCGACATTATTTATGCAGTCCACAACACAACCCTACTGAAAAAAAGAAGAAGCTAAGACGACCCCGAGCTGATTGGCTGGTCAGACTGGACAGGATTTTGGAGGGGTTTTGGACTCTTTGTAGCTGTCCAGGCTTGGACATAATTTTTTATTATGAAAAAAATTATTTTTTTTCATAATAATTGTATGAACTGTTTAACATGATGGACACAGGTAAAGCATTCTGTATAACTCCAATGACCTACAAGTAAATTTTACAGTCTGTATGTCCTCCTTTGTTATATTTTGGGCATCTGGAATATGTGTCTGCAAACCAAGGACATCCGAGCTTTAGGTTTACAAGAAGACTTTGGAGAGAAAGAGAAAAAGTAGAGGGGTAGGCATACATAAACTTACCTTGTATACCTTTTATCTAGTTTATTTGTATGCTTCTCTTTTTATGCTTTTTTCTAAAACCTATTTTTGAACTCCAGTATTTCTACCTCAATGCAACATTTGCTGTACGTCAATGGTAATATTTGAAATTGCGTATTTATTGTCTACTCACATGGTGAGATTGTCTTGTTCTACACCGTGGCTCATGGATTCATTGTATGCAGTTTCTAATTTACCACACAGAGAAATGACAATAAACCTTTTTGGTCCCACTTTATATTAGGTGTCTTTTACTACTATATACTAACATTAAAATATATACAATGCCAAATACATATTGTGTAACTACATGTTGTTCTGCAAAATTCTCACAAGATTTACATTTGCTGCTACTGAGGTTGAGGTACAGTTAGGTTTAAAGGAAGGTTAGGTTTAGGATTAGGGGTAAGGTTAACAGTGTAACTTCAGATGTAATTAAATGCAGGTACTTTAAATGTGATTACAATGCAACAAATGTGTTGTATGTACATAATAAATAAATTGTGTCAAATGCGTAAGTAGGATACATAGTAGTTAAATATACATAATATAAATAAGGTCCACTTTGTTTTTTACTATTGACAACAAGTACATTCAACATTTTTAAAATGAGATACAAAAGGATTTAAACAATAGTCAGGGGTTTCAGTAAAAAATTACACATCATGAAGATGGTCCAAATCATACGAATGATAATAAAAATTGGTAACAGTTCTCTTTGCTTTCCTGTTTTTATACAATAATTTGTGTAAAATTTGGTTTGTTGTCCAACCATCTGGTGAGTAAAGAATCTTTCCTTATAATAAAAATTTCATTTGAGTGAAAGGGTTCTGGCCACCTCAGGAGCCTGTGCTCACCACGTGACATGACATCTGCTGGTTATAGCAACTAGAGAAGCCAGTACTATAGATGTAGAGAGGAAGCATCCTGGCGGCACAGGAGTCCACGCGATATCAGTGCGCAGTCGCCTGCCAGTCTCCGGCGTTGCCGTTACGCACAGATTCATCTCAGCTCCAAACACCTGCTTTAGAGAGTCAAATATTTGGATTTTCGCTTATCTGTAACACGATATAAAGCAGATATGCGGGATTTTCGTTGAGGGATATGGTCACTGTTGAGCTGCCAAAGTGGAGCCGCGCGTATCACGGATCGGGGCGCTCCTGCAGGGTCTAGGATGCGCGCCCGGAACATCCCGATTCTTACCCGGGTTCGGGGCTGAGCAGGAGTCCACTGGCCCAGCAGGGCGCAGAGAGGGGGGGAGAAGGACGCAGTCGACCCGCACCAGGATGCCCGTGATGAGGGGTCTGCTGGCCCCGCAGAACACCTTCCTCGACACCATCGCCACCCGTTTCGATGGCACCCGTAAGTGCAGAGTGTACCAACTTAACGTTCTTTCACCAAAGTGTCAAATACAAAGTGTTTTGCGCAAATTTCACTATTTGCACCAATGCGTAAATTGAATCTCCTTTATGCATGCATGCATGTGGATCATTTGGTTATAAACTAAATATTTAAGGCATTATCAGGAGACAGAATATTTATCACATGAGATTATGTTCTGGGTAGTGTATTATCTCATAGCTATTAATTGAGAGACCATGGAATGTTTAAATATTAATTTGTCACAACTCAAGACTATTTAAGTGAACTGCTAACAGGTTCATAGAAATAATGAAAAAAGTTCATAATAAAAAAATGGCCACCAGTAATAACATCGAAAATAATAAATAAACTAAATTCTTTACCTAAAAAAAGTGAATGCCCAGGATATTTGTCAACTACTCTTCAGTTGTGTACACCTAACACTGATCTCTGGTCAATGTTTAATTGAATTAATCAGTCTTAAAGACAGGGATTTGTAGTTTCATTTCGCTGTCTCACTGAGTGTGGCTTGTGTATTTGCTTATTGGAGTTGTTCTGTGGTCTGATCTGTTCCTTTGGCATCTTAAGTACATGGTGTCTCAGTTTATTCTCAGCATCTCACATAATCATAAAATCTGGAGGAAGAGTCCCACACACTGAAAGAACAGAAGCACTGTAGTAAGGTTTTTCAATGATTTAAAAAAATAATAATAATTTTTTACTTTACATCTGGACAGCTCATCTAGGTAAATAAAAGAGTCTGGGGATGCTAAAGAGGTTAAAAATCTTTTAAAGAAAAAAGATTTGCATCTGTCACAACTCCAGCGCTGCAGATGAATGTGCAGAATGTGAATGAGAAGCTGCACTTTAAACTCTGTCTCACAGAAACTGTAAGGACATAGGATAGCTTTTCATCACTTAAAGCCACTGCTCTGTATCTCATGTTTAGTTTGAAAAGTATTTTTGAACAGAAGGGATGAGTAACTGTTGTGCGCTCCAGCTGCGCAGTGGGTATGTGGGTGGATGGAGGGTCGCTAACATGGCAATGTGGCTAAAGTCTTTCCAATGGAGGAGTGATCTCTAAATAATATTTTTTAGTGGGGATGCTACAGTCTAGTGGCTAAAGATCCGGGCTGCTAACTGAAAGGTTGTAGGTTCCAACCATTTAAGGGTAGTTCCTTTCTATTGTGTCACTGAGTAATACACTTAAAGAAATATAGAGAAATTTTCATTTACTCCCCCTCATGTCATTCAAAACCTGTATTATTGTCTTTTTTCTGTGGAACACAAAAGATGATTTACAGAATGTCCAGGCTGCTCTTTTCCATAAAACGATAGTAGACTGTGACCAGGGGCTGTTAACCGCCAAAAAGGACAATGTTGCATTGGAAAGGTTTCATATAAGTAGTCCATACGACTTGTGCACTATATATTTCAAGTCTTCTGGCGTTTCAAGCCATATGATAGCTTTTTGTGAGGAACAGACCAATATTTGTGCCATTATTCAATGAAAATGGTGCCTTCCGCCATGGTTCTTAAATCTCATTCACATTGGTGCATTCAAACCAGGTGCATCATGATTGGTCAAAAGACACAGGAGACAAATGTTATCGGTTCTTGAATGTCTAGAGAACAATCAGGAGATGTTTTTTTTTTTTTTTTGTTAACTAATCCTATCAGTGATTAACAAATGAACATAGCTAGAGCTGGTCAATGTCAAGAGAAAAAGCATCATGGCCATGAATAGATAATCACAGCTATTGTGAGACGCAGGATTTTGGACCAATAAGATTTCACCATGGGCAGGGCTACCCCGAGTAACGCCACAGAGTTAGAAGCCAACTGACCAACAAAATGGCCCGTTACTCGTTGCTTTTCGTGGGCGGGGCGGTTAAGATAAAACTTCAAATTAACATGGAAGAGATCCCAGATAGAACACGTACATCTCTGAGAGATGTACATTTTAAATCTTTCATCTGGAAAGCATCACAATCTAATTAACATCTGCTAAACATCTTAAAAGTTAGTCCTCTTGAGCATGAAGATATCAGACAGACCCTCCTCCATCTGTTGTAGATGTGTTGATCCCTAGACATCGCAGCTCACTGCACATTTAACCCTAGAATGTGGACGTGATCTAACCAAAGCCAACCAGGCAAAGTGTTCATTTTTAAGACCTTCGGTTTCAGAGAAAATGTATAAAAGGTGGTAATTCCTTCTTCTTTGTCATTCATGTTCAGTCAAACAATCATCCAGAGCGATCGGCACATTCCAGACAGAATAAATGTAGGCCTTTCCATTCAGTGAACACATAGAATTACAACCCCCCAGCAAAACAACTGCAGTCATCATAATTAACTGCTGCCAGTGTCAAGAATTAATTTGGGCCATTGTGAGCAATGCTAAATCACAAAAGCAGACAAGAATGCATCTGAACAAAAACATCAGTGTGCCTTGGACAGACACTAGACACATAGGTATCCTAGCAGAGTAACCACATGTGTAGGTCATCACATTAACTATGTTCCAACTTTCTTGAACCAGAAAGTGTCTAACTACTTTTTGTCTTCTTTTTGAACAGTTTACCTATTTTCTATCCTTTAAAACCAAACAAATTTGTTATTTAATGTAGTGACATTCATACATTTTTAAGCATGGCTTAAGAGTCCAAATACAAATATTGTAATGATGAACGCTAGAGTGGTCATGTTAACTTTTACATCTGCGGAGACTTAGAAGCTGTGATGTGAACTCTATGATCTGAACTTAGTCAAGTCAATATGAAAGCATGAAGACACAAGCATCTATGTTGTCCTCCACATCAAAAAGTTTAATGAGGTGTAAATTAAAGCAAACACATCACAGAAGAATTTCCACTATTAGGAGACTCTTAAGATAATGTATTTAATATTTTCCTTAAAGCGGAAGTATGTCATTTCTGCGCCACTAGCGCCACCAAATGTAATTGCAAAAATAAACTTTGTTAAAAAAAAAAACAGCTCTCTGAATACACCCCCTGTCTGCCTTGGTCAAACAAAGTGATAGACCCACCCCCCAACTCACGCCATTGGTTGAGTAACGTTGTTGGGGCAGGTCTAAGTGGGTCGCTCAGAACAAACAGAGCAATTTTCATAGCGCAACAGAAACACAGTTTTTACAGTTTTTGATAAAATTAACCTATGAATGGCCCACTAATAGTTGTCTCTGCATATTGAGCTGGGATAGGAGAAAGTATTTTACCACAGAGAAAGTTACATACTACAGCTTTAAGTGCCAACTCATGCACTCTCACATTTGTGTATGAAAAATAAGGTTTGCCTTTTATAGATTTGTATATGTGTAAAAAAATAGCATTATGCTCAATAATTCATTGATACAGTTGTGAAAATGGAAAGGAGATAAAATAGCTTTAAAGGTGCACTCTGTAATTTTTTACCTCATTAAAAATGTTTTACTCCTTGAGAAATTAATTGTAATTTTTAAACATATGTATAAAATCATGAGATGAAGACTCCAGTCATATCAGCAACCTTATAAAAGCTGATTTATTCTACATGGAGAGGGTCCCCTCCTGGGGGCTGCCATGTTACGATCACAAGACTAGCAGAATACTTCTTGCTTAATCTCAGTAACCATCCTGTTACTGGACACTTTCACTCATAAATTAAATTAATCAAGACTGACTGTGAATAGTAAATTTCTACTATGGCATTGCTAACTGGAAACGTTTGTATTTGACTGATGCTAAATCCACACCGCTAGGTGTCACAAAAGTCTAAGATGACAAATTCAAAAAATTACTGCGTGAACCTTTAAAATAAGCAGGAAGACTGTGAATTCGATTAATTTAATTGATTGTGTTTATTGATATGGCGATATAGGGGCCCATGCCAGAAATACCCTAATTGAGCCAGCAAGTCCTTATATTAGTGAATTGTCTATATTAATTTTGTCTGTCTGCTCTCTGTAATTAGGTTCTTGGCTCCTGTGTGTCTGTGTGTGTAAATCACACAAACACACACACATACACAGACTCCCCTACTGTATTTGTTCTAGTCATCCATTTTGGCCAGTTTTCTTGCACCTGTGTGAAGCAACAGATGTAATCTGATTTCTTCTTCTGTTTTCTCCCAGTTCCTGCTTATCTCTCTCTCTCTGTCTGTCTGTCTGTTTGTCTGTCTCTCTCTCTCTCTTATGGCTGCTCATTATTGATGTTTGCTAAGGCTTCACTTATACTATTGCTCATACTAAGGGTTATGTTTTAATACCTCTAACAGGGCACAGTTTAATGCATAATTTAAAGGGAAAGTTCACCCAAAAATGAAAATTATCTCATCATTTACTCACTCTTATGCCATCCCAGTTGTGTATGGCTTACTTTCTTCTGCTGAACACAAATAAAGATTTTTAGAAGGATACCTCAGTTCTGTAGGTCCATACAATGCAAGTGAATAGGTACCAAAATTTTGAAGCTCATAAAAGCACATAAAGGCAGGATTAAAGTAATCCATACTCCAGTGGTTAAATCTATATCTTCAGAAGCGATGTGATAGGTGTGGGTGAGAAACAGATCAATATTTAAGTCATTTTTTACTATACATTATCCTCCCTTCCCAGTAGGTGGCAATATGCACAAAGAAAGCAAATTGCCAAAAACAAAAGAAGAGGAATGTGAAAGTGGAGTTTAATAGTAAAAAAGGACTTAAATATTGATCTGTTTCTCACTCACACTCAGGGCCGTAGCAAGGTAATCTGGGCCCCCTGACTGTATATTGCTCTGGGCCCCTTTCCTATTAAAAAATACAGTTTAGAATTTGTTGTGGCGCCCCCTGTACTTTTGGGCCCCTAGAATCATTACCACCTTTCACCCTACTAGCTACGGCCCTGCCCAGACTTATCATATCGCTTCAGAAAACATGGATTTAACCACTGGAGTCGTTTGGATTTCTTATATGTTGCCTTTATCAAAGTTTTGGTGCCCATTCACTTGCATTGATTGGACCAACAGAGCTGAAAAATTCTTCTAAAAATCTTTGTGTTCAGCAGAAGAAAGAAAGTCATACAGATCTGGGATAGCATGGGGGTGATTAAAAGAGAATTTAAATTTTTGGGAGAACTATTCCTTTAATACCCCTAATAACCTTAACCCCACGTATAAAACTTCAGTGTGTAACTCATCATACACAATTTGTTCTACAAACATGAATGAAACCTCCAATCATGCATATTGTTAAGGAAAGATTTACTATTGCTTTCCAAAGTGATCTGACCTTAAAAAAGGGGCAAAAAATCCATTACACTGCTAACATTGAAGGAAAAACCTGAGCCATATCGAAATCATAATATTGGAGAGACTTGGGGGTGGGCTCTTTTGACTGGGGCCAGTTAGAAACCACCTAGCAACCACCCAGAACACCTTAGCAACTATGCAGCAATGCCTTACCAAACACTCAGCCTGGCACCCTAGAATTGTGATTGTGTCACATTTTCTTAAAAAAAAAAAAAAAAAAAAAGTTGGGGGGGCCTGGGTAGATCAGCGAGTAAAGACGCTGACTACCACCCCTGGAGTCGCGAGCTCGAATCCAGGACATGCTGAGTTACTCTAGCCAGGTCTCCTAAGCAACCAAATTGGCCCGGTTGCTAGGGAGGGTAGAGTCACATGGGGTAACCTCCTCGTGGTCGCTATAATGTGGTTCTCGTTCTTGGTGAGGCACGTGTTAATTTGTGCGTGTATGCCGCGGAGAATAGCGTGAAGCCTCCACATGCGCTATATCTTCGCGGTAACACGCTCAACAAGCCACGTGATAAAATGCGCGGATTGACGGTCTCAGACGCGGAGGCAACTGAGATTCGTCCTCCGCCACCCGGATTGAGGCGAGTCACTATGACACCACGAGGACTTAGAGTGCATTGGGAATTGGGCATTCCAAACTGGGGAGAAAAAAAAAAAGTTTCTCATGTTAATTTAGATATTTTAGAATTATTTTTAGGGTTTACATATTAGACAGATTTACACCAAATGTTTCACCTTTGAAAATAGAATCTACCTAGCAAAAGAACATGAGCTGGTCAGACAGTGTTGATATTTCCAGATGAAAGTGGCTGATACAGGATGTTTTTAGAGTAGCTAAGGAGGCAAATACATTGCTAATTCCTTTAAAAATTACCATGGTAACTAACCATAGTTTCTGAAATATCAGTTACCACTGTAAAATCATAATAAAGGAATCTGCGATGTCCTTTAAATGGTATAAAAATGTACAGAATTTTTAGTATGGTATTTTGGCAGAACCTATTGTTACCATGGTGAATTTTTGTAAGGGTTACAGAGACTGTATTTATTAATGGAAGCAAAGAGGATAACAGTAATCAACAATCTCAAACTGTCCATTTGGTGTTTTAGAGCCGATTAAACAACGGATACGGCTGTCTCAGGAAGTTAGCATGACGGTCTAAGAGGAGACAGTTTTTCAACAACAGTTTTTTTTGTGTGGCTGGGAGTATCTCCCCAGGGCTGCGTACTGACTCCATGGTTAGGCACAATCTCCCCCTCATTATACAAAGCGGACAAGAAAACATTGTCCACTGGAGAGACAACAATTCAGAGACAGACAGGCTGTGAACAACCTGAAACACAAGAACGAAGAGCATTCTGTGCCAACACAACTATCAAAAATTGACATTCCTGCCAAAAGCCTTTGTGAATTATGAATGTGAGGTCTGGGGTCCAAACACAAACCTAGACATCAAAAAATGGATACAGCAGTTATAAAATGGATAGTTCCAGCTCTAAATTCAAATTGTATGAGCCACCTTTGAAGCCTGATATGTGCACATACTGTATGTGATTACAAATCAATTGAATTAAAGTGTAGACAAAACAGCCTACATTTAGGCTGATGAACTATATGATTGGTGGAAAATGTATTCACTTTGATATTTATTATTATTAATAAATGTAACTATTACTTGAATAATTGTGTCTTTTATCATATTACTGTTGCCACCATTTTGTAAAAGCAATAAACCACGAAAGGCTGTGTGCAACAGGGATTTTACAATGTATAAAAGGGATGTAGAATACCACTTATGCATGGTAAAATCATCATAATTCACAAATTCTCATGGCTTATTTCTTTAGTAATGCGTGCAGAGCAGAATTATAACTATACCCACTAATTATAATAATCCAGAAAAGCAGTTGAATGACATATCCACCTAAATAACCCTCTATTGCAAGAGCTGACACCAGAGATGCATCCAATCAGCCAGTCGAGCTGTTCACAATCCAAAACATGTCTGACTGAGCCGCAGGATAGAAACACAGTTAGACCAAATTAAATTCCTAAAACACAAACACAAAGAGATATTGGACAGAAATACAACAAAACAGAACAAATTGGAATGCTAACTCTTGAATGCAAATGCAAAGGAACAGACTAACTCCTGTGACCAGCCTGAACCTAAATGATTTAGAGAATAATATTCTTATAAAAGAGGCAGACACAGATCTGGCTACAAAAGGAAATCAGACTGCCCATACTGCTCAAAGAGTTACACTTCTTATTCTTCTTATATAAAGGGAACAATACTTTCATTTAGTAAAAAACAACACAAATAATAGAAATCAAAGACATGCAAACATACTGTATCTGCAAGGAACTCTTTTATGTTCATAGCAATGCATCATAACAGATAAAACTCCTGATTACTTACAGTATTATAAGTATACTTAAGGGCTTTGGCAGAGTGAACCCTTGTTTGATATTTAAAAGATTCAATCCAGAAAAGGATCTATCTATATACAGTATATCCATATGTTAGTGTGTCTTGTAAATTCATTCACTGAATGCATCTGACTACTGTAAATGCATGGTGTCGGAATGTACTGTATTTAGACTTGAGCGGGAAACAGAATTAAAAGGAGAAAGAGACCTTCAATTGGAGAGACACTTAGCCTGTTTTATGTAAGTGTGATTACCCAAAATGTTTTGTAATATCATGCACACATTAAAAACACAGGAATTCCTTTGACAACTAGAATGTTGCAGTAGTTCTAATTGGTTTGAATTATTGATTTTTTTCATTGGTCTTTTGGCAAAGCAATTGCAAAACTTCCTAAATTGATCAATAAAGGTTACTGTAGCAATCTGATATCATAAAATATAATTACCGAAATGCAAGGTCTACCATGCCTGTTTAATGAATGCTTAATTCTTAGCAAAGTCCACGAAACTTTTATAGCTTTAAAACTAAAAAATAAATAAAATAATAAACAATAAAAAATAACCAGCGTGCTGTCTTCGGAAGAGAACCATGAACCGTGGTATAAAACTAATAACTATGATACTGCTATGTATCTTATGACTCTGGCAAATAGACCTCAGCCTTGCAGGAAGTTAAGCTTGTTCCTGTAAAAAAATCCCATTAACATTTTGTGAGTGTTTTTTTTTTTTACATTCAATAAACAGTTGAGGATCAAGGTACAACTGATCAACTGGGCTCAAGATAATGTTATATCAGAAATATGTTATATACAGCAGCAGCACATTTTGTCCTCTTCATGATATCTGGCAAACTATATAAATTACAATAACTGAACAATTTATTAGGTACACCTGTACACCTACGTATTCATGTGATTATCTAATCAGCCAGTCGTCTGGAAGCAGTGCAATGGATCAAATCATGCAGATACGGGTCAGGAGCTTCAGCTAATGTTCACATAAACCATCAGAATGGGGAAAAAATGTGATCTCAGTTATTTCTATAGTGGCATGATTGTTGGTGCCAGACGAGCTGGTTTGAGTATTTCTGTAACTGCTGATCTTCTGGGATTTTCATGCACAACAATCTCTAGAGTTTACTCAGAATGGTGCCAAAAACAAAAAACATCCAGTAAGTGGCAGTTCTGCGGACTTAAAACACCTTGTTGATGAGAGAGGTCAACGGAGAATGGCCTGACAGGTTCGAGCTGACAGAAAGGCTACGGTAACTCAGATAACCCCTCTGTACAATTATAGTGAGGAGAATGCACAACACATCGAACCTTGATGCGGATGAGCTACAACAGCAGAAGACCACGCCTGGCACTTTATTAGGACCATAGTGTTCTAGGACTAACAAAGTACTTACTGAGTGTATACCGGTAGCAAAATGTTTAATTTGTTTAAAGACATGCCAAATGTAGATATCCTCTTTTGTATAATCTTTTGTCTTTATGATTTGTGTAAGACCCAATCCAACTGCTGTTTCCAGTAACATTTAGGTTACAATGTCAATTTTTGAACATATATTTGAAAACAAATCTTTTCACAATTGTGGAAGTGAAAGTGTCCATTTCAGTTGGTCATGTGATCTCAACATGGCATCCCCTTTATGCAAATATGTAAAATAAAACAGCTCCTATTAGGCCTCAAATGAATGAATAACTCATGCAGTCAAATAATTGGATCTGGTAGGCCTATAGCGTCGGGTTTTCAGTCTCCTCTAGATAACAACTCTCAAATATCAGTCTCTTCATGTACTGAAAATTATAAATAATTTCATCATATTGATAAAGCTGCTTCGGGTTTGTTCAGCTAGTTCGCATATATACAATATATTCACATGGTCAGCCTGTATTAGTTTTAAAATTCTTAAAAATATACACTTATTTGAAGTATATGGTTACATTAGATTCAGGTTTAGATTCAGATTTTAATACCTGCACCTGTTAAATAGCCGTTTTTAGCTTGAGTCTACCTGTGATTCAAGTTGTGCTTTCACAGCTGGTGGACAGAGGTATTTGTGAACGAGCCGGAAAGGTGTGTGTGAGGTGACAGGAAAAGTGGTAGTGACAATCGCAGGTTTGTCAGCTAGGATCAAAGTCACCGTCATTCACAAGAGAGAGAACAGTACAGCGATTCACTGGCAATGTAATCTCTCACATAAGGAGAATGTTATAGGATAGTAAAACGCTTTAGCACAGACAATTTAATTTAATTTTTTTGGTGTAACATGGGCCATAACAACAGTTGCTCCAAAAATTACAATTATTTGATAAACTACTTTATGTCTATATGTCATTGTAATGGGTGGTTGCTGAGATGAGACAGGAGATGTATGATCTATGTGCAGGCTTTAATAAAAATGATGACAGTCAAACAACAAACGGGATCTGACAAAGAATACAAAAACTAAAGGGTATTTATACAATCAAAAATTAGGGGCGGGCAGAGCCGCTGGAAGAGGAATCACTGGAGGAGCGGGCGGAACTGCTGGAAGAGGAGTCTCTGGGGGAGTGGGCGGAACCGCCGGAAGAGGAGTCTCTGGGGCAGGGCCGGAGTGGGATTCTTATTCAGCCCGGGATGTCATGTCCAAGACAGCCCATACCCAAAAGGGGGGTTGGAGGTGAAGATGATAACAATAAAAAAAGATCACAGCAAAAATGTGCAATATATGTAATTATTTGAAAATTATTTAAGCTCTCCATGTCATTATACCACATACGGCATTCACTAAGATTTTCACTTTGTCATAAGACATCATTGTATGTGTTGTAAAAATAAGTGAATGTTAAAGGGATATTTGATAATTTCCTCACCCTCATGCCATCCCAGATGTGTATGACTTTCTTTTGCAGAACATGAATGAAGATGTTTAGAAGAACTGCTGGTCCATTCAATGCAAGTAAATGAGAAGCGGTGAGAAACAGATCGATAATTAAGTCATTTTTTACTATAAATCTCCACTTTCACTTTCATAAGCACTCTTCTCTCTTAAGAGTTCTTCTTCTGTTTTTGGTGATTTACATAAGCATATCGCCCCCTACTGGGCAGGGAGGAGAATTTATAGTAAAAAAAAAACTTAAATATTGATCTGTTTCTCACCCACACCTATCATATCGCTTCTGAAGACATAGATTAAACCACTGGAATTATATGAATTACTTTTATGCTGCATTTATGAGATTTTTGTACCTTCTGGGTTCTGATCACCATTCACTTGCATTGAAAGGACCAACAGAACTGAGAAATTCTTCTAAAAAGCTTAATTTGTGTTCAGCAGAAGACAGAAAGTCATACACATCTGGGATGGCATGAGCGTGAGTAAATGATGAGAGAAATGTAACTAAGTTTATTTTAAAGACTATCTAGGCACATAATAACACTATAGAACTGTAAATGTTTATAACACTTTCAAGATGTACAGGCTCACACTTTAAATGGTCAGTGCTTTGTATTTTAGATAATAAAAATAGCAACAGATCCAGTGAAACAATTAAGGTTGAGTGATTGTTTTTACATTTTTACATGCCATTCAAAAATGTGCCATTTTACAATGATAAGAGTGAAATAAAAAAATAAAATAAAATAAAAAAAAAAACACATTTGTACTTTTCTTTTACTTGGAATGTAAATGTTCAGGACAAAGGCAAAATGGTTACTGACTCTTTAAGAGGGTTTTATCGCATTATACAATATTGAAGGCACTCTGTGCAGTTTGTTTCGTTGAGTTTAATCTTTTGAGAGCTGTAAAGTCCCATTATTTTCATACCGTGTCGTGCTGTTGCATCTGTATTCATTTACTTTAAGTATTCTGTTATTTTGTGACAAAAAATAATTTTGCTATTATCATTCTGCACTGCTAGAGAAGAGGATTTCAGAGATTAATTGATTGAGATTGAGAGATTGCAGTCAGTATTAAACTTGTGATGATCTTGTAGGCTACCTGAAGCACGTTCATCCATTCAGCTATTAGTAGCCTATCTGTTCTCGATAGATCTTCCGTGATCCTTCCCGCGCTGTCAAGTGAAGCGGCGCAACATCAGTTTAGTCTCTCACAGGCTACTCTCTCATTTGTTTGGGTGTGAGATGATAAAATACAGACTGCGTCTGCTATAATACGGAACGCAATTCTGATCCTTTAAATACCGGATGTTACGGAGTGTTGGCAATTGTTATGTGACATATGATGAAAGTTTGTCAATCAACATGCGGACCTAACCGGCCCAATTTTTGACTGGCCCAGCGGGAATTCTCCCGATCTTCCCGACTGCCACTCCGGCCCTGCTCTGGGGGAGGGGGCAGAACCGCTGGAAGAGGAGTCTCTGGGGGAGCGGGCGGAACCGCTGGTAGAGGAGTCTCTGGGGGAGCGGGCGGAACCGCTGGAAGATGAGTCTCTGGGGGAGCGGGCGGAGCTGTGGAAGACTCTGAGGGCGGAGCCAGGAGAGGCTCGACAAAGGCAGGCGGAGCCAGGAGAGGCTCGACAAAGGCAGGCGGAGCCAGGAGTGGCTCAAGGGGCTGAACTGTAGAAGGCAAAGCTGTGGGAGGCTCAAGGGGTGGAGCCGTGGAAGGTGGAGCTGTGGAAGGCTTGAGGGGCGGAGCTGTGGAAGGCGGAGCCGTGGGAGGCTCGACGAGAGCTGGCAGCGACTGGAGAACGACCTCCATGGTTGTGAGCATGGGCAGAGACTGGGGAGAAGGTGTCCTTTTCCTTCTCCTCCTTTTCCGGATAGCTGGGAGCAGAGTTATGGGAGCGGGCAAGACCACAGGCTTGGGGCAAGGAGCCGTGGAAGGCTTGGGGCAAGGAGCTGTGGATGCAGGTTTTGGCCCAGGGTTCCCACCATAATCTACTGTGAAAGGGGAACTCCAAAGTTCCAGAGCCTTCTCAACATATTCACAGAGCATCCAGTGAGGATCAGCCGGAGGCATCAGTTCCTTCAATGCACTATTCAGACCGGTCCGGAAGAAAACCACCAGAGAGCGGTCTGGATAGTGCACTAAATTCGCTAGTTCTAAGAACTCACGTGTGTGATCCTCAACTGGACGGACCTCTTGCTTGAGAAGCAGGATACGGATAGCCGCTAGATCCATGTTAGGTCAGTTCTTCTGTAACGGGTGTTTGCTGAGAAGGATCTATGTGCAGGCTTTAATAAAAATGATGACAGTCAAATAACAAATGGGAATTCAAAACAACAACAAGCAAGAACCGACAAGGAATGCAAACACTAAATTGTATTTATACAAACAAAAGCTAATGAGGGAATGGAAAACAGGTAAGAACAATCAGGAACAGATGGCAGTGATGAGGGCAGTGCATGCTGGGTAACGTCGTCCGGGGGAAACACTTCAAAATAAGAGTCCTAGGAAACACGATGGAGACAGACTGTGACAGTCATTGCATTAGACACAAAATATCAAACCATATGGCATCTGCAAACCAATGGTACTTTTTAAGCCATTTTTCCAATTATTTGTTGCCAAGATCATTTTAGTGGATATATGAAGTCAGTTCTCCTCAAGTTCACACAGGTGTCCAAGCAGAGTAATCACAGGTGTAGTTCAACACATTAACTTTGGAAATGTCCCAATGTCATTTGTCTTAATTTTGAACAGTATATCAGGCCTTTTTGTGAAATAGTTCGCTTGAAAAGTATGCTTGTGCTATCAATGTTAACATAAATTGCCAGTTGGTTTGATCTAATGCAGTGACAAGCAAAAGCAAAGGCTTTTTGGGGCCACTGTATATATTGGTGCATTTGTAGTTTGATTCGTTTTGTGTTGTGAATGTTTACAAGAAAGTGATCTATCGTTTTAGTGAGTGAAATAATGCATTTAGGATCATGTAACATGTTTTCAGAACATGTGTAATTAAAACTCTTGAGGGATATAAAGGTGATAGTGTGTTGTGTTTATCAGGGGGGTAATTTTCTACTCTTTTAATGTGTCATTTATTGTTAGACTGCTCGCCTTGTCTGAGAGATGTGTGTTACATAACATAACCTGCTGTTGATTGGAATAAGACCCATGGTGACTCCAAATGTCAGGCATCTCCTGCCTTCTCTACCCACGTTTCCTTGCTTTGCCTCCCTCACTTAATATGCCCCTCTGAGGACCCATGACAATGTGTTATTGTGAATGACATGGGCCATCATGTCAGGCGCTCATACTGAAGCACCAATTAGCTTTAGCAGTCAGTTATTCTTGAGACTAATTCCTCCTTTTTTATGGGGGTGGGGGGATGTACTGCAATAAATATTGCATTGTTTAGTTTTCCATTAACATTAAAGTTTGGAGTTAGTGAATCTGGAAATCAGTCTGTATTCATTTTTTCAAAATGATAGCTTGCTTTTGGCCTGAAACAACTTTCCTTTTCTGCTGACATCACCCAGGCAGCATATGCTTTTGGATAATGTTAACCAACAGCAAAATAGCCTATATTTTTTTCAACATGGGTTGCGAATATGGGGATTCTCGTCGACTTCAAAGGGAGTTGTATTGTATGAATTTGTTCCCTCAGAAAGGGTAGTATTTGAAATAGCAGTAATCAAAGAGTCGTCTGTTATAAGAAACATCTGTCTGTGACAATAACCTTCACGTGTATATATGTGTGTGTACGTTTATGAATGCGTAATAAAACCAATCCCTTACATATGGTATCTCTAATGCAAATTTAGGAATTCGTTTTTACGTATTTCCAAAGCATCTCCAGATCTCTACAACTTTATGGATGACTTAGACTTTATAGAATAGAATTAGCAATTACTTTGCCAACCTAAAGTGGCAACTAAACTGAAGAAAAACCTCTAAGCCTTGACTAAGGGCTCACTGTTCCCTCACTCCTGCGCCTCTCGCTGAGGCCAGGCCTCGTCGAATCAGCCGGTAATTGGCCCGCTTGAACACGGGCAGACGCTTACTGCAGCAGATGGAATTTGCTTGATTAAATATCCTCAGCACCATCAGGGCTGAATGTGCCGTGAAACATTCCTCTTTAATGCACATACCAGCCTGCGAGTAAAACCCCCCTACAAAGCCTATTGAGATCATTGCTATGGTTTAGACTTATGAAGAAGATATATTCGAAGATTTTTACCAACCTCACTTACTCTGCCCAAGGTCAGAATGCACAAGGAAGAACTGACTGCTAATTATGCAAACACTAATGAGGGAAAACAGGGCTGTAACCATAACAGGCATTGTGGTGGACACACCTCAATATTCAAAATAGCAGTTGGTTAATATAGGTTAATCAAGTCGGTAATTTCGTGGCAGCACTCAAACCCTGTGGTCTCAAACTAGCTCCTCTGTCCTCTGACCTCTACTTGAACATGTGGCATGGTCTTCCGGGGGTCTGCAATGATGGTACTCAATGACACAAGCACCACTAGGCTTGAATGCCTTAGCTCACAGATGGCAAGTAAAACACAAATATACATTTCCCCCATCTGCTTGCAACATCAAGTATTGTGCAAGATACGGGAAGACAAGGAAACAGTGATACTAGTTATGCTGAAATGGCCCAACAGCCACTGGTTCCTGGAGGTGGAAGTGATGTTGGATGCTCCACCCTGGGAAATTCCTTTGAGTAGGGATCTGCTCTCACATGCTTGGGGCACGATGTGGCATCCTCAGCCAGAGCTGTGAGGACTGCATGGCTAGGCTCTGAACGGGCCTCGTCTGACACAATAGGGTTGTTGCAACCGGTGCTAGACACCATTCTACAGGTCAGGGTCCCCTCAACAAGGCGGCTGAATGCCTTAAAATGGCGAATTTTTGCAGATTGATGTTCCTCCCAAAGTGAGGACCCAACACATTGCCCTGTGCAAACGATACTCTCCTTCATTTACTACTATTTTGGCTGGTGGGCATTGCCCTATCAGTAGCATGGTGTTATGGTATACGGTTCCCACAGCTTTAGCTACTAACGCAGCTTCGAAGTTACCAACTTGGAAGGGATTGTCTCAGTTACTGATGTAACCATTGTTCCCTGAAAGGAGGGAACGAGACGCTACATAGCTGTGCCACACTACTGATTTCTCACTGTTAAGGGGCCAAGAAATGAAAACTCCTCCTGTCAGTTGGAAAATCATGATGCAGCATCTCGTTCCCTTCTTTCAGGAAACTGAGGTTACATCAGTAACTGAGACATTGCCTTTCAAGTCAGTAACTTCGATGCTGTGTCAGTAACTGAAGCTGTGGGAGCCATATATCATAACAGCATGCTACTGATAGGGCAACTGATAGGTTTTTCAATGATCAATTTATTTATTTTTTACATTTGATCCCCCAATCACTTGGTAAATGCTTGTCTGAAAGGATAAACCATGAATTCAGCACATAAAAGGCATGATTGTGACGTTTCGCTGTCCATGGTGAGTAGAAAAACAAATTGCAGTATTTAATAGACAACTTTAACATGCATGTTTGTATTTTTCATAACTTTTCATTGAATATGTATGAAGAACATCATATTTATTTACAGTTGTTTTTTGTACCATGTGCAAGTATTATTATTATGAGTTAAATATTATAACTATTCTCATAAATATAAATCTTCCTATTTTCTAATTAGAGAAACAGTTATAAAAATATTTTGCATTCTCAAAAAGTCTTTGTTGAATGTTAAAAGATTCTTGAGAAGATTTTCATGAATCCAGCCCCAGATCTCTCAAGACAGATTCTTCTCATATTAACACAGTCCACTCTGTCCTAGAGATACAGGACGGATATTTAAAATATAATTTCTTCTATTTATGAGTAATATTTCCTGAGAGATCAAATCAATCTTGCACATTAACTCAGTTATTGCTCAGTTATGGTTTATAATGCACACTGCTCACGTCAAGTCATGTGTTCAATGAGTTTGACTTTCCACTCTTGAAAGCTTGCTATAGAAAAAACTATATCGTTTTGGAGACATTATGAGAGCACATCAAACAAAAGTGCCCTGGTAGGAGGAGGTTTTATTGCTACAGTGTTAAATGTTCATATTTAACACACACACACACACACACACACACACACACACATGTTGGTGCAGCTATCCTTATGAGGACTCTCCATAGACATAATGATTTTTATACTGTACAAACTACAGATTCTATCCCCTAACCCTAACCTTACCCCTAAACCTAACCCTTATAAAAACTTTCTGCATTTTTACATTTTCAATAAAACATCGTTTAGTATGCTTTTTAAGCGATTTAAATTATGGGGACACTAGAAATGTCCTCATAAACCACATTTTTAGCATAATACCCTTGTAATTACAGTTTGCAACCTAAAAAAAGTCCTCGTAAACCACTTAAACCTGCCCACACACACACAAACACACACACACACACACACACACACACACAAACTACTCATTACTCTTCATATTTTCTTATCATACTTATCTCGGCTACACATACTTGCACAATTTTACAGATGTGTTTGTTCTCTCTCTTGCATGATTAGATGTCAGATCTAAGGTGCTGTGCCCTCTCTGACCCTGTGCTTTCTGAAAGCAGCAGGCTATCTTCTTTAATTACAGTTTTTTACAATCATTTTCAATCATTTCTCAATACTGAGAATGTATTTTCATAACTCTTCAAGCAGTCATCTCTACCAACATTTATACTTGCACAACAGTTAATCTTTCATCCAAAATGCCCTACAATCATCACGACACTTCATACATCTCTCAGAATCAATACATTTTACCAAAACACTGGCAAACTGTTTCTCCCAATAGAAATAATTTGTCACCCAAAAACAAATGACCTAATAAACACAAACAACAGGAATCATTTCAAGATGTTTAATTTTGGCTTACTGTAGGATACGTTTTACTTTTTACATACAGTATGTAAACCAATATTCTGTTACGAAGCAAGAGAGGCACTTCACTGTGAAGAATGTACTCCATTCTACACTAACAGGATGAAATGAAACTCAAATCTCGTAGTTTTCTTCAGTGTGCTTTACTGTATTTTCACATTTGTATGTGGCACAATAATTCCAAAATAACAAAAAAGCTAAAAATTAAAAAAAGTTACAAAGTCACAGTCAGAAGAATACATGCAAGTAGTTCTGCAATCTCAATTGACAGTACATCATACTGTCCACTGTAATGTAGGTCTGTTATGTCCACTTGCAGAATGCATATCTTTACCTGTTTGTTAGTTGAAACATCAGCACAATAGATGCCTCTGTTGAGCATTGGAGATTTGGCACTCTTAGGCCAGCATCTCTCAAAGATAGACCATGGTTTATTACATAATCAATAATAGTAGCCCTTATCTCATCAGAGACTACAGTTCTTGGTCTTCCCCTTATTGGTCTTCTACCACACATTTGCACTCCTCTCCTTCTCCTGCCAACTCCTCTTTCTCTGTTACCTACTTGTTGATCCATGATTGCAAAAGGAACCATTCCAAAAATCTTCTTTTGTAGAGATGGTAAAGGCACAGAAGACAAATCATCTGGGTAGGTCTTCAACTAAAATCTGAATAAGCAATTTTTTGTATTATTATTTATTTATTTATCTTGATCGTGGATATATTTCAGTATACTATTATTATAGAAATATAGCAAATTCTTTTCAATTTAGGTTTGTGTGAGGTTTTAAACTGAAGTTTAACAGTACTGAAAACAGTATGCAAACAAGTGCAAAAAAAGCTGCTTTTGCATAAAGTTTCACTGATTGTTGAGAGTACGACAAAAGATTTGATCATTTTTGATAGATGTGGTCACTGAATGGATTTTGCGTTAAAGCAATAAAAACGGATCCACAGTTTAGTTCACATAGACTGATGTTGTGCTGATTGTATGAAATGTTTTGAAAATGCTTTCTCAGTATTGAGAAATGTGTGAAAATAATTGTAAAAAAACTGTAAGACTAAATGACAAGACTCTCTCACACTCTCTCTCTCTCTCTCTCTCTCTCTCTCTCTCTCTCTCACACACACACACACACACACACACACACACACACAAACAAACAAACTTGTTTTTATATCATCGTGGGGACTCTCCATGGACTTCCATGCATTTTATAGATTTTATTCAGATCTAATGATTATTTCTATCCCCTAACCCTACCCCTAAGCCTAACCCTCACAGAAACCTTTTTGCATTTTTTCATTTTTAAAAAACATCATTTAGTATGTTTAATAAGCCATTTCCCTTGTGGGGACCTCTGGCTAGGCCCCACAATGTTGGTGATCTCAGGTTTTACTATCCTTGTGGGGACATTTGGTCCCCACAATGTAGTATAAACATGCACACACATACACACACACCCACACTGTATGAAAGAGACCAACATCCTCTCTTCCACATTGGTCCATCTGATGCAGGGGCATCATGCATTTTATTTTATTTTAATAAAAAATATATATATATTTTAATAAAAATTGTATTTTAATTAAAAGGGGTGCCAGTGAAAGGTATACATGATAAAAAAAACAAAAACAAAAAAAACATGAAGTATTAGTAACATTGAAGTATAAGATGTGTTGGTCTAGTAATACTGTTTTTGTTTAGCGTGAAAGAGGACCTGGGTTCAAATCCCAACACAATATATAAATCAAATAAACTAATCCAAATCGTAACTGAACTTAGCAGCCATTAATCACCATCGATTTTAATCTATTTAATTTTCATAATAACATAATAAATTTCATAAAAACAAAGTGTTTTGGTCAAATGTCATACGAGTTAGACAAAGCAAATGATCTATGTAAGACGCGCCTCAGTTGTCACAGCATTTTTGACTCTCTTTCTCTCTCTCTTTCTCTCTCTCTCGCTCTCTCTCTATATATACATACAGTATATTTCCTACAATGATCAAGCAACTTACAGCAATAAGATTTCAATATATTGGAAGTTGTATTTAAAACCCACTTGGTTTGAATGGGATCTGATTGTCCACTCCCTGCCACATGCTTTTAGCTAAAGACTTGGGCCAACCTGACACATCATCAAACCACACAATGATGACTCTAAGACATTACAGACAGACAGAGTCCCCTGATATCTTTTTGTGTCTTTCATTGAACTGCCTAGTGGGATGCATTCATGCCTGCCACTATAGATCGAAGGGCTTACAGACTGTGATGCACAGAGTGTAAAATAGCAAGAGTATGAAAAAAAACGTACGTTTTCCTATAGCCTATATTGTAATCTGTTCACTATTTTGCCCAAGATTATACTGTATATACAGTATATATATATATATATATTATTTTTTTTTTTTTTTTTTTTGCTCTTTCAGCCAAGAACTGATTGTTAAAAAAAAAAACAATACAATACAATTTATAATTTTGGTGTGAACTATTCCTTTAAGAAATAAATCTTTTGGTTTTCTTTCTTTTTTCCTGATTTGTGTTTTTGTTATTTTGGTTTGCTACACTGCTGAAACAGCTCAGCTGTCACCAGGTTTGGGAGGGTTACTTTTGAAATGTATTCCACTACAGATTACAGAATACATGCTGTAAAATGTACTTTGTAATGTATTCCGTTAGATTACTCAAGGTCAGTAACGTATTCTAAATACTTTGGATTACTTCTTCAGCACTGGTAGATTTTTTCACTTGTTTTGACTATAAAAACTCAGTATAGTAAGACAAAATACACGTTAAAAATACATTCTCTGAAAAACCTAAATATCTTATGCAGTGTTGTTTCTAAAACAAGATCAATCAAATTGATCTTGTTTTAAGGATTTTTAAATATTTTACAGGAAAACAATACAAAAATTATTATCAAGAATAAAATATTTGCCCTAATATCAAAGATCTTACTAGAAAAAAAGAAATTATGATCCAATGTGAATTTTCTTGATAAAAAAATATGATCGTGCCTGGTAACGTGCATGTAAAATGTCTAGAAATAGCATTTTAGGTTAGCGTAAAGCTGACAATTTACACAAGGTTTATTTCTATTTCTGCTGCTCCAAACTTACTTCAAACATACTTCTCTGTCTGCTCGTATGAATGTAACACATCATAAGAAAGTGTTTCACTGCTGTTCAAATGCACTTTGGATCGCATCATTTATATGTATAAATGTTTTCCATCTGAAAGGACTAAATATTAAATGAAACAAATGACAATAAAATGCAAAGTAATCTCTTCAGTAATCAAAATACTTTTTGAATGTAACTGTATTCTAATTACCAATGATTTACATTGTAACTGTAGTGGAATATAGTTACTTATATTTTGTATTTTAAATACGTAATGCCATTATATGTATTCCGTTACTCCTCAACCCTGGCTGTCACTCAACTGCATTTTGACAGGTCATATGTCAAGGACAAAAATGTACACAAGGCAGACAACAGTGATGGCAGTGCATACTATGTGACTGACAGAGAATCTTAGAGATCTTTCATCTCAACTTTTCGTTTGGATGTGATATACATGCACACACACACAAACACACAGCACCATGTATCTGCATTTGTGTGTTGGTTCCCTCAGGCTGTGTGTAGACAGAAGTGCAAAGGCAAACACTTGTTTTGGTTTTCTGGAGCTCCAGCATGGAACAGTGATGTAGTTGGACATCAAGGCCAGAGTAAGATTCAGGAAAGCTCTTATACGAGCCAGTGACAGAATCAAACAAACGAGCAGCTCTGATGGATTACGGCCAGTCTGAACCTTGAATTACAATCCGGGTAGAATCCAGTTCTTCACTGTGTAGTTACAACTGAATAGTCCTATTTTAAATCTACATCTCAAGTGTTACACCTGCAGCGCCTGCCATCTCCCCCGAATGCCGCCAGAGGTCGCCATCACCTGAGTTTTAACATTTCACGAACTACATTTCCCATAATCCTCCAGTCAGACTGATTAATTTTCCACCTGTATCACATTTAACCCTGTCTATTTAAGTTCCCAGTTTCCACGAATTCAACGCAAAGTCTTGTTTGTCTTGTCAACATTTCTGAGCGTTATTTACCCATCCTGTTTTCCCTGTGTTTTGACTCCTGCCTGTTTCTCATATTTCCCAGCCTGCTTGTGAGTTTTGTGGATTTATTGCCTGTTTACTGTATTACCCTTCTGCCTATCAGACTTACTTGGTTTGCCTTTCTGGACTGTTTACCTGTGTATCAACCACTGCCTGCCTTTTTTCTCTGTTGTTTTGTTACTTTGTTTTACTATTTATACTGTTATTAAAACTGCATATGGATTTTAACACTCATGCCTCGGCATCCTTGCTACAGAAGACTTCGCCTAACCTAGATCCAGCAGCTTTTCAACAGTTAGACGAGCTTGTTTCAGCACAAGCAGCCATGCTGACTAGTCACCATCAGCAACTGTGCAAGCTCACATCTATCACGGAAGAACTCTTCAAATCTGTGCAACCCAACCCATCTGTACCTCTGAAGGGGGTTTCCACTAGCAGTTCCGCCTGCAGTCCAACACCCTCTACGGCTGTTGTTAATCCTCGACTTTCTCTTCCAGAGAAGTTTGATGGATCATCCAGTAAGTGTCAAGGATTTCTGTTACAATGTGAATTTTTCTGTCGCAACTACTTCACATGTATCCCAATGATGAAGCTCGTGTTTCCTTTATTATATCACTGCTGTCAAGCAAAGCTCTAGACTGGGTTACGGCAGTTTGGAGTCAAGAAAACATCTTAAAATGTTCTTTGTCTCACTTCCTAACTTGCTTGCGGGAAGTTTGAGGTAAGGACCCTGGAGAACTTCTGTTGTGTCTAAAGTAGAATAATATGTCAGCCGCTGAATTTGCTTTATCATTCTGCACTCTAGCAGCACAAACCGTGTGGGTGGAGGATACGTTAAAACTGTTGTTCCATAAAGGACTAAACTCTGACCTTCAAACGGAACTAGCATGTCATGATGAGGGAAGATCTCTGGATGAATTCATCAAACTCGCCATTCGCCTGGACAACCTGATCAAAGCCTGTCGTCCAGTCAGCTCTCTTCAATTCCTTCTGACATCGCTGCTACCAGTCTTCATGAGCCCTTGCAAGTGGGTCGTTCCTCCCTCGCCACCGAAGAGCGACAACGCTGTCTCAGAGAGAGACTGTGTATCTAATGCGGACAGTCTGGCTGCCTGCCCTACTCGCCCCTACTAGGAAGGGGGGCACGACAGTGAGTTTTGAATTCTCTAATTTGATTCATATTGATCAGTTTCAATTGTCTGTCATATTGCATGTTCAGAATAGTGAACAGCAGATTTCAGCCATTTTAGATTCTGGGGCTGCTGGTAATTTCATTGACCTGGCTCTCGCCATGAATCTAAGATTGTCTTTTGTCCCTTGTGTCCCTCCATCACATGTTGCAGCGTTAGACGGACGAACCCTGGGCTCCGGCAAGATTCAGCAGATAACTCAACCCATTCATCTCTAAGTTGGACTCTTTCATCATGAGGAAATTCAGTTCCTGGTCACTCATTCTCCAAAAAACCCGATTGTTCTTGGCTTACCATGGCTGAGACTTCACAACCCTGAGATTTTCTGGAGAGATGGACAAATTACTCATTGGAGTACCTCCTGTTTCCAGTCTTGCCTCAACCTCCTTGAACCCATCTCTTTCCCTCTGGTTTGTACCATGACTATCCTAACAGAAAAGAAGTCGACCCTGCCATAATGTTATTCGGATCTCCGGGAGGCATTCAGTAAAGCTAAAGCTACCCAACTTCCTGTGACTGCTATTGACCTTTTGCCAGGCTCTTCTCCTCCATGTGGACGAATTTACCCCTTATCTGAGCCAGAGACTAAAGCTATGGAAGAATACATAGCAGATTCCCTAGAAAGGGGTTTCATTCGACCCTCCACCTCTCCAGCTTCGGCGGCTTTCTTCGTAGGAAAGAAGGATGGGGGTCTTCGTCCATGCATTGACTATCAAGGCCTGAACTCTGTCACCATCAAGTATCGCTACCCCCTTCCTCTGGTACCACCTGCACTAGAGCAGTTAAGAAATGCCAAAATCTGCACTAATCTGGATCTTCATAATGCCTACAATTTGATCCGCATCCGGGAGGGGGATGAATGGAAAACGGACTTCTCTACACACACTGGCCACTATGAATATCAGGTGATGCCTTTCAGACTTTCCAATAGTCCTTCTGTCTTCCAAGACTTTGTGAATGACATTTTCCGTGACATTATTGGCAAGTGGGTTCTAGTCTACATCGATGACATTCTTATATTTTCGTCTTCCCTCGATGAAAACGTTCAACATGTCAGAGTGGTACTCAACCATCTCATTCAACATCAGCTTTACGCCAAGATGGAGAAATGTGAGTTCCACCAGTCCACCATCTCCTTCCTGGGTACATCATCTCCGCTGAGGGGGTCGCCATGGACTCTTCCAATGTACAAGCGGTACTGCAGTGGCCCCTACTGGTGTCTGTTAAGGAACTACAATGCTTCCTCGGCTTTGCCAACTTCTACCGACGTTTCATTCGAGGTTTCAGCTCCATAGCTGCCCCACTCACCTCTCTGCTCCGTGGTAAAGCCCAATAATTAAACTGGACACCTTCCGCCCGTCAAGCCTTTGATCTCAAGCGTCGCTTCACTACTACCCTATTCTCCATCATCCTGATCCCTCTCGACCCTTCGTGCTAGAAGTAGATGCTTCTGACTCTGGAGTAGGTGCGGTACTCTCCCAGCAACAAGGATCTCCCATTAAACTCCATCCCTGTGCATTCTACTCATGCAAGTTATCTTCGGCCGAGAAAAACTATGATGTCGGCAATCGAGAACTCTTGGCCATGAAAACGGCTTTCGAGGAGTGGAGACACTGGCTAGAGGGAGCTCACCATCCATTTCTGGTGATTACGGATCATCGTAACCTAGAATATATTCAATCGGCCAAGCTCCTAAATCCTCGCCAAGCCCGATGGTCTCTCTTCTCCAGATTCGATTTCACCATCACCTTTCGACCTGGGTCTAAGAACACCAAGGCCGACACTCTGTCCCGAATTTATGATTCCTCCAGTGACAATAACCCTGTGACTTCCATCATCCCACCTACTCTCATTGTTGCTCCCGTACAGTGTGATATCATGGCTGATATTACCCAAGCTCAGAACCAAGAACCCACTCCCATTGGCTGCCCTCCTGACAAAGTCTTTGTCCCCAGTTCCTTACGGAACAGGGTTCTTCAGTGGGTTCATGACTCGGCCTGCTCGGGACATCCAGGTGCTCAAGCTACATGCAGGTTAGTGCAAAACCGGTTTTGGTGGGAAAACCTAGCCACTGAAGTAGCTGACTATGTTAAAAACTGCGATGTGTGTGCCACCACTAAATCTCTTCGACAGTTCCCGTCTGGTCTCCTTCAGCCTCTTTCTGCCCCTCGACATCCTTGGTCCCATATCGCAGTGGACTTCATCACGGATCTACCCAACTCGCAGGGTTTCACTACCATCCTAACTGTGGTGGATCGATTCTCTAAAGCCTGTAGATTCATCCCTCTGCCCAAACTTCCTTCGTCCATGGAATGTGCAGAGAGCCTGTTTCATTACGTCTTCTGCCTTTATGGCCTTCTTGAGGACGTTGTCTCCGACCATGGTCCCCAGTTCACCTCCCGAGTCTGGTCCGCATTCTTCAAATTACTCAACGTCAACGTGAGTCTAAATTCTGCTTATCACCCTCAATCTAATGGTCAAGTCGAACGGCTAAACCAGGACCTGGATAAATTTCTCCAAGCCTACTGTCAAGTCAACCAACATGACTGGAACCGTTTCCTACCCTGGGCTGAATATGCTCAGAACTCTCTGTTCAAACCTGCCACCGGAACCACACCGTTCAAATGCATCTTAGGGTTTCAACCACCACTCTTTCCCTGGTCCGGGGAACCTTCCAATGTTCCCGCTGTCGATGACTGGATGCAACGCAGCGAGGCTATCTGGGACCAAGCTCATGTCCACCTACTACATGCCATTCATCGACAAATTGAACAAACCAATCTCCATCGCCGCCCAGGTCCCAACTATGCTCCTGGACAATGGGTCTGGCTGTCAACCCGAGATCTTCGTCTATGACTCCCATGCAAGAAACTAAGTCCAGGTATGTTGGCCCTTTCAAAATTCTCCATCAAATTAACCCTGTATCATTTAAACTTCAGCTCCCTGCTAACTACCGTATTTCCCCTACATTTCATGTGTCCCTGCTCAAACCTGCGGCACCTCCGAGAGAGGAAGGTTCTCAAGACCCTCAGAGACCCCTTCCATTCCTCATTGACGGAGAATAAGCCTTTCGGGTACACAAGCTCCTGGACACTTGACACCGGGGTCGGACACTTCAATATTTGGTGGACTGTGAAGGCTACGGTCCCGAGGAACGTTTCTGGACTAATTCTAAGGACATTCTGGACCCTAATTTCATCACTGAGTTTCACCGCAATTTCCCTCATTGACCCGCTCCCAGTGGTTGAGGTAGACCCCGACATAGACAACCTCTTCACATCAGGAGCCATTCGCGGGGCGGGGGTGGGGGGGCTCTGTTACACCCGCAGCACCTGCCATCTCCCCCGAACGCCACCAGAGGTCGCCATCACCTGAGTTTTAACATTTCACGAACTACATTTCCCATAATCCTCCAGTCATACTGATTACTCTTCCACCTGTATCACATTTAACCCTGTCTATTTAAGTTCCCAGTTTCCACGCATTCAACGCGAAGTCTTGTTTGCCTTGTCAACATTTCTGAGCGTTATTTACCCATCCTGTTTTCCCTGTGTTTTGACTCCTGCCTGTTTCTCGTATTTCCCAGCCTGCTTGTGAGTTTTGTGGATTTATTGCCTGTTTACTGGATTACCCTTCCGCCTATCGGACTTACTTGGTTTGCCTTTCTGGACTGTTTACCTGTGCATCGTACCACTGCCTGCCTTTTCTCTGTTGTGTAACTTTGGTTTACTATTTATACTGTTATTAAAACTGCATATGGATCTTAACACTTCTGCCTCGGCGTCCTTGCTACATCAAGCAGACTCTTATCTAATGTTCACACTGTACATTTTTATGCTGAATGTGGCTTCTACCATTTATGCTGTGACTTGAAAATATGCATTGGTCTTTCAACAATGCCAGTATTACCTTCCATTTCCTTACAATGCATCTTTAGTCATGTTAAAATAATGATTTTCCTATCATGTGTGATTTTCAGTAGGCCTATTATGCGAGCTGGTCTGACCACTGTGTATTAATCCAAAGTGTAACTTTTTCCTCTCTGGTCTATTTGCTGTGCTTTCTGGCTGTGGGCTATTTGTGCTCTATAATGGTATACCTGTCAGTTTTATTTTTTTTATTAAATATTTTGCTGGCAGAATTCATTTGATGGGAACAATCTCATCAGGGACACTAAAGGGGTAGCTCATAAAAAAACAAAAATCACATTTTCACCTTCATGTTGTTCCAAACATGTATTACTTTCTTTTTTCTGTGGAACACTAAAGGAGGTGTGTCAGTCACCATTCACTTTAATTGCACCTTTTTTTTTCCATTCTATGAAAATAAATGCTGACTGAGTATGTCAGTCTGTAAATTTCTGCCTAACATCTTATGTTTTCAGCGGAAGTACAGAGTAAATGCCTTTCATTTTTGGGAGAACTTTCCCTTAACTCAAACATAGCTTTACTATAATGTTACTTTATTTGAGAAATATCAAATGACAATAGATGAAGTGAATTCTTCATTCTGTGTCCTCTTGCTCAGTCATGCCCATGAGAGATTTTTCTAAGCAAATCTGTGTACTCATGAATATGCAATCCTCATTACAGTGAAAAAGGATATGTTTTCTCATATCTATTCACACTTACAGTGCATTCAGAAAATATTCAGACCCCTTAATTTTTTTCACATTTTGTTATGTTGCAGCCTTATGCTAAAATGCTTAAAATTATTTATTTTTCACATCAGTCTACACTCCACACCCCATAATGACAAAGCAAAAACCAGATTTTTGATAACTTTGCAAATTTGTTAAAAAGAAAAAAACTGAAATATCACATTGACATAAGTATACAGACCCTTAACTCAGTTCTTAGTTAAAGCACCTTTGGCAGCAATTACAGCCTCAAGTCTTTTGGGGTATGATGCAACAAGCTTTGCACACCTGAATTTGGAGATTTTCTGCCATTCTTCTCTACAGATCCTCTCAAGCTCTGTCAGGTTGGATGGGGACCATTGATGGACCGACATTTTCAGGTCTCTCCAGAGATGTTCGATTGGGTTCAAGTCCGGGCTCAGGCTGGGCCACTTAAGAACATTCACAGAGTTGTCCCTTAGCCACACTTGTGTTGTCTTGGCTGTATGCTTAGGGTCATTGTCCTGTAGGAAGGTGAACCTTCGGTCCAGTCTGAGGTCCTGAGTGCTCTGAACCAGGTTTTCGTTAAGGATATTTCTGTAGTTTGCTGTGTTCAGCTTTCCTTTAACCCTGACCATTCCCCCAGTCCCTGCTGCTGAAAAACACCCACACAGCATGTGCTACCACCACCATGCTTCACCACTGGGATGGTATTGTGCAGATGATGAGCGGTGCCTGGTTTTCTCCTTACATGGTGCTTGGAATTGAGGCCAAATAGTTCAATCTTTGTTTCATCAGACCAGAGAATCTTGTTTCTCACAGTCTGAGAGTCCTTTAGGTGCATTTTTATGTGTCTTGCACTGAGGAGAGGCTTCCGTCTGGCCACTCTGCCATATAGCCCAGATCGGTGGAGTGTTGCAGTGATGGTTGTCCTTCTGCAAGTTTCTACCATCTCCACATATGATCTCTGGATCTCAACCAGAGTGACCATCGGGTTCTTGGTCACCTCTCTTACCAAGGCCCTTCTCTCCAGACTGCTCAGTTTGGCTGGGTGGCCAGCTCTAGATAGAGTCCTGGTTGTTCCAAACTTCTTCCATTAAGAATTATGGAGGCCACTGTGCTCTTGGGAATCGTCAATGCAGCCGAAATTGTTTTGTAGCCTTCCCCAGATCTGTGACTCGACACAATCCTGTCTCTGAGCTCTGCAGGCAGTTCCTTTGGCCTCATGCCTTGGTTTTTGCTCTGATATACACTTTCATCTGTAAGACCTTATATAGACAAGTGGGTGCCTTTCCAAATCATGTCCAATAAATTGAATTTGCCACAGGTGGACTCCAATCAAAGTGTAGAAACATCTCAAAGATGATCCAGCAAAATGGGATGCATCTGAGCTAAATTTCAAGTGTCATAGCAAAGGGTCTGAATTCTCATGTCAATGTGATATTTCAGTTTTTTCTTTTTAATAAATTTGCAGTTATCAAAATCAGTTTTTTGCTTTGTCATTATGAGGTATGGAGTGTAGATTGATGTGAAAAAAAAAATAAAAATAATTTAAAGCATTTTAGCATAAGGCTGCAACATAACAAAATGTGAAAAAAATGAAGGGGTCTGAATACTTTCTGAATGCACTGTACTTTTCTTAATTACACAAAGAGTAGAGGTAGTAGATCTAAGCTTTGTTCCAAATCCCTAGTGAGCTGCCTACCTAGACAGCATTTTAAGGCATCATAGCTGCAATCCTGATGCAAAAGCAGTTCCAAAAGGTAGGCATCACAATTATACTGCCTTGTAAGATACTGTACCCCATTTTGACCAAATTCTAAGGCAGCATTGCACATATCCTTTGTGGAAAAGGCCGTCGGTAACACTTTACAGTAAGGTTACATTAGTTAACATTAGTAAATGCATTAGGCATCATGAACTTAAAAGTATATATATATATATATATATATATATATATATATATATATATATATATATAGCATTTATTAATCTTTGTTCATGTTAGTTAATAAAAATACATGTTAGTAGTAGATAATTCATGTTAGGTCACTAATGTTTACATATAAAACTTTTGATTTTTTAAAATATATTACTATATGTTGAAATTAACATTAAGTTAAAAGTATTGTTCATTGTTAGTTCATGTTAGCTAATGTTGTGAACTAATATTACAGTTTTTCTCAATCGATTTTTCACATTTCTCTAAACTCAGGTCACTGTTCTCAGTACAATTAACACAGCCATCTGAACACTTTGTAATTGTCTAAAACAGATTGTACATTTTTCCTGATTTTCCTCATTTTCTTTAAACACTACATACAAATTTCTCTGATCTAAAATTCATGCTTTCAAAACATTTAACACAAACAACTAAATTAAAGTCATACTCTCAAATGCACATGTCAGGTTGTCAAATCCCTTTATATTGCTATCTGCTGTGTTAGTAATGCACACAGCAAAGAAAATGCAATTTACTAAATTTTTCACACACCTGTCATGACTTTGCTATCTATAAAAGGGGTCAGATATGAAAATTCAGAGCAAACAAACAATGAAGAAGAGGTGCAAAATGAGAAGAGGTAGATGGGTAAAGGAAGAGAAAATAGGAGGAAGAAGAGATGAGAAAAGGGGAAGGTTTTCTCAACTCTTTCAGGGGTGAGCACTGCATTGAAAGAGTTGAGGAAAGACCAAATAGAGATGGTGTAATGATGGTGAGCAGAGAGAAAGAGGACAGCAGGGTGGAACAGTAAAGAAGACACAGAAGAGGCTCAAATGATCTGATAGTTCCTCTAATTCATCATATTATGAATCATCAATTTCAATTTATCGCGAAACACCACGTTGCTAAACACATTGTAAACTTATGTGTACTTTAGTGTGTTTTTTCCTTAGACATCCTATATTTACTGTGCATTATCACATTGAGAATCAAGGGGTTCATCCAATAGCTGACAAATGTTGCTTTCAGAGGCTTTATATGGAGTTACGATGAAAATAAAGTGCATTTTGAATAGTTCTGAGACCAGTGAAGACAGACAGCAGACTGGAGGTTAAGTCATTCACAAAATAGGGAGCAAGGGAGCAATGGGACATCATATAGCCTTCTATGTAGCTAAGTCCATTCATTCCTAATATCCGGTCAAAAGTTCAGTTTCAGGCTGCAGATGATGTTTGGACCATTCATCATGTTTGGCAGACATGGGACAATTTAGTAGATTCAGAATTTAAAATGCTAAATTGCATTTTAAAATGGTTGGCAGTGACTGGAAGATGATGAAGATGATTTGAATCAGAATTAATTATGCCAATTTCTGATGCAACATCTCAAAAACATATGTTGTTTTTGTCCACATATGTTGCCAACAATTTTTGGGAAAACTATTTGCTCTTTTATTTTTTTTTGCATGTTTATAAACTGCTACTAGTTACAAATCAAAAAGGGAAATGGAAAATGCACACAGCAGTCATGCTCAGGTCTTAGGAGGTTTAGGTAGCCAATTAAAGGGTGTCTTTCCAGGGAGCCAATCAATATCAAGCAAAATCAATAATCACCCACACTGTTAAAATAAAACAAAAAACAAAAGCTATAACCAGCCTAAGCTGGTTATCTGGTCTTACCTGGTCTCCCAGCCTGGCAAGGCTGATCCATTTTGCTGGTTTTAGTAGGGTTTGTCGTACTTTTCATCTGCTCAGACTGGGACATTATGTAACGTCTCACTGCCCTGAACTACCTTCCGACATCATCAATTTACCCAAGATTCTCTTGTTTTTCTTTGTCTCATTAATTCAAATATCAGAAATCTGAAAAGTTGTATACAAAGCAGGGATTTATTTAAGGCAAGTTCATTTGACCTAATTTTTGCAGAAAATATTATCTGTGTGTGATCCACCACTAAGTGAGGCTGCCACCTGCGCTAATCTTGTGAGTTACCATGGCAAAGCCCATTACTGGAGGGACATGACCACGCTGTGTCCATGATGCGTGTCAGTTGAGCCACAGCAGGATCCAATCAAGCCCCTTACTTCTGATCCATTTGCAATCTTGCATCTCTTGACAGCAACCCCTATACTCAGCATTGAAAAAAAAGAAAAAAAATACTGTGGACAAAAAGACCCAAACTGCAGACACTGATTTCTTTTGGCCTACACAATGGCTCTTTGTTAGGCCGCCTGCTTTTGAAAGACAGGGCATGTCAGCTTTGTCAGCTACAAGAGCTGTTCAGCACCTCTCTCCATTGAGCTGTTCTCAGGGGAGAAATAAGCTTCATTAGTTAACATCTCACTTTTATTACATCACATTTCACTTGAAGAATGTCAGATACTACAGCCACCACAGCACATTAATATACAATAAAAAACACTAGTAATGAGCACATTAAAGGCTCATCACACATCATCTGTGGCAGCTGTCAGTTATTATTATTCTTTGTCTACATTGTAGGACATTGTCAGAGCCATGGCCCGGTGGGTAATGCTTATTGTCCTATTCTCCTTTATCCACTTTCCTGTCTACCTCCACTGTCCTGTTCAGTGGACTTTTCACATTTCCGGGTTTGGAACATGGAACTATAGCTGTGTAAATGCTGCCAAGACCACAAGAAATGTAAATGAAACATTGTGTTCCCTTTTGTTTCATTAGCCAAAAGAAGAAGAAAAAAATGGTTTCCACGACTTTCCAAAGAGGAACAAATGGAGGAAAAAAAAAGATTATGACAGACAAAAATGACAAAAAATAATAACAATTTTAGGGTAATATAACACAAAGTACAGTGATATAAATTCACATTATTTATAAATACACATTAATACACATTATTTACATTAAGAAATATTATTAATAATAAAAAAGAGTTTTCTAGATTTATCTACTAAATTAAGGGGGTAAATATGTCACTGAACTTATTTATTACAAAATAAAATAAAAACAAAACAAAAAACAAACAGTATGACATAAACAAAAAAGAGAGTGTGAGTCTATCAAGCCCTGGATTGAGTATTTATATATATCTCTCTCTCTCTCTGGTTCAGCTTTTGAGTTGGCTCTGATTAGGTCATGTTCAGTTGGTTCAGCGGATAAGAGTGTCCTAAATTGTGGTTTGATACATGCTCTGTAATTGCGTCTAATGAGGTTTAGAATGAGTATTTCAATGGAATAGTGCCAAGGAGAATCTCCGAAACTCATCTCATTTTACATCTCATTTTGTTCAACCTCATTTAACACTAAAGAGAAATGCAAGGAAGATACAGATAAAGAAAAGTTGATTCATGCCTCGCTGTTAGGAGGTAAAAGTGCCATTTAGACTCGAGTCTGTGGAGGATTTTCCAAAATGGCTTGATGGGTGGATGGATGGATGGAAAGACGGTAAGACAGACAGGTAGACAGATACATTATGTAGATAGACCACAACACTATGATCTTAATAAAGTGCTCGACGTGGTCTTCTACTGTTGTAGCCCATCCGCCTCAAGGTTCAACGTGTTGTGCATTCTGAGATGCTATTCTGTTCACTACAGTTGTACAGAGTGGCTATCTGAGTTACCTTAGCTTTTCTGTCAGCTCGAACCAGTCTGGCCATTCTCCGTTGACCTCTCTCATCAACAAGGCATTTTCGTCCACAGAACTGCCGCTTCACTGGATGTTTTTTGTTTTTCGCACCACTCTGAGTAAACTCTAGAGACTGTTGTGCATGAAAATTCCAGGAGATCAGCAGTTACAGAAATACTCAAACCAGCCCATCTGGCACCAAAAATCATGCCAAGATCTAAATAACTTTTTTTTCCATTCTGATGGTTGATGTGAACATTAACTGAAGCTCCTGACCCGTATCTGCATGATTTTATGCATTGAACTGCTGCCACACGATTGGCTAATTAGATAATCGCATGAATAAGTAGGTGTACAGGTGTTACTAATAAAGTGCTCATTGAGTGTAGATAGGTAGGCATGTAGGTAGGTAGGTAGGTAGATAGATAGATAGATAGATAGATAGATAGATAGATAGATGGATAGATAGATGGATAGATATTTCAAATTTTTATCAAAACAATATTATCAGATTCAATCCACATTGTGTATCTCTATAATGTTGCAGTATGCTCTTTAATTCTCCTGTGCTAAGAACAACCTCTGGGGGGCGGAGGGAGAGAGAAGGATTGGGCTGCCACTGTAATTTGGTTCTCGATGGGGCACCTGGAGGTGAGAAGATATACTCTTAATGACACAGCCGTGGATCATGGAGAGCACAGGATATGCTGAACCAATCTTTATGGCAGTCAAACACACACACACACACACACACACACACACACACACACACACACACACACACACACACACACACACACCCACCCACACCACAAAAGAGCATACCATAATCTCCTCTATGATGTAACATGCTTGATAAAAGATTGTATGAGCACCAACCACCTGTCAGAACACATACATCACACTGTGACATTAGTACTGCACTACTCGTGCACAGTCGCATTTAAAGAATGACACATGGGAATGCAAGTATAAACGGCAGATGCGATGTTGCCTCATCAGCCATGCCTTTTATGCCTCCCCTCAGAGTTAAAATAAAAATGAATAATAATAGAGTACTTTATTGCCTTATATCATGTACAATGTAATTTTTAATGGCTTTGACCTCATATAAATACAGACAGTAGACAGAAGACACATCACAGTAAAATATAGATAATGCAAAAACATGAGGTAGAAGTGTTAGGAATAAAAATACAAAGGAATATACTGCAAAAAAGACAACATAACAATAGACAATGGACATTAAATCATTTTTTTCACTAAGAAAAAAAATGTACAGTAATATTGTAGTAGTGTGCTATGCAATATATTTGGCTAAGGTGTTAAGTTCCTTCATCGAATAAATAACGTGCAAATAAATGTTTAAGATGCAGAATTTCAGGCGTGAGGTTCAAATAGTCCAAAGACTTTCAGTCCTTTCTCATTACATTGCATCTGTAAGAAATTTCAAATAACTGTATCCCTCTAACTGTCTTTCTGACTCCAATTGAGTGTATGGTTTACCATGGAGATAGCAGGGCTCCACAGGGCTCTGGAGGCTCAGGCAGGTGTCTCAGACTGGCCTCCTGTGAGGGTAATGCTACAAGCTGTCTCCTAATGGGAGCGATAACCCTCCTGGGACCCTGCTTCACAGCACTCATCCTCCCCGTGAACCACAGGGAAGTGTGGGACGAGGGTAGGAGATGGAGGAAGAAATGCGAAATGGTGTGAAAGCAAAGGTGGGAGAAAAAGAGTAAAAAGAAAATGAAGAAAGGCAAGATGATAAAAGGGTGTGCTGAGTTTATCATATTTGTGCAAGAAAAACAAGGAACACTTCCATGCTCACTTGACATATTACAAGGGTTGGGGAGTAGCGAAATACATGTAACGGGATTACGTATTTAAAATACAAAATATAAGTGACTGTATTCCACAACAGTCACAATTTAAATCATTGGTAATTAGAATACAGTTACATTCAAAAAGTATTTTGATTACTGAAGAGATTACTTTGCATTTTATTGTCATTTGTTTCATTTAATATTTAGTCCTTTCAGATGGAAAACATTTATACATATAAATGATGTGATCCAAAGTGCATTTGAACAGCAGTGAAACACTTTCTTGTGATGTGTTACATTCATACGAGCAGACAGAGAAGTAAGTTTGAAGTAAATTTGGAGCAGAAGAAATAGAAATAAACCTTGTGTAAATTGTCAGCTTTACGCTAAGCTAAAAGGCTATTTCTAGCCATTTTACATGCACGATACCATGCACGATCATATTTTTTTATCAAGAAAATTCATAATTTATTTTTTTCTAGTAAGACCTTTGATATTAGGGCAAAAATCATTTTCTTGATAAACAAAATTGATTGATCTTGTTTTGGAAACAACACTGCATAAGATATTTAGTTTTTTCAGAGAATGTATTTTTAACATGTGTGTTTTGTCTTACTGTACTGGCAGAGTTTTTATAGTCAAAACAAGTGAAAAAATCTACCAGTGCTGAAGAAGTAATCCAAAGTATTTAAAATATGTTACTGACCTTGAGTAATCTAATGAAATACATTACAAATATGTTACAAATGACATTTTACAGCATGTATTCTGTAATCTGTAACAATCTGTAAAAAGTAACCCTCCCAACCCTGCATATTACACCACTTCAGAAAGATGAAAATCCAAAATTGGGTTTCGTGTCTGTTTTCCACTTCAGCACCAGAGAGTCCTGTAGCTCAGTTGGTAGAGTATGACACTAGCAATGCCAAGAATGTAGTTTTGGTTCTCAGGGAATACACAAATTGTAGCCTACTGTTTTGTTTACTTTATGTAGTAACACCAAATTAACTAGTTTTATTCAGGCCAAAAATAAAATGTAATATCACTGAATCAATCTTAATACATTATGCTACACCAACAAAATTAATTTAAGGTTTAGATCAGGTAAAAATAGCTCCTTACGCTAACAATTGCAAATTACCACTTTTTAAAATGTTTGTTTTAAAGGACAGGTTAAAAAACAATTCATATATTCTTTTGCAACATCGTTGTTTGAGTAAAAGTATATTTTGTTAACTATTACTGTTTACTACTATTTTCCATTAAGTTATAGATAATATAATTAATTAGGGTGTTCTATTCTGTTTAGGCTCCCACCCCAATTGTGAATTGTTTTTGCAACTAAGAGCACCTTTTTTGGGTGTTAAAAATCCCACTGTGACAAATAATAATAAGTTTCTGACATTTTGCCTTCATTACAGATTTGCACCTAAATTATGTTATTTATTTAAACCAAACTAAACCTTGTTTGTACTGTATGCGTGTTCACGAAACTGTCATACGAACAAAAATCCTGGTACATTTTGTTTGATACTATTTGGTTATTAAATCAACTTTCTTTTCTGGGATAAACTCACTTGGCTCTCTGAACTGAATAAATGCTTGTTTTCCCATTTGTGCTTGGTTTGTAAGAATGAGTGCATGAAACCGACCCTGTGCCTTTTTAGCAGCCACGCACCTGGCAGCACTGGCAAATACTAGCAAATCCCCTGCAGGGATCCTGCTTGTGTTTTTTTCCATGTAACTTGTATGCCCGTGTCTCTCATTACAGCTTCGGCACCAGGGGAACGGCCGGGCACATCACCACCAATGAAAGGTTAAAGCGAGACCAAGTGAAGGGCCCTAGGGCAAAGTGTTAGGTCTTAGATGCAGCCGTGAATCCAGCGAATGCAGTGTGATTGAACAGACTGATTCCTGCGGCAATGCTCAATCCTGCTCTGTTAATGTGGCTCGTAATAGAGGTGCTCCGTTCAGTGCCCCCGGGCCAGTAGATACAAAAGTGCTTCAAGTCTGCTTCAGAGCCTATGTTTAATGCTAGCTGGTGAATGGCAGGTCTGGAGAAAGATGATAACCCTTTTAAACAATTATGTCAAGGCAACAGAGACCTGAGTAATTGTTTTTAACCCTTGTTGAAGATCAAAAATGTACCATGGTTTTACAGTGTTTTTGGATATGCCTTATGGGCCTATTTTTTACGCTAGTGCTAAGCGCAGTGCTATGCCATAAGTCATAAGTGCAAAGTCATTGGGCATGGCCATGAAATGGAATGTATGCAATGAATTACAAGAATAGAAATATGGACTTACATTATTTTGTGCATTAACTGTGTCCTTGTTAAATGTGACATGCTCCTTTTATATGCATGGAATATGTTGTTAAGGATATGGATGTAGGCTCCGTTAAAGGGATAGTTCACCAAAAAATGAAAACTCTCTAATCATTTACTTACCCTAATGCCATCCCAGATGTTTATGACTTTCATTCATCTGCTGAACTCAAACAATTTAGAAGATTATTTAAGCTCTGTAGGTCCTCACAGTGTAAGTGAATGGGCACAACAAATTTGAAGCTCCAAAAGGACATAAAAAGGACAGCATAAAAGTAATCCATATGACTCCAGTGGTTCAATCTATATATTCAGAAGTGATATAAGTGTGGATGGGAAACATCAATATTTAAGTCCTTCTTTATCATCAGTCTTTAATTTCACTTTCACATTTTTCTGGTTTTATTTTTGGTGATTTGCATTCTTCATGCATATTGCCACCTACTGGGTAGGGAGGAGAATTTATGGTAAAAACTGTCTTAAATAATGATATTGACTGAAATATTGAAATATTGTTTCTCACCCACACTTATCATGTCGCTTCTGAAGAAATAGTTTTAACCATTTGAGTCTTATGGATTAATTTTATGCTGCCTTAATATGCATTTTGGAGCTTCAAAATTTTGGTACCCATTCACTTGCATTGTGAGGACCTAGATAGCTGAAATATTCTTCATCTGTATTCAGCAGAAGAAAGAAAGTCATACACATCTGGGATGGCATGAGGGTGAGTAAATGATGAGAATTTTAATTTTGGGCTAAACTATCCTTTTAAATGATAGAGAATGTAAGTATAATTAATCATTTTCATCTACTGACACACAAATCATGGCTAGTATTAACAGTGAGGGTATCGGCACACACTTCACTTTGAAAAATTTAAATTATTGAAACATGAAAAAATGAAACCAAAAATATTTCTAAATTCAAATTACACTTCAAACAAAACAAAAATATAATCAAAATAACAAAGTGCTCAAAAGAATCGTACCAAATCCAAACATTTTACCCTCTCCAATTTCTTCCACCGGCCCCTAACTTTTGCAAGGACTTTAAAATCACTTTATGACAACAGATGGAAAAATACCAATATAAATTAGATCATAAATAAAAAATGTAAATATAAACATAATAATAATAATAATAATAATAATAATAATATAATAATTGAAAAATAAATCATGCTCTATAGATTTAACACAAATCTCAAAAACTGTTGTTTCATAAAACTGCTATGACAGTGATTGTCAGCGACATAATATGATGTTCCACTATATTTTCAGAGTTTGGACATTAACTTTATTACCACCTACTGGTGGAATCTCAAAACTGCAAATGTAGAAACTAAATTTAGACTTTTCGCTGAAAACAGACGTGGTATTGAAACGTCTTACGCCACTTTATTGCCATACAATACACCAACAGTTTGCACGCATACACCCACAGATAGCGCAAACACTCACAACCATGGCCACTTGCACTTTGCGCTGGCACGGAAATTGGATAAGACGCAAAGCATGGTCTTTGTGATAGCGCTGTGCTTTTACAAAAATAGAGCCCAATATGTTGCTTGCAAAAAAAATTATTTGGTTGAAGCAGGGGCCTATGCTAATTAGGTTGGAGTACCATGTAAATACCATGGTACATGACTATGGTAATCATTCAATACCATGGTATAAATCAATGTACCATAACCATCTGATACCATTACTACCACCAAAATACTTTGTCTTGTTTTGCTGGGACTACTTCTTCAGTCACATTCATTTGTTCTTCTGTCAAGTGTTTAGAAAAAATTGAAAAAAGTGGATCCCAAAATCAACCAAGCTGAGCTCCATATTTTCCTTTGTCTGAAATTCAACTGCTGTTCCCTTCACTCAATCTTCTCTCACTGTCTCCTGTCCCTCCCTGCGCTTACATGATTTTTCTTTGCAGATCTCATATCGCCATCCCTTTCTATCCCTCATTTTCTCTGGTCTTCACGTTACCAGGGTTCACAGCTGCAGAGTACGTTCTGATAAAGACAGCCTGCTGAGCTGTAAAGAAGCGCCCATGGTTCCTGCTGCTCAGACTCAGCTTTGAAGCAAGTACTGCTCTGCCATCCCTTCTGTGCACAGATGCCCAAAATACCAAACAAAATGGTGTAAACACAGAGGGACGGAGGAGGCTGCTTCACTCTATTTCTTTCCTTCTTTCTTCACCCTGTGTCAGTCACTCTATCCTGTATTGCCCTCCCTGTCTGTGTTCAACTGTCATTAGCACTTTACATAATGTCCTCCCACTGTTTATGAAATGCTATTTGAGAGATGTGCCTAATTGGTGATTTCTGCTTTGAATCATGTGCATCTCGATGTGAGAACATTATATTTGAAAAAAGGAACATTTAGATTTGTTCTGCTGAGATACAGTAAAATCAAATGATGTTCACAATTTTTATATTATCTTTAAATGAGAACACATTTGGCTTACTGTCCATGATGGAGGGCTCGAGCACAGGTTAATAAATTTCTTCCTCGAAGCTATTTAAGGAAGAAAATCCATTTTAAATCTTTCCTTGGATTTATTTTTTTCTCACAGCAATAAAATAAACTTCCTAGCGCTACAGAGGTCATTCTTGGAGAGTGTGTTTGGCATGCGCATCTCTGTGTGCGCTCAATAAACTTGACCGGTCGCACATCGAGAGTTCTGCTCATTTGTTTGATGCATGGTATTGGGACATTTTAACAAGTACATGGGCAAAATATCTAACCTGATACTTAAACTGTTGACCCCCCTGTTGGCACCCCCCTTTCTGTGCCGCACCTATGCATTGCATATGTATCAGAATAAGAATCAGAATCAGCTTTATTGCCAAGACAGGAGCTTCCAGTGTACAACAATACAAAAACAATACAAAAACAGCAGCAAGACATAGATAATAATAAAAAATAAAAAATAAAAAATAATTATACACATACATACAGACACACACATACATACAGGTGCATCTCAATAAATTAGAATGTCGTGGAAAAGTTCATTTATTTCAGTAATTCAACTCAAATTGTGAAACTCGTGTATTAAATAAATTCAATGCACACAGACTGAAGTAGTTTAAGTCTTTGGTTCTTTTAATTGTGATGATTTTGGCTCACATTTAACAAAAACCCACCAATTCACTATCTCAAAAAATTAGAATACAAAATTAGAATACAAAAATATTTTTAGTGAATTGTTGGCCTTCTGGAAAGTATGTTCATTTACTGTATATGTACTCAATACTTGGTAGGGGCTCCTTTTTGCTTTAATTACTGCCTCAATTCGGCATGGCATGGAGGTGATCAGTTTGTGGCACTGCTGAGGTGGTATGGAAGCCCAGGTTTCTTTGACAGTGGCCTTCAGCTCATCTGCATTTTTTGGTCTCTTGTTTCTCATTTTCCTCTTGACAATACCCCATAGATTCTCTATGGGGTTCAAGTCTGGTGAGTTTGCTGGCCAGTCAAGCACACCAACACCATGGTCATTTAACCAACTTTTGGTGCTTATGGCAGTGTGGGCAGGTGCCAAATCCTGCTGGAAAATGAAATCAGCATCTTTAAAAAGATGGTCAGCAGAAGGAAGCATGAAGTGCTCCAAAATTTCTTGGTAAACGGGTGCAGTGACTTTGGTTTTCAAAAAACACAATGGACCAACACCAGCAGATGACATTGCACCCCAAATCATCACAGACTGTGGAAACTTAACACTGGACTTCAAGCAACTTGGGCTATGAGCTTCTCCACCCTTCCTCCAGACTCTAGGACCTTGGTTTCCAAATGAAATACAAAACTTGCTCTCATCTGAAAAGAGGACTTTGGAACACTGGGCAACAGTCCAGTTCTTCTTCTCCTTAGCCCAGGTAAGACGCCTCTGATGTTGTCTGTGGTTCAGGAGCGGCTTAACAAGAGGAATACGACAACTGTAGCCAAATTCCTTGACACGTCTGTGTGTGGTGGCTCTTGATGCCTTGACCCCAGCCTCAGTCCATTCCTTGTGAAGTTCACCCAAATTCTTGAATCGATTTTGCTTGACAATCCTCATAAGGCTGCAGTTCTCTCGGTTGGTTGTGCATCTTTTTCTTCCACACTTTTTCCTTCCACTCAACTTTCTGTTAACATGCTTGGATACAGCACTCTGTGAACAGCCAGCTTCTTTGGCAATGAATGTTTGTGGCTTACCCTCCTTGTGAAGGGTGTCAATGATTGTCTTCTGGACAACTGTCAGATCAGCAGTTTTCCCCATGATTGTGTAGCCTAGTGAACCAAACTGAGAGACCATTTTGAAGGCTCAGGAAACTTTTGCAGGTGTTTTGAGTTGATTAGCTGATTGGCATGTCACCATATTCTAATTTTTTGAGATGGTGAATTGGTGGGTTTTTGTTAAATGTGAGCCAAAATCATCACAATTAAAAGAACCAAAGACTTAAACTACTTCAGTCTGTGTGCACTGAATTTATTTAATACACGAGTTTCACAATTTGAGTTGAATTACTGAAATAAATGAACTTTTCCACAACATTCTAATTTATTGAGATGCACCTGTACATACACACATACACATGGGTAGTGCAAATCTAATACGATCTGTCATGTACAGTGCAAATACAAATCTGTTATGTACAGTGCAAATGTTTTTTTTGTTTTTGTTTTTTAGAGGAATGAAATAGCAAAAGAGGATGGATGTGTTGGATAAATATAAGAAAGACTAAACTGTGTATTGCACATAGTTATTGCTCAATGGGGCAATATAACTGTTCATGAGATGGATAGCCTGAGGGAAAAAAACTGTTCCTGTGCCTGACGGTTCTGGTGCTCAGAGCTCTGAAGTGTCGGCCAGAAGGCAACAGTTCAAAAAGGTAGTGGGCAGGGTTAGTGGGGTCCAGAGTGATTTTTCCAGCCTTTTTCCTCACTCTGGAAGTGTATAGTTCATGAAGGGGGGGCAGGGTGCAACCAATAATCCTATCAGCAGTCCGAACTGTCCTTTGTAGTCTTCTGATGTCTGATTTCGTAGCTGAACCAAACCAGACAGTTATTGAAGTGCAGAGGACAGACTCAATGACTGCTGAGTAAAACTGTATCAGCAGTGCCTGTGGTAGGTTGAATTTCCTCAGCTGGCGAAGGAAGTACAACCTCTGCTGGGCCTTTTTCACAATGGAGTCAGTGTGGGTCTCCCACTTCAGGTCCTGTGAGATGGTAGTGCCCAGGAACCTGAATGACTCCACTGCTGCCACAGTGTTGTTTAGAATGGTGAGGGGGTCAGTGTTGGGGTGTTTCTCCTAAAGTCCACAGTGATCTCCACTGTTTTGAGCGTGTTCAGCTCAAGGTTGTTTTGACTGCGCCAGACAGCCAGCTGTTCAACCTCCCTTCTGTATGCAGACTCATCGTTATCTCGGATGAGGCCGATGACAGTGGTGTCATCTGCAAACTTCAGGAGCTTGACAGAGGGGTCCTTGGCGATGCAGTCATTGGTGTAGAGGGAGAAGAGTAGTGGGGAGAGCACATATCCCTGGGGGGCACCAGTGCTGATTGTACAGGTGCTAGAAGTGAGTTTCCCCTGTCTCACAAGCGCTGCCTGTCTGTCAGAAAGCTGGTAATCCACTGACAGATAGACATGGGAACAGAGAGTTGGTGTAATTTATTCTGGAGTATAGCTGGGATGATGGTGTTGAAAACTGAACTGAAGTCCACAAAAAGGATCCTTGCATATGTCCCTGGTCTGTCCAAATGTTGCAGGATATGATGCAATCCTATGTTGACTGCATCATCCACAGACCTGTTTGCTCTAAGCAAATTGAAGGGGATCTAGAAAGGGTCCAGTGATGTTCTTCAGGTGGGCCAACACCAGTCTTTCAAATGATTTCATGACCACAGCCATCAGGGCGACAGGTCTGTAGTCATTAAGTCCTGTGATTTTTGGTTTCTTTGGGACAGGAATAATGATTGAGCGTTTGAAGCAGCATGGGACTTCACACTGCTCCAGTGATATATTGAAGATCTGTGTGAAGATGGGGGCCAGCTGGTTAGCACAGGATCGAAGACACACTGGTGAGACGCCATCTGGGCCTGAAGCCTTCCTCGTCTTTTGTTTCCAAAAGCCGCGGCTCACATCATCTTCACAGATCTTTAGTGCAGGTTGAGTAGCAGGAGGGGGGAGGAGAGGGGCTGCAGGAGGTATTGGTGTTTGTGTGAAGTGAAGGTCAGAGTGGGTGTGGGGTGTGAGATTGGGCCTTTCAAATCTGCAGTAGAACACATTCAGGTCATCAGCCAGTTGTTTGTTCCCTACAGGGTTGGGGGTAGGAGTCCTGTAATTTGTGAGTTGTTTCATGCCACTCCACACTGATGCATGTTCGTTAGCTGAAAACTTGTTTTTCAGCTTCTCAGAGTATCTTCTTTTAGCCACTCTGATTTCCCTGTTCAGTGTGTTCCTGGTCTGATTGTACAAGATTTATCCCCACCCCTGTAAACATCCTCTTTGGCCTGATGAAGCTGCCTGAGCTCTGCTATAAACCATGGTTTGTCATTGTTGAATTGTAAATAAGCCCTAGTAGGAATGCACATATCCTCACAGAAACTGATATATGATGTAACAGTATCTGTGAGCCCGTCCAGGTCTGTGGCTGCAGCCTCAAAAACACTCCAATCCGTGCAATCGAAGCAGGCTTGTAGTTCCCGCTCTGCCTCATTGGTCCATATCTTTACAGTTCTTACTACTGGCTTGGTTGATTTTAATTTCTGCCTGTAGGTTGGAAGAAGGTGAACCAGACAGTGATCAGAGAGTCCCAAAGCTGCTCTAGGGATAGAGCGATATGCATCCTTTATTGTTGTGTAACAATGATCCAGTATGTTCCTGTCTCTGGTGGGGCATGTTATGTGCTGTTTGTATTTGGGCAGTTCACGTATGAGATTTGCTTTGTTAAAATCCCCAAGAATAATAATAACTGAGTCTGGGTATTGTTGTTCCATGTCAAACACACATTTGGTGCGATATACACACTTACTAGAATAAACAAGGAAAACTCCCTTGGCAAGTAGAAAGGCTTATAGTTAATAAAGAGCGCTTCCAGATTAGGACAGCACATCCTCTTTAACGTTGTTACATCTGTACACCAACTTTCATTTATATAAAAGCATGTTCCACCGCCTCTCATTTTCCCCCTTAACTCCGTGATGCGATCTGCTCTGAACAGCTGGAAGCCCAGCAGATGTAACATGCTGTCCGGAATGGCTTCACTCAGCCAGGTTTCTATGAAGCATAAGGCAGCAGAGGTTGAAAAGTCCTTGTTTGTGCGGGTGAGGAGATGTAGTTCATCCGTTTTGTTAGGAAGAGAGCGAAGATTCGCTAAGTGAATACTCGGCAGTGCTGTTTGAACTCCGCACCGACGGAGTTTGTCCAGTGCACCGGCTCGTCTCCCTCGCCTGCGTCTCTTGAACAGCAGAGCTGCGCCTCCAACTAAAATGTCTAGCAAAACATCTGAATATTCGAAAACCGGGAAAAGATTGTCTGGTATATGCTGTCGAATGTTCAGCAGTTCGTCTCTGTTAAAACCGACTGGAAAAAGATTACTAAACACAGGATAAACAAACAAAAACAACAAAAGAATTGAGGAGCTCCACACCGAGGCAGCCATCCAAGGTGCCATCATGATGATTGCATATATAGTTTTTGCGTCTCTGAAGCACGACATTGGGCACTCGTGATTACGCGCATATTTGCGCTTTTTATCCAAAAGTGGATCAGTGAGCAACACAACTGTTCCAAAGCAGCATACCACTTCATTTGCTGACTTCGAAGACTGTGAGTCATTCAAAGTCAGCAAATGAAGTGGTATGCCACTTTGGAACAGTTGTGTTCCAAAAATGCTTTTGAGGGTCTGTTTGAAACTTGCCGCTCACACATGACGATTCTTTATCATGTTGCCATGTGCCAGTTCTTTTCTTCTCCAAATGACATGTGTGGAATCACATCTGGCTTGCGGAGTGAAAAATCTCTTGCCATTTGACAGGTGACATCACTATTTCTCCTCAAAAGCCTCACATTGGACAACCTATGCATTCATCTTGCAGGCTGTGAGATAACAGAGGCCTTTGAATAGTACTAACGCTATCTGATGGCTCTACCTGGCTGTTTTTCTACCTTTTCTAGCTGTACATGACAGTTTTAAAATGGCACTGTCTCATCCACAACAAAATGGCTTTGATTGGGGCCTTGTCTACTTCTGATTTGAGTGTTTCGTCGTGATACCCCTTGAGCATTTTGCGGAAGCAGGTCTCCATACTGGTACTTTCTAAGAGCTGCAAGTATGCACGAATAGCTGCCGGTAGTGTGACAATATTTTTGCATTATTGCCAGTATGGCACACTTTGAGCACTGGCTATATGATGATATAAAAATATCTGGGTTTGTGATATTTCACTTGTACCTATAGTCCTGGAGTTTTTAAGGTAAACATATTTGGCATGCTGTCCAAATATAATAATGATGTTTCATGACATCGAATAGGGCTGCACAAACATATTGAATAAATCGCGGTATGCATATCGCGTATTGCATGGGCATGCATATCACGTATTGCAACAGAATGATTTTAGTATAGTAACATTCAAGGTGATGCGGATAGCAGAGAATAGACGTGCAATTTCACTTGGTATGTGTGTGTTTAGTGTACATAGGCTCTGATCCTGTGAGTGCTGCTCTGCGCTCGAGATTTTCAACAATCTCTTTCTCCATTGTCATTTAAACATAAACAGACTGGGTTTTACATGAGAGAAGACACATTTCAGTCAGTTGTTTTCACTGTATCTCTCAACATACCCTCAGATGTTCATTCGTGTTTTGTTTTTTCCATACTATAAGTTGGAGAGAGAGAGAGCGTTGTGCCCTGCTCTGTTTGAATGGCCAGCTACTGCAGTCTGTCACACGCACCATTAAAGAGCATGAATACAATATTTATTGTTTGAATTTCAAGATACAAATGACATAATTTGAAAGCTGAGACTAAAATCATGGCCAAAATCTACTTCTGAGTAAAATTATCTAGTGTGTCACAATTTGTGTTTGTGTGGAGGTAATAATGAGACCAGACACCAGTATATAAACTCAGGGTGCTTTCATACTAGCACTTTTGGTGCGCACCCGTGGTCGAATGATGTCAAAAGTTTGTTTGGATAGTGTGAATGCTGTTTTCTGAATTCGGGTGCGCACCCGCGAACCGCAACCGGGTCCGCTTGAAAAGGTGCATCCGCAGGCTCAAAGCAGACAAACGCTAATATTCATCACATCATTGCACATTCAATGCATCCGCGACAGACAAAAACAAATGTTTTCTGAGCATGGCAAGTTTTCGAGGAAAATCCAAAGAGAGAAAGTTTTATATTTCACTTAACACAGTGACAACTTCTTGAGTTGTTACCTAGATACAATGGTAAACAGCTGCAGCTTGTATGCACGTTGATGACATAATCGGACAGCGCTTTGGACCCAAATAATATGATGTGAACACAGATCAGCACGGGCAGCAGTAGGGGGAGTAAATGAACTCTGGTTCGGTCCAAGCAATCGAACCAAGAGTGAAAGCACCCTCAAACTTGGCCTGTTTATTGGCTGCTGTGGATCTGTGTGGATTTATCAAAGGATGGGTTTCAAATAATGGATTTTCTCATAAAATCATTCCTCTCAGTCGCAAATTCAGCATGCACTGACAGGAAGAACATTAAACCAAAGCAGAAAGCGAATGTCTATGGCTTTTGGTCATAATTTTTCAAAATAAAAGTACCACATTGAATTAACTAATTTTGAAATTAATACGAACATGAATTACAGTGTAAAAATAAAAGAAAATATTTTACAACACAGATTTGTTTAGGATATCCCACAATATTGTGAAATTAACTTTATTTTCATATGCTTTTACAAAAAATAAAATAAATTAATACAAATTTTAATATCTGCTACATAGCTAATGGTAAAATGTTACATATTATACACAGTCTATATGCAATTTGAAACCAATGACAGCTATGTTTGTAATATCTGGGATTGATGGTCCTTTTTTATTCCAATAAATGTCAGTTTATTTGAGCGGTGGGGGATCTCATGTGCCACATGCTCTGATGACATCATCATAGGATTATCATATCGCATATCGCATTTTCTAACAACTTATCTCATGTCATATTTTCCTTCCATATCATGCAGCCCTAATATGGAATATGATGATGAACTTTATTTGACAGTAGTAGTTGATGCTTGGGGTCTTTACTGCATTCTTCAGGAATCACTGTAGTATATTTCCAGTCCTCACCACTCAGAGGGCCCGTAATGAGAGAGTGCCTCTTTCATCTCCAGTTCAAGACATGATGAAAGACTAGTCCAGCAAAAATATCATTATGTGCATACACACTTATTCCCAATCTTATGCTGGTAACCAGCTGGATCCATTCTCAACTTGAATTGTTTTTGTTTTGTCTGAATCAAGAAAAGTATATCTGAAACATGTAATCATGTGTTTTGAGGAAGGCAAGGGATATTTTGTTGACAGGATGTCATGTTTGAAGCATCTGAAAGGTATTTTGGAGGATTGTTGAAGGTAACGTGTGTAATTTCTCCACCAATAGCGTCATCAAGTGAAATTGAAAAATTATTGATTATTTTACCAGAATGAATGAATATCCCCCCATTTTTCATTGGTCAGTGAAACAGATAGTCCCACCCCAAAGTCATGCTATTTGTTTAGCCAATATTCCTATGTCAGGCAGGTGCAGTCATTGCTCAAACAAACAGAGTAATAGACCCTTTTCACACTTCCGGGTTTTGGAATGCAGATGTAAACGATTGCAGGGTAAACGGGAGTGAATGGGAGTGAATTGGAGACAACACCAAATATAATTTTTGCTTACCCATTTGCTCCAACATCAAAAGAAAAATGCCACTATTACATTTCCTGAACTTCCCAAATAAAGACAAAAATGGAGAGTGATGGATTACGACGGTCGAAATAGAGATGGCAAATTTACTGTCACTCTCTCTGCAGCTGTATTAGAAACCGCATCACATCTGTGGTAACTTGTTTTTAAAAAATAATTCCAGGGTAATATAATACAAAGTTATAAATTTACACTTAATAATAAAAAAATTGCAAATATACAAAAGTTTGCTAGGTTTTCGCTGCTTAATAAGGTGGAAACGCATCATCACAGTTTCTGAAAAGGGCCCATAATCGCACCACCGAGAATTTATACTCTTTGACTGAGTCAGCCTATGAATGTCTTACTTATGGTTTATTCTCCATATTAAGCTTGAATAAGAGAAAGTAATATAAAGGTGCACTCAGTAACTTTTGTTTGTGTCATCTTGGACTTACACTGACACCTAGGGGCTTGGATGCAGCATCATTTAAAATCAATAGTTTTCAGTTTCAGTTGCCATTGTAGAAATGTAGTATTCACAGTCAGCGATGATTATTTTAAACATTGAGTGAAAGTGTCAAATAACAGGATAGTTACTAAGGTTAAGGGTGTAGTATTTGGTTGGTCATGTGATTCTAACATGGCAGCCCACATGTGCGGAGCCTCTACATGTAGAATAAAACAGCTTTTATAAGGTTACTGATATAACTTTAATTAGATAAATTACAATTCATGTCTTTAGGAGTTAAACTTTTTAATGAGAAAACTGAGTGCTCCTTTAAGGTAGAAATGTGTTATTTTTTTTTTTTTTTTTTTGGATGTTACTTTAACATCAATCGTAAATAATTTGCTTGAGTTCCAGTGCTGGCTGTAGGCATGGGCAGGGGTGGGCTGAGCCCACCCAAATGTGAGTCTTGCCCACCCAATCAAACATTTGGGAAACACGTTTAAAAAAAAAAAAAATTATAATTTGTGTATTGGTTAAAAGCAATATGGGGGCAAGCTATGTGCTGCAAACATTGAGGGTGGGCTATAGAAGTGTCTGCTGCAAACCAGAGAGTCAGAGATGTCATGCGAGTGAGAATGGTAATAGGAGTTATTTGTGTGCAATTAATAGGTTTTTAGTGCCCATAAATAAGCCTGGTGATGTCTCTAGCAGTGACCATGTGGCTGCTGTTAATGCACCACAGGCTCCCTCTTATCAAATATCTCCCTCCACCTCAGCTCCCCAAAATCGCATTGCAGTTGTTCGTGAATTATAAAGTAGATGTCTGTGAATGGCTTTTTCTGACCCGCTCCCTCAAAAAAGATGTCATATTTTGTCCCGCTCCTACCCGCAACTTTCACGATTGTCCCACTCCTGCCCGCAAAAGCCCACAGGTAGAGGACTATGCACATTTTTTAGTCCCGCTCCCCTAAGATTCTGTACTGCTCCGGTATCATAGGCTATTTATTTACAATTCCCACCTGAAAAAAACAGAAAAAAAACATGTTTTGTTAACACCCTAACATTGCCAAATATCTAATTGACCTTTGGTTGGTTTCAAAGTTTTGTTTGTAGCCTAACTTTCTTTAATAAAGCACTAACATCCATAGCACTAAGGTACTTCCCACCGCATGGAGCATGAGGAAGAATTTGTATGAATTAGTCACAAACCCTGCTCTCTCTATTATAAAGCACCATCCCTGCCAATATTAGCTGATGGTACCTTAAGTGATCATGGCTGGATATAGTGTTTTTTTGTGATGCATGCTTCTGTGTCCCCTGTTGTTATTTCGGTGTCGCTGAGAGATGCTGTCTTTCTCCTCTCTTTTATTTACATATTTTTACAGTGCTGTGATAGTTTGTTGTTTATTGTTTGTCATTGCACTTTCTGTCGTGATAAATAGGACCCAGACGCAGGAGTAAAAATATAACAATATTTAATAAATGAGAAGCACAAACAATGGATCAGTCCAGAGATGAGGTGGGAGAAGATGATAGTGAAGGACAGAGTAGAGGTAATCTTCCAATGTGTGTAATGGCAGCGACTGGAGCAGAGAGAAACACAAGTGAGTGATCCGGTGAATGGAGGAGATGGAAATGTCTGGAGCACAGGAAAAAAGGCAAAAATATCCAAACTAGAGAAAAGAGAAAGGCGTAAGGAACACGAGTAAACATGGCACATAACACGAGAACAATCCGATACTGAACTCACACAAAAGGGCTGCTTATAAGGGAAAGAGAAGATAGTGTGCAGGTGCTGAGCTAATCAAGCAGAGGCTGGTAATGTGTTGCTGGGCAACGCTACCACATGATTAACCCCACACTTGCAACAACACGAGGGAGACACACAGAAACAAACCGACAAAATGAATCCTCCCATGACAGTACCTCCCCCCTACGCGTGCCTCTCGGCACGCTCAGGACGGGTGACCTGCTGCTGATGGAACCTGTCAATGAGAGAATGTTCAGGTATGTCCTGGGCCGGGACCCAACTCCTCTCCTCTGGACCGTAACCTTCCCAATCCACCAGGTACTGGAAACCACATCCCCTCCATCTGGAATCCAGAATACGCTTGACCGAATAAGCGGGTTCCCCGTCTATGAGACACGGTGGTGGGGGAACAAGAGCAGGTGGATTAATGGGAGAATGAATGACCGGTTTAATTTTGGAAACGTGGAAAGTGGGGTGAACCCTCCTGTACGCTGGGGGTAATTTGAGATGAATTGCTGCTGGACTAATGATCTTGGTAACAGTAAAAGGGCTAATAAATTTGGGAGTGAGTTTATTGGAAATAGAACGCACAGGAATATTCTTAGAAGAAAGCCACACTTTTTGACCTACAACATACACAGGAGGCTTAGACCGGTGGCGATCGTCTTGGGCCTTAGTGCGTCGTGCCACCTGGATGAGAGTCCGTCTGGCTCTGATCCAAGTGTGACGACTCCTCTGGATGAACGTATGTGTGGAGGGGACCATGACTTTGGGTTCCAGTGTTGAAAACAAAGGTGGTTGGTAGCCTAAACTAACCTGAAATGGAGAAAGGCCCGTGGATGATACTGGCAAAGAGTTGTGTGCGTACTCCACCCACATGAGCTGCTGGCTCCAAGACATGGGTTGTGAGAGACCACACACCGTAAAGCTCTCTCTAGATCCTGTTAAGCCCGCTCGGCCTGTCCATTGCTCTGGGGATGAAAACCAGAAGCAAGACTAACTGTAGCCCCCAGAAGTTTACAAAACACTTTCCAAAATTTGGAAACAAATTGGGGCCCCCTGTCGGAGACCATGTCAATTGGGAGGCCATGGATTCGAAAGACATGATCAATGACAGCAACCGCTGTCTCTCTAGCTGAGGGTACTTTGGGTAGAGGGATGAAATGCGCTACCTTCGAGAATCTGTCCACCACGTTCAAGACGACCATGAACGCTTGTGAGAGGAGGAGGGTGGTAACAAAATCAAGGGCTATGTGGGACCAGGGTCTCAAAGGCGCCAACAGTGGTTGGAGGAGTTCAGCTGGAGGGGTACAGGAAGACTTAGAAACAGCACAGAGCAGGAACCAACAAATAGGTGAACATCACGGGCCATGGATGGCCACCAAAACCTCTGCTTGACTAGTGCTAGGGTACGCCCAACTCAAGGGTGGCAGGCTAACTTGGATGAATGGCCCCAATGGATAACGTCTGAGCGGACTGATTCCAGCATGAACAACCGACTCGGTGGGGTTTTAGACGGGGACGTTACCCCTTGTATGGCTGTGCGGACCTTCGACTCAATCTCCCAAGAAACCACCACTAGTACCATTTCAGAAGGAATGATGGAATCTGGGGAGGTCGGTCGCTCGGAACGATCAAAAATACGAGACAGGGCGTCCGGTTTGATGTTCTTGGAACCTGGACGGTAAGAGATAGTAAAGTCAAAACGACTGAAAAAAAGAGCCCACCAAGGTACCCCATACCCCTCTAACCAATAGCACCATTCCGCCAAGGCTAATTTGATAACCAGCAGCTCACGATTGCCAGTATCATAATTTCGTTCAGTGGGAGAAAGACGATGGGAGTAGAAAGCGCACGGATGCATCTTGACATCAGAGGGACTTCGTTGAGAGAGTACCGCACCTACCCCCACATCTGATGTGTCCACCTCTACCAAAAACTGAAGAGAAGGATTGGGATTGATGAGAATAGGGGCCGAAACAAAGTGGCCTTTGAGTTTGGTGAAGGCTAATTCGGCCACCTGAGACCACTGAAACTCAGTCTTGGCAGAGGTAAGACAAGTCAGAGGCGCGGCTAGTTGGCTGTAAATTGTGAAAAAAACACTGGTAGAAATTGCCGAAACCCAGGAATCTCTGCAGGGCCTTGCGAGAATCCAGGGTTGGCCAGTCCACCACAGCCTTAACCTTGGCTGGATCTACCTGAATTCCCTCCGGTGACACAATAAATCCCAGAAAATGTACTGATTGGGAGTGGAACTCGCACTTCTCAGCCTTGACATACAGCCCATTCTCTGGCAGCCGTTGGAGCACTCACCTGATGTGCTGAACATGTTCCTGGAGAGAATGGGGAAAAAAAATCAAAATGTCATCCAGGTAGACAAAAATAAACGGATCAACCATATCTCTCAGCACATCATTAACGAGAGCCTGGAAGACTACAGGGGCATTGGCTAGACCAAAAGGCATCACCAAGTATTCAAAGTGTCCCCTAGGTGTGTTAAAAGCAGTCTTCCACTCGTCGCCCTCCCTTATGCGGACCAAATGATAGGTGTTGCGAAGATCCAATTTCGTGAAAAAATTAGCTCCCTGCAGACGCTCAATCGCCAAGGACATCAACGGCAAAGGGTGAGTATTCTTCACCGTGATGTCGTTCAGCTTACGATAGTCAATACAGGGACAAAGGGAACCATCCTTTTCCACGAAAAAGAACCCAAATGCCAGCAGGGGAAGAAGAGGGCCTAATGATCTTAGCTGCCAGAGAATCAGAAATTTCTCCATGGCCTCCCTCTCAGGAGCTGAGAGCGAGTATAAACCACCCTTAGGGGGACACGTACCTGACTTAAGCTCAATAACACAATTGTAGGGATGATCCGGAGGAAGAGAAGCAGCACAGGACTTACTGAACACCTCTCTCAGGTCATGGTATTCCACAGGAACATGGGAAACATCCACTGGCTCATCCTGCAACACATAACAAGACACAGTGGAAGGAGCAGACAAAAGACAAGCAGAATGACAGTAAGTGCTCCAAGCCAATATCTTGTCTTTGGACCAGTTGATGTGGGGATTGTGTGAGGATAACCAGGAGTGACCTAAGACGACTGGAGCCAGGGGAGAGTCTATAACATAGACTGGAATCTTGTGCTTGAGTGTGGAAGTAGGAATCTTGAGAGATTTGACCAGGGATGCATCGATGAGATTGGATTCTGCTTCAGAGTCCACCAGGGCGTGACATGAAGGGAATCCCACTGCAGCTGTACCGGGAGGAGAGTAGAAGAATAGGGTTTGCGTAGAGAAGATCCACCCACCAGTAACCTCTGGACTACTGGTTGGCTCTCTCTTTTAACGGGCAGAAACGTAACATATGACCAGCAGCTCCACAATACAGACAGAGATCATGAGTGCGTCGTCGATCCCTCTCCTCCCAGGTCAACCGAACTCTGCCCACCAGTATGGGTTCTCCTTCTGATGACCGGCTGATCGCACCTTGGAGACTGGTACTCCTCGGTGGTGGAGAGATGCTGGGAGTGTGCTCTGGACAAGAAGCTAGTGCCAAGCGTGAGTGACATTGAAGACATGAGTCCACTCGAATGGCGAGGTCAACCAACTCATCGAAGGTCTTGGGTAAGTCCAGAGTGTAAACTTTGTCCTTGATGCGATCAGCCAACCCATGCAGGAATAAGTCCCACTGCGCCTCCTCATTCCAGTTACAGCTGGCTGCCAATGTGCGAAACTCTATGGAATAATCAGAGACAGACAGAGTACCTTGTCATAGTTCTGCTAATACTCGGGCAGCCTCTCTGCCGTGTGCCGAACGGTCGAAGAACTTCAATTGCTCACTGGAAAATGACTGGAATGAGGAGCAACAAGAATGTCTCTGATCCCACACCACCGTTCCCCAGAGGCATGCTCGGCCCGACAGTAATGAGATAACATAAACCACCTTGGAACCTTCGGTAGGAAAAGCAGATGGCTGCAAAGCAAAAGCTAGAGAACACTGAGACAGAAATGCTCTGCAGTATTTCGGCTCACCCGAATAGCTTGCTGGTGGGTTGATGCGTGGTTCAGATCGAAGAGTGGGTGGGATCGCTGGCTCTGAAGACGTTGTAGGTGGCGGTGTGGGTGCAGGGGACTCACTGGGTGCTGGAATCTGTTGGAAGAGGGATGAGAGCTCCTGGTGGTTTTAGCCAATTCCTCCTGTTGGGTGATACGTGATTCCTGGTTGGAAAGAAACTGTTGAATCTGAGCAAGTCCTGCTGGGTCCATCTTGATCGGATCTTTATGTCATGATAAATAGGACCCAGACGCAGGAGTAAAAATATAACAATGTTTAATAAATGAGAAGTAGCACAAACAATGGATCAGTCCAGAGATGAGAAGATGATAGTGAAGGACTCTAACAACGACAGCTGCAGCGGGGAGAGAGTAGAGGTAATATTCCAATGTGTGTAATGGCAGCGACTGGAGCAGAGAGAAACACAGGTGAGTGGTCTGGTGAATGGAGGAGATGGAAATGGCTGAAGCACAGAAAAAAGGCAAAAATATCCAAACTAAAGAAAACAAGAGAAAGGCATAAGAAACACGAGTAAACATGGCACATAACACGAGAACGATCTGATACTGAACTCACACAAAAGGGCTGCTTATAAGGGAAAGAGAAGATAGTGTGCAGGTGCTGAACTAATCAAGCAGCGGCTGATAATGAGTGTTGCTGGGCAACGCTACCGCGTGATTAACCCCGCACCTGCAACAACATGAGAGAGACACACAGAAACAAACCGACAGAATGAATCCTCCCATGACACTTTCAACTACTCTGTTTTTGCCATGAAAATAACCTTTGGCGCTGGCATTATTTTCCATCCATCCATCCATCCATCCAAATTCCTGTATATTTACCTTAATAACTTTACACATTTTTAATTCAGTGGCCAAACTCAGTAACTACAACACTGAAACTGAGAAAAATGGATTTAATTATTTTGATGTGGATTTTGTAATTACTGAATTTTCACACAATGGTTCTCTGAATTTCAGCATATAGGCCCTTTCCCACCAACAGTCCTGGTAATTTTTCTTTTGTAACTTTCTAGATGAGAACTCATACAAGGAACGGAACACCCGAGGATACTTTTCCCCTGTTGCATTCGCATTCACATAGTTACCACCACCGTAGTGACGTAAGTTAGTATCGACCATTTTTCTTCTGCCGTGGTTGAAACGCACGAGTCAATAGCAACAACACTGAAATCAACAACACAGATGGAGGACGCCAGGATCAGAGTTAAATTTTTGTTAAGGCTGTTTTACACGAGCTTGGGCTGCATCCGAAAACATACGCAGCTGCCCAATCAGTTAATGGTTTAAATGGAAGCGTTTTTGGATGAATGGAACTCTTACTGGTCTCTTAACAGTTTAAAAAGCACCTTATTTCATCCTACCTCCTTATACAGTCCCCTGAAGGCGGCATTTTCCTTGATGTTACAGTTTAAACTGGGCGCGAAAGCTGTGCGTGTGGAGCTCCGTGCTGCTGCAGCCGCTGTGAGAGAAGAGCCACGCAGCATGAGCTGAATTTAGTGGACAACATGTTGAAAGCACTATAAACCTATTTATCAACATGATCTTTTACAATAAAGGCTTTTATGTTTTAATATTATTAATGTCTGTCATCCCAGTAAAAGAATCAATGTAGTAATCCACAAATCACTTTGTTTTCTATATAGTCACACAGTACAAACATTATAGATGCGATGAAAACTAAAAGCATGTCTCCCGATGAAGTCACACACACACACTCACACACGTGAAACGGGTGATCCTCTTTGTATACTTTGTTGGTTTTATTTTATTTCTGTTAAGGGAATTGTAAAATCCTCTGAGTAGCAGGCTAGCGGCTAGTTGTTTACTAATGGCAGCTGTGGACTCCTCTCCTTTGTCATTACTTTGTGTGTCATAGGTTTTTGACCAATCACAGACTGCAACACCTCCCACAGTCTCCCACAGTCCCTATACACCCCCAAAGTACCTACTCCAGAGTAAGAGCTAAAAATCCCCCAAAAATGGTTCAGAGGAGCTATAGTTCCTTAGTGCGAAAGTGATGAAAGTACTAGTCCCGGGGAAAAGTCCTTAAAACTGGCTTTAGTACCTGCAGTGGGAAAGGGCCTAATGAGTCAAACTCATCAAACTCATCTGTCATTTTGACCATTTTCAGTCATAACTCAATTTTGCCTTTTGCCTTCGTAGGGCAGTATAATTGCTTAGTGCATTAACCATAAAGTCAAACAGATAGAATCATCATCATTTAATATTATATTATTACGTCTTTAAGCAGTTCCCATATGTGTCAAATTTTAGGATCTTATATGTTATTGATCTCTCCATCTAATATATTTCCTTCCACTCCGTCCTTGTTTTCCTCCTTGATATTTTTCTCCACTCCATTCATTCGTGGGGAGTCTGATATGTCTTTGTAATTTGCTTTAAGGCTGTAATTCTAATTACTCTGAAAGTGTATTGCTTTATTTTATTTCTTAGTAATGGAGGTTGTATACCAAAAATAAGGTTGTCAGGGCCCACTTCATTCTTATGTTTATATACAATGTTTATATGTTTATGTTTTCAATATATTTTTAATATGGGGAATAAGTGCAAAATATAATTATATTGGGCCTTATGATCTCAACAATTTCACCCACCAATGCCCACCTATGATATCTCCCAGACCACCCTGGCAGGAGCTGGGCCTCTTGAGTTCCCGAACAGATAGCTTCTCCCATAAGATACAGATGATGACCATATCAATGTTACAAATTAAAGGCAACAGAACTTTCCGGAGGCAGCACTGTTACATTTGCCTGTTGCTATGGTCACAAGGTACCCCTCCTCCTCACATGACAGCTACACTAGATCACACATGTTGGTGGCTGTGGTGTATTTGATAGTAAACATTGACCTCCTGCTGCTCATTATCAGGTTATGTAAGACCAGAGGTGAGAAGATGGAAGAGTAACAAGCAGGTGGTCTTAGGATGTCTTAATGGTCAGGCATGTGTGACTAATGTTGGATGCCAGTGCTTGGTCCAGAGGCTGGAAATCAATTTCTTTTGTTTTCCTACAATTTTAATTATAATGTAATAATTATAATTTATCACACATTTGCACATATACAGTGAATTTTTTTTTTTTTTTCACATATCCCAGCTAAGCTGGGGTCAGAGTGCAGGGTCAGCCATGATATGGCACCCCTGGAGCAGATAGGGTCAAGAGCCTTGCTCAAGGGCCCAACAGTGGCATCTTGGCAGTGCTGGGGCTTGAACCCCCAACCTTCTGATCAGTAACCAAGAGCCTTAATCACTGAGCCACCACTGCCAACCAGAGGGGATTAACTGGCAAATACAGAGGGGATGCTGTCTTTGAGGGCTAAAGCTGTTTTATCTGTACCTCAGTCTCAAAGTCTGTCAGTTTAACCCCCCTGATAAATTCTTGGTTCATTCCTTACCTCCTATGCAAGCTAAAGGTTTCTTTTCAGCATTAGTTCTCAATTGGTTTTGGTTCAGAAGCCCAATTTTACAAATGCAGAACTTTTCCTTCTGAACGAACTAAAGCATCCATGCTCTCTGCAATTAGAACAGACCGTCTGCCCATTTTTGGGAGGTGACCCACCAATTTTTATGAAAGAAAGTATTGGAAATGAGCAAGACCACACACCACCCATAACTAGTGTGAGAATCAAGACGTTGACATATGCAAGCAAAGATTAGCTCTCTCAAACTACAGCAAAGCTCAGCCATGCTAAATACTCCACAGCCAGTCATTCCAATCACTCCTGGACTTCATGACCTCACTTTGTTAGCACTAATAGTTGCCTGAAGACAATTAATCAATCACTTAGCCATGCAGTATTGTAAGTAGTGTTGTAGTAGAGACCAGGGTCGAGTCAGAGTCAAGACCAAGATCGGAGAGTGCCAAGTCTGAGTTAATGTCAAGACTAGAAGAGGCTCAGTCTGAGACAAGACTCATATAGACCTTATGCTATCTCAATGAATGTGTTAAATGTACAGTGTAAACAACTAAACTGACCCTAAGATTATCATATATCAAATATACCTCATATATAATTTACTTATGTTGGTTTGAACAGTATTACCAGTTGAGATTAAAAATGAAATAAATTCCACATCCTAGATTAATTGAACACAATTTAAAAAAAATTGACGTATGATAGAATACAAAAATACATATGATAGAATATGTTAGTTGAAAAAATTATATTTTGTTCATGTTGTATTTGATGTACTGAATTGAACTTTGGCACATTTTAATCCATATTTATAGACCAAGGAGAGGAAGTTGTCATGACCAAACTCTCAAACATTTGGTATCTTTGAAAAGCCCAGGGAGTCCTCTGATAATACCCCAAGATTTACCACTGTAGCATGTATGGACTAAGAAAGCCAAAATAACAAATGTCCTAAACAAAAATTAATTGCTGGGCCTCAGGAGGATAATGACTTTTAAAGCATAATGTATCAGATATGATACATAATTTTTTTTTTTTTTTTTTTTTACTATTTCATTTTGTAGTTTGTCTAATGGTACTAAAAACAGTTTAATGTAAAAAAAAAAAAAAAAAAAAAAAAATTTGAATGTTATGACAATTCTTTAATACGTCAGGCTTTACAGGGTTAACAGCTAAAGCAGGGAATAATTACTTTTCAAAAATCTGAGAGAGATCACCTTGTTACCCAAATGTACACCAGGCTCCAGATAACCTCTTTTATCATAGCCATTTATAATAAAAATTTAAATGTTACATCTATGATGTGTTATTGATATAAAGTAAATCTTTAAATATTACTGGAACTAAAACTAAAAAGGACCCACTAACTTTAGTCTCAGCCACAGATAATCTCAAAGAGCAGAATTATTTTTTGCTTTTAACACTATGTACTTTAAAACGTGATTAAAAACCACTCCTTTTGTCCCTTTCAGCTTTCCTTAGTTAAATTAGTTAAAATAGTTTAGAAGTTAGCAGGCTGTGAAAAAATAGTTTCTTGTGAGGAAAAAATCATTTCTGGATATGCTCAAGTTTGGGAGGTTCATGGCACTGCATCATAATTAATGAGTTTTTCAAAAACCGCTAATGTCCTGGCTCGTGTTTAAAACTTGTTAATTTCTTAGGTACATCTGTATATTAGGCTACTCTTGGTTTCTGTGGATCAAGTCAACACAGTTTTCAATATCTCACCAAGACAGGCATTATGACTGTTCTCACACACAGTCGCAGTGTCGAGTCACAAGTGCTCTTCATAATTGTGTGCTGGAAAGCAGCCGCCAAACAGCCCATTATAGTAAAGCAGGCTTTTTTTTTTTCTTCTTTTTTTTTTTTTTGAAGAGACTCAACTGGTCTCAGGGAAAAAGTCTGATTCCATACTTGTTCGTGTCCGAGTAGAGACCGGAGAAGGTCGGGTCCATGACAAGACCATGACCATAAAAATATGTTCTCGAGACCAAGTCCAAGTCCTGTCTTGAGTACTACAACACTTGTTCTAAGCCCTGTTTATCCTGCAGTGAATGTTAAATCTCATCTATACTAAAATGTGTGTCTTAACCAGCTGCAACGAGCAACAGGACATTTTATCGCTTGCTTAGTTTCCATTTCTGTAGCATTGTGATGGTAGCCCCACAGTGAAATCTCTTTGGTCCAAAATACTGCAGCACCTATCTGTATATTCAAAATCAAATGTTCTGATTGGTTGTGATTGTGCCACGTCGCACATCATTTTCACTTTCAGGGAGGACAGAAAAATGACTTGTCGCTGGAAACTTGTTACATCAAGCCTGGTTAGGACTTGGTGTTATGTTGTGTTCAGTATAAGTAATTCAAAAGAACAAAGTGAGCAAAGTAATCCACAATTTTTGTAGGGGGCAAAGCTGTCTTTGTATTTCCTCTTAATTATCCTTACTGGCATTGAAAGATTTTCTTGAAACTTTCCATAGCCATCTATGATAAATGGACACGCACCACTGGTGAGTTGAAAATGTGCTTGTGCGTCACCTGCAAGAGCAGTAGCTAATGATGATGAAATTGGAATGAATCAAGAGTCCTCATCCCTCCATCAGCAGTTGCTCCAGCTCACAATGAAACAAATGGTCCAGGACACCTCATTGCTCTCTGTCATTTCCCATTTCCTTTCTGGCACCTGCTCTCTATATATAGTAGTATATATAGTAGTCTAAAAATGTGTGTTCATTCATACCTGCTCAATAAATCTTTTCTCACTCATTCAGTACTTTGCCTCTCTAATACACTTGTATTTACTGGACTGTATCACTTTGCATCTCCATTTATATCGCTCTCATCTCCATCCAGCTGTATTGGCCTTGTTTATTTCATGCACAGTAATCTGCTGCTCTTTTCCCTTCAATGGTCCCCCCAACTCCATTCTCTCTCTCTCTCTCTCTCTCTCTCTCTCTCTGTCTCTCTCTCTCTCTCTCAATGACTCATGTCCTCTATGTAGAGGAGGCAGAGCAATTTGAGAGCATGATGAAATGAAATGGCTCTTTATCAGCTCTGCACACTTATTCTTGCTCTATCAGTTTGATGAGATGCCTATTGTGGACTCTCCAACCATACACCGCTTGCTCTGTCAAAATTATAATCAAGCACAGAAAAATAACTTGTTCTTTCTTCATGTTCTTGTACATACAGCACAGGATATGTCTTTCTGCTCAGATGTTACACAGCTCAGGAGGCTGAGATTTAATTAAGGGTTACTAATAACTGATATTTGTAATTTTTCCAGTGTTAAAATTCATTCTCGTATTCCATATTAATATGCAGAGGCAACTATCAGTAAGCCATTTGTAGGTTGATTTCACCTAAAAATGTAACTATGTGGCTCTGTCGTGCTGTAAAAACATTCCTCTGTTTGTTTGAGCGGCCCGTCAAGCATGACACAGCAACGATGGCTCAACCAATGGAGTCAGTTTTGGAGTTTTATTTTTGCAGTTCTATTGAGTGATGCTGGTGTCGCAGAAAATCTTCTTTTTTTTTTCTTCAGATGTTTCTCCTAATTTACTTTTGGTAAATGTGACAAATCGGACATAAAAATACAGCATGAGTATAGAGCTCTAAAACTGTATAAATGTGTATTACATAGCTTGGATAATTTGATTTTGGAGCAATTTGCTAAATTAAAATTCGTTCGTATTAAAATCTCTGATGTTTGCAGAATTTTGCAAATCCGAGCATACTTTATAACTTTGTTTGTGCTATCTCTTTTAAAAACTCTAGAGGAGACACATGTGAAATTACTGAGACTTTTATCTCAGGAGTCAAAATTGAGAAGCAGGAGATTTAAGAGAAAGTCTCCATTTGCTCAGGAAACGGGGAATGACAGAGAGCAATGATGGTGTCCTGGACCATTTGTTTAATTGTGAGCTGGAAAAAGCACTGATGGAGGGATGAGGACTCTCGATTCATGTGCTGTCACTTTTTCTCGTAACATAAAATTTGATATTTAAAGCAGCTCTATTTCATACAATAACAGTTTATAGTGAGCAGGAGCTGTCAAGATTCAAAAAGGACAAATACAATAAAACACTATTAAAGGTGCAGTATAAAGGCAGCATAAAAGTAGTTGTGCACTTTATTCAAGTTTTCTGGGGCCATACAGCAGCTTTGTGACAACACAGTCACATAATTTTATACAGTAGATATGTCAATAAAGAAAATAAATTCAAATTATATTCATCTTTTCTTTGAGACAGCACATAAACAAAAGGGTAAGCTGATTCAAACAGGCAAATTGCTAGCAGACACAGTGGTAGACTTGTATTGTGTGAATAATAAAAACAATTTATTTTTATTTTTTTTTTAAATAAGAACAGTCTTTATCACATTTAAAGCCTTTATTCAGAAAATTATTGTATTCACCGCCTTTACTATTTTAAAAGACCAAAGAGGACCATAATATTTGTGACCTAAAAACCCTGCGACCCCCACCCCCAAAATGGTTTGCCCCCCCTTGTTCAAGACATGGTTATGGCCTTGCTAGTTTGTACTTTTCCTATTCTGTGGAATCAGCATGGGTCGCGTTGTTCTTTATGTAATGTCGTTTAACCCCCGACCCCCTTGTTTTCTTGCCTCTCGCTGCTCTGAGTGTCCTTATGTTCGTTCTGTTCTTAATCACCTGTGTCAGATGTTCTGTCACTGAACTCATCCCAGTATTGGTTTTCGTTACCTCAGCAGTTAGAACTACCACTGTACACTCTCCTACTCATAAATATTCATCCACACATTTTTTAACACAGTCCGGACAGGTCTCTGCATCCTCTTAGCTAATTAGAGGAAGCTATTGGCATGACTGTGTGTCTCCAGGAAATACACTACCAGTCAAACGTTTTGAAACACTTACTCATTTTTTATTATAATTTTTAACCCCCTCACATTTAGAATAATAGTAAAGTCATCAAAACTATGAAATAACATAAATGGAACTATGGAAGTTATGTTGTGACTAAACAAACTCCAAAATAAATCAAAACTATGTTATATTTTAGCATCTTCAAAGTAGTCACCCTTTGCCTAGAATGTGCTCTTGACATTTTCTCAACCAACTTCTTGAGGTATCACCCTGGGATGCTTTTTAAACAGTATTGAAGGAGTTCCCATCTATGTTGGGCACTTATTGGCTGTTTTTCTTTATTATATGGTCTAAGTCATCAATTTCAAAAACTTTTATTTTTATTTTTTTTTATTACATTTTAGTTTTATAATTAAATAAATTAATATGGTGGCACAATTATATTTTTGTCTACAAAACTAATTTCAAACATTTAAGCATACGCCTTCAGATCTAAAGATTTTTAAGATCATGAGAAACATTTCAGTCAAGTGTTTCAAAACTTTTGACCGGTAGTGTATGTAGATTGAGAGGAGTTTACAGTATGAAGAAATATGCTTCAACTGCTCTAACAAGGGACAATGCATCTGAAAAAGATGATAAATAAATTATAACGCAAGTCAAGGCTATTGATTGAATACCAGAAACTGTGCGGTTGTTCATTACTCCTTGTGGTGTTTTCCATTCAATCAAATTGGAGTATCGTTCAATAAACTATTTGTTGACTGGCAGCTTTCTTTTGATAATTCTGAGAGTAAGCCTCACTGATTCCCTGGAGATTTATATGTTTGTCATTTTCATGTGAATGGAAAATGAAAAAGATTTTTTAAAGATTAGGTTAGCTTCATGCTTAGCTACTAATACAGAATGTTTGACAGATGAAGATCCCAATTCCCATTTCAGTGACTCATCCAGAGGATGTTTTTATTATATTTTATTTATACTTTTATTTTACCAGGTTAGTCTCTTGAGATTGCATATCTCTTTTACAAGAGAGTCTGGCCAAAATGGCAGCATAACGTGGTCACTACGCCACCACGAGGTCTTAGAGCGCATTGGGAATTGGGCATTCCAAATTGGGGAGAAAAGGGGAGAAAATAAAAAATAAATAAATAAAAAATAAATAAATAAAAGTGATGACTTTAAAAAGCTCATAAAATATCCCAAGCTATGCCGATAAATATCACATGGTTTACAGATTTCGCCAAGCCCATTTAAGAGTGATATGTCACCTTAATACTTATAATTTCCTCTGTGGCACTTTGTCACCTGAATGTTCAATAAACCGACAACCTTGCCACTTCTTACTCATCACTTAAAATATACAAACAGTATGTTTATGTTTAAACTCAATAAAATACAGAAACTCACCTTCCCCCAACCCGGTTTTACAAGGCGTGTCCCGGTATCCCAGCAATTCTCAAAATAAAACTAATTATGTCCGGGTTTCAGCTTTTAGGCTCACAGATTATTTCTTTAAAAATAAATATCCTCAATCTTTTAGCTATCATTGATTTTCTTATACTTTCATTCTAGTCTTTCAGGAAATCAGCTTAAAATGTATCTAGTTACCACATATGTATCTTGCTACAATGTATTTAGTTATCTAGTTAAGACCCAGTTTACATGGAGTAAAAAAAAAAAACAGTTTATTCCGGGAGTTTTGCAGAAAGCTGCATTCTGAAACGTCACGCTAGCACGGCCGTTTTCCATACTCCAATAAAGGGATTAAGAGAAAGTGATTTAACATCCTTAGGTTTCTGTTAGAGAAAGCAGTTTATGTGGCATGTAAACGCATAAGCAGCGTTCTTACAGGTTTTAGAGTGAGCATGTTCGTATGTGCTCATATGCGCTGGGGGAACCCCGGAGTATGACGTATTGTAAGAAAGGAAACTTCCCGAGCTATATGCATCACCAATTACACAGTGCATACAAATGCGGATGCTGGGAAGTTGTGTCTTAAGCAGCCTTCTTGCAATAAAACAGCTTTCTGGTGTCCATGTAAACGTGCTATAATTTGACATTCAATCTTCGCAGAAATTATTACTCCACCTCCTATGTAACGTCACATGTAGTTCTATATTGTTGAACCAACGTAGTTCAAACAAAGAATGTGCGACATGGGAAACAGTCGTGACTTGCTAGTTAATTTCTCTCACAATGCATCGAACTATGGTAGTTAAGCAGTGAGTGACGAAAACACAACCCTGTTTTGAGACTTCTGGTCACCCTATCTGACATGCAGGTGGTAATCACTGAACAGAGCTGTTCAGGTCGTAGTCCAAAAACCTGGAAGAGAATTTGCCATGGGTTCTCTCAGAATTTTCCTATGGGTTTTTATAGTGGGATTTTTCAATTTATGAGTAAAATAAGGTCTGTGGTAAACATACCACAAACGTTAATTTTGAAGTCGTATTAATTGCATACTTAAGAAAACACACACACACACACACACACACACACACACACAATGGCTTAAAAATTCACATTTGAGGTATGAAAGTGTGTAGTTTATGTTGTAGAATAAAACGTCCATGTATCGTCAAGTAATGTTTACCACATTCCTCATTTTACTCATAAGTTGAAAAACCCATAGGAAAATCCTGAGGGAACCCATGGCGAATTAGCCTTCCTGGTTCACCTATAAATTGACGTCACAGCTGAACAGCTCTGTATAATTTTGACTTATCCCTGACTTATGACTTTTTCTTTTATTAATAATCCATACAAGTGTGTTAGCATAAGTACGAGATTCATATTTCTGCTTACAAACCCCCTAGTACGTTCACCACATAGTGTCACCGTGATTTTGCCAAGTAAGATCTAATAGAAAACAACATTTCTATCTACCAATCACTGCCCTCTAATGTCATCAACATGTGCCTACCAACACCTCCGATATATATATATATATAAAAATAAAAAATAAATCCCTCCATTTTGACCCAGCTGACAAGAGTTAAGTTAATTGGTTCTCCAACCTCTCTTCTTAAGTAAAATTAATAATAATAATAATTTGTGTTTATATAGCGCCTTTCACAATACTCAAGGTCACTTCACAGAGAAGTAATATAAAATTAAAGCAAAACAAAACAAAACAAAACAAACAATCAATAAAAAATAATAAAAATAATCAATTAATAACCTGGTTTATCATAACACAAAGCAAAAAGGTGAGTTTGAGATGAGATTTGGCAGACAAGGAAGAAAGTTCATGGAGAGAGGGTGAAAGAGAATTCCAGAGGTGAGGGGCAACTACTGAAAAAGACCTGCCACCCATAGAAGACAACATACATTTAGGGATGGTGAGAAGATTAGCTTCAGAGGACCACAGAGTAAAAGAGGGTGAGAGTAAGAAGATAGTAATTCAGAAAGATAAAGCAGAGCAAGTTCATGTAGAGATTTAAAGGTTATGGTTAGAATTTTAAATTGAATGCAACAGGAAACAGGCAACCAGTGAAGCAGACATAGTATGGGAGTGATATGGTCAGATTTCTTTATTTGTGTGAGGACCCTCTATTGTACTGTACAGTAACCCTCCATTTAGGGATGTGCTCGAAGCCGAATACCTTATTCGGAAAGGCACGAATAATGACTTAAAAACTAATAATGGATTCATCCGAATAATATAAAAAATATTTGTATAACTGATTATCCAAGAGGCACAAGGATAAAGTGACATTTTAAATAAACATATCCAAAATGACAAAGAATTTATGAATCTGTGCAGCCAATATTTCGAAAGTGTAAACCTTATGAATGAAAATGTGCACGTTGTGATTTCAGATCGGATGGGCGCGGTCTTAACTTAATTTGCGGTCTCTGTTCATTCTGTGTGTCTGGAGCTTGTTAAGCATAACATAAAGATACAACATCATATACACTTTCCACTTCTTAAAATGTCTTTGTTAATGTATCACACGATTCCCATGTGATTCCCATGTATTCATTTATAGCCTAAACCTAATGCAATGTTAAATTCTTGACCTGAAGTGATAATTTCACATTGGAGCTCGTCTATCCGTCTTTTAAAGTTGACCAGATTTATATGCACATCAGCGATTAAGGAAATTATCTGGTTAAGACTTTATTCCGAAAAAAACTGAAAACTGAAACATGTTCAATCTTCTTCTTTAAACTGTGCCACCTCTGGTAAGGCGCTATATAAATGTGACATTATTATTATTTTTTTTGTTATTATTATTATTATTTAACTAAATAATGGTGTCTTATCATAAAAAATTCCTGATAGATTTACAGGACTTTCACCTGTTTGTAGGCTATATTGATTTAATTTTCATTTCTTTTAATGTTTGAATTTGTATTTATTATTCACTGCACAATGTGTGCTTGACATTTCACATTGACACCTCTTGCCTACAGAATAATGTTGTAATACATGCACAGACAAACAACAATTCTGTTTCATGCAGATATTATCAGAAATACCAGGAGAAACCACAGTTAAAAACATATTCCACAGTTAATGTAGCCTACAAATTCAGCTACACCTGGTAAGAAAAAAAAAAAGAAGAATAAAATATTTTTTTAAATAATAGTTCTATAATAATAATAATAATAATAATAATAATAATAATAATAACAACAATAATAATAATAATTCTTCTTCTAATTCTTCTTCTTCTTTTTCTTCTTCTTCTTATTATTATTATGAATAGGCATATACAAGGCATATTTTATTAATAGAAACTATAAATGCAAGAGTAACATTTCATAATGGGCATTTCGTTTGGTTTTGATGCATTTCCGTTTTAAGCCCCGGCCACACCCGGTTCTATCCGAATACAGAGACAGGTACAGATAATTTTGTCATAAAATTTGTCTAAAATGACATTCAATAAAATGATTAAGAGTGAATTTATCATGTAACAAACCAAAAGGGACGATTTTAGCTCACTGATCAATGCAGAACTCAATTAGACATTAGATCTGTGACTTGTCAAAGCAGATATAACTGACCCGTGATTGGTCCCTATCTCCATGTCCAACACCAGTGCTGCCTCTCCAATAAATTACTTTAATTAAGAACCTTTACAGATGCATGGGAGGGAACTGACTCTCTCTCTTTTTTCTCTTTCTCACACACACAATCTCACTTCATAAATAAGTGCAGGTGCTGAAAAGCTCTCCAGATCTGACCTTATCATTAGAGCTGACGAAGACATGAAAGGTCCCACTGTGTCTCTTTGTCTCTCCAAACCATTCTTCATTTGTTATTCGTTTCCCCCAAGGTAAAAAGTCCCACAATGACAAGCATTACATGGCTATAAATTCAACTGGCTGACATATCAAGGTTAGATATTTAGTCACTGTCCAGCCTATGCTAACCTGATGGTGACAGAATATTTTAATGTCAATTATATTAGCATGTTCAGACACACGGATTGTTCAAATTGAGGTAATAAGGAGGATGCAGAATAGATACTGTTATTCCTAAACACCAGACCCTGATTATTTCAGTGTGATCTTAACAGTTTGTGCATTACATTTAGGTGCAGATTGTTGTGTGAACCTGTTACAATGTAATGCAGATTTGGTAAAAAGGTTGTACTGTAATTAAAGGATGGGGCAGTGGCAACTATATTGGACCCATAAGCATCCGCAGCCTGTGAGTAAGTGCAGTGTGGCAGTGGGGGTGTGGTCGAGCGTTCGTCCGGAGAGAGAGAAAGCGGTAAGGGTGCACACACCTGATCGCTATAATGTCTAACACCTTTCAATTCGCTATTATAAAAGAGCGGTTGTAACGAGTGATGCAGGACGCTCAGACAAAAGAGGATACAACCCAATTGCTAATACCATGGAGTCGACGGGAAATGTTATTCCAGACGGCTCATTATAACCTGATTGTGGGTCACTTAGGGCAGGAAAAGACACTGAACTGAATAATGGCCCATTTCTATTGGCCGGGCATTCACGGATATGTTTGCAGGTGGTGTACGGCATGCTGTGAATGTCAGCTGGTGAATCCACTGGCCACGCCAAGAGCGCCATTGCATTAATCGAGGTCCCCTTTGAAAGAATTGGCATGGACCTCATCGAGCCATTACGTTCTTGATCTTAGAGCAAAACTCCACACTTTGGGTCGACTAACACAGGAGAATTTGCTCCAAGCTCAAGAATGTCAAAGCTGACTGTATTGCGTTGTCCCACCTACAGCTGGTTCAAAATGTGGCAGCTAGGCTTTTAACAGGGTCAAGAAAGAGGGATCACATTTCCCCGGTTTTACCATCTCTACACTGGCTTTCTGTGAAATTCAGGGTCGATTTTAAAATTCAAATTTTTGTCTACAAGGCACTATCTGGTCTCACGCCCCAATATATTAGTGACCTTCTACACCCTTACTCCCCCCACCAGAGTGCTCAGGTCTTCTGATCAACTTCTCTTGAGGGTTCCTCATTGCCGCTATAGATCTAAGGGAAAAGACACGGTGTCTTTTCTGTGATAGGTCCTAATCTATGGAATAGTCTCACTTTCCATGTGAGGTCAGCTTCATCATTAGCCATTTTTAAATATTTTTTAAAAACATATTTTTATTCTGTAGATTTAGAATAGATCATTGAATAGTTTGAAATGGATAAATACACGATGTTGTATTTAAATGTTTTTATTTATTTTATTATGTTTTATATTTAACTTTAAATCAGTCTGTTTTTATATCACTCTGTCATTTTGTTTGTTCGATCTGTGAAGCACTTTGGGTCAACTTCTGTTGTTTTTAAATGTGCTCTATAAATAAAGGTTGACTTGACTTGACTATCACAGGGGCACACGGCTACAGGAATTTGCACCGGGAGACAAAGTGCTTGTATTACTCCCAACATCGAGCTCTAAATTACTTGCCAAGTGGCAAGGGCCCTTTGAGGTCACACGACATGTAGGAGATTTTGATTATGAGGTAAGGCGAACAAATAGAGGTGACGCATGTCAAATATACCATCTCAAACTCCTGAAATTATGGAGGGAGGCGGTCCCTGTGACGTTGGCAATGGTGGTCTGGAGAGGGTGGAGCTCAGGTCGGAGGTGAACTTAAAAGCCAATCATGTCACCCCGGTCATTTGTGGGGACAACCTCTCACCATCACAAGTCACAAAGGTTGCCAGGTTGCAAAAGGAATCTGCAGATGTGTTCTACCCTCTGCCTGGTCGTACAAACCTCATTCAGCACCACATCGAGACTGCACCCGGGGTAGTGGTTCGTAGCCGTCCCTACGACTGCCCGAGCACAAGAAAAAAGTAGTTCGGGAAGAATTAGATGCAATGCTCGATATGGGAATAATAGAAGAATCCCACAGTGATTGGTCCAGCCTGGTTGTTCTGGTCTCTAAGAGCAACGGGTCAATACAGTTCTGTGTGGATCATAGGAAAGTCAATGCAGTGTCTAAATTTGACGCATACCCAATACCTCATATTGATGAGTTGCTCGATCAGTTGGGCACAGCTCGCTTTTACTCGACACTGGATTTCCCAAAGGTTTTTAGCAGCTCCCCTTATCACCAATGTCCCGTGAAAAAATGTCCTTCTTCATACCGTTTGGCTTACACCAATTTGTGACACATCTGTTTGGTTTGTTTCAGCGACTTATGGACCGAGTCCTCAGACCACACTCTGCTTATGCCGCTGCCTATCTGGATGGCATCATTATATACATTAATGATTGGTAGCGGCACATGCAGCATCTGAGGGCTGTTCTGTGGTTGCTGCGACAAGCGGGACTCATGGGAAACCCCAAAAAATGTGCAGTTGGATGGGTGGAGGTACAGTATCTGGGGTTCCACTTGGGTCATGGGCAGGTGCATCCCCAAATTTATAAGACTGCAGTGATTGCGACCTGGGCAGACTGGATGACTCCCCAGCTTGAGTCAGGCGGTGGGGGTATGTGGCAGCGGGGGCGTGGTCGAGCGTTCATCCGGAGAGAAAGCATTAAGGGTGCACACACCTGAGAGCTATAATGTCTAATACCTGTTTCTGATGGCAGTAAGCACTGGGGAGAGCGATATAAGGAGGCCTGAGGCCGAGGGGAGAGAGAGACACATGAAGCTGACTGCATCTACTTATGTTAAGTTGAAAAGCTATTTATCTTATGAGTGTGTAAATAAAACATACCTTTGAGTTGAAGTTCCCGTCCTCCGCTCCCTCCTTGTTCACATATATAGAACCTTGTTACATGCAGCAAAGCATTTTATGTCATTACACATGTGAAGAGGCTGTAAAAATAGGTCTTAAAAGAACAGCAGCAGAAACAGCTTATTTAATTTTAATGGTCAGAAAAATGGTGGAAAATGGTAAGGAAAAACCATATTGTGGTGTTGAAAAATTGTGTTCCTAGAATGCAAACAGATTTATTATTTAATAGCCTAAGCCCCTTTAACTGCTGCTTTCCCCTTTAAATGAACAGCTTTAAAAAAAATAATAATAATAATATCCTGCTTACTGAGCTCACAGTTCTTTAAATAGACAAGGCTTCACCCCAATGTGTTGTCTGACAAGAGAAACTCAAAATTACACGTATGGGGTTGTCCACAGTAAACAATGAACAATTTCTGAATGCCAGGGACATGTATGGAAAGCTGTTGCTCTGAGTAACAGAAGCAGCTTGACAGAGTGAGTGAGTTATGCTCTGAGGCACTAAAGTGAATAAATAGTTTAATTCAGATTTAAGCAACAACAAGTTTTTTAAAGCAATATCATGGTCATCTCAAGAGGCCCTATATTCCAAACTAGATTCAGTGCTTAATGTAAATGTTACTGTACTGGTGAGCTCTGTGGTACTGTATGTGACTCACTCCAGGGATCCTTCTCTGATTGGCTTCTAATGGCCGTTAGATCTTGTCCAATTTCAAGGGCTGTTCCTTTTGGTGAGATTTTCTTTAGCCATCCCTATTTACCACCTCTCACTTTCTCTCTCTGGATCTAACCACTAAAACGCAATAACGCAATAACTCTTGTGTTCTTACTTAATTTAAGCCGTATCAAAACAATATGCCACTGATTTCCTTTGGTCTGTTCTCAATCACATCAGGGATCAAATACTTACTATTTTTATCCCTGAAATAAACTAATGTAAATCACTTAGTCAATGATAATCAAACCGTGCCTTTGAGAATTTTATTACATGGAAAGATGAAATGCAAAAAAGCCTTGTGTCTTGTAGTGACGAAATGCAGCGATGATTATATTTCCTTATCAATGTCAAAGAATTTTCTTTGTAAAGTATAGTTGTGAGCGATGTAAGCCCAGAGGAAAATGTAATTGCTCAGAGTTTGCTCAATAAATTATTAGAGATCTCAGTTAAGCGTTAAAATGTATCATTTTTCAAATGATGTGTTATAGTAAAGATGTTTTAATATCATAACATAGCAGTGTGAGTAATAGAGAAAAAATAAGTGTTTATAAAGTCATAATCAGCCATTGTAGTCGTGATTTTTGTGAAAGTAAATAAAACGCACAGTTGTTGTAGCGCCTCTAGTGTTAATTTCAGCAGGAAACTGCTGCAAAGCTTAGAATTTGGCATGTAAAAGCATAGTCTTTCTAGCAAGTTATTCCACTGGCGTCCAGCTTTGGAACACTCCCGGGAAGCTATTTCCAGTCATGAAAGTGCAGCTCCTATCTACTTGAATGGGGAAAGACCGAAATCTCCAAAATGGTTGGTCAAGATTACGATCAGAGAACATATTTCAAATCAGCAGAGGTATCAAAACTTGTGCTTCTTTACCTGAGATTGCGTAAAAAAAAAAAGCAATTTTCCCAGCTTGGTTAGCTAATGCGCATGCGTGTTCTCGAATTGATTGACAGGCGATGTCTGTATCTAAAAGGTGATTGTCTCTTTCATTTGTAAGACACATTTGAGATTACTGGGGTCTTTATCTCAGTAGAAAAATCTGAGAAGCAGGAGACTTAGCAAATGTCGCCAGTTAATCTCATTGCAGTTTCGGGGAAACAACTGAGATATTAATGAGTTCTCTTTTGTGTTATATTCGTAAGCTTGGCTGATTGTACACCATTGATAGCCAACTTAACGTCAACACAGGGTCATTATGACACTGACACTATCCTCTGATAGAGTAAAAAAATGAGACCTTGGTGACCCAAGTGTGTGTGAGTTGTCTTATCTGACTGGAATAACATACAGACTAAAGATGACAGTGTTACCCAGGCTACCTCTTGCTGTGCTACCACAAGTTAATGATCAACCTGGTTTTAGAGATTGTGGACATCCTAATGAGCAATTAATGTTGTATTAGAGGGCTTAGAGTGTGTGTTTACTGGATGCCGGTGTGTGTGTGTATAACTGGATGTGAAAGAAGACTATTAAAATCAAACAGATAACGCACACCTTTGACTATGGTTCAGTCAGTTAAGTAGGGTGCTTTTTTTAATCATTGGTCTGTTGAATTTCTCTATGTCTTCGTAAGAAGGAAGATTACTGTGGTGAAATGCTGTGTAGGAGGAGAACCTTCACTCCAGTAAACCTGACCATGTCTCAATGGCCAGACGTGTAGAATATTCCTTTTGATTAGCCCAATACACCTAGAAACACATGCAGAGATATTCAGTGATAATAGGATATTATGGCATTAACTAACTGATTTCATTTTAAGCCCAAAGTGGCACAACATAAAATTTTCTCACTTGTTATCACTTGAAATGAATATCAAATGAATATCACTTTTAGCTTCTGTTAGATAATAAAGACAGCCCTCTACATTGTGAGCAAATCACTCGGATATGCGACCAAATTTCGCGCTATGCGACTAAAAGATGTCTGTTATTAGCCACTGGCTAGTAAATATTCAGATTTCATTTGCCAGTGATTGAGTTGTGTAGTGGCAAAGAAGAACTTTAGCTCCGAGGTCCTTTTACTGAATGCTGTGTCTCATGAGTGCACACACTGAAAGAAATTAACCTTATTTGGCTGCAGTGGGTCCTGAGTTGTCATTGATCGTGTTGTCATCATTGCTTTAGCTGAGCCATGATATGCCATAGTTACATTTACATTGCATTTAATGATGTCAAAATTTGCTTACAATTTTCCAAGGACTGTTTTCACAACATTCTCCATTTCATAGCATAGCTACAGACCAATGTAATGCACCTGTTGGACATAAAAGTTTAGGAAAGCTCGAGAGCTTGTAGATTTGAATTTGAGAACTTGTACATTTAATATTTGTGCATGTAAGTTAATACACATTATGCAAGTAAAGTTTGGAATGACCTGTTCTGTGTAATGTGTGTTCTAAGATGAGATCCATGCACTCCATTTTCATTTTAAAAATGTTTCTTTTAATCAGTGATAAGGGGTGCATTCGACAAACGTGGCTTTATGTCATACTGTTTCGAAACGTATGATGCTAGGGGGCTTTGATCCAACAGTGAAACCCTGAATCAGAGTTACAGTAAATTGCATACTGTAACTGATCTTGAGTCTTTTTAGTAATAACTTAGGTCTATTAAATCAGACTGATTTAATCAAGAGTTGCTCATATGAATTCAGTCGTTTAAAATTTCCTGTCGATTACCTTCAGTTTTGTTTCCACCGGTAAAATCAAAATGTTGTGTTTATGAGAAAGACATTTGAGAGAGACATAGATATTTTGTAATATTTAAAGAGATCTATTTGTTTTACAAAAAGTGAATCTGGAATTTTAGCTATTGTTCATGATAACACGTACACACCTTTTATTCTATGATGTAAACCCAATTTCATGCTGTTCTTAATGCTTCATCACAGTCTAGTGGTTAATGCATTTTACCAACAACTTATTGTTTCACATTTGAGGTTGAGTTCCTTACTGACTGTGTATCACCATAGCGTTTTGTTTACAAATGCTTATTGCACAATCAGTTTTTATTTTTTTAATTTTTTTTATACAAATTTAAATGTTCTTTTAGAATTTAATTACAATTACATTTTTTTTATTTAATATAATTTAAAAACAGTAACCATAAAAAGGCCAACTTATATGTGAAGGTCTACATATTTTGCAAATATTCAGATCAGTTCATTCCAGGATATTGCAGATTACCATAAAATATTTATGACAAACACAGTGCAGTAAATAATTTCCAATGCATTGTATCATTCACTGGGTTTCCATCAAACTTTGCAGGCGCATTTTGAAATTGCGCCTAAGAAATCCTGAGTGGAAACGCTTGATATGCGAATAAACTCTCTAAATTCACTTAAAATGTAATGCAGGAGGTGGACTTTCTAGAGTTTCACATTAGTTAAAATGTGCATTAAAGTGATGGAAACAGTTTATTTGCAAAATGATGAGGTGTTTTGGCCATTTGTGCACATGAGTGTGGGAAAGATTGATGTGAATGGCCCAACAAAAGGTCTGACCTGGGCACATAATTCTTCAAACATAGCTCTTGACATTCGGAAGTGTTTAACCCACAGCTGGTCTTAAAGTGGGTCTTCAATATCCGCCAGAACAGTTTTGAGCGCAGGCCCTCCCATGTTTGCGGAGGGCATCGCAGCCATTTCAGCCATCATAATATTAGATATTAAACTTATTCTGCAGCACCTCCTGGCAGCATTTAATAAAATGAAGTACAATTGCTCCAATCCTGTAAATACAACTCTCCCTGAAGCAAGAAGTTTATTCATCTGCTCCATGAAAACTAGGAGGGATCCCTCAGGATAATGTGCATGATGTAGCGGATGGAAACGCGCAACGATTCATATTTTCTTTAGTCTAATTTTTAGAAATGCACTTAAAAAATGCTAAACATTTCGATGGCAAACCCAGCTATTGTAGCTGCTTTTGACTCCAGTTTTCCCATTGCATTTGCACGCCTGTGACCAGCAGATGCATTCAGTGTGTGGTGTTTCGAGCACTTAAAAATTGGTTCAATTAATTTGAAGTTTTGGAAAGCTTTGTTTCTCCCATCACTACTTATAATATCCTTTCTGTTATTTACAGTCAGTTGTTGATCAAAAAGTATTAAGAAACATTAATTCTAATCGCACATTGCACGAATAAGGTAAACCTGTAACTTCTCTCTCGTTAATATGTGCCCAACCGTAAACACTTGCTTGCTGAACTTCCGGTAATCTTAAAGAGACAGTACCAGCTCTTGTTAGACATATCAACATAAACTCAGTGTAAATATGAATACAAATCATGCATTTAAACAAACATAACACAATTTAGTAATGTATCAAGTGTAATAAATGTGTAAATATATAATTATTTAAAGGGGCAAACATACATTATGAAATATTTTAACTTCAACAAAGAGTGTAAATATTAAATAATTTAACTAATAGGCTCCATGCTCAATATACTCTATGCAGGGGCTTGGTATAAACCTGTGCAATACCCTGCCCCATAAACTTTTTACATAGTACTATTTAAAATCGTATAGAAAGGTACATATAATATATTTTCTGCCTCATTCTATGAACAGAGTCCAAATACAATCAGAAAAGGATGTCGTTGTGTACACTTTGTGGGGTTTTGAAGTTTGGAACAGCAAAAATAGTTAACCTTGTGTAAATTGCAATGTAAACATTTAGCTTAATGCTAAGCTAAAATGTTATTTCTTGCCTTTACATGCATCTGTTGCCAGACACAATTATATTTTATAATGAATTCTATGACGAAAATGTACGTTGGAGCATAACTTTTTTTTTTCTCTAGTAAGACCTTAGATATCAGAGCAAAGCTACACTACAAAACAAGATAAATGTACTTGAGTAGCAAAACAGAATAAGATATTTAGGCTTTATTTTTAAGAGAATGTTTATATATATATATATATATATATATATATATATATATATATATATATATATATATATATATATATATATATAAGTGAATTTTCTTACTTTGTTTGCCAGTGCTGAAGAAGTAATCCAATGTATTTAGATTATGTTACTGACCTTGAATAATATAACGGAATACGTTACAAATGATATTTTACAGCATGTATTCAGTAATCTGTAGCGGAATACTTTTTAAAAGTAACCTTTACAACCCTGCCCATATCTGCATGTTTTTATGCATTGCACTGCTGCCACACGATTGAATGATTAGATAATCACATGAATAAGTAGGTGTACAGGTTTTTCAAATAAAGTGCTCAGTGAGTGCATATGTGAAGATGCACCTTCCCAGATTGCTTAATACCTTTTTCAGTTGCATTATGGTTATATGTCGTCAAAAGTCTGGAGAGTAACAGAACAGTGTTCTGATGCTCGAGTGTCCCAGACACTGATTGCTTGGGTTTTTGCAGTGTCTGAGGTTTAGAGTGCTGAGGGTCCAAAGGGAGAGACTAAGTGCCCCCCAAAATACCCCCTCCAAAACTATCATCATCATCCCATAAAGATCTGTACAGAAGGCTTGAAAAGAGTGGTGTGAGGGGCCATTCATTGAAAACTAACAAGGACCAAACCCTTGTCACGAATACACGCTCAACACAGACCTCCCCAGAATAGCCTACATAGCAAAGAATAGCCAGTGACACATCTAAGCAAGTCCATTTTTTAGGTGCTATAGACATACATTGCATTGCTGATTCAAAAAAGGGGTAGATCTTCCAAGAAAGGGCAGAGGCTCTGAACGAGGTGCAAGCTGAAAACTAATGAAGGAAAAATGGTAGGTGTGAAAGAGAACAAAGATGACTGTAAAGGGGCCATTCTAACAGTGTTGTACTAAGGGCCATTGGGTCGGCTTTCCACAATAGACACTAGCATAAGAGTAGAGAGGGGGTTATTGAAATCTGATAAATATAGGCCCTAATTTAAAAAAAACTGCCCATACCCAAAAAAAATATAGTACAGTGTTTTGGATGCTGGTCCTCTGCATGGGATGCTTGTGTTCAGGTGTCCCCAGTTGGTTTCTTAACTAGCTTAAACAACAAGACATCCATCAGCTTGACCAGCTTGACTAGCACCAAATCAGCACTAACTAGCTTGTGTGACAATCAGTGTCAAGTTTTCTGTGAACTTGTGCTAACCGCTTTTAAAAAGCATGACTGATTTGTCACGTATCAACAGGTTTGGCAATGTAGTGGTCAGCGTAGCTGCCATGCACTTATTAACTTTGATAATGGAAATAGTCGTCGTGAATCATTCTTAAGTCGCTTGCCAGGTTATGTAATTAACACTTGCCCATGTTTTGCTTTATCTCCCAGCTCCTTTATCTCAGTTTCCCATGAAATACTGGCTTGAGGCCATTGTCCCTTGTCTCAGCCACCTAGCCACCCTGCACCCGCAATTGAGGAAAAGGGAGCCTTTATTGCCTGTCCATTCTTTTGTTTGCTTCTTTCATGCGAACAAAACTGTAATTGCTGTTAACTAAGAAAACCTTTGAATGTTATCACATCAGGGAAATAATCTGCAAAGGATATTCATATAATGATGTAAATAATATCAATGTCTGCAAGCCTCTTTAGGGCTTTAATCTATCCTATTAGTCGGTTCAGAGTAATATAGTCTTTAACTGGTGCTACCCATAAAATAAAATCTTATAAAGTGTGAATCTGATCTGGGAACAGCTTGCTGTTTCACCCCTAGCAGTATGTAGACACAACAACTCTGTGGTTAAAAATAGGATGTTAAAAATAGGATGTACATAAAGTACAAATTTAGTACTGCATTTTTTTTTTTTTTTTCAATTATTTCATAATACTAAGGCTAATTCCTATCTAACATCTCCTTTTGTGTCATAAGGGTTTCATACGGGTTTGGAACAGCATGACAGTGAGCAAACAATTACATAATTTTCATTTTAGAATTTTTTTGTCCTTTAAAGCATTTTTATTTTAATTATAATGATATTGTCCTCATTATTGCCCACTATTAATATTGTCCTCCTTTTTAAAACAACAAAACCATGATGAAACCATGAATGATATTAACGCTGGTATCACTGTTAAAATGCCAAAATAAGAAGGATCATGATTGCTTGGCCTAATCACTAGTGTTATTGTTGGTTACACACCCTGCATGGTGTTTGTGTACATATGTGCACATCTGTGTGTATGCACACAAGTGCACGAGACAGATTGTACTGTCAGCAGAGACAGTCTGTACCCGTTTCATTTATGCCCCACCCTCCATCCCCTCACCATAGCAACCCAGAAAACAGAATGGGTACCTGTCGCTTGGCAACATGGCCTGGTATCTCCAAGACACAGAGCAGATTAACAGAAAGAAAGTGTGATAGCTGCCAACAAGCAGCGACATTAACACTCAATGCATGTGGGTGTCTGTGTGCGAACATGTGGGCATGCAAGATACTCAGTGACCAGTGACAATCACACACACTCTGCTAAGTACAAGAAGGCAGTTATCTGTAAAGTGAATTTGCACCTTTCTGAAATATTTACCTCACCTGAACCCTTAAGTCTGTCCCAAAGTGGTACTATTCCACCGCTATGATCAGATTCATAATAAATGCATTAGTCTCCATTTCATTCAGTTGCCTTGAGGTGACTGCAGCAGAACACATGGCAGCTGTTTGATTTATGGGCCTCATGTCTGAATACACATAGTGTTTATGGGATCTGTGCGTGCAGACAAGGCATTTGATTATACTGTACCTGCTGGACCAATGTAGGTGGCTTAAGGTTATGAATGTCATGGTCCTGTCACTCTGTCAGTCTGGGGTTTTGTCTGACAGGACCATGGCATCATCGTCTTGTGTTTCGGTATCTGTCTTTGTGTGAGTGCATGGTTTCGGTTGTATTCCCTGCCGTACGCTCTTCGGTCTTTCTTGTTTCACGTCGGGAGCACGGTGTCTTCCTGTCTGGTTCAGTTTCGGTCTGTGTCGGGATCCGGACACCTGTGCTTCATATCTGTCTGTTATTGACGTGGGTGCATCACGCTTATGTCATCTTGGCAGCATGCACTCACGTCAATGGTTTGTCTGTCTCTCACGAACACGGGTGCGCCTTGTGTCGCGCTCATGTTGCATTGTGCGCCTGTGTCACGAGCTGTCTTCATGTTGTGCTGAGGTTCGGTCACTTTGGTCTAAGGTGTCTGGTGTGTGTGTGTGTGGCCGAACTCTTGCACAGGTGTCCTGTCTTGTTTTTGTCACCTGTTGCGTTCATCGTGTGATGTTTGCCGCGCGATGTATGCTCAGATTTCGTTTAGTATGAGAATGCATGGCATCTCTTTGTTTGGCGTTGCTACGCATTCTCTCATCTTGTTTTTCAGCTGGCATGGGCATATATTGCCTTATTGTCTTGCCGATGTTCGCTCATGCCATTCGGGTGTTTTGTTGTCTTGTGAGAGCACGTGGCTTTGTTTTGTTTCTGTATCACCATGTGTCTCTGTCTTATGTTATACCCCGCCTCCTTGTTTGCTTATTATTAGTTAATTTGCCTCACCTCTCCCCTGTTAACCCGTTTGATTTCCCTCCCTATTTTAGTCTCCTCGTGTGTGCTGTCCAGTGCCAATTTGTCTTGTTTCCAGTCATGTTTTCCAGTTGGTCCTGTGTGTTTGTTTGTTTGTTTATTCCAGTCAGTCAGTCTGTCTGTCTGTCGGTCTAGTTTCCTGTCCTGTTCATCCCTACCCGGTCCAGTCGGTCCTGTTCCCCGCTGCTTCTGCCCCAGCCCTGGATTACCTTTTTATGTAGTTTATGTTTTTTTTTCACCCTTGTGGGAGTTTTTGTTTTTGCCCTTTTTGTGTTAATTAATCCTTTGTTTTTGAAAACTAAGCGCTTGGGTCCTGAGCTTCTCTGTTCCTAACAGTACGAACTGGCCGAAGCAGCTTTATGGGCTACGGCAGGATAAGTCCATGAGGGGGTATGCCCTTGAATTTTTATCATTGTCTTCAGGTCTGGGATAATCAGAATGATCAGAACTGCATAATCGATCTCTTTTGGGCAGGTCCGAACGAGCCCATTAGATCCATTGTCCCAGAACGGGGCGAGGATGCGGAATCGGGGGACTTCCAATCCTCATCCCAATCTGAGGACGAGGGCACCCCCCACACAGAAATGGTCACCTCAGACGAGCCCACTGCTGCTGACCGCTAGGAGGCGGAGGCTGCTACAGCAGCAGTACTTCCCTCCCCCCGGTAGAGGAGGGCACCCACTCCTCAGTCATTGACAGTGCCCACGTTCATGGAGGGCGTTCCCCTGCTGCTGTCACCACCCACGGCCACGGAGGCCATTCCCCTGCTGCTTTTAGTGCCCACAGCCATGGAGACTGTTCCCCTGCCACTGCCAGTGCCAATGGCCATGGAGGTTGTTCTCTTGTCACTGTCAGCGCCCACGGCCATGGAGATCGTTCCCCTGCTGTTGCAAGTGCCAACACCTGTCACGGCCAACGAGCCAGCGCCCACGCCTGTCACGGCCAACGAGCCAGCGCCCACGCCTGCCACGGCCAACGAGCCAGTTCCTGAAGTCTCGTCCGTCCCAGAGCCAGCGCTTGAAGCCTCATCCGTCCCAGAACCAGTGCCTGAAGCCTCGGCCATCCCAGTGCCAGCATCCTTGGTCATGACAGCCGCTCCCACAGCAGTGCTCCTGGTCGCCCGGAAGAGGATTAGGAGATGGGCTCCTGTTCCCCAGTCGCTGCCAGTGCTCCTGGCCACTGAGGCCATTCCCCAGTTGCTGCCAGCACTCCCGGCCACTGAGGCCATTCCCCAGTCGCTGCCAGTGCTCCCAGACATGGAGGCCATTCTCCAGTCGCTGCCAGCGCTCCCAGCCATGGAGGCCGTTCCCCAGCCGCTGCCAGCGCTCCTGACCACGGAGGTCATTCCCCTTTCACTACCTGTGCTCACAGCCACTGAGACTGTTCCCCTGTCCCTGCCAGTGCTCACGACAAAGGAGACTGTTCCCCAGTCTTTGCCAGCATTCACGGCCACAGAGGCCATTCCCTTGCCACGGCTCTGCCCCCTGAGCCGTTCCCTCTTGAACCCTGTCCAGCAGCCGCCCCCAGTCCACTGACCCCTGTCCAGTGGCCGTCGCCCAGTACTCTGTCCCCTCTGCCCTGAGGCTGTCTCCCAGATCGCCAGACCCCGCCTTTGCCCTGAGGTCTCCTCCCAGGCTGCCAGACCCCACCTTTGCCCTGAGGCCTCCTCCCAGGCCGTCAGACCCCTGCCTCACTTCCTTTGTTGTTTTTCCCCTACGGGGTTGTTTATATTTGTTTTTCCCCCTTGTGGGAGCTTTGGTTTGATTTTTGCCCTTTTTTGTACTAATACATTCATTTATTTTAACTCTACGTTTGGGTCCGGAGTCTTTCTTATTCCTGACAATGAATCCCTTATTTTAACAGGGGATAACTTTTCCTTGTGCCACTAAATAAGTGCACACATAAAGCCAATTTCCTGTGAGAACTTCTTTAGGTATGCTAAAATATAGGACTAGTTGTCAACAACTATTTTGTCCCATACTTTAAGCTGGTCAACATACAGAACAGTCAAATGATCTGCTTGTGTAACACTTAAAGGGATAGTCTACCCAAAAATGAAAATTCTCTCATCATTTACTCACCCTCATGCCATCCCATACATTTATAACTTTCTTTTTTTTCTTCTGTTGAACACAAGGATTTTTAGAAGAATATCTCATCTCTGTCCTCACAATGAAAGTGAATGAGTACCAAAAATGTTAAGCTCCAAAAAGCACATAAAGGCAGCATGAAATGACATGATATGTGTGGGTGAGAAACAGATCAATATTTAAGACTTTTTTTTTACTATAAATTAATCTCCTTCCCTGCCCAATAGTTGGCAATATTTTCACTTTCATGGAGATTGATGGTAAAAAATAATAATAATAATAATAATAATAATATTGATCTGTTTCTCACCCACATCTGTCATATTGCTTCTGAAGACATGGATTTAACCACTGGATACTTATGGATTACTTTTATGCTGTCTTTATGTGCTTTTGGAGCTGTAACATTTTGGTACCTATTCACTTGCATTGTATGGACCTACAGAGCCTAAATATTCTTCTAAAATCTTTTTTTGTGTTCAGCAGAAGAAAGAAAGTCATACACATGAGGGTGAGTAAATGATGAGAATGTTATTTTTTTGGGTGAACTATTCCTTTAACCAACATTACACAAACAAGTGTGCTGTTGAACTGAATATCAGCTGTGATGCGGCCATAGGTAATCATACCTAATAAAAAGGTATAAACCTCATACCAACAGTTCTATAATCAAAATTTAATATAGAGTATCTTACATTTTAGACACTATGGCCAGCTATATTTGATCCGTTATTGCAAATAGTTCTAAAAAAAAAAAAAAAAAAAAAAAAAAAAAAAAAGAAAAAGAAAAAGCGTTGTGACCACACAAGGGGAGTGATATTAAACAGTGAAGCATCCCAATGCTGTTGCACTCTTGCCAGTTTAGAGAACCGCAACTAACTGTTAATATAACTTTAAAAAAATACTTAAAATGTAAGTTGCCTTTCACTCCTTGAAGCCTCAACACTGCAGGTAAAAAACATTTTCAAATTACTGTATACTTTCAGAATGGCTGATTGCTTTCTGCTGAATCCTAAATACTCCAAATAATGTGCCATAGCCTCTGGTTCTCATATTGTTCCAACCTGATCTCATGAAAAATCGTACATTATTTACAAGTTGGCTATTTCATATGGTCTCACACGATGTTGTTCGCATAAACTCATATGACTTCATCAAGTGCAAACTCCCGGATGTCTAATGCGGAAGTTTGCGCGAGATCCGCGCATGAGGTGTTAAGGACATACTTATTAATGTTATGCCCTTACCCAAACCCCTTATCTAAACTTAACCAATCAGTAGAATGTGTAAACATGATAGGAAGCTGTTGTGTGTGACAGAAGCAAATAATTGTCCTGTAGATGGAAACGGTGTCTAGCGACATCATTGGCTGTAGTGAAAGTCCTAGAAATTCAAACGAGTGCAGTCGCACAATATCATACGAATTAACCAAATTTAGAAAAGTCGCACGAATCCTGATGATTTCGCCGTGAGAGTGTGTTGTATTGTTCATATTTTGTGCACTAATTGATGTCATTTCATCTTGTTCTTCCTGTACTAATTACAAATCTTTGCAATTGACCCAAGAAATTTGATTTACACAAGCATTCATTTTCACTATTAAAATGGGCCACTTTTATATTAGTTTCCTAAGGCAGCTCAGTGACTAGCTAATGGTACTGTTCACAGGATACTTTTTGTTAAGCATTATGATAGGGGATTGTGAAATCAGAGCAATCAGACATAGATCCATATTTTTTTTTATCTATATAGTGTGGCATGTTCCTCATGGTAACTGACAATTTCTCAGCTATAGGCCAGTATTAACACATCAGCCATTGCAAACCAGGAGGGATTTTGTCACCTCACGCTGTCAATCCCTTAATTTTATAAGGGAGACATCTTTTATTGACACACTCTTTGGATTAAGAGAGTATTGTTGGTTGTTCATACTGTATTTATTGTATCTATCACTATCTGTTCCATTGGTCTCAATCTTAAATAATCTCACAGCAGAACTCCTGATCCTGGATAAGTTTTTTTGCTGTAGTGTCTTCATTTGGAATGTTGAAGACCTGATTCAGAACTTTTGCTGCCTTTGTTTAAATACATAATAACATAATGTTTAACAAACAGGTTGTGTTTAACATAAACAGGTTAGTTGATAGTTTCTGCAAAATACAGAACATTTTTAATTTCAGGTGGTAATTCACTGCTTTCTTTTTCATTGTGCTGGAGTTGGAAACTTTTGTTGTGTGTGTGTGTGTGTGAGAGAGTGAGAGAGAGAGAGAGAGAGAGAGTAATGTATGTATGCTCTTTTGTACATACCCTGTAATTTATTTTTATTTTTTTAAATTAATACGTGTGATTTGCATACTAGCATGTGTAGGTCTGTTTTTGTCTGCATTAATGCATTTAGGAAATTATTTTCCTTGTTCTTGTATGAAACTGAGTGGCCTATATGACTCAAACATGCCGATGTTTATTTGTAATTGCAGAGGAAGATCCATGTCCAACAAATCCAACGAAGAGTTCACCCACACAATCCTCTCTGTTTTTCTTTCATCTCTTGTCACATCCTTAGTGTTCTGCCAAGCCCTGTCATTTGCATACTGACATCCTGTCAATGCGTGTCATTCTTAGCCTTACCCCAACTCGCCATCTGCCAAACATAGTTCCCCCCCTCCTTAAGGAAAACTGGCACCCGCTCCACAATGATGCCCTGAACATTGACTGTCAAGCTGCCCAGCTCTTAAAGAACACACACTGTATATATATATATATATATATATATATATATATATATATTGTGTATAATTTCATTCATCTCGTGTTTATTCCATGTTTATAAGGACACCGAGAGTATGTGATTGTTGCGTGCGTGTGGTTTCTGTTGTTCCTAATTTATTTGAGTAATTTAGAATACATTTTATTATGAAAATTATTAATAAATCATGATTTGTTCATGAAAACGTTTGTATGCAGATTTCACGCACAAATACATGCGTATGCACAGTTAGTAAATGAGGCCCATTGCTTCTTACTGCCATTGTTTGATTGCAGTCCGACATGTGAACTTCTGACTCAACCAATGGTGTTTTTTTTTTTAAGTTTACCAGCATTAGACCTTATAAATGAAGCACAAGCAGAATTTTTTTTTTCTGTACATTAATTAATCCCTTTTTCCCACTGAATTTACAAGGGCTGGGTTTCCCGAAGCACTAAGTATAGAACGTTAGTATCACTCCTTTCAAAAGCATCATTATCTAAGTCGTTTGTAAAAACGTTCGTAATTTAAGGAGAGCTTTAAACCTTTAATCTTAATTCCATTAAGTCTAACTTAAATGTATCTTTCTGGCATCTTTCACAGTTTATCACAGACAATGGGACATTTAATAAATTGTATTAATATATTTTGATAATTGGAAAGACATTGTAAACTATTTCAGGGGATAACAAATATTTTTTTTAAAATCACATTGAAATCAATAGGCAGTCTCCGCAGTCTGCGCATGTGACATTATAGGTCTAAATTTGCATGTTTAACATTATATTAGCCTTCTTTGATAAGCATAATTGTAATGGCAGTAGAAAGACAACATTTTCTTATTAAACAGATTATTTAAGAAGACATGTGAGTAATGCGACCACGCAGTTTAAACTTAAATAAATATGCCTTAATAAATAATTAAAATATGGTTAACAGAGGAGATTAACAAAGTGAGAGTGTGCAATGAGAGATTCTTTCTCTCTCTTCCTCCTCATCTTCTTCCTTCCTCCAATGGCTGGTTCAAACAGGCTTGCCTATAATCTTTTTACAAGGCAGTACAAATTGCATGCTGCATAATGGCAAGTACACAGTGTCTCAGTAGGGGATAAATCTGTCCAGTGCCTTGAAGTCTAACCAGATAATCTATTAATATTTAGATATAGTAGGTCTATAAGTAGTACTGATGCCCGTAATTTTAATTCTATTCTATGTGCATTTGTGCAGTTTCCAGCCAAAGTAATAAAACTTTAGGCTACATGAGAGCCCCTTATGATTCACATTGCGTGCATTCACATTACATGCATTTATTGCGTCACTTTCATTCATCTCTATGATTGAGCATTAGTACATCTGAATCTCAGTCTTACTAAAGCTAACATTATTTCCTTATTTAAATTTTGTAATAGTTAATAAATAAATTATAATTATAAAATAAATATGAATAAATTTCAGCGCTTCAACAAGGTTACAAACAACTTCCAAGTTTGTCAGTATTGCCACATTATTTTCATGTTAAGAAGACAAACTCCTGGACACACTGGCCAAAGTGATCAACACCTTTGGACTGGTCAGCTGCGTAACAAAGCACTTAAGTTCAACTTTATAACGTGCGATCTACCTGCTGGTTTGGGAAACAGGTGTTACTCCATCATAAAATAACGAGCAACGTTAGTTAAGATGATCGTAAATGCTTAAGTTGCAACGTTATCGAGAAACCCAGCCAAGGACAATTTACTTAAGAATGGTTTTACTAATGATTTACACACAAATTTGTTATATTTATGTTTCATGAAAAGGTCCCATAGACTTACACTGAAAGAGACATCCAGACTTTATATAGAAAGCAGAATATCACAGTGACTTGGGGGCTCTTTTGACATGGTGTAGAAACCACAATACCCTACAGCCACATACAACCTGGTAATAACAAACATTTAGAACACCATAGCAACCACATTATAATGCCCTGACAACCACCCACAACACCCTAGCAATTTTTTGTTGGCAAGCACAATGTACAAAATCTAGTTTATTTGATCTGAAAAAAAGAGATGTTCCTTTTTGAAGTGTATTTCGAATTCTCTGGTCTCTGAAGACAGAACCGGGCCCTCTTACAGCAAAAGAAAAAGCAAAGCAAAGAAATGATAGGAGATCATGTTTCCCCAGGCAGCCAACAGTTTGTGTTTCTTAAATATATCTTTGGGATTGAGTTTTCATTCATTCATACCTAGTTATATTAATAACTGTCTAGCCTGCAGCTTCCCAGAAAATAGGAGACACATTTAAAAATCTCATTATATCAAACAACATCAAACTAACAAACTTTAACTTTTTGGTTGTTTAAATTGTATTGCACCCATATTCCAGTGAATGCAATGAGGTTGTTTGCATGCTGCACTGAAGTGCCTCTGCATATCTGTTTTAAAGAGCAGCAGATTCTGTCTGTCTCCCTCTCAAGAGTCTTCTTTCCTCTTTTTACTTTTCACATTCTCCCTGTCTCAAACACTTCTCTGTTTGGCTCGGCTACTTCCAGAAATGAGCACTCTCTACCCATCCAGCATTATGTTTAGATGTCTGTTCAGCAACTTTCATCTTCTCTTAAGGATTGGATGTTGTAACATCATTTACTGAATCTCTGATCACTTTAATTCTTTTATAAAAGACTTTCTTTGTTCTAAACGCATATTCAGGCTAACAATGTAACACATTTGTTGTTATTAATTGATTCATGCTTCAGCTCCTTTTTTATATTACACACCATATGACTGATAACTTTAAAGAACAATTCACCTCAAAAAATAAAACCCTGTCATTATTTACTCACTCTTATGTTGTTCCAAACCCACATGACTTTTTTCATATGCAGCACACAAAAGGAGATGTTTTAAAGAATATCTCAGTCCTTCTTTTGAATACAATGGCAGTGGATAGTGGCAGTGGAAAAAGAACCCCAAAATATCAGAAAGGTAGTCCATGTGGCTTATGCATCATATCCCAAGTTTTCTGATGGCAGACGACAGGTTTGGGTAAAAAATACATTTTTCTGTGAAAATCTTGATGTCAGTGGCATGTTCATGATTGCGCTGAGAGAATATCTCTCATGCACTGAAATATTACTTATATTTTGGATTGATTCTACCTTCAAAAGGCTTGGAATATGACGCAGAAGCCACATGGACTACTTTTATGATACTTTGGGGTCCTTTTAAAGCACAATTGTAAAGCACAATCAACTATCCATTCACTGAAACACCTCTTGTTGTGTTCCGCATAAGCAAGAATGTCATATGGGTTTGGAACGACATGAAAGTGAGTAAATTATGAAAGAATTTTCACTTTTGGGTGAAATATTCCTTTAAGGATTTTCATATTATGTTTAATGCTGGGTTAACCGCTTTTAACCCTGTACAAACAATGTGTTGCTAGAATGTAATGGCGAGTTCTTTAGTTACAAACGACCAATCATAAACTAAACAGTGTTTTTCTTAATATACTGTACATGAGCTTTGTATAGTCGCAGAACTGTTTAGATTCAGCGTCTAAGGGAAAAAGGGAAAATAGATGGACACACAGTTATTAAAACAGTCACATGCTGCTTGTCCAGTCTATGCTTTTACCCTTGTAAATATGTAAAAAATAATGTCATCCCAGGGTTTAGAAATGTACAGTGTTAAATGTCAAAACCTGATTTCTCAGGATTAATTCCTTACTCAGGGTAAAGGATGAATAGCGTGCAACATACAACAAGATAACCCCGAGTTAAAAATGACCCTGGGTTCAAGTGAGACACATAGTGAGGGATGATGGTCAGGCAATTAAAATAAATAAATCAGGAGCTGATTTGTGACCCAGTCAAATTTTGGCCAATGCTGATGTGAAGGCACATCCAAGAGAACAGTGGATTGAAACAAACCAATATGGTCTGATGTGTTACAGAAACGCTTTTTTCCAGATGATATTGATGGGTTTTTTATTACCTTAGAATTGGGTGTCTTGTTATCTTAGCATTTCATCCTGTTATGTTGCTGTGTTCCAGCATTTGTCATATAATATTTGAGCTAAATATTGAAGAGGGATTAGGTAGCTAAACTGTATAAAATTCAATATTGTCTGTCACAGAACTCAGTTCTTATGAATAGTAGAAAATCTTTACTGTGCTGTTCTTTCAGAACAAGTCTTGTCAAGTCTAGCAGACTTGAGTAAAATTTAAGATTACATTTATTCGATGAATATAAAACAGAAATGTAATGTCTCTCTTTGGCAAAGCCCCGTCTGGCAGTCCGAAGTTGTAGTACTCGGCAACGTCATATCCTGCCGGAGATAGGAGGCAGGGCGAGGAGCCTACCCCCGTGCAGGACGGGACTCGACTGGTGGTGGTGGGGTGGTGGAGGTTGCTGTGTTAGCACACTGAAACAGCAATGTGATAGATTGTGAGCAGACTTATAAAGCAATGGCTTACGTGTGATTGGCTAGGAGTTACCTAGCTAATGGTGTGATGTACAGCTGCTAGTCTTCCTGCTAGAACTACGCTGCACTTACATTTCCTTTAAGGATCACAGAATTGGACTCATTTGTATTAAAATATTAGTCTGTCTGATGATTAATGTTCTGTTCTTTCTCTCACAACCCATACTTACACAGCTCATCCTTTAACACCATGGTTTTATTCCCTTCTCACATTCGCTCACTTAAATACTCACAGACTGTTTCTCTCTCTCTCTCTCTCTCTCTCTCTCTCTCTCTTTGTGTTATGTGGGTGTGCTACATTTTATGTCTGCTGTGTCAGTGCACCTCTCTCACTCTTTCTCTCTCACTCCCTAGGCTATAATCAGCAGTGTGTGGGGGCTGTCCCCATAGTTCTCCCAGGGCTCTAGGGGCCAGTGACAGAGCTTTGTGTTTTAGAAAGATAGAGAAGGAATGAGAGAGAGAGAGAGAGACCTGGGCAGTCAGCTTGGTAATTATGTTGCCAAAGTGCCACGCAACTTGCTGTGGTACAGCACTAATAAATTGCTTGCTGTCTGCATTAAACTTTTTTCCACGCTCTGTTTTTAGAAAGAGACGAGGTGGAAAAAATGGCCAAACAACAAGTTGTCGGCATCTCTATGTTCACTTCAGTTTTCAGCTGTTATGGCCGCTCATTGTTTCAATATCATAACGATATAAACAAACACAAAAAATTTTATTAATGCAGTACACAATTCAGTAGAAACATATAGACAAATAAAGACAAAGATATAAACAAAGACATAAACCTACATAAGAACATCATGATTCTTATCGAGTACATATAATAAAAAATGCTTAATGGAAACACTAAAATGCAAATGCAAATAAAAAAAGCATACATTTGATTGACGGAAACACATTTACCGAATAGACTGAACAAATCGCTCATAACTGGACTAACCACTGGACCACTATCATCATATAGCATCTTAAATGTTGCTCAGGTCATTCTGAAATGCCAAAGCCAAAGTCTGCATAGTGTTTGCAGTGCAAATAAGTCAATGCAAACTTGAACTACACCAAAAAACAGGTTTATTGAAACTTTTGGTCTATCAGACACATAAAGAAAAATATCTTATAGATCCGCACAGCGAAGTCAGAAAGATGGAGGAACGCACATATATAATGCACACACATAAGCGATCCATTACACTTGCCATCAAAATTATTGGCTGGCTACTGTTAGCCGACCTCCTAGAACTGTCTGACACGGTTTCGCTCCCAGACATAAAGTAAGGCATCTGTCACTGAACCAAAGCAAACATGGAGTTCTTTAGAGTGGTTTGTCTGTGCACTCTAAACTACAAGTAAATTATTAAATGAAATAAAAGAGCCACAGTGGCTACATTTTCCCCAGAAGTGATAATTTTGTTCTCTTGAACACACACGATGAAAAAAAAAAAAAAAAAAAAGTATGATATTGTGATTTTTCATATAAATTATATTTGCAAATTGGATGGAAACGTAGCTAATGTCATTCTTTTCAGCGCACACACGTCTCCTTTATATCCAAATATGGCTTGTTTTAAATTATTATAGACTCGCACAGTAACAGTAATGCGGAAAGCAGGCGGTAAACAACATTTTATTTAAGGGAGATGTTTGAGTACATTTGATCTTGACAGTCGTTACTTATCAAATAATGATCAAAAGATGGAGAAGAACGTTTTAACTGGGCAGATATCCAGATGTGTCGTGTAGTCAAGTGCACCTTCTGCATTTTAAAAAGCTGATTCAGGTGTCATGCAAGATGTGGAATTGCGCAAATTGCATTCAGCACAAATTTTCTGGCCACTGTTACCTGTTTTGCAAAATTCCGTTAATTTAATCAGTTGCTAAAACAATGCAACGTGTGCAAATAAACAGCGTTATCAGTGGGCACACTTCATTTTTAGTGAATTTCCCCCGAAAGCATTTGAGTGCACATGAAATTTAGAGGGTTGTCTCACCTGCTCTGCACAAATCATCTTATTTGGCACCACAACAGATTTCATATTCCGCATTATTCATCCTGTGTTTAAACTCCCCTCTCCAAATTATTTTGCTCACTATAGCACCTATCGTATCAACAAAATGAGACACATAGAATTGTGTTATGATAAATTTAGCTTGAGCTAGAAGCATTTACTTTCACATATTCACACATAGTATGGGCCTCACATTTTCAGCAGGCTATGATAAACACACACAAACACACACACTCATATGTTATTTCTATGATGAATAATTACAGAAAAATAGTGGGGTTAGCTAAATATATACGTCCTGACCTCCAGCTAGTGATCGGTAGAACCCGTTGTGGTTTTCTGTAGGCTGAAAAACATGACTACTGTCAAATGCTTAACGCAAATTTACTGTGGCTAAAAAAAAAGAGAACATTTGCGAACAAATGATAATTAAAAAAATGCATCTTGTTTTGTAAACCCTGGAAAAAGAAGAACACATAAAATGCAATGCGAATGCATTTTTAAGCATGTGACGCCCACCGCATTAACATACATAATGTGTAGTATAGGAAGCTGAACACAATTGTTATTTTAAGGAGGTCTGCTTTAATTGCTTGCAGTAGCTCAAATACAGTGTATGTGTGTGCATATACAGTATGTGTTTTAGCAATCATAAGTAGCATATTGGATAGCTGTTTGAGCAAATTAAGACTTATCTGATTCAACAGAAGAGGTAGACTTCAGAGGAATGTCTAAGTGCAGTTCATTAGGCCTCATCTGAGTTTCTGAGTAACAGTTATTTGAATAGAATAGTATGCTATTAAACATATACAACTGTTGTGATTGAATCACTTATTCAAAGGTTAGAACTGTATTGACTGAACAATGTCAGTTTAAGACCAGTTAACAGACACATAGAAACATTTCTCTAAGCATATTGGCCAGAGAATCACAAAGCATGTTGATCATCTTTCTTGTCAATAAATCTTGAAAGATTCAACCTGGGGGACTGAATGCTGCCACAAAAGCTACATTGCTAGAGGTGCACACTATATATCATTTTACAAGACTAATGCTAAATGCATTGAAGATGTCCCATGTGACCATAGATCAGTTCGTCATGGTGACGAAGATTAAGGCTTTGTTCAGATTGGAATACTAGAGTACTATTACTTACAATTTGTGTAACAGTGACTAGTATGGAACAAATGTGTCAAACAGTACTATACTACATTGAAGTCACATGATATTACAATATTGCAGGTTTACAGTAATTTACTGAGTTTTTTAATAGCATCAAGATTTTTTTGCATTGTGACATTATTTTCATGACAATTAAGCACAATTCTCTTACGAATAAAATATTCATGTATATACTATTATGCGAAATCTGCTGTAAAGTAGTTATACATCATGGTTGTATTTGTTGAACTTTATTTATGTTTAATACTACTATTAATACTACTACTAATAATAATGCTTAATAATAATTAAAAAAAATTGTGTCTTTTTCTTTTGATTTTAGGGTTAAATATGACCTGGTCATTTCTTCATGAAATTCGCCCATCAATAGTTTGAACACATTTGATTTGAGACCATATCGGTTGTGAGAGAGATCCTGCCTGTGATTGTCAGTAGTGTGCTACACAACCCTTCAACAATACCCCTAGCAACCTCATTGATGAGATATCCACTGCTGCCTTTATTTGCATTGTGCAATACCATAAAGGCGTAATGGCAATTAGATGTGTCTGCTAATGGGAGCAGGTGTAAAAGATCTAGGAGCTCTCAGTCACACTTGTAAAATGTAGCAGCACATGAGTAGTGGTAATCAGCTGTGATCTGAGTGCCAGCTGTTCCTGTTTGTTCCTGTCTGAATAAGCAGGTCTGTTTAGGATCTGTACTTTCCCACTTGGAAGATCTTCCTAGACAGACCAGCACAGCTGTCAAAAAAAAAAAAAAAAAAAAAAAATCCATCAGGCAGTCAGAGGGCAATTTGAAATATTTCTCCTTCACAGTTTACACTGTGGAATGCAGGAGCTCTAAATTCCATCAGTGGTAGTGATAACAATGATAACAATGTGTTAACAGCAATACTCTTCTTCTAAATTTGTATTGTCCCTTTCTTTCAGTTAACAACTGCCAATTCCCTACAGTATATAACCATAGGCACATGGCAGGTAATTAAAGAGAAACCTGTACATTACTCCGGCAGAAAAGTTTGAAAGCAATGCCACAACTCTGAGGACAATGTGACTGGTCTAAACCTAACATGTGTGTCCTTCAAAGACAGCTGTATGGTCCTCTCTGTATAGGTTTCTCTGAAATTAACCTACAGCCTTCATGGAAAAAACCCAAATGTATGTCTAACTCAGCCTAAGCTTTGGAAGTCTGGAGAACCTAGGATTCAGGTGGTGAGACATAATTCTTGAGGCCACCACACCACCTAGAGCACCATATATTAAGCAGCAGAATTGAAGAAAAACAACATTGATAATACTGCTTTAATTAGGACCAGACCCTTAGGATGCATTCACAGAGCAGCTGAATGTGGCCCAAATCTAATTTCCCTCCTCACTTGTGACACAGATCTATTTTTAAATTACTGTGTGAACAGCAAAAATCATATTGAGTCTGACATTTTTAATTCTGATCTTTCATATGGTGAAATAAAAGGGATATGTACTGTAACATGTTTTTTTTCAATGTGACTTCAGTATGAACAGTCTTTTAGAGTAAATGTGTTTTTTACATCAACCTAACTTGACATTAATCATAATTGCATGCCTGATTTACCCTTTGCAAAATAAGAGCGAGGACAGATTGAACATCTCTCACAACCACTTGATTTTTTCAAGTGTGACCACAGGTGCTTATTTCTGCACTGCCAAAGAAAAATATAAAGCCTTAATTCTAAGTATGCAAGGTCAAGAATGCAAATAAAAAAAGGAATCATGTCTGCTTCTCTTGCCCATTTTAAAGAGTACCACTGAATAGTCCACTCTTTGCTTCTCATGAACATGTCAGAGTACAGTATTTTACACTTGTGTGTCAGTTTAGAACAGTCACCTGTGCAGACAAGTAGAGTGTAACAATGCCCCTTTTTTCCAGCTGTCTTGATACCGGAAGTATTTTTCCCATTCATTTTTTTCCATGGTGATCTCATAAATTCTTTCAATCAAAGAGTTCTTTGCCATAAACCATGCCAACCAGCAAACTTTGATTTGAAGCAAAAAAGTATTTGATATTGGACACAAAGACAAAGGTACAAGACTGTCTACTTAACGTTTTTCATGTAGGAATGAACTACAATCCCATAAAGCATTGTGAGTGATGTAATCTAATTAAAGGGATAGTTCACCCAAAAATGAAAATTCTCTCTTCATTTACTCACCCTCATGCCAGCCCAGATGTGTATGACTTTCTTTCTTCTGCAGAATGCAAACAAAGATTTTTAGTAGAATATTTCAGCTCTGTAGGTCAATACAATGCAAATGAATCATGGTGACCAGACCTTTGAAGCTCCAAAAATCGCATAAAGGCAGCATAGAAGTAATCCATCAGACTCCAGTGGTTAAATCCATATCCTTAGAAGTGATATATTTGGTGCGGGTGTGAAACAGATCAATATTTAAATTATTTTTAATATAAATCTCCACTTTCACATTCTGAAAGTGAAAGTGAAGATTTATAGTCCAAAGTGATTGCATCGCTTTAAAGGTCTGGTCACCATTCACTTGCATTGAAAGGACCTACAGAGCTGAGATATTCTTCAAAAAATCTTTGTTTGTGTTCAGCAGAAGAAAGATAGTCATACACATCTGGGATGGTATGAAAGTGAGTAAATGATGAGAGATGATTTTTGGGTGAACTATCCCTTTAAAAACAATGGAAAAATAGAAAGTTATTGATTTAAAGTTGTTTAAAGTATAGAAATAATACTTTTGACTTTTATTGCAAAGTGTCCAGATATATACAATATAAGTAGTTTGAGAGTGTAGGGAGTGCGTACTCGACAGTGCACAGTGTGTCACAGTGCATCATGGGAGTGGGCGATCGCTGCAGAGCTCTTTTGGTGCACTTTGGTTGCTGCGATTTTCTACTTGGTGATGTTTCTTTGCAGGATCATGTTATTCACCACAAATTTTGCTAACAAAATGCAATGTTTTAAAAATGTAGGTAAAGTAACGCAGACCAATGGCTACAACAGAAGAATATAACTGCAGAGAAAAGTAATACATGTTGCTTCTAGCAGTTCGTACTATAACTCCAGAAACTGTAGATACGTTTACATACATTTTTTCTGGTTCTTGTGATTACTTTGCTCTCAATGCCAGAATAACTGAACAGTTGAAAGAGTTCAACTATTTTTTTTAGTCAATGTTAGATTCAGTTGTCCCTGTCAAAATAAGCTAGGTTAGTAGTAAATTAATCTCCCTGGATAATCTACCAAATTCACCATTTAAGGAGAAATAGAAAGGCAGAATATGCATGGAAATCTTCTAAACATCATGTTTACTTCGAGCACTTGAAGGATCTTCTAATATTGTACAATAAGTCAAAGCTGCTAGAACTGCATATTTTCCTGAACTAATTAGTACAAACTCCTATATAAGTTTAAGGTATAGTTCACCCAAAAAAGAAAATTCAGTCATTGTTTACTCACCCCTGTGTTGTTATAACTCCATATGACTTTCTTTTTTTCTTAACACCAAGGGAGAAATTGTGAAATAATGTTGTGCTCAGTGATGTCCTACAATGGCAGTTTATGGTGACCACCACTTCAAGCTTCAAAAGGACTCAAAAGTATAATTCAGAAGTCGAATAAATTATTGTATGCCACTCATGTCTTGTTCTGAAGGAATACGATAAGGTTTGGTGAGAAACAAACCGAAATCTAACTTATTATTAAGCTAAACTCTTGACCGACATTTGATCCCCTGTGCGCGTTCATGAGTCTGCACGCAAGCTTTAGAGCTCATTGCATGAGAGCAACAGTAGTTACACTGGCACTCGCAAGGTGGGGCGTTCAAGCAAAAACATGTTTGTACAACACAGGGGTGAGTAAACAATGACTGAATTTTCATATTTGGGTGAACAAATCCTTTAAAGATTGCTATATGTAAACCACTTCTGAAGAAACCTTCACTAGATCCTTCTGTTGCGATTACCTACAGACCTATTCCAAAGTTACCTTTCATCTCTAAAATATTATAGAAAGCTGTAGCTTTGCAACTGTTAGAGGTAGTAAAGGAAAACAATATTTTTGAGACATTTCCTTCAGGTTTCAGAGCCAACCACAATACAGAAACCGCCCTTCTTAGGGTGATGAATGATTTGTTGTGCACCATTTTAGTGTTGCTTGATTTACCTGCAGCATTTGATACAGTTGTTCATTCAGTTTTAATCAATACACTAAAGAGATGGTTGGGAAAATCTAGGGTGGCCTTAGACTTTTTTTCTTACTTGTTGAATATGAAATTTTTCAATGTCTGTCGGAAATGAGGGCCAATTTTGTTTTCACTGTAAATGTTATCTCTTGGATTTGTGATTCAGCAACACAACATTAATTTTCATTGCTGTGCAGATTTCTCTTTGATTCCCAATGATCTAAATAGTTTGAAGGTTCTTCAAGCATGTATAGCCGTTCTAAAAAATTGGATGGCATGTAATTTTGTATTAGTTAAGGAATATTGCCAGGGTTAGACATGTCTTGAGTTTTAGGGATACAGAGAATCTTATAAATGCATTTATTTAATCTCCTCTGTATGACTATAATGCCTTGTTTTTAACTTTAAACAAACATATTTTAGCTTGGTTAATCAATGCAAAATTCTGCAGCTAATCTTTTGACAGGAGGTCTTTCCATCATATTCCTCCAGTTTAAGCTTCTTTGCATTGGTTACCAATTCATTTTAGGATTGATTTTAAGATGTTATTAATTACATATAATTAATATATAATTAATGCATATAATGCATTGCATGGCTTGGCACCAGAATATTTAGCAAAACCATTAAGACCTTATGAAACAGTTAGACCTCTTATGTCATGTCTTGAACTGTTGGCTGTTCCAAGATGTCTGATTTATTGACTTATATGGGTCATATTTAAGTGCCTTGTGAAAAACCTGGATTTAAGCAGAAAAATGGAATTTGTATCTTCGCCTTGCGGTGTAATCTTAGATGTACTCTATAAGAGAGATCTTTTCTTTAATGTTTATCTACCAGAATGCCAATATCTATCAACTGTGAACAGCAAATTCTATCAGCAAAAAATAAAAATAAAGGTAACACTTTACAATAAGGTCCCATTCGTTAACATTGTTAATGCATTAGGTGTATATTTTAATATATTTTTATAGCATTTATTCATCTTTATTAATGCTAGTTAATAAAAATACAATTGTTCATTGTTAGTTCATAGTGCATTAACTAATTCTGATTTTAAAAATGTATTAATATATGTTGAAATTAACAATAAACAAGATTAATAAATGCTTAAGTATTTTTCATTGTTAGTTTGTGTTAACTAATGTCGTTAACTAATGTTAACAAATGGAACCTTATTGTAAAGTGTTACCAAAAAATGAATAAATAAATAAATAATAATAATTATAATAATAACAATAAATACAATTGAGCATTTAATTGCATGAAGAAGTACCCACCCTTGCAATAGAAAGTACCCTGGAATTAGTCAAGTCATTGCAAATGTGCCTTTGTCCTGAATGAGACCTGAAATTAAGAAAAGCACAAATGCCGCCAGAATGAAAAGACAGCCATGCTATAGGTCATTGTACAAGAGGGGAAAAGTTCTGTCTGGTGATACCTGAACATGTCCAAAAATCTGCACTCAGCCATCTTGTTTAGACAGACATTCAGGAATTCATAGGGCATGTCTTTGTTGCAGAAATACAGAGAAACCTGTAATGTTCTCTGGCAGTATGCCTGAGAGTGTATTATAAAAAAGTGAACTTCTTTGTGCTCGGTGCCTTGTGAGGCTACCTTTTTGAAAGCAGTATATTTAGCATATACTGTTACAGTAATCATATAGCAATAGCAACTTGTATGTTGTTAAATGCATAACTGATAAATTATTTTTTATACTTGTAGTACAACTCTAAGTGCACAGATCTACTTCAGTTGTCGGATTTCAAGTCCACGAGGCACTCACTGAAGTCTTTATGATTGACACATCACTTCATATAGTCTCTCAGAATTCTTTTGATGGTACTTCATTCATTGCATGTCAGTGGTGCTGTAGATAGAGCAGAGCTGGACTCAGGAGTGTTCAGTATGTCGGGATTTATAGACTTCAGTTCTCTTGTACTTAATTTAGCTAAACCAAACTTTGTGATGTCACAATCAATCAAACATCTCTCATTTTACCAAAGACCTGTTCTTTTTACTCCCTAGTTATTCTAGTTCATCTCTTAATTAGTGTTTATTTGGGTGTGTGTTTCTTTTTAACAATGATGAAAAAATTTAGTATTAGATGTCATTAAATTAGCATTGACTGCAGGTAATGTTTAAGTTGAGGCTGGGTTTAAATGCCATACTAAAATGCAGTATGATGATAGATAATGGCTTGCACCTTGATGAAATTGAACCAGCAACCTTCTAATTTACAGCCCTGAGATTTTACCACTACGCCACCCCAACCCAACCCAACCCAACCCAACCCAATGAGAGGAGGTTTAAACCTCTGAAGCACCTCAGTAGGCCAGGAAAGGACACCACTGTCTTATTCCAGCTCAGTTGAATACAGTTCCAGTCTGAATTGGAAAACTGGAGCTCGGGATAACATCACCTTGTTCTCAGTTACTGATTCACCAACCAAGCACAACCTGTCATTACATCAATGCAGCTTTCATCATGTTTGGGTCTGGGATTCCCTAGTCTAGTTTTCTATTCACAAGTGAAAATTTATATAATCCTGTCATTACCTGAAGTAACATTTTTGAAAAAGTTGCTTCATGCCCAAGCACAAACCCCAGGCAAAGTACAAACTACCAGTTGGATTTCAAAGTTGGCTAGCTTTTGAGTCTTGTTGACAAAGTATAGATTTTCAACCAGAATTCAGGGGGAATAAAATATTTTGTAAAATTAATACAATCTATAAAGGGAAAAGCCATGACCAAGTCAAGCATCTGTCAGAGAGAAAGACAGGTCATTAATTTAGTTGTCCGTTCTTGCATCCAAATATCCATACTTCTCTACTATACAGTATAGTATACAAACTATCAAATACTTTCTAGCAAGTCAGACCACATGGTGGCCATCTTTTGAACACTTCCGGGCAGCTATTTTTCTATGTAAACAAGCAGCATACAAAGCAATTTCCAAATTAATTATTATATTGTTCCAATTTCTCCCATTTATATTAATAGAAGTCTCTGCCAAATAGTATCTGGTAGTATGTCCGAATCCTCAGTATTCATTAAATAGTAAGCAAGAAATACCTGGATGACCATCTATTTCCAGAGAGATTCTGGAGTGCGGATTGACTGGACACTTTACTATCCCATAACGCCTCAGGAGCTGAGGAGACGTCATGTTCAAAACAATGAATATAAAGAACGCAGGTGAACTGTGATTCAGATGACTCTTCTCAACTGGGCATTTATATATATATACCCACCAAAAATTCTGTGTGCTTGAATGGTTCTTATTTAACAAACAAGAGTAGATTGTTTTCAGTGTTGTTGTTATTAAACCAAATATTCAGGTCACCGCCATGTCCACGTTCCAGGATATCCAGCATTTTTCAAACGACTCTCATACATTGCATTTCAGAATTTATTACAAAATAAATTTATTGTAGATTTAATTTATACAAGTAAGTCATATTTGTTTCATTTGTTGGCCTAAATACCCTTTATAGGAGAGTTGTTTGAGATCAACAGCTGCCTAATTATGCAGTGAAAACTAAAATTAATTTGGATTGCATTGCTCAGGTTTTGGAACAATTTGATGAGAAATATTTGAGCTATATTTAAATCTCTGACTTTTGATTGCAGATGTTGGTATCTTAGCAAATCTAAGCACACTTTGAGAGATTGTTGAGATATCTTCTAAAATTAATGAGATATCTTCAGGTTCCCTTTCAAATCAGTAACTTTGATGCTGCATCAGTAGCTGACGCTGTGGGTGCTCTTCCCAAGGGTGGTGACCTTAAAACTATCATCACGGCAATTTGATTGGCTGGTGATGCTTGACGCTCCACCCTATGCAAGCGTCATCACGGACAAATAAGCTGGAGCCCAGAGCCACACCATCTTTCAGGATGCGTAAACATCTCTCGTGCTCTGGAACCATAAACCAACACTTTGCTGTTCTAATGTGCCCCTGGTCAGAAAGTGGAACTCCCTGTGTGCTCCAGGAACGAAAACATATCCTTAAAACACCTTCGTGTTATTCTATTGCATGCCTTGTGTGTTTTCTCTCAATGTAAAGTAAAAGAGCTTTTGCTTGGTGACATCTTTTTAAAGACAAGCAATCGAGCAATATATATATCTTTCTGTCTGACAGGCTCAAGCTTTTTTCTAACAGTGCTTGAGACTGATTGCATTCATTGTGAGCACATAAAACTCTTGACTCTAGGGGCTCGCTTTCATTCTGAAAGTCCAAGCTGCTCCCCTCTCCTCCGTGTTTCCAGAAGTATGAGTATGTCCCCGTTTACACTTGAAATTAACATGCAACCTGTATCTGGATGTTGTCCACATATGCATTGAAAAGACAAGTGTGAACGTATTTATGACCGGAATGTTTTCTTAAATGCTTGTCCTGATCCCGAGGTATTAAGGGATGCTTTGTGATTGGATATCAGTGTAAACTAAATGCAATCTAGACATTATTTCGCTGTTCAAATATTGACGACACTGAAACCTCAGCCACTATCATTATGCTCTTTCCTCTCTCTAAGTGCTAATTGCAGGCTAATGTTTCAGGCTGTTTCTCGCATTTGTAAGAGTTCTTCTGTTGCCGTCTTGGCCATTTAGTAAAATATTTGTATCTCTCGTACACCTTTATATATGCTGAATGACAATAAATTGAATCTTGAACTTACAACAGCATTCTGAACTTTGTTTACATACAGTCAGGACTTGCGACAGTAGTATTAGCATGAAATCTAGCTTTCATATCTTGTGTTTAAGTACAGTAGATAGTGTAGGCTCTTATTTATTGAATGTTCCAATATTATTAACTGTTTGAACACATCTAATTTATTACATTAATTTTCAAGCATAACATGTTATTGAAGGTAAATCAAAATGTGGCTCGGTCTTGTCTCTGAAGTCCTGAGTAAACAGTCATTGTAAATCAGCAAGTATCAGTGAAAACAGCTATGAGAATGAATAAACTGCAGAGACCCTTCTTGATTTATGAATATGATATGCTATGAATGCTTAAAATGACAACAGAAAAGCAATAATTACACAAGAAGCCTGTTTAATAGTTTTATTTCTCATTTTCTGAACACTGTTGATGAATTTGCTAACAGCAAACAGCAAAGTTAAATCTATAAATAAGAGTTTACAGCATATTTACAGTGGAGGGGAATGAGACATAAAAAGTAAAGAAATATTCAACTATTATTTTAAGCTCAGTGACTTCTGATCAACAAATATAGTACATAGGCTATACATAGACTTTCCTTCCTATTTTTCAATATGAAGGAGTGGTTATAGCAATGCCTTTTTACTACCCTGTTGGCTAGTGGGCATTGCCCTATCAGTAGCATGCCATTATGGCATACGGCTCCCACAGCAATAGCTACTGACACAGCGTCGAAGTTACAGACTTGAAATAGAATGCTTTGGTTACTGATTCAACCTTGGTTACCTGAAAGGAGGGAACAAGATGCTGCATAGCTTTGCCGCACTACTGGTTTTTCAATTTTAAGAGACCGAGAGATGTGTTCACCTCCCTTCAGTCAGAAAATTATGGTGTGGCACTGGGCTCTGGCTTATACAGTATGCCAGGGATGATGCATATATAGGTCTGAGCATCAAGCATCACCAGCCAATCAAATTGGTGTGACGATATAGGGCTTTTAGGTCAACGCCCCTAGGAGGAGAGAGTGATCTACTGATGCAGTGTCTCATTCCCTCCTTTCAGGGAACCAAAGTTACATCAGTGACAGACAATTACTGAGGTATTTTTCTCAGGGGAAATTTCTGAGAAGCATGTGCTGAATAGGGGATACAACAGAAATATTACAGAGATCTCATTTGTGATTGTTCTTTTCACTACTCTTGCATGAGAAACATTTATTGAACTGTCTAAAGCATAAAAAGTTAACTATTACACATTATGCAACCGTTAAAATAATAATAAGTTTATTTTATATAGCACCTTTCTTGAACCCAAGGTCGCTTTACATGGACAGATAAGTCAAAAACAAGAAAACTACCTAACAAGCAGTCGAGAGAACACTGAATGAAGAGATGAGTTAAGATGTTATTTAAAGGAGGAGAAAGTGGCGAGTTCCCGAAGGTGCTGTGGGAGAGCATTCCAAAGTCAAGGAGCAACAGTCATAAATGACCTGCCTTCCATTGAAGACAACCTGAACTTTGGGACAAACAGGAAATTTGCACCAGTAGACCATAAAGTGCGAGTGGGAATAAAAGGGCGAAGCAACTCAAGTGATATACTGAGGAGCAAGTGTGTGAAGAGCCTTGAAAGTTAAATATAAAATGGTTTAAAGTTTAGAAAAACTAATTAAACAAACTTTGGCAATATGTCTTGTCATAAGTGCACACATGGGAACTTTACAACCATGAGTGTGCAACATTTTAAGCATTGGATAATTGACGTAACGTTACGTGCAGTTCATAGTTCAGATTAATGGTGCCGTGTCACCAGAAAGCAGAAAAAAAAAAAAAAGACTGAGATATAGACATTAACTAGTGAACCGAATCAGAAGTGTTGTCAATATTAATTATATCCCCTTTTCTATGTCTTCAACTTGATTGAGTGAGAGAGAGAGAGATTGAATTTTAAAATTCTCTTTATTACAAAAAATTAAAACAAAAAGTTTACAAAGTATAAATCTTCTCAGAGAAAAGTAAAGATAAGATTACAAAAATAAAAAAGGGGGGGGGGGAACAATTCATCTTCAAACACAGAACACAATGCACCTTTGCTACACCATTTTAGCTCAAGAAAAACCATAGATTTATAAAAATTAAAAATCAACACTCTAGACTTTACAAGTTGAAAACAAGACTAACATTCTGTCCAGTCTTTTGTTCAATCCTATTTTTCCTACTTGAGTAGATAGCTAATTTAGCTTGACCAAAGATAATTCAATAATTGACAAATCCATTCGTCTTTTCTGCACATATTTAGCAACCAAAACAAATTTGAGACCGTTTCATTAAAAACATAATACATTTAATACAATAAATAAGGGCTTTAGTCTAACACATAACATTCCATAAAAGCATGAAAAACAGTTTCTCTTTTAAAACAAAAAGGACATTCAGAGCTCACCTCAGGATTTAAAACTGAAATCGAAGCATTAACAGCTATTGCTCCATGGAGAACCCTCCATTGTATGTCTCCTACTCTCTTCGTTAATGGTGGCTTATACAAAATTCTCCATTAAGGCTTAACATTATCATCCAGTTTTAAGAAAGAACGCCATGGTGTATCCACTTTGTTGTTATCTAAAATCTTATTAAAAACCAAAACAAACTTTGTACAAGATTTTCCCCGTAACAAAAGAAATCTAAATGCAAAGACTCCCCAGTTTTTAAAAACATACCCATACAATCATCTAGTTTTGGAGACAAGTATATAGCCGGACAAGGGTCCTCAGCGTTAGGAGCTTTTACCCCTGCACAATAGTCTGCTAATAATTGTCTCTCTTCATCTGTAAGAGCAGACTGCCACTTTGCTAACAGTTGAGCAACTATACGGGTTGAAAATTCCAAAATGAGAAGCCACTTGTTCAATTCATAAAATTAGGTCAAGCCACATTTAACAGAAGATTCAAGGTGGTGATCTTGGATTTGCAAAGTATATCGTTTAGTCCAGGAAAAGTGTTCAACCGCAGAAATATCCAAACGGGTTCCATGTATTATGGGTTCGCTTAACAACGAGAAGAGTGATTTCATGCACGGTGTCCTTTGTTGATTAAAGACTCCATAATTTAAAAAGACTGCGATAAAAAAAAATTGGCATTGTGGAAGTGTTTAGTTTTAGGGGGTCTAAAAAGAAGAGAGATTTATCCATCTGTAGGCCTCCCAGGCTCCGTAAAATGGCACATGTAGCCGCTCTCCAACTAAAGTCACTTGACCCTGAAAGAAGTCTTTGTATAAATTGCAGACGGAAAGCTGCTGTTCTGCTTTGCAAGTTTAACAGTCCCTGTCCACCTTCTTTAGACAAAAATAAAATGCTCTTAGTTATCCAGTGTAATTTATCCCAAAAAGTCCACCAGTAAGGCTTGAATTTCAGTCATTAGTTTTAAAGGTGGATCTATACATGCCAGCTTATGCCAGAGAGAGGATGCAATTCAATTATTAATAACTAAAGTACGCCCTTTATAAGACATGTTTGGGGCCAGCCATTTCCATTCAGCTAATCGTCCTTTAACTTTTTCAACAATCCCATCCCAATTTTTCTGTACAATGGTCCCAGTTCCTAAAAAAAAGGATACAGTATTCTAATCACTTCCACAAATTCTTGGCAGAATCCAAAAGCTGTTAAACTCAAACGCTTTCTCTTGATCCAGAGAAAACAAGGCACAATTTAAACTAAACAACTTGGAGACCTCTAGAATATCCCACACTAAAGAAATATTATCAAAAATGGACCTACCAGGTATGCAATAGCTCTGGTCAGGATGAATGACTTGCTCCATTACTTCTCAGTCTATTTGCCAAAGTTTTAGAGAGCAGTTTGTAATCCGTAAAAAGCGACACAGGGCGCCAGTTCTTGATATCTGTCGGGTCTCCTTTTTTCGGGAGGAGGATAAGAACTGCACTACGGTAGCTCAATGGCAGCCGCCCTTCAACCAAGCTTTCGAGCACCGCGAGCAAATCCTCCAACACTGTCCAGAAAGACATATAAAAGTCTACTGGGAGACCATCAATGCCAGGAGCCTTCCCAGATTCCATGCCCTGAAGGGCCTTATAAACTCTTCTAGGCTCAAGGCCTTACCGAGTTTCGTGTTGGCCTTCTCAGACACGTCAAGTTTTAAAAAAAGGCAATGTCAGGCTCTGCAACACATTCACAGCTGTACAGTTTTTCAAAGAAACAAACTGCTCTAATGTCAATGGGGTCAGATAGTAACATGCCAAATTTGGAGCGTAGCACGTGAATGAATCTTTTCTGTCCATTCTTTTTTTCCATATTAAATAAAATTTAGTTGGCGCATCCATTTGGTCAATATTCTGAAAACGGGACCGAACTAGAGCTCCTTGCACCTTAACCCCTAAAAGATCGCCAAGAGCTTCCAAAACATTAACTGGGGAGAATAATTCGGCTAACTCTTGAAGTTTAACTCTTGATGTCTCAGTTTTTCATAGATTCCGATAACTGTACAGTGATATTTCGAGTATGCTGTTGACAAAACTGTTTAACTTAACCAAAATCCCACCACTGTCTCGAAGATTGGAAAGTTCTTTGTAGCTCTAAAAGTTTCCCAAAAATACTTAAATGATAAAAAGAATTTAAAAGACACTTAAAGAACAGTTAAAATGCCAATAAGCACTATTTGGTTTAATAGATCTCAAAATAAAAGAACAGCACACCATACTATGATCAGAAAAACTGAGACAATAAAAAAAAGTTTGCTAAAAATACCACATTGATGTTTAAAACCATAAAATCTATCCAACCTAGCTAAAGAACATGGTCTCATACCCGTGACAAAGTATATTGTCTTAGACTACCATTAACATGTCTCCATACATCACACAGCTCATGTGCTTTAATGACTTGGATAAGTCTCTTACGGGATGGTTCATGGGGCTCCATGTGATTCCTATCAATTTTGTTCTGTACAATTAAAATCCCCTCCCAGAAACAAATTCTTCACTATTACAGTTCTGCAGAGTTAAATTGAAAGTATTTAAAAACAGCATTCTTTCAACTCCTGAGGTAGAGACATACACAAATAAAAACTAAAACATGACTTTCAAATAAAGCTCTAACCTTTAAAAGTCTGCCCTTTATAATCTCTTCAACATAAGAAACTGGTTTGAAGTTTAGAAAATAAAACAGCAACACCTCTACTGACCGCAGTGTTGTGACTTAACAGAGATGCCGTCCCATTCTCTTGCCCAATCTGCAGCGTTCTTTAAATCACTAGGAGTTTCTTGAAGGAAAACAATCTGTTTTTTCAGTTTAACATTACTATTTTTCTTGCGTCTCTTGCCCCATTTACATTCACTGAAGCAACACTAACTTCACCCATAAGGGAAAAAAAAAAAAAAAAAAAGTAAAACCACTGATTCAGTAATTTATCATTTTTCACCACCATCATTGCTCATTTCAGTATTATTTTCTTACTAGTTTCTTTAACCTGTAAATTTCTTTTAGTAAAAAAAACCTTCAGCCATCTTGACTTTTCAATGAACTGTTTAAGGTCAGGAAAATATTCGCTCAACCGTACTCCTCTTCTGTTTTTTGTTGCTTTAAGAAACAGTTTTATGAAGTGGAAGATAACTGCAATTCACGCATTCACTTTGAAAGAGAAAGGCTGGAATCTGATTCACTGTCACTCTGTGTCACCCTGGTCCTCACATTCAACTACATCCGTTTTCTTTATAGGTCTCAACTCACAATTGTCACTTATCTTTCGTTTTAAGGGTACTTTAAACAGTGTATGTTCAGCTTCTATGTCAATGCTATCATTCTCACATATTTGCACTACCAAAGACTGTTTTTCTCCCTCACTTTGGGAGATCTGACACCTTGCTAAGGTGTTACTGAAAAGTTGATTTTTCGATCTGACAAGGTAAGTCCGTTATCAAAAGACCCAGTGGACTCCGCATCATCTGAATTTTTGTTAAACGACCCCTTTTCAATTATCTCAGAATAAACCTGATTTACCCCTTGCAGCGCTGATGTAGTCGGCTCAGGCTCCGTTCGCACTGCCGCGATCGCGTCTGGCTCTGTACTGTTTAACACAGGTTGATTAGTTGCGGGTGGAACAATTGCATCTTTTATAATATGCTCCGTTGCTGGTTTTTTGCTTTTATCAGGGCAATCACGCACTAGAAGTCCCATTTTATTGCAACCGAAACACTTCATTTTCCCCGTTGACGCAAAAACAACAAAGTCATCGATATGAAATTTGAACGCAAGGTCTGGCTCAGCGTCGTCTTTCACAATCATGTAGGCAAATCTCCTAAAAGAATCTACGTGTTTTAACAAAGGGGATCCGCTACCAATCGGCATTTTTTCAAAAACTTTAATGGGAGACACTAACTTGCCGTAACAGGAAAGAGATTGTGTTAATAACTGATAAACGGTGGAACACTAGATAATGTCACTTTTTTGAATGGCATTGATAAAGGAAGAACAGGCGTAAACAAACCATCAATGACGATCCCTCGCTCAACTAGCTCATTTGCTTTGTCTATATTACTTAAATATGACATTAGCATTATAAATTTTTGAAGATGACAAAATACACTCATGGCCCACAGCTTCTATAGCCAAACAACAATCCTCTACACTCACCATAGATTACACTTTCACTGCATGACGTCGCGTGAGTGTACTCAAAACCTTTGAATCTGGGGCCGCCATGCCTCCCCAAATATAGTTAGCACACGGCCCGGATCAAGACACAAAAAGAAAAAGAAACTATTCCTAGTAACAAACAAGACAAGAAAAAGACAGAAAAAAGCTTGAGGGTGAAAATACTATTTCTAGGCACAGCAGCCACGAAATTACACTCGCACTCAACTCACACGCTCTCCACACTCACTTTGCAAATGCTCACGCATGCGCACGAGAGATACTATTGCAGATAAATGCAGTCAAGTACAGTTGTCTGAATACACTACCATGGTGACTTCATCTCCTGGCAATGATCAAAGTTTGAAATTCATTTGCAGATAAAAGTAAACAACATTCAGATTGTCTTGTAAAAACATTCTAGCATTCACTTACTGCGTCTTTTGGGTTATAAATCTCTATTCAGGTACATCACTGAAAGAAATCTTTGAGAGTGTTCCTCCGTTTCATAGGCCCTGTAATAATCACGCTTTTATGTTGGTCATGTTCCAATATAGCAACACTAGGTGCATCTATTATGACCTATACAGAACTGGTTTTTAGTGAAATTTGCTTAATTACCAAGCACTAATGAGAAAACACACAACGTTTCAGCCAGATAGAAGAGATGGGTCTTTAGAAAACATGCAGAGGAAATATGAGAAGCAGGTACAATAAATACAACAAAAGATGGCACTAATCACTAACAAACATTCAAACACAAATGTCTCTACTGCACCACAAAAAGTAAACCCAACAACACATGTATAAAAGGTTGCAGATTCGAAAAAGGCATACAGTGCATCCCAGTGTCATAGAATATAATAGAAAATATCGCTCAGGAGACTCAGTTACTGTATATTGCTTGACGAGTGCAGATTTCGGTCCTGTGTTGAGGTATTTTCTAGTGAAACAGGAAGTTGGAATGGGACATTTAAAAATTTTAAATATCCTCCCAGCTGTGTTCTTCAGTATTCTCATTATATAGAGTATTATATTGGACAAAAATGTGGATACATCCTTGAGTGCAAGATTAATATTTGTATCTTTCTGGTTGAGAGACCGTACATTTTAAAAGTGTTAGTTTGTTGACATTTAGAACTACACCAAGACATTACCTCAGAAATTGAATATAATGGGGGCTTTGAGTTCCACTGAAACTTTTTATTCTCTAGAATATCCATAAACCAACACTAATCTGAAATAATGATAATGTTTAAAAAAAAAAAAAACACACACCACAACATACAGCCAAATTAAGGACCTCATACTGTGAAAAATGATGATGAACCTAAGGTGCAGTAATGAACCATTGAATTTTAAGAGTTGTAGTTAGAGAAAATATGGTTGGGTGTTAAACAATACATCACTAACTCTTTCAGTTCTGTCATGCCTTAAATCACATCCTGTCCTTCTCAAAAGCTCTGCGGACTTCTTTGTGCTGTTGTCTGATGGATGTGATTGATAGCCTCCGTCTCCCATTCCATCTACTTGTATAGCTATCAAATGAACATGCAGCACACAGCTCAATTTTAAAAACCACGATCATAGATAAACGTTCTTTCGTTCACAACCCTATAAAATATTAAACACATTAGACCTCAGAGAGAGGGGAGGGTGGCACCCACCAGTCGATGGATCAATATTTGCACCTTTGCATGAAGCGGTAAATACAGGTGCATCTCAATAAATTAGAATGTCGTGGAAAAGTTCATTTCAGTAATTCAACTCAAATTGTGAAACTTGTGTATTAAATTCAATGCACACAGACTGAAGTAGTTTAAGTCTTTGGTTCTTTTAATTGTGATGATTTTGGCTCACATTTAACAAAAACCCACCAATTCACTATCTCAATTAGAATATGGTGACATGCCAATCAGCTAATCAACTCAAAACACCTGCAAAGGTTTCCTGAGCCTTCAGAATGGTCTGTCAGTTTGGTTCACTAGGCTACACAATCATGGGGAAGACTGCTGATCTGACAGTTGTCCAGAAGACAATCATCGACACCCTTCACAAGGAGGGTAAGCCACAAACATTCATTGCCAAAGAAGCTGGCTGTTCACAGAGTGCTGTATCCAAGCATGTTAACAGAAAGTTGAGTGGAAGGAAAAAGTGTGGAAGAAAAAGATGCACAACCAACCGAGAGAACCGCAGCCTTATGATTGTCAAGCAAAATTGATTCAAGAATTTGGGTGAACTTCACAAGGAATGGACTGAGGCTGGGGTCAAGGCATCAAGAGCCACCACACACAGACATGTCAAGGAATTTGGCTACAGTTGTCGTATTCCTCTTGTTAAGCCACTCCTGAACCACAGACAACGTCAGAGGCGTCTTACCTGGGCTAAGGAGAACTGGACTGTTGCCCAGTGGTCCAAAGTCCTCTTTTCAGATGAGAGCAAGTTTTGTATTTCATTTGGAAACCAAGGTCCTAGAGTCTGGAGGAAGGGTGGAGAAGCTCATAGCCCAAGTTGCTTGAAGTCCAGTGTTAAGTTTCCGCAGTCTGTGATGATTTGAGGTGCAATGTCATCTGCTGGTGTTGGTCCATTGTGTTTTTTGAAAACCAAAGTCACTGCACCCGTTTACCAAGACATTTTGGAGCACTTCATGCTTCCTTCTGCTGACCAGCTTTTTAAAGATGCTGATTGCATTTTCCAGCAGGATTTGGCACCTGCCCACACTGCCATAAGCACCAAAAGTTGGTTAAATGACCATGGTGTTTGTGTGCTTGACTGGCCAGCAAACTCACCAGACCTGAACCCCATAGAGAATCTATGGGGTATTGTCAAGAGGAAAATGAGAAACAAGAGACCAAAAAATGCAGATGAGCTGAAGGCCACTGTCAAAGAAACCTGGGCTTCCATACCACCTCAGCAGTGCCACAAACTGATCACCTCCATGCCACGCCGAATTGAGGCAGTAATTAAAGCAAAAGGAGCCCCTACCAAGTAGGGAGTACATATACAGTAAATGAACATACTTTCCAGAAGGCCAACAATTCACTAAAAATGTTTTGTTTATTGGTCTTATGTATTCTAATTTTTTGAGATAGTGAATTGGTGGGTTTTTGTTAAATGTGAGCCAAAATCATCACAAGTAAAAGAACCAAAGACTTAAACTACTTCAGTCTGTGTGCACTGAATTTATTTAATACAAGTTTCACAATTTGAGTTGAATTACTGAAATAAATGAACTTTTCCACGACATTCTAATTTGAGATGCACCTGTATGTTTTAGACTCCGTAGCCATGAGGGATGATTTAATGAGATTATGAATAAAGGGAGTGAGCATTCCATTCTATTTGTCATGCATAATCTCTCTTTTCTCTCCGTCTCATCTTTATACTCTTTTGATGAAGAGCCATGCACCAGAACACATGCAGTCTGAAGTCAAGGCATGTTTCTTCTTGCAATGGTTTTGTAATATAAATGTGTGGAATGATACAGGGCTTTAGAGTCAGCTTGTTTTTCTAACATAATTTACACTTTAAGATCTGAATAGTTTCATTTTAGCCATGCTTGCCATTTTCTGCTGTTTTAGAATCAGTAGTGAAATTAATCTTGTTAAGAACACTGAAGCTTCTACAAGTCAAATAAAGTCAACAAAGATTATCTACTAAAACGGTCTTCATCTCATCCATCCATGATACATACTGTATATAGGAAGTTATGAAAATAGAAAACTAAATATTCATATACCTGGGAGGCCAAACAGGAAATGGTTATGTAAAATCCAAATACAAACTTTTAAACATAAAATATAATTTTTTGCTTGAGGCATATTGATTCAGATTTATAACTATACAATGGCCACGAAAAGTATTAACATTAATTAAATTGGATTGCAAAATATCAAAGCAAGTGCCATTTATTTTATAGAAAGACGAAGCAAAACATTTCACAAAAAAAGTTTGTCTAAAGTTAGTTCTATTAGGTTTAGAATCATTTGTTTGCAGGTGCCACTTAGTGAATTTTGCAATGAAATGTATACATTAAGTCTCTAAATACTTTTTGGGACTACTGTATGTTCAGGATTTATACATAGTTGTTTACAATATATTCAGATTTACCACCATATATGCACATACTGTATAACTGTATATTCAGATTCATCCAGAGCTTGTTCAACAGCAGGATATACATGTCTGCTGACCCCACTCCAGAAATTTCTCTTCCGTTATACCTCCATCACCCCACCTCTATTTCTAATATTTCTACCATACAGTATATTAATCAAGGCCACATCCACACTAATACAATTTTAGTTGAAAACACATTGGTTTTGCTACATTTATGCTTATCCAAACTGGAGTGGCGTTTTCATCCACTGAAAACTGACTGCAGCTGTCAAAACAGATTCCCAGTAATGGAAAGTTAGTCTAAAGGTTTGTTGAAACCTTAAAGCATTAATTGTTTATGCCCCCAATGAGTCCAGGTTGAGTGTTGTAACAGGAGGGAAGATCTCTAGGAATTTACTGCAATAAAGGGATTTCTGCTAACTCTTTATTTTAAATCACTAAGAGTTAAAACTACAACATGTCTATCTGAAACACATTGAACAGTGTAGTCCAGGGATACTCAACTTTGGAAAGCTTAGGGGCCGCAAAGCAGGACCCCTACAGCTTCGAGGGCTGCACTCTTAATTTGAGTATTTCTTAATTATATAGTAAGAATTTTATATAGTTAATTTTTAAAGTAAAATATAAATTATGGTTTTGATACTATTAACCATGGTTTTATTACAGTAATAATGCACTCATATTTATATGGTTTTACTATAGTAATATTGCAGTAACCATTACTCTAGTAACCATGGTTAATTTAGTTATTATGGTTTAAATACAAATACCATGATTAAATTGTGGTAACAAAAATAAAAACCATCGTTAATTTTCCTAAGGAAATGTCAAAGACACTGTCAACAATAGACAGAGTGTTCAGCATTACACACACCTGAGTTACTTTCAAAAACAAGAAATATATTTCTTGTACTTACTCAAACTGCTCCAGTGACAAATCATTAGGATTTGTTCACCCTCTTTAGCAATTGGCCTCCGTGGTCGTGAGCACCGGCAGTGACAGGGGAACGGCCTCCGTGGTCGTGAGCACCGGCAGTGACAGGGGAACGGCCTCCGTGGTCGTGAGCACCGGCAGTGACAGGGGAACGGCCTCCGTGGTCGTGAGCACCGGCAGAGACAGGGGAACGGCCTCCGTGGTCGTGAGCACCGGCAGAGACAGGGGAACGGCCTCCGTGGTCGTGAGCACCGGCAGAGACAGGGGAACGGCCTCCGTGGTCGTGAGCACCGGCAGAGACAGGGGAACGGCCTCCGTGGTCGTGAGCACCGGCAGAGACAGGGGAACGGCCTCCGTGGTCGTGAGCACCGGCAGAGACAGGGGAACGGCCTCCGTGGTCGTGAGCACCGGCAGAGACAGGGGAACGGCCTCCGTGGTCGTGAGCACCGGCAGAGACAGGGGAACGGCCTCCGTGGTCGTGAGCACCGGCAGAGACTGAAATAGGAGCCTCTCTTCTCTGGAAGGCTCGAGGGGCGGAGCAATGGGAGGCTCAATGAAGGAAGTCTCCAGGACCACCGAGGCTGGGGAGAAAATGGTCTCCATTGAAGGGAGCTCAGAGACCACTGGAACCAGAGTAGCCCCACCCCCCAAAAATTCCTCTAGGGCTGGAGCAGGCATGAAAGCTGGTTCTGGGATGGACGAGGCTTCAGAAAACTAGCTCATTAACTGTGGCAGGCATGGCCGTTGGCTCGTTGACCGTGGCAGGCAGCGGCAGGGGAACGGTCTCTGTCGATAGGGTGTCTTGGACCACCGGAGCTGTGAGTGGAGCAGGGAGTGGTGAAGCCTTATCTTGCCATGAAGGGGCATGCATCTCCAGTGCTGCTCTCACATATTCCCTCCATGTGAGATTCCCCATCTCAGGCAGCTCCGTATTACGATAAAAATTTTGTCCAATCCAATACATCGATTTGAGATGGGGGTCTGTGAAATCTGTGAGGTTAACAATGGCACAAAGGTGAAGTGAGTACTCCCTGATGGGTAAGTCCGCCCAGGAAAGATCACGGAAAAGATCCACTAGATCCATAGAGCAGGTCAGTTCTTCTGTAACGCTTGTTGGAGGGACGAGACGAGAGAGGGTGGATCTAGATGCAGATTTTTTTTAAATAAACAAAATGAAAATGATACACAAGGAAGGTTATTATCTCAGAAGATAAAGCAACAAAATTATACAGCCTTATTAGGGTAACAAGGACAAGAACTAACCCAGAACAACTGAAACAGAGGGTATATATATATATACACATGACAATGATGAAAAGGAATTGGGAACAGGTGTGTGTAGTTAGAAGTCTGGAGAGGTGCTTCTGGGAAATGTAGTTTGTGGAGAGAGTGACAGACAGAGACTGGGGAGAGCGTGACAGCTGTGAAGTAATGCAGTTCATGAATAATCAGTTTGTGAAGATGTCTCAATGCTGTTATTGCAAGATAAACTATTATTTTTTCTGTCATTACTGTGATCGTGTTAATCATGCATACATGGTGAGCTATTCAAATGGGTTTGACACAGATTCGCCCTGTGATACTTGACTCTCGAGCACGTGCATGTTTGAATGACAGAGTGCACGGCTGCGCGAATACTGACCGCCACTCTTATGTCAACATCAGCTATACTCAAATATTCATAATAATTCATTCGCAGTGTTGGACAAGCTACTTAAAAAATGTAGCAAGCTAAGCTATCAACTACTTAATAGAAAAATGTGTTAAGCTAAGCTAAAAGCTACACTTCAGAGAAAGTAGCAAGTTACACTACAAGCTACAAGCCAAAAGTAGCTTGCTACATTTAAGCTATTTCATATTTTTTCCAACCAGATGCACAAAGCATACTGTCATAGACAAAGCATCTAAAAGACTTAGTCATATAATGTTTATCAAAGCCATGGTACAGCATAGTACAGTATGGTGCAATATAAAATGTATGTGCATGTAAAAAACATGTAAATTCATATTTATGCATGTTACCTATACAAACCCATGTGTTCAAAATGAAATATCACTATTTTTACATTTATTTTTTCATATTTATACTACTACCTCTACAAATCCATGTGTTCAATGTGAAAAATCACTATTTTTACATTTTATTTGTCATATTTGTACTACTACCTCTACACGCCCATGTGTTCAAAATGAAAAATCACTATTTTTACATTTTATTTTTCATATTTATACTACTACCTCTACAAACCCATACCCAATTGAACATAATTTCCTTTGCTTATTTCTGTATAAAAACTCATGCATTCATATACTGTTCATCTCATCCTGTAATTCTGTGTCTTGCTGTTCTGTGTATTTCTGTATGTACAGTTGAAGTCAGAAGTTTACATACACCTTAACCAAATACATTTAAACACAGTTTATCACAATTCCTGACATTTAATCGTAGAAAACATTCCCTGTCTTATGTCAGTTAGGATCACTATTTTAAGAATGTGAAATGTCAGAGTAATAGTAGAGAGAATGATTTATTTTATTTTGTATTTGGTAGCATTGCCTTTAAATTGTTTAAATTCGGTCAAACTTTTTGGGTAGCCTTCCACATGCTTCTCACAATAAGTTGCTGGAATTTTGGCCCATTCTTCCAGACAGAACTGGTGTAACAGAGTCAGGTTTGTAGGCCTCCTTGTTCGCACACACTTTTTCAGTTCTGCCCACAAATTCTCTATCGGATTAAGGTCAGGGCTTTGTGATGGCCACTCCAGTACCTTGACTTTGTTGTCCTTAAGCCATTTTGCCACAACTTTGGAGGTATGTTTGGGGTTGTTTTCCATTTGGAAGACTGATTTGTGACCAAGCTTTAACTTTCTGGCTGATGTCTTGAGATGTTGCTTCAATATATCCACATAATTTTCCTTCCTCATGATGCCATCTATTTTGTGAAGTGCACCATTCCCTCCTGCAGCAAAGCACCCCACAGCCTGATGGTGCCACCCCCATGCTTCACGGTTGGGATGGTGTTCTTCGGCTTGCAAGCCTCACCCTTTTTCCTCCAAACATAACAATGGTCAGTATGACCAAACAGTTACATTTTTGTTTCATCAGACCAGAGGACATTTTTCCAAAAAGTAAGATCTTTGTCCCCATGTGCACTTACAAACTGTAGTCTGGCTTTTTTATGGTGGTTTTTGGAGCAGATATAGGACTCATTTTACTGTGGATATAGATGCTTGTCTACCTGTTTCCTCCAGCATTTTCACAAGGTCCTTTACTGTTGTTCTGGGATTGCTTTGCACTTTTCGCACCAAACTAAGTTCATCTCTAGGAAAGAGATACATTCTGTCTCCTGAGCAGTATGATGGCTGCGTGGTCCCATGGTGTTTATACTTGCATACTATTGTTTGTACAGATGAACGTGGTACCTTCAGACGTTTGGAAATTGCTCCCAAGGATAAACCAGACTTGTGGAGGTCCACAATTTTTTTCTGAGGTCTTAGCTGATTTCTTTAGATTTTCCCATGATGTCAAGCAAAGAGGCACTGAGTTTGAAGGTAGGTCTTAAAATACATCTACAGGTACACCTCAAATTGACTCCAATTAACCAATTAGCCTATCAGAAGCTAATTGCCTAATTGCCTAAAGGCTTGACATCAGTTTCTGTTATTTTAAGCTGCTTAAAGGCACAGTTAACTTAGTGTATGTAAACTTCTGACCCACTGGAATTGTGATATAGTCAATTAAAAGTGAAACATTCTGTCTCTAAATAATTGTTGGGAAAATTACTCATGTAATGCACAAAGTATGTGTCCTAAACGACTTGCCAAAACTATAGTTTGCTAATATGAAATCTGTGGAGTGGTTAAAAAATGAGCTTTAATGACTTCAGCCTAAGTGTATGTAAATTTCTGACTTCAACTGTACTGGAAGCTTCTGATCAGAATCAGGCCAAATTTCTTGTTTGTGTTTAAGCACATCTGGGCAATAACAACATGGTATCTGATGGTATCAGATGGTAATACCATGGTACTTTGAGATACAATTACCATATTTATGTACTATTCTGTATTTACATGGTGCTTCAAAGTATTTTCAGAATACTATGGTACTTCACTATATGACTACCTTATTCGTATACCACTGTATTAACATGGTGCTCCCAGGTAATGGTACATGTCCAAACATGGTAATGCCATGGTACTTTTTTTATGTGTTTTCGTGTAAGTTACTAAGTGTTTTGATACTCCTTTGGTGGTAAAATCTTTACCTGCAGTGCCATTCAAGCTGTACACGTGCTGAACTTCATAAAAACCTTCTTCATCACTGGCAAACAATAGGACGCATTTGCAGGTTTGGTTTCCATTGATTGTAGATCCAGTGCAACTAGCATTATTTTTATTTTCCAAGTTTTAAAATGTTCTGTGAGCACGTTGGCAAGTGAGAGCACGCACCAAATGTTTCAACAGCACGTTCATGAGCTTTCTGAGTCATTCATATTGAATTGCTAACCGATTCAGACCACTTTACTATAATGTGTGACCAATTCATAGTAAAGAACTGACTCAGATGAGTGATTCATTTGTGAGTTGGACATATTTAGTTCTGATTCAAAACTGACGATAGTAAACACCAGTGTGATGTATGATGTAGCGGTGTAGCTTTTGTCAAAACTACGTGCTACCTAATCAAAAATATAGTTTCTCTACTAAAAAGCTACTTGATTTAAAAACTAGCGAAGCTATGATCTCACTACTCAGAAATGTAGTTAAGCTAATAGCTTCACTTTTTGTAGCGAAGCTACTGCCCATCACTGTTCAATCGTTACATTCTTGACAGTTTTTTTTTCGCAGTCTAACTGTTCTGCGGTTCAGGAACACAGAAAATTACTGTAAATATTACTGAAAATGGGCACCTCACAAATCATACACATTTGATATTGATAAATATATTTTTGATGATGTCAATGTAACGCGGGCCGCAAAAAATGTCTTGAGGGCCATGTGTTGAGCAGCGCTGGTGTAGTCAGTAACTCTGTTTACTATATTGATTGTTGAGCTTTGTTGCATTTTTTACACAAAGACTTTTATCTCTTTCTTTCTGTTGTTTTTCCTTACACAGACAGTAACTTTGTGCTAGGGAATGCACAGGTCCAGTCTCTCTACCCCATTGTGTACTGTTCCGATGGCTTCTGTGAACTCACTGGCTATGCCCGGGCGGAACTGATGCAGAAGAGCTGTGCATGTCATTTCCTGTATGGACCGGAGACCAGTGACAGGCTGATGGCACAGATCCAGGGCGCACTGGACGAAAGGCGGGAGTTCAAGACAGAACTGGTCTTCTACAAAAAAGGAGGTACGAGGCACTGAAATTGACAGAAAAGAAAGGAAAGCAGAGAGTGAATTCTTCATTAATCAAGTTACCAGGGCTGCATCCCAGTTCTTAAACTATCCGTCCTGCATAGCATGCACTATTTAGTGTGTCCCAAAACGTAGTACACAGAAAATACCATGCTAAAGATACCTGGATAGTACACTGTTTCTGGTGGATTTTTGAAATGCGCATGCATTTTGGGCAAATATTTCTTATAACTTCTTGCGCTATGCCTAAGGAGGAGTTTATGACAGTTGTCTTTTTTAGTTGTCAAAAAACTGCAAGCAGCTCAGTGTAGGGCTTTACTGGTTGTTTAGATCAGTGTTACTATCAGAAATAATTAATAATTATTTCTTTAGTTATTAATTAATATTTAAATTAATTAATTGAATCTAACTCATTAAAACCTCATATGGGGCTCCAGTAAATGTAGTGTGCTACGTTTAGGAGCAAGTTTGGTTATTAGCAATAATTTATAATTATCAAAGATAATTATTAATTATTAAAACCAATAGAACATTGATGAGAATCAATGTTAGCTTTTTTAAATCCTTTAAATCAACAATTATCAAAGATAATCGTTAATTGTTAACATCGATGAAACATTAATTAAAATTAACACTAGCTTATTGATCATTCAAATTCAATCATCAAAAATAATTATCAATTATCAAAAATCAATAGAATATTAATAAGGATTAACATTGACGGGGCACCACCCTGAAATCAGGGACTAATAACCAAATAGTAAAACAGTCTCAATATTAGATTGTTTTCTTAGGAAAATCAACATCCGAAGAATATCGATTTTCCGGAAAAAAAACAATGAATGAAGGTTTGAATCTGAGCACTGACATCCCGTCAGCATGACATAGGCATACGCAAAACAAACCAAAACACTTCTCTTTGTAATATAAACAAAGTTTATTTATGCAGTAATATCAATTAATAATTAATACAATGCAGTCAATAAACGTCCGACTTACAACTACAAACTAAACAGTAATATGATTAGATATGGAAATAAAAATAATTCTATAACACATAAGGTGTGTGTGTGACAGTGTCTGTGTGTGTAAGGAGGGACATGCACAAAATGGCGGACGTGACTCTCGTGGAGAGTATGTCATGCGAGACTTCCGGCCAGGAAATATGACCGCGAATGGGGGCGGAGATGGCGTCTACCAGTTACCGCGTGTTTCCGCTTGTACGATAGCTTAGGGACAAAGCTGGGCTTTAGCATTTAAGCTATCTATGAGCCAAAATGTGTGCCAGAATGTTTTTGGGGGTTGCGTGCCTGCGTGTGTGTGTGTGTGTGTGTGTGTGTGTGTGTGTGTGTGTGTGGTTAGTACGAGAGAGAGAGAGAGAAGTGACAGCCCTAAAGCCGATTTCACGATCGTGGGAGAGAAAGCAGCTGTTTAGTTCATCGCTCAGAGACACGGTGGACGGCTCGTAAACAGTCCTGTGTACTTTGACTATTTAATGGATGAGCTCTGTCTCACCCGCGATGGCGAAATTGCACAACAGTCCAATTTGGTTGGACCACAATACAGCAAAACAAAATCGTGATAATCAATCACGGCTGTTGATTCTCGGCGGACTGGCGGAGAACTCAGAAATGTCGACTTGATTGAAGATGGAAGAGAAATCTTTAATCTCTTCACTTCTGTAGGCAAACGGATGAAGATGCGAATTGCTCGGCGGTCTCCTTCGGATCCGTTAGAGTGTTCGGTTGAACACAGAGTAATCTCAACTTGTCCAGCGAGATGGAGATTGTATGGCCACAGTTTCAAGTCGGACGTTACTTCCTTGTGCAGCAAGGTTGCACCTGAGAGCAGCGAATAAACTACGTCTATACTCGGTGAACAAAGTCGCTGGAAGCAAATCCCGAAAGCATTTCAGAGGTATTTCAACTCCTGATGATGTCATGTTTGAGGGACGTTCTGTTGTGTGTCTCATCCAATAGGAGTTGAGAGTTCAATCCTTTAGTGAGCAAGGCTTCATGGGATTTGTAGTCTTTTTTTGGACTCCCTTTGTTTGATTTTGGCATGATTTTTATCAGTATAATTTACGACTTGGAATGTGGGGGCTTGAGTTAGGTTTTTACGACTGTGTTAGGCCTGCCTTTGTCTTCTATCTGAATACATGAGGCCCAACATCAGTATATGAGCTTAAAAGTTAAAAGGACAGTTCACCCAAAAAAAGAAAATTCAGTCATTGTTTACTCACCCCTGTGTTGTTATAACCCCATATGACTTTCTTTCTTTTTCTTAACACAAAGGGAGAAATTTTAAAACAAATTTGGTCTCAGTGATGTCATACAATGGCAGTTTATGGTGACCACCTTTTCAAGCTTCAAAAGGGCACAAAAGTATAATTCAGACATCTAATAAATTATTGTATGCGACTCATTTCTTGTTCTGAAGGAATACAATTTTATTTGGTAAGAAACAAACCAAAATCTAATGTATTATTTAGTAAAAATGTTCACTGACTGTTGATCTCCTGCATGCTTTCATGAGTCTGCACGCGAGCTTTAGAGCTCTTTGCACAAGAGCAACAGTAGTAATGCAGCATGCGCGAGATGGGGCGTTCAAGCGAAAACTCGTTTTGTTTCGCTTCAACGGGACCATCAGCGATATTAACAACAGAAAGCACAACATAGCTGCACACAAACTAGAGAACAGAACTTACAAACATGTCTGAAGAATTTGTAGTGAAAGAATAGATGCATTTCAACGTCTAGCCTTATTTGTTTGAACCGGAGTCCTCCATCAAACAGAGAGATGGAGCTGAAGGTAGCTACAGTCACACCTTGTCCTACTCACACTCCAAACGACGCACAATAAAAGCTATTTTTTCTATGTTAATCAGAGTTTTTTTTTTTTTGTCCTAAGCAACTTCAACGAGCAATGGGACATTCTGTCGATTTTTTGGTTTCTATATTTGGCATCATGCCCCCCATATGCTATGAACTGGCACCGGTTCAAAATGCGATGTGAAGACCTTAAATTTATGTGTTTTCCCTGTTGAAAAGGCATGGAACCAAACACCAGTTACTTGCCAATAAATATATTTTTTTATTAATTATTTTTGTTATCAGACATACGAAAGAAAGTAAAATTGTAATTTAAAGAGTGTTGGTTTCCCTTTCTTCTTCTTTAGTCTTGGTCTTTCTCCTTCTCTGAAGAAAATATCCTTACAGGGCTTATTTAAGTACATCCATAGAATAAAAAAACTTCCTCTCAATTACACATGTTCTCTGGAATATTCTTACTGAGCAAGTTTATGTCTAGATAATACAAAGCAGATGTGAATGTAACTTATATAAGCTGATGTATGTAACTTATATAAGCTTATATTACATAAGTAATGTGATACAAATTATCAATAATGCTACTAAATAGGGGGGAGTCACGTGATGCCATGCGAGGTTCGGACATGTGAACGGCAATCTGTGCACTTTGCTAGTTTTGATATTTGTATTTTTTTTTTCACCCAATTTGGAATGCCCAATTCCCAGTGTGCTTTTAAGTCCTCGTGGTCGCGTAGTGATTCGCCTCAATCTGGGTGGCGGAGGATGATTCCCAGTTGCCTCCACGTCTGAGACCATCAACCACGCATCTTATCACATGGCTTGTTGAGCGCGTTGCCACGGAGACATAGCGCGTGTGGAGGCCTCACGCCATCCACCGCGGCATATCAAATCAAATCAAATCACTTTATTGTCACACAGCCATATACACAAGTGCAATGGTGTGTGAAATTCTTGGGTGCAGTTCCGATCAACATAGCAGTCATGACAGTGATGAGACAGTACCAATTTACAATAACATCAAATTAACACAGCACAATTTAAACATCTGATATACACATAATTACACTCAACAATATACAAATAATAACATACACTGTACAGTATACAATACGCACTATATAGATACACATTATTCAATAAAAATAAAAAATAAAACTATATAAAAAATATATATGTATATATATATATATATATATATATATATATATATATATATATAGAATGTACAGTATTGTACTGTATTGACATTCAGGCTGTCGGTTGATAGTCAGTTGTTAAGAGAGAATATAATATAATAGTAATATAATTTATGACAGTCCGGTGTGAGATATAAGAGTAAGGGTAATAAAGTGCAGTGCTGATGTATTTGATCGTGGGAGATCAAGAGTTCAGAAGTCTGATTGCTTGGGGGAAGAAGCTGTCATGGAGACGGCTGGTGCGGGTCCTGATGCTGCGATACCGCCTACCTGATGGTAGCAGTGAGAACAGCCCATGGCTCGGGTGGCTGGAGTCTCTGATGATCCTCCGATTCACACACCGCCTTGTATATATTTCCTGGAGGGAGGGAAGCTCACCTCCGATGATGTGTCTGGCAGTTCGCACCACCCTTTGCAGTGCTTTGCGGTTGTGGGCGGTGCTATTGTCATACCAGGCGGAGATGCAGCCAGTCAGGATGCTCTCTACAGTGCAAGTGTAGAACCGTGTGAGGATGTGGCGGTTCATTCCAAACTTCCTCAGCCGTCTCAGGAAGAAGAGGCACTGATGAGCCTTCTTCACAACGACTTCAGTGTGGATGGACCATGTGAGTTCCTCAGTGATGTGGACACCCCGGAACTTGAAGCTGCTGACTCTCTCCACTGGTGCTCCATTGATGGTGATGGGACTGTGTTCTCTGTCTTTTCTTCTGAAGTCCACCACAAGCTCCTTTGTCTTACTGACATTGAGGGAGAGGTTGTGCTCCTGACACCAGTGTGTCAGAGTGTGCACCTCCTCTCTGTAGGCTGTTTCATCATTATCAGTGATCAGACCTACCATCGTTGTGTCATCAGCAAACTTAATGATGGCATTGGAGCTATGTGTTGCCACACAGTCATGTACAGTAGTGGGCTGAGAACACAGCCCTGTGGGGCTCCAGTGTTGAGGGTCAGTGAGGAGGAGATGTTGCTGCCTATTCTAACCACCTGGTGTCTGCTTGACAGGAAGTCCAGGATCCAGCTGCACAGCGAGCTGTTTAAGCCCAGAGCCCGGAGTTTCTCATCTAGCTTGGAGGGCACTATGGTGTTGAATGCTGAGCTGAAGTCTACAAACAGTATTCTCACATAAGTGTTCTTTTTTTCCAGGTGGGAGAGAGCAGTGTGTAGTGTAGATGCAATGGCATCATCAGTGGAGCGGTTGTTGCGGTAAGCAAACTGCAACGGGTCAAGAGAGAGAGGCAGTACAGAGCAGATGTAATCTCTGATTAGTCTCTCAAAGCATTTGCTGATGATGGAGGTCAGAGCAACAGGACACCAGTCATTTAAGCAAGTTATTTTTGATTGTTTTGGAACAGGCACAATGGTGGATGTTTTAAAGCATGTGGGGACTACAGACAAAGAGAGGGAAAGGTTGAAAATGTCCGTAAAAACACCAGCCAGCTGGTTCGCACACACTCTGATGACCTGGCCCGGAATGCCGTCTGGACCCGCGCTTTGCGGATATTCACCCGTCGGAAGGATCGGGTTACATCCGCTACAGAGACGGAGAGTGAACTAACCTCTGTAGCTTTGTAGCCGCGAGAGCTCTCTCCGCGAGGGTGGTGTTATTTCCCTCGAAACAAGCATAAAAAGTATTTAGCTCATCCGGGAGAGAGGCAGCGGTGTTCATGGCGGAGTTTTTATTCCCTTTAAAGTCCGTGATGATGTTAATTCCCTGCCACATGCTTCTAGAGTTGGTGGTGTTAAACTGTCCTTCAATCTTGCTCCTGTACTGGCGTTTTGTGGTTCTGATAGTTTTTCGGAGGGCATAACTGGCTTGTTTATGCTCCTCCGCGTTCCCGGAATTAAAAGCGGAGGTCCGCACATTAAGTGCCGCACGAACATCGCTATTAATCCAAGGTTTCTGATTCGGATAGATCCGTATCGTTCTGGTCGGAACAACATCCTCTAGGCACGTTCTGATGAAACACATTACGCTATCAGCGTAAAGCTCGATTTCATCATCAGAGGCGGACCGGAACATCTCCCAGTCCGTGTGATCAAAACAGTCTTGTAGCATAGAATCTGATTGGTCCGACCAGCACTGGATCGTTCTGAGGGTGGGTGCTTCCTGTTTCAATTTCTGCCTGTAAGCGGGCAGAAGCAGAATGGAAGAGTGGTCCGATTTGCCGAATGGTGGGTGGGGGAGGGATTTGTAGCCATCCCGGATGGGAGAGTAGCAATGGTCCAAAACCCGGTCCCCTTGTGTGTTGAAACTAATGTGCTGGTGGTATTTTGGTGCGACTGATTTTAAACTGGCTTTATTAAAGTCCCCGGTCACAATGAACGCGGCCTCAGGGTGCGCGGTTTCCTGCTCATTTATACTCCCATACAGTTCCTTGAGTGCCCGGTCTGTGTCGGCTTGTGGGGGAATGTACACAGCAGTGATAATGACCGCTGTGAATTCCCTCAGTAGCTAGAATGGTCGACATAGAAGCATAAGAAATTCCAGATCAGGAGAGCAGAAAGACTTGATAGAATGTACGTTCCTCTGATCACACCAGGATTTGTTGATCATAAAACATACACCACCTCCTCTACTTTTACCTGAGAGGTCTTTCGCTCTGTCCGCTCGGTGCACGGAAAACCCCGCGGGTTCAATGGCTGAGTCTGGAATCTCCGCAGACATCCAAGTTTCCGTAAGGCAGATAATGCAGCAGTCCCTTGTATCTCGTTGGAAAGAGATCCGCGCTTTCAGCTCGCAGAGCTTGTTATCCAGAGACTGAACATTTGCCAGTAGAATAGTGGGTAGCGGAGGTCGATTTGCGCAGCGTCTTACTCTGATGAGAACGCTGGCTCTGTTTCCCCTTTTCCTTTTGCATTTCCGCGGCCAGGCAGCCCAGACAAAGGGTTCCGCTGGCGTGTTTGTAAACAGTGGGTCGGCATTGAGGAATGTGAAGTCCGGTTTACGGTGTGAAATTGCTGAACCAATGTCCAAAAGTGTCTGTCTGTCGTAGACAATAAGGCAGACAACATCCAAGACAAAAAAAAAAAAGAATTGTGAACAAAACAAACAAAACACTACTATGTTGTGTCGGAGTTCGCAACGCAGCAGCCATACTCGGCGCCATCTTGAGTCCATCAAATCTGTGCTCAACTCACCATGTGCCCCACCGAGAACGAACCACATTATAGCGACCACGAGGAGGTTACCCCATGTGACTCTACCCTCCCTAACAACCGGGCCAATTTGGTTGCTTAGGAGACCTGGCTGGAGTCACTCAGCACACCCTGGGATTTGAACTAGCAAACTAGTGAACTCCAGGGGTGGTAGCCAGTGTCTTTTACCACTGAGCTACCCAGTCCCCCTAGTTTTGATACTTTTAATGATATAAACCAGTGAGATCCGATACACCCTGATCCGTTACTGTTCTAGGAAGACAATATGTCTGGCCAGATTTGGCCAGAGAGGTGAAGGAAATTTGGTGAGAATTGCTGAACGTATCGGCAATGCTGACAAAGGTTGTTGCTGACTTGGAGGATCTTGCTGCAATACATCGATTGATCACGACCATGGAGACGAAATTCACTGAGATTGTTACAAGAGTGGGGAGGTCGAGAAATGGTCATCGGAGAGGGAATTAGCTGCTAATCCGCTAGTGACCAAGGCGGATTTGGAGCACATCTGGGAGAAGTTGGATTATTTGGAGAATCGTAAACCGGCGAAATAACATCCAAATTGTTGAAATTCCTGAGGGAGCAGAGGGTCAGAATATGGTGGAATTCCTGGACGGGCTCTTTCCAAATCTCCTTGACATAAACAGGCCATAAGCTGGAAATCGAGTGAGCTCACAGGGTCCCGGCTTGGTGGTCCACTGAGAGAGACAGGCCCCAATCAATTCTGGCCAAATTTCGAAGATCGCCCGATAAAGATCTCGTGTTACGTGAGGCGAAGAGTAAAGGAAGGATTTCTTGGAAGAACCACAGCATTTTCTTGTTCCCAGACTTTGCGAATTTGACAAGAGAGAAACGTGATCAATTCAAGGAATGCAAGAAACTCTTACATCAACGGAAAGTCGCTTTTGCACTGATGTTCCCGGCCAAATTGAGAATAGATACTAATGATGGCCGTTAAGTATTTACATGTCCCCAGCAAGCCATGTCCTTCATAAAGTCCATGGACTGAGTAAGTCATTTTGCGGTACTCACGTTGCAGCCAAGTGAGCCTGACTCACTGAACACTCACTTGACCGTCCGAGGAAACTGAGCACCTTTTTTGTTTCTTTTTGTGCTGGTCCCGCCTAGTGGCTGGAATTTGTTTTGTGTAGCAGCAATCTTTCGGGACAGTTTTGTGGATGAATCTGCATGTTCTTTGTGTTTATCCTGCCTGTTGGTTGGAGTTTGTTTTATAGATTATCTTCTGTTGTGTAATTCTGTTTTACAAAATGTGTATAGAAACACCAGACTTGAGCAATCCGATGGCAAATTTGTCGCGGCATGGTAGGCGTACATGGATTGTTTGAGTTTAGAGGGATGGACGCCGGTTGGCGCTGTCATGCACAGGGTTAATGCACACGTTTTTCTTTTTTCTGTTTGTTTGGTTCGGGGGGAAGTTTGGGGTTTGATTGTTGCACTAATGTGGAACAATCTATTTTTTCTAATATGTCAAAATGTCAAATGTTAATATGAGTGGATTGTCTCTCTCCACATGGAATGTGAATGGGTTGGGGTACCCCATAAATATAAATTAGGGAGAGTCATTATTGTTTTAGCAGAAATGCAGGGGCAAAGTTTGATTTTGGCTAATATTTACGCACCTAACGCTGATGATCAGGACATTTTCATAGATCTTGAAGGGATGTGGCAAGCCGCTGGCACCCCTCATGATATAATATTGGGAGGAGACATTAATCTATGATGGACTCAGTCCTTGAACATAGTGAAGCAAAAGTGTATAAGTCCCCTAGAGCAACACTGACGCTTCACAGGATGTCTAAAAATCTTGGTCTTAGAGATATTTGGAGACTTTTGAACCCATCCGGTAGGGACTATACATTTTTTTCATCAGTCCATAAGATTTATTCTAGAATAGATTTTTTTTATTTCCAAGTCCCTCATTTCATCTGTTGTTGATTGCTCAATTGGAAACATCTTAGTCTCAGATCACACCCTGGTGAGTTTAGAGGTGTTGCCACATACGGAGAAAAATAAATCATATAGTTGGCACTTTAATGTATTCCTTTTGCAAAATCCTGAATTCCAACAAATGTTAAAGGCTGAAATCACTGTTTATATGGAGACCAACTGGTCCTCAGTATCCTCTGTGGGCGTGGCTTGGGAGGCACTTAAGGTGGTTCTTAGGGGTCAGATCATACAGTATGCCTCATTCATCAAAAAATCCAAAGCATGAGAACTCATGGAGTTGGAAGGGAATATTAAAAGTGCCGAGGCAGAGCTGAAGCACTGAATGTCGTCTGATGGCCTCAGAGAATTGACCCGATTGAAATACAGATATAATACTATTTTGTCATGGAAGGTGGAGTTTTGGCCATTCAGGGCTAGACAGTCATACTCTGAGTCAGGGGACAAAGCAGGGAAGCTTTTGGCTAGATATATAAAGCAGAGAGAGTCTTTTTCTACCACTCCCTCAGTGAAATCTACTGGTGGTGAAATTTTTACTTCGGCCATTAATATTAATAATGCTTTTAAAGAATTCTATCTTGATCTCCATAGCTCCATATCTTCATCTACTGATGAAGATATTAGAATATTTGTGGAACCATTATAACTCCCTGAACTGATGATTGAAAATTCTCTTGATTCTGAGATAACATTGGAGGAGCTTGGCGAGGTAATTAAGGCCTTGCCTACAGGCAAGGCTCCAGGGACAGGCAGCTTTGCCACTGAATTTTTTAGATCTTATGCTACAGAACTGGCTCCACTTTTGTTAGAAGTTTATATGGAATCATTAAAGAATGGAAAGCTTCCTCCAACCATGACAAAAGCCTGGATCCTTAAAAAGGAAAAGATCCAAGCAAGTGTAAGGGTTACCATCCAATTTCTCTGATCCAGCTAGACGTAAAAATATTGTCAAAAATTCTGGCTAACCGATTAAGTAAAGTTATGACATCTCTTATACATATAGATCAGGTAGGGTTTATTCAGCACCGCAGCTCTTCTGATAACATTAGGCTGTGGCATGGGGCTTGTGGTCATGTGTCTGTCTGCGGGAGAGGGAAAGTGGTAAGGCTCATCACCTGGGCTGTAATTACTCTAACACCTGTCTCTCATTATAGTGATGGTGGAGGGAGACCTGATAAGGCTCGCCAGAGTGTCAGGGGAGGGGGTGCAATGCTATGGCTGGAGAGGCGGTGCCAGGGCCATCGACGGCGCCCCTCATCATGATGATGCAGATAAGGGAATTCCTGTACACAGGGGCTTCCCTGAGGGGGATTTCCCTCTGGAGCAGTCACGTAATGAGTCCCTCAAGCACGCCTTTGGTCAAGTGAAAGTAATTACAGCCCAGGTGACGAGCCTTACCGCTTTCCCGCAGACAGACACATAACCAGGCCCCCCCCCCCCATGCCACATAGGCATTTCATCAATATCATGTGGTCAGTGGCGAATGATAAGACTCTGGTCGCTGACATTTCACTTGATGCCGAAAAGGCATTTGATATGGTAGAATGGGATTATCTTTTTAAGATTTTGGAAATAAAGGGGTTCGGGAATACTTTTATTGGATGGATTAAGTTACTTTATAGACACCCGGTAATGGCGGTACAAACAAATGGATTAATTTCAGATTATTTTACTCTGGATAGGGGCACCTGGCAGGTTTGCCCTCTTTCCCCATTATTGTTCTGTCTTGGCCTGGAACCATTAGCAGCCGCAATAAGAAAGGAAGATGATTTTCCAGGGGTGGTGGCGGGAGGTGTTGCGCATAAGCTTTTGCTTTACACATACGAATATTTACGATATTTTATTATTCGTCTCCGACCCCATTAGATCTATGCCTTGCCTCCACAGAATTATTAATTCCTTTTCTAAGTTCTCAGGATACAGAGTCAGTTGGTCTAAATCTGAAGCTTTGGCTCTGACGGCGTACTGCCCAATAACAGCTTTTCAGCCAGGCGCCTTCCAGTGGCCCAAACAGGGCATTAAGTATTTGGTCATTTTATTCCCAGCAAATTTATCTGATTTAGTTTGAGTTAATTTTGACCCTTTAATAAAAAGAATTTTGAGCGATGTGGGCAGTTGGGCTTCATTACATTTATCTATGATTGGGAAGGTTAATGTTATTAAAATGAATTGTATTCCAAAATTTAACTACCTGCTACAATCTCTCTCTGTAGATGTCCCCCTCTCTTATTTCAAGCAATTTGATAGCATAGCGAAGTCCTTCATTTGGAATATGGTAAGCATCCTTGATTACATTTTAATAAGTTACATAGGCCGATTGACAAAAGTGGACTATGCCTACCCACGAGTTTGTTTTATTATTGTGCATTCGGTCTCAGACATTTGGCTCATTGGTCGCTTCCACCTGAGAGAGCCCCTCCCTGGTTTTGTATTGAACAGGAAGTTCTTGCCCCTATTTCGCCATTGGAAAGCCTTTCTATCAAACTAATTGGAGAAGTTAAGTTACACCCTGTTACCTCGCATTTGCACTCGGTATGGACAAAAGTGTCCAGAGTGTTTAATTTGGACATTTATTTAAATGTTGCCTCGAGCATATGGCTGAACCCCAAATTATGTATTAATAAGTCCCCTTTCTGCTGGTCAGAGTGGTCTGTGAGGGGGTTACTACACTCGGTGACCTATATGAGAGTGGTGTTGAGATCCTTTGAAAATTTGGTTCAACATATTGGGATTCCCAGATCTCAGTTCTATAGGTATTTACAGCTGCACAACCTGCTCTGTACTGTTTTTGGGAGTAGCACACACCCCCCTAAATTGGCAGATACTCTGGGAAAGGCGATTACTGCTTTTGGAAAAGGTCATGAGATATCAGTGTATTACTCTATGCTAATTCGGAGTCTGGGGGACGGAGCATTAACTTCTATCAAAAGATTATGGGAGAAAGATTTAAACTTGGTATTGGAGGAGGGAATGTGGGCTAGGATTCTAAAAAATTTCAAGTCTGTATCTAGAGATGCAAGGGTGCGCCTTATGCAATTCAAGATTTTACATGGATTCTATTGGACCCCCTCTAGATTGTATAGGCTTGGTCTTAAAGACACACCCACCTGCTGGCGATGCCAATCAGAAGATGGAGACACAACCCATATTTTTTGGTGGTGTGTTAAGATCCAAGAATTTTGGTTGAAGGTTCAGAGTTTTATATGTGACGTATTGGGCACTCAAATTTCCTTTTGCCCCAGACTCTGTATTTTGGGCAATGGGGCGGTCATCAATATGGGGGATAAACACATAAAAAATTGGGTTCTGACCAGTGTTATGATTGGTAGGCAGGTTATTTTAAGGGGACAGAAGTCGGATGGTGCGCCCTCATTTCCGGAGTGGTGTGCGGAGATGGGGAGGGTGGCAGCTTTCGAGGAGGTGTCAAGTAGAAGGCTGGGGTTTTGGGATTTGTTTGATAGGAAATGGAGCAATTATTTAGCGTTTTTGGAGGACTCTCGGGGAGGGGCTATGGAGAGAGAAGTTTAGTTTTATTTATGTATGATTATTATATTTTCTTTTTTGTTTTGTTTTGTTTTTTTTATTTTTTCTTGTGTATGTGTATTCTTATATGTGACCACAGTGGTGTTCGTTGGGGGTCAGGGTGGGGTTGGTGATTGGAGAGGGGTAATAGTGGGGGTTAAATGTTAAATGTTGATTCAGTGTATATTTGTTGTGTTTTTCTTTGTTATATATCTACGAATCAATAAAAAAAAATTAATAAAAAAATGCTACTAAATGATTATGAATACTGATGATAATTTATAACACTAATAAACATGAAAATTTTGTCTACAGATTCGTGGTGCAAGCGTGAGGTGATTGCGTTCCACGACTGCTTTCGGATCCTTGAATAAGGTATAACATGCGAGTAAGGGTGGAGCACCATTTTTGGGTGAACTAATCCTTTAATCATTGTAAGGTCATGAACTTTAGCTAGAGATGCAAACGCTGACATCCAAACGCAAACCGTATGCGACAAAAGAGGTTTGTGGTAATAGGTGCAGCAATTTTATGTGCAACGTAGTGAATTGTGATCACATTAGTATTCACAAGTAATCGTACATGCAGTGTGGTTCTATCACACGTATACTTTCATACATTTGTACAAACTCTGAAACGCACAATATCAATGTATTGACAGCAGAAACATAAACTCTTTTTTGATTTGAACAATTGAGACACACATTTATGAATCTTTTCAGTTTCAAAGACTCGTAAGTTTGGGAACATTCGCAACAGCACACACACAAATCAGGAAATAAGTGAAACAACAACAGTGTTTCACTTGTATTTCATACTTGTTGAGGTTTAATGATATCCATACATAAGGTGGAAATGATTATACTTTTTAGTAATTTTTTTTTTACATAAATATACCATTTAATATGACATTCTCTGACAATGTTTTTCTCTTGCATTGTGATTTAGCTCAATAATTTCCTCCAGTGCCTGGGTCCTTGTTGTTAAAACAATTTAAATCTTAAATGTGGCATGACTGTATGAAGAAAGGGAGAAGGTTAAATAAAAGAAAAGGTTGAAGCATTAAAATAACTTCAGGTTTCTCTCTGGCTGAAGATACTAAAACAAGGCAAACCCTTAAATTCTGTCAATGAGAAATGAATTTCTGATTGACTGAATTGATGATAAAGCAGGTATAGCTGCAGGCAAGAAATAAATTAATTAACAAGGAGGGGGGAGAAAGAGCAATAGAGGGATACAAACAAAAGAGTAACCAATTGTACTGAAAAAGAATAATGGAATAATTAGGAAAACAAATTTAACGAGGCTCACTTAAAGAGTAATTGTATGCCCTTCCCTCACATTCAACAGCAAAACAAATACCATTTAATTCCAGAAAACCCATTTATATGACCAAATGCCTCTCTTGTTCTTTAACACATGTCTGAAGCAGCTGAGAACAGATTAAGATAACATCATAATTCAACAGCTGCCGTCCTCATCTCTCCCAAAGCGATATCTCTGAAAATAACATGATTTGCCTTTAAACCAGCCTGGGATAAACAACGGCTTGTAGATGACAGTTGTTTTCTTGTCTGATGGCTTGATTTGTTCCATACTGAACAAGATACACAGAAAGAGCACAGCATGCCATATAGTTAATGTCATCCATATATTTACCCACCCATGGTCAAGAGAACACGTTTCTATCTGTGTAAACGGACACCATGCGGAGCGTTGTGAACATACGGTGTAGACCTCTTTTTCAAACCCTATCAAACAGGTGGGGAGAATATGCCAGACATTTGGGGCAAAATGTTCTCCAAAACACAGCAGCGTTGACAATCGATTTCTCACCTGATTCAGTTCAATTTAGCATTTGTGCAGTACGCATAAGAGGAAATTTGCCCCCTAATGCCTGAATTCAGAGAGAACTCTGTTGGAGAAAAATTGTTTCCGACTCATTCATTTGGCCATCTTGTGAGAGATACTCAGAAGTTGTTTGTTGGTTGATTTGTATTTTAGGCATGGCAAAAAGCACAGGATTTAAAAAGAATAGGCAATATGTGTGTTCTTTCCTATATGTAATGGCTGACTGTTAATTGTCTGAACAAACCCCCCATCACATTGCATCAGTCCCAACCCTCTTGTCATTTTGTCACAGAGTGAAAGAACTTCTAAACCTTGTGGTGCTTACAGAACACATTTCACGCACCCCCTGTGTCTTCCAGGTTCAGGGTGAGGTTTCACAAAATTCAAAGGTCATTCAAAAGTTGCAATGATGCTGTAAATTCATTCTGTTGCACGGCTGCCGTGTTGCATTGAGCCACTGTCAATTCTCTGTGTTTGTAAGATGAACACCTCAATAGGCTGTCAAATGCAGACTCTTGGCATATCAATTATAATTTGGACATAACCAAATAAGACATCTAATAAAATATACTAAATAAAGAATATCACATGAAGACAATGGTGAAATGCAGACTCAATCATTTTGCAATGCTGAAATAACCAGATAACTAAATTTGGCTTATGAAGGTTAGCATTTAAAGGAATAGTTCACCCAAAAATACACACCCTCATGTTGTTCCAAACACTTTATTTTCTACATGGAACACAAAAGTAGATGCAAGTCAGAATGTAAGCCTCAGTCACTCAGTCAACATATCCTCCCGTGTTCCATGGATGTCTTCCTGTGGTTGGGCAATTACATGAGAGGATACATTTAAGTAAGTTGTAGTGTATCTTTCATCATACCCTCTGATGTTCATTCATGCTATCAATTTGTATTAAAGTGAAGAAGACGATCGGTTCACTCGTGTTCCGTGCTGCCATTTGCCATTGCCATGCGTCACAAAGTGGCAAAACTCATGAATATTGATTAGGTTATGTGCCAATAATGTCAAATAATCTTTTACTGTTTTGATAAACAGTCGTTCTTGATGATCAATTTAAAAGAATACAAATTTAAGAGAATATAATAATATTTCACATAATTAATATTAGGGATGTCCTGATACCGATACTGGTATTGGAATCGAGTCCGATACCGCGCTCATGTACTGGTACTCGTACTCATAAAAATGGTCCAATACCAAAAACCGATACCATCTGACGTATTAATGTACTTATGTAAAAATTCTGCGCACAAATTCTAATCACGTTATGTCCTTGTGAGATTATTTTACTGCAAAAGCTGCGATTTAATTATATAAATATATAGTTTGCAAATGTGAGCACTTGTGAATGTGTGGAGACAGTGTTGTGCTGATGCCAGCTGCACGTACCTTGTAAAGCTCCACTTTGGCTCATACAGGGATAACACTGTCATAAGCATTGAGCGCTCTGTTTGTAGCAGATGACAAATTCATTTTTAAGCGTGAGGCACTTACAGAGTACATATTTATTTAATTATTTAAATAGCAGCCTTTTATGGTTTAATAATCACTTTGAGTCACATAGTGATCGGCTTTTCCGGAGTGGGAAGCTGGCGTCTTATGTGAGAGCTCCGTGGTCATAATAACACAGAAATACTTTAAAATAAAAGCTCTGCCAAAAATAAAAGCTAAATTTAAATTAAAAAATTAAAATTTAAAAAAGTTATACTACTACTAGTAGCAGTACTACTACTACTACTACTACTACTACTACTACTAATAATAATAATAATAAATCAATAGTAATTGTATAATATTTAAGCAATATCTTACATCTGTGATGCTGTGTTATGCAGCACTTTATTTGACAAAAATAACTCCAATGTATTTTAGATTGTGCTGTGAGGTTCTGAATAAAAGCATTGTATTTGATAAAAATAATACAATATCATGTTAAAAATTAATTGTTATACTTTCATTTGATTAAAGTTTTAAAGAATTCATTGATTTAAACACCATTTTAATAATAAAATTGAAATAAACTGTTGATAAAAAAACAGGTATCGGACTCGGTATCGGTGAGACCACCAAAAAATCAAAAAAATGGTATCGGGACATCCCTAATTAATATGATAACTTAATCTGTACATCTGGCACTGTCAGTACTTGGATTTTGTTAGTCAGTGGATAAATACTGTTCATGGATCAGTAAATGTTAGCCAGAATGAATGACTGGTGTCATGGTAAAGTTTGCGCCTCTAGTACAAGGAGTTCCAGGTTCTAATCCACATCTGTAAAAGCATAAGAGTGCATCTGTACATACCTGTATATTATGAGCGGGGACACATCTTTTTGCATTTTGCTTTGCGGTTTATTGTAACTGGAAAGGAGTGCGATCTGTGGCGCGAGTAGAGCGTACGTCTGGATACGCGAGAGAACATCACCGTCCATTGTCACTCAACTCCCTCAAAACAGCTACAACGCTCACTCATTAAAACATAAACAAAATAACAACCTTCTGCACTGGATCGCCACTTATCATAACACACACAAATGGAAACTCATGCTCAAGAACTGGAGATGTTTCTTCTGCATTAGGCCCTTACCTGATGAATGCTATTTCAAATAGTGGTGAGGACAAAACTGGCAAAGGCAAAAAGTTGTAGGGACATGTCCCACCAATTCCACCCACAAATTATGCCTATGCGTTGAACTATTTCACTGTTTTCTGAAGTGAAATGTCTCATAATGTAATGACCTTTTACATTTAGCAAAGAAACATTATTACATGCGCTCACAGCTTATTACATTATGTGCAGTTATTACGTTATGCTTTGTTTTTATGTTATGCGTTACTACAGTGTTTTATTTAATCGCTATAGACACATTTGTTTCAGTTTAATCGCAAATCGTGGGCAATGGGCAGTTTAATTGCAAAACACCAACAAATAATGCACTAACCTGCTTTTAAGCACAATGATAGTTAATTTACTGTATTAAATGAGCTCTTCTCGCTTAAAGAACCAAGGCTGACCCTTGAAGCCAATAAACATCACAACTTTGTGTCCATTGTGCAGTCAATTTAGTAGCTAGCTAATCATTAATTGTTGATTTTAGCGGTTCTCCTCATGGTGCACAAATACATTTATTGTATTTAACCATTGTCAGCAAATGTATTATTATTCATAGGTTGGTGAGTCATTGTTTTTAGGGCTTATTACGTGGTTTGTTTAAACGTATTTCTCAGTATATTATATGACCTGTGGTCTCAGACCACTGGTTCAATAAAAATGTATTCTATTTTTTATTGAAGGTAGATTTATTTTACTTCTCTTGACTCAAGCTGTGCTTAATGAAAGGGCTTGGTGATTCAGAAACACACACATTCAGAGAAGTATGTATCATTAGGGACTCCAACCTCCAACCAAGCACATTCTACCTCTTTCTTTATGTGTCTCTCCGTCTCGGTTTAATGAGGCATGATACACAATGTTGAGCAGCTGCAGAATATGCACATGACATGCAAGTGTGCATACAAACACACACACAGACATCCATAGACACACAACAGTGAATTCTATGCTCAGCAGTCAAGACATGTCCTGCTAACCTGTCAACAAACTAAATTACACAATATATTGAAAGAAATGTCATAAACATTTCTATGAGCACTATAGCAGATCCATGTACAGTACACATGGATGGATGGATGTTACTGAGAAAAATCAATGGAAAGTTGGATAGACTGAGAATTCCATTTCTGAGAAAAGCAAACAGAGTAGAAAAGGACAAGAGATTCTCATTCAATAAAGAGATGGTTTTGCGTTTGTGTCACATGCAAACACTGTGTTCAGAATTTGCACAAAAAGCGTGAAAACAGAGAGACATGGTTTTCTCATGTTTTTTTTTTTTCTGTTAACAGATGAGGCATGGGAGGCAGTGTCTCCTCAAAACAATTGGATGAGAATATAATCAAACAAAAAAATGGAACGAAACAAAGCACAAAAATGTAAATAAGAAATATAAGATAATAAAAATGTGTTAAAGGAATAGTTCAAACAAAAATTAAAATTCTCTCATAATTTACTCACCCTCATGCCATCCCAGATGTTTATGACTTTCTCTCTTCTGCTGAACACAAACAAAAATATTTAGAAGAATATTTCAGCTCTGTAGGTCCTCCAAATGCAAGTGAATGGGTACCAAACTTTTGAAGCACCAAAAGCACATAAAAGTAATCCATATGACTCCAGTGGATAAATCCATATATTTAGCATTATGATTAGTGTGGGTGTGAAACAGATCAATATTTAAGTCATTCTTTACTGGTAATCTCCACTTTCACTTTTACATTCTTCTTCTTTTATTTTTGGTGATTTGCATTCTTCGTGCATATCGCCACCTACTGGGAAGGGAGGAGAATTTATAGTAAAAAAGTACTTAAATATTTATGATGAGAGAATTTTCATTTTTGGGTGAACTATCCCATTTTAAAAAATTCCTAAAATAAACTGTTCATAGCTACACTAGCGGATACATTTTCAGAGAGAGGCAGTGTCTCTTTCCCTCCTTTGGGCTCATTGCATTCTCATAACGTTTAGTGGTCCTAATGCGTGAATGATCATCCAAAAATATTATTAGGCTAAAAAACCCAAACGCAGAGACAGGACTTGGCCTGCTCATTTCAGATGTCAACACATTTATCCACATTTTCCTGTACTTTGATCCAGTTTCTAGGATGTAATGGAGTCATATGAGATGATCCTGCCAGACAGGATAGCAAAGCAATTGAGACAACAGTGATTTGGAGATGTCTTGATCCGTTTGCTGTTTTTTGCTATTTACTGAGTCTGGAAATGCAAAAATGACTCTTCCGTATTTTCAATTTTACTCAAGGTTTAAATACTGGTAAGTACTCATGGGACTTCAAGACAGGACTGCGAACAGAGACAACCTTCACTGACAGCCAGATCTGATTTAGACTGAGAGAGAAAAAACAGACAGAAAATATCTTACTTACCAGGCCATTAATGAATCTATACTACATTTTAACCATATATAGCCTGGTCTAAATGTGTGGTTCAGTAAATAAGTATCCATAAATGTGTGTTTATTTTGAATGTTAACCCTGATGGCAGAAATTGTGTTGTGACAGGAACTCAGTTCTGGTGTCTTCTGGATATCGTGCCCATTAAGAATGAAAAAGGAGAGGTGGTGCTCTTTCTAGTATCACACAAGGACATCACAGACAACAAGAAAGTGCAAGATGAAGAACAGAGCCCAGAACGAGGTGAGTGTTGATAACTATTGAACATGAGCTGATTTAACCAAACAGGATACAGCCGTGTTCTTATTATCATCATCCGTTGTTTTTATCAAACAACCAAAGCAATATGTATCGCTACCCCTTAAATCAGAGGGAAGTGATAGGTTGAAAGAATGTTGTTCATTGCCTCCACCCTATCCCTAAAATCTGATTGGATGATAGCAATGTTGTTCCAGGTCCAACAATGATGTGGATATTCAGTAGGAGCATGTCCTACTGTACTTGGGTGAATTACATTAAGTGTCCTTACATGCATGTGAAATCAGAAACTAAAAAAAGGACATGCAGAGCTCTTCAAATGGTGCTAGCAACCCAAAGGCCAGTTCAATTCCCAGGGAATACACATATTAAAAATATATATACTTGGTGCTCTAAAGAACCCAGAAACCAAATGCACTGATGTGAAGAACCTATAAGATAACATCAAGAACCCTTTGTTCTCCAAAGTACCATATAGCCACCTCAAGAACCCTGTTCACCATGTTGGTCCAGTTTCTCAGAAACCTTGAGTAATGCAGGTAACCTTTCAAAATACATAACAATGAAAACAATTAAGTAAAGAGAAAACAAAACAAAACAAAACAAAACAAAACAAGAGAGGCATAATGTGCAAGAAGCATAATACAAATGACTAAATTATGTACAGTAGAAGTACAGAGACAAAGTGCTCAATAACAAAGAGAATGGTTTGGCAAATTATCCTTTTTATACAGACAGCAACTATAACAGCTTTGTACGGCATACTCTACAAAGCTTATTATGAGATTATTTTGCCTATTTTCTCTTTAATCCACTGCTATTCACACACACAAACACACACACACTCTTGCTTGTCAATCGTGTCCGATGATGACTCTCAAACGTAAAGTCTGTGGAAGCTTTGTTGATACGGTTGTATATTTCATGGGAAAGAGAGCAATCTGAGTGTGGAACCAAGGTAGGTAAACCTTCCCACCACTTTTAGTGGAACACCATCGATGTAGAAAGTCAGAAGTGTGGAGGGGTGTCCTGTGGGCTGTACAACAACTTCTGTCTTCTGAATGTTGATCTGGAGGCCAAGGGACTGATAAATGCTGGAGATTATGTTGAGAGCGTGCTACATCGTTTATGGGGTGGGAGCTACGACAGCACAGTCATCTGCATATTGCAGTTTGCATATCTGGCATGTCAGGGTTTTACTGCGAGCCTGGAGCTGTTGGACATTTAAGAAATTTCCATCTAGGTGGTATTGGATATGAACACCCTCTGTGTTTCCAAGGGTGAGATGGAATAGGCGTGTGATGGCTGACAGCAGGAGGCTGAATAAAACAACCCATAATATATGGCCCTGCTTAACCCCAACCTCTATGGTGAAGGGCTCTGATTGGAGGCCTCCGGCGATGACTCTGGCTTGCATTCCATTATGTAATTGGCGAAGAATGGAGAGAAACTTGGGTGGCACTCCTAATTGCAAAAGCATCTCACGATTGACGGTGTCAAATGCATTTGATAGGTCAATATAGGCCACGTAAAGGTTGCGGTGATGTTCTTTACTTTTCTCCTCTAGCTGCCTTATGATGAAGATCATGTCAGTGGTGCTTCCGTATTTCCTAAAGCCACACTGAGACTCTGGGTGAGTGTGTTCTGAGAGGTGGATCACTAATCTGTTGAGCATGACATTTGCCAGCACCTTTGCTGCAGCAGAAAGCAGGGAAATTCCCCAACTGTTCAAACATACTGCTTTGTCCCCCTTCTTCTTGTAAATGGTCATGATATTGGAGTCTTTTCACTCTTGAGGGACAGTCTCTGACTGACAGATACTTGTGATCAGTAAGTGAAGGCGATGTGTGAGGAGGTAGCCTCCACTCTTTAGAATCTCTGCAGGAATCCCATCAGGTCCAGATCTTTTGTTGTTTTTCATAGTTCTGATGGCTTGAAGGACTTCAGAAAACTGTGGCGGGGTACCAAGATGATGAATTTGTGGTAGATCTGGGAGTTTGTTTAGTGACTGGAAGTCAGCCGGGTTTGAGTGGTTCAGAAGATTCTTGAAGTGTTCTGCCCATCGGTCTAGAATCTGGTGCCGGTCTTTCAAAATGGTGTGCCCATCTGCTGTGCAAACTGGAGCAACAGCGTGTTTTATAGGACATTACAGGGTTTTGATGGCATCATAGAAGCCCTGCATGTTGTTGCAATCTGCTAGTCCTTGCATTTCCCTTGCTTTGTTCATCCACTAGTTGTCTTTCATCTCTCTGAGAGCCCTCTTGCTCACAGCTCTCACCTCAGCAAAAGCATATTTTAGTGTGGGTGATTCAGGGTTAGACAGGAGATTGTTATGGGCCTGGTGTTTTATTTGTAAAAGTGGGTGAATAGTGGGACAGTTGTTGTCAAACCAGTCCTGATGATGATTCTTAGAGAAGCCGAGCGCTTCTGAGGCTACACTGTGAATGGCAGAGCTCAGGGTTGGCCAGTTTGTACAATCCTCTGTAACTTCATCCAGTCTGTTGGCGAGAAGACGCTTGAAGTTGTCACTAATGGAGGGGTTTATAAGTTCAGGGCAGTTGATCCGTTTGTTTGAAGCTTTTTGCAAAGACAATGTTGAATATCCATACAGAGTTTTTGATCTGACCATCCGGTGATCGGTCCAGCACTCAGCTCTGACTCAGGTGATAATTGCATCATGTCTGTCTATTTGACGAATAATGATGTAGTACAGAAAATGCCAATGTGTTGCCAGGTGGATTTCAGCTTGTTCCTCATTTTCAATGTTTTGAAAATTGTACCGTTGCGCACCTTCTTGACATCACTTCCTGTTGCTGCTGGCGCCTATCTCGAGTCTGTTTTTGTAGCCTGCTAGCTTTTTTAGCATCGCTTATTTATCTGTTTTCACCTTTTAATCTTTAATATCTGCAATTTTTCAGCATGCATCAGGTTTTCCCCGCATTATCCTCTTATCACGATTCAACTGTGTGCATTTTTCCACATGCATCCACTTTCTATTTTTATCATGGTTAAACTGTGTGCATTTTACAACACACGTGCATTTTACCGTACGTATCCATTTTCTCCTCTGTGTTACACGGATTATTGCATCGATCTCAAAGCACAGCTTATCAAGAACAACATAACAACAAACAATTGTGTAAGGGATTCACATTGATCTCAAACCCTCGCCACTCAGGAACAACCAACAACAACAAACAATTGCGGTAAGTCATGGCATCCGCTCATATTATTGCTTCCTGCATTACATGCCACATGTTTACTATAGCTTCTTCCATCAGCAGTGAGGGATTGACATGTGATGAATGTAAGGAATTAGTCAGGCTGACGGAGAAGGTTAATGAGTTAGAGACCCGCATCCGAACGCTAGTGGAGGTAAGTGAGAAAGAGAAGCCGGTAGGTACTGTTTTGGATGTGGATAGTACAGCGAGCAACACACACACTTTGGTACCGTCTCTAGAGCCCCCGCAGCAGGGCATTTGGGTGATATCTCGGCAGCATACTCGCTCAGCAAAGTGACACCACTCTCCCGTTCCTGTTAGGGTTTCCAATTGATTCTCCCCACTCAGTTTTGCACCCACTGAGAATCATGTTGAAAGAGCCTTGGTCATAGGTGATTCTATTTTAAGGAACATGGTAATAAAGGCTCCAGCCACCATCGTTAAATGCATTTCGTGTGCTAGAGCATCTGACATCAGATCAAAATTTACAATTGCTGGCTAATGCTAAATGTAGATTTTCTAAAATTGTTATTCATGCCGGCACTAATGATGTCCAGCTTCGCAATTCGGAGATCACTAGAGATAATGTTAAAAAGGTGTGTGAACTTGCAAAATCGATGTCAGACACTGTAATATGCTCTGGCCCCCACCCTGCTTGTCGTGGTGATGAGGTTTATAGTAGATTAGTGATGTCTGAAGAATAGCATAGGATTTATAGACAATTGGAAGAGTTTTTGGGGTAGACCTGACCTGCTAAAGAGAGACGGACTCCATCCCTCGAGGGAAGGTGCCGCTCTCCTCTCTAGTAATTTGGCTCATAGTCTTAATAATGATAGTATCTGACTAACTGGGGCCCAGGTCAGGAAGCAGACAAACTGGCTAATCCGAACATCTGCTAGCTGCTTTGAGACATCACACAGGTCACATAACTACAACACATAGAGACTGTATCACCTAGATATCATATAGAGACTGTGTCTGTTCCCCGAACTACCAAACACAAACCCCTCATTAAATCATATAGAATTTTTTTTAAATAAAAATAAATAAATAATAATAATTTGAAGATAAACATCATATAAAGATAGGGCTACTAAACATTAGATCTCTTTCAACCAAAGCACTAATTGTAAATTAAATTATTACAGATCATAGTGTGGATGTGCTCTGACTGAAACCTGGCTTAAACCGGATGAATATATTAGTTTAAATGAATCTACTCCCACTGGTTATTGTTATAAAAATAAGCCTCATCTGAAGGGTTGAGGAAGAGGTGTTGCTACAATTTACAGTGACGTTTTTGGTGTTACTCAGAGGACAGGATATAAGTTTAAGTCTTTTGAACTAATAATGCTTAATGTAACACCATCAAATATAAATAAAAAATCTCTGTCGTCTTTTGCCCTTGCTACAGTATATAGATCACCCGGGCCTTATTCTGATTTCCTTGGTGAATTTGCAAATTTTTTATCAGATCTAGTAGTTACTGTAGATAGAGCTTTAATTGTTGGTGACTTCAACATTCACATAGACAATATGTGACAGGACCAACTCATCACCATAATCATACGCTAGATTTAAGTCTGTCATATGGAGTTGATGTTGATACTATAGAAATTCTACCGAGAGCAATGACATCTCAGATCAATACCTCGTCTCTTATATGCTGCGATCAGCTAATGTTACTCAATCTACACCACGCTATTGTTCAGGTAGAACAATTCTTCGACCACTAAAGATAGCTTCACTAATAATTTTCCAGATCTATCTCATACACTCAGTAAGCCCCAAAGTCTAGAAAAACTTTATGAAATAACAGGAAATATAAATACAGTCTCTTCTAGCACTCTTGATAGTGTCGCCCCCCTTCGATTAAAGAAAATGAAAGAAAAAAGCCCCGCACCATGGTACAATGATCACACTCATGCTCTCATGAGAGCAGCTCAGAAAATGGAGTGTAAGTGGAAGAATACAAAATCAGGGGTATTTCGCGGTGCATGGAAGGATAGTGTCTGTAGCTACAGACAGGCACTAAAAACTGCCAGGTCAGCATATTTTAGCAAACTCATAGAAAATAACCACAACAATCCTAGATGTTTATTCAGTACTGTGGCTAAATTGGTTAGGAATAAAGCCGCAACTGAACCAGATATTCCATCGCAGCACAATAGTAATAACTTCATGAATTTCTTTACTGATAATATTGAATTAATCAGAAATAAAATTGGAATTATGCAATCATCTGTCACAGCACCTCAGAAAACAGCATCTCATAATTTTCCACACGTGAAACTTCAATCCTTTGCTGTCATAGGCCATGAAGAGCTAACAAAACTTATCGAAACATCAAAAGCCACAACATGTATGTTAGATCCAGTAACCAGCTAAGCTCTTAAAAGAGGTATTCCCTGTAATCTCAGAACCTCTTCTTAATATTATTAAGATTAGGACATGTCCCAAGAAACTTTAAAATGGCAGTTATCAAACCGCTTATTAAGAAGCCACAACTTGATCCTGGAGAATTTGCTAATTATAGATCGATTTCAAATCTCCCGTCTATGTAAAGAAATACTAGAAAAGGTTGTGTCCTCCCAATTATGTTCAATTCTACAGACAAATAGTATATATGAACAATTTCAGTCAGGATTTAGGCCACACCACAGTACAGAGACTTCACTTATCAGAGTTACTAATGACTTGCTCTTATCATCTGATCGTGGCTGCATTTCTCTTCTAGTGCTTTTAGATCTTAGTGCTGCCTTCAACACGACAGAGAATTATGTTGGCATTTGTGGACTTGCATTAGCATGGTTTAGGTCCTATTTAGCAGACCGCCACCACTTTGTGTAAATGAGGAATTGTCAAATCAAACAAAAGTTAAGTATGGATTGCCACAGGGATCAGTTTTAGGGCCTCTGCTTTTCTCCTTATATATGCTTCCCCTGGGAGATATTATCAGGAATCATGGAATAAGTTTCCACTGTTATGCCGACGCTACCCAACTTTATATTTCTTCGAAACCAGACGAAATTTCAAATTTTTCCAAATTAGCAGAGTGTATCAATGAAATCAAAGATCGGATGGCCAGAAATTTCCTTCTACTCAATTCCGACAAAACAGAGGTACTAGTTATTGGAAAAAACCTAAAAAAATAAGCCGCTTAAGAATAATTTGTCTCTCAATGGATGTATTGTTACATCATCTTTATATATATCATTATATTTGATACCAATATGTCATTTGAAAATCAAATTTCCAATGTTTGTAGAACAGCATTTTTCCACCTAAGTAAAATTGCTAAGTTACGATACATACTCTGTTTCTGATGCCAAAAAACTAATTCATGCGTTCATGACCTCAAGACTAGATTATTGTAATGCATTACTGGGAGGATGTATTATTATTTATCAATAAATAAACTTCAATTGGTTCAAAATGCAGCAGCCAAAGTGCTGACTAGAACCAAGAAATTTGATCATATTAGCCCCATTTTATCATCGTTACATTAGCTACAGTAAATTTAATATTAATTTTTAAATTCTGTTAACTACATACAAAGCTTTGAATGGTCTAGCTCCACAGCACTACCATGCTATATTCCATCACATTCATTATAATCGCAAAACTCTGGCCTGTTAATAGTTCCTAGAATATCAAAATCCACAAAAGGAGGCAGATCCTTTCCTGTTTGGCTCCTAAACTATGGAATAATCTCCCTAACACTGTTCGGGATGCAGACACACTCAGTTTAAGTCTAGACTAAAGACTTATCTATTTAGCCAGGCATACACCTAAATTATTCTTCACCACACAATTAGGCTGCTTTAGTTAGGACTGCCTGAACCTGAAACATTGATCATGATCTATAACTCTGCAAAAAATGTAATGGCATCTGCGCTAATATTATTCTATTTGTTTCCATGTTTCAACCTCGGGACTCCTATCCCGAGGTCACCAGAACCGTCCGGATCCAGCTACATTCCTGCTTGGTATCAGACTCCACTGCAACGTGTCTCTTAAATGCAGTCGGTGGCAGCCAGACATCACTTCTGTCTATTATGATGGACCTCAGCGGATGAACTGAGCCAACTCCAACCATAAGACATGGGATACTTCATATGCCATTACCTGAACCTTGGACTTAGGATAGACCTCACCAAAATTACCAGCCGGTTGAACTGCAAAGCACCTCACTGATCTCGGCCAGCATCACCTTGGTCTAAAGATGGACTACACTCTTAAAGTGGAATACATAGACTATCAATAAATGCCAACAAAAGCCTTCATCAGCCAACTAACAAAGGACAGTGCATCTATGTGAACTTCTGCAGATGATCCAGAATGAACTTCAAAGACATTAGTCATTAATCTTACAGTTCTTACAAAATCTTTGTTTAAACACTGGCCCTTAACACTTACTTAGTTTAATAATTTTAAACCATGACTTGCACTGCACATAAATAAGTAATATTGGCATTATATTCATGCTGTTAGCCAGAGGGGAACTGGCCCCTACAGTGAGCCTGGTTTCTCCCAAGGTTATTTTTCTCCATTAACCAACATCTTATGGAGTTTTGTGTCCCTTGCCACAGTCACCTTCGGCTTGCTCACTGTGGTTCTAAATACAATTATTATTTAATTACTTATTTTTATACAGGCTTCATAATCATATTTAATCAAACTACACAATGATGACTCTAAGACTTTGTAGATATTATGGTTTCATTTTCTGTTAATGCATGATTTTCTGTAAAGCTGCTTTGAAACGATGTGTGTTGTGAAAGGCATTATACAAATAAAAATGACTTGACTTCACTTGAAGGTGTTAGTGATTGCCAGTTGGTGCTCTGAACATAAGGAGAGGAGTCGCAAGTCATTGCTATTCATTTTCCCCACTCCATGCTGGCCCAAGTCTTTGTTCCAGATTTGGTAGTCAGTCCCTACTCTGGCATTGAAATATCCCATGATGATGAGCTTGTCTGCAGCTGGGATGTTCTGTATAATGCAGTCAAGAGACCTGTAAAATGTCTCTTTAACATCCTGTTCTGCATCCAGAGTTGGTTCATAGGCACTGATGATGGTAGCAAAGCAGTCTTTAGTTAGGGGAATGCGCCATGTCATTAATCTCTCATTGATGTCAATGGGAGATTCAGGGATGTTCTTCAGAAAGTGCGTTTTTATGGCGAAGCCCACTCCGTGGATGCGATGTGCCCCTTCAGGCAACCCTTTCCAGAAGAAGGTATAACCCGCACCAACTTCGGTCAGGGAGTCCTCTCAATGTAGCCTGGTTTCACTGAGGGCAGCAATATCAATATTGTATTTCCTCAATTCAAGGGCCACAAGAGCTGTTTCTCTGCAGGGCCTCTAAGATGTTTCTGCTGTGTCCAGAAGAGTTCGGACATTCCATGCAGCGATGTTCATATGAGTGTATCTTTTCCGCATGCGGTTCACCGTCTGAAGTTAATGAAGCAGACAATTTTTAGACCACTTTTTCTAGGTCCTTCCCCACCAGGGGTGAGCAGTGTGGAAGCTGCTCAGTCATAATGGAAGCTGCCAAAGAGACATGCTGCTCCATCCCGCATCTCAGATACCATCATTCAACTATCGCCTGCGTGCATGGTTTGGCTAGGCACTCCCAGCCACATCTTTGTCCTGTACCCACCACCATTCCATGTCACCACAGGTCTGGGGGGGGGGGGGGGGTGTTGTTATAAGGGTTTGCTCCCCTAGCCAACACACCATTACCTGGTTTACCCACGTGGCAGTGGGACAGTGGTTGGTCAAACACCTCTAGGGACCACTGATGCTCCAAGATCCCCTACTAATTCAGCCTGAGGTTGCAAAACCCCAGTTACCGTGGTTTGCCACAAGGACACATAGTAGGTGTCTTGGTGATGGAGAGGCTATATACTGAACAAGGAAGACTTACACACTCTGCTTCCTGAACCCCGGCTGTGGTGGCCAGTGGCAGGAGCTAAGGGAGAGGAATTGCAGGCATCCCTACATGCAATAGCTCACTAGCAAGCTGCACTAGACGTGTCATGACACCCTGTAGCAGGTGCCTACTAAACTACACACACACACTTTGAACTCCTGGACCCGTCAGTATCATATAGCAACCTCATCCTATACTCTATTTCTCATTCTCTCTTTTTCTTGGCTACTGAGTCATTTTTTTTATTTATTTTTTTTGGATGCAGGCCAGCATCTCATGTAGTGATTGCTGTTACAGAAAAGCAGACACTTCTCCTCCCCAGAGAGAGAGGGAAGGGTAGACTGATAAAGACAGAGATGAAAAGACACACGCAGGAAACAGGGAGGGTGAGAAAGAAAACTTGGCATGGAGATGTGAAGCTCCTTTAGCAAGTGGCCTGAGCTGCAGCCAAAGCACCGTTATTGCTATTGCATTTGGCTGTGAGCATTGTACCAGCTCTAGAGATTAAATACATCTGTTCAATGATAACTAATTAAGAGCGAACAAGTGGAATCAATTTAAAAATACTCCAGTTACATTCTTAATCACATTGATTAAGACAAATGTTCTTTAGAAAATGACTAAATGAGGGTATGGGGTATGTGTTGTAAAAAAAATTGTAAGATAGTTACAAGAATTTGTTTGATGTCTCTCTCCAAATTAGTCATGAAAAGTAAAGCCATCAATTAAAATCAAAACCTCAATGTAGAGTGGGATCATGTCAGTTTTAGTTAGGATTTTAGAAGGGAACAGATTTATTCACCCTCATGTTGTTCCAAACTTGAATGGCTTTCTTTCTTCAGTGGAACACAAAAGAGAATTATTGAAGAATGTGCAGGCTGCTCTTTTCCATACAATGATGGCATATAATGACCAGGGCCTATCCAGATCTAAAAATATTACAAAGAAAAAATTACAGTGTAGCTACACCAAAGACAGTTACATGGTGAACTTTTCTGTCCACAAAGTCGCTATGCCACAAAATCAGACAAAAATAACTGACTTTGAGAGATGGAGGACAAGCAAAAGAAACTGAGGATATTATAGAAAACATCTTCTCCTCTTTGAACAAGCTGCTGAAAGGCTTTAATGGTCTATTACAAATTTGACTGTTTGTTTCCCTAAGAGTGATCTTGCAATGCTCTCAATTATTGACATGAATAGCTGTTTTTTCAGTCCCTGTGTTTTTCTTTTGATGGATTTCTCTTTAGTCATATTTACAAAACCTTGATAAACTAATGAATGTAATTTTTTTTTGTTTTTTTTGTTGAGCAGATAGCACTTGTTAGTGGATAAATGTAATTGGGATTTCAACAGTAAGTTCCATTAAGGATTATGGGAAGGAAAGTGAGGTGATTCAGATCTCTTAGATTATTTGAGCTAAAGGTGCACTAATTAATGTTTTATGTTGTGTTGGCCAATATGACAGTGATCTTGGACTTACAGTGGCAAGAAAAGTATGTGAACACTTTTGAATCTCCTGCATTTACAGTATGTATAAATTTGCCTTAACATCTGGTTTGATCTTTATCGTAGTTACAATAATGAACAAACACAATCTGTTTTAACTAATAACACAAATTATTGTATTGTTCTTGTACATATTGAATACATCATTCAAAAATTCACAGTGTGTGTTGGAAAAAAGTATTTTAACCCCTTGGCTAATGATGTCAACAAAAGCTAATTAGAGTCAGGAGTTGGCAAATCTAGTATCCAATTAATGAAATGAGATTGGAGGTGTGGGTTAGAGCTACTTTGACTTATAAAAAGCACTCAAACAGAACTCAAACATTTAGAGATTGCACAAGAAGCATCTGCTGATGTGGACCATGCCTCACAAAAAAAGGATCTCAGAAGACCTAGGATCAATAATTGTTGCTTTGCATAAAGCTGGAAAGGTTTACAAAATTATTCCGAAGTGCTTAGATATTCATCTGTCCACAGTTAGACAAACTGTCTATAAATGGACATAATTTAGTACTGTAGCTACTCTCCCTAGAAGTGTCCATCCAGCCAAGATGACTCAAAGGGCACACCACAGAATGCTCAATGAGGTAAAAAGGAGCCCTAGAGTGACAGCTAAAGTTTGAAGGAATCATTGGAACTGGTTAACAACTCTGTTCATGAGTCTACTATACGGAAAACATTAAACCAACATGGTGTCCATGGCAGGACACCACGTAGGAAGTGTTTTTTTGTTTTTTTTGCTTTCCAAAAAAAAAAAAAAAAACCCCAAGGGTTCACCTAATTTTTCTTGCCACTGTATGCTGACGCTTAGCGATGTGGATGCAGCATCATGCAAAAGCAATAGTTTTGGTTTGTCTATACCATTATACCATATTTGTCATCAGCCATCATTCATTTATTTCATGAGCGCAAGTTATTCGCTTGGTCATGTGATCTCCACATGGCAGCCCCCATGAGGTAGCAAAGCTCACTGTAAAATTAAACCAGTTTTATTAGGGTACTGAAATGTCTGGAGTCTTCATCTCAGGTGACTGAACACAATTTTAAACATTCTTCACAAACATTATTCATTAGAGGTAAAAACATTTTAATGAGGAAAAAAAATGACTGATTTCATCTTTAAGTGTTAAGGTTGAAATTTGTGCTTATTTTTGGGTCTTGGGTACAGTAAAGCTACTAGCTTTTGATCATGTACAGTATTGTGTTTTTATGGTTGGATGTAATTGGAACCAGATAATGTTTCTTTGTGCTGAGCCAAACAATTGTGAATTTAAAAAAGCTAAAATGAAATATGGCCATTCTCTGCTCAGATGAGGAGACGGGGTTGGAGGTGCATAAGGTCACACGGCCTCCGGGCTTCAATGCCAACCGGCGGCGCAGTAGAGCTGTGCTATACCAACTGTCTGGACATCTCCAGAAACAAGACAAGAGCAAACTCAAGATCAACAATGTAAGACACAAACATGCACTTAGACTCTTAGTAACACAATCTTACACTAAACTTATGTTTGCTCCCACTTTATACCTCCAGGGTTAAATACTGTATTAGTGTGTGGTCACAGGGCCAAGTATAGAGCGTTGTGTAATATCAGACTCTTCAACATTTGTTTACACCATTTGCTTAGAACTTCAGAATTGTTAGAATGTGTTTGTACAAGGATTATTGTAGAAGTAGAAAATTGACCGTGTAAAGCCACATAGTATTCTGTATACAGCAATGGGAAAAACTTGTCAGAGAGGCATTTCAGGCCATTTGCTGCTTTTTTGGTCAAGGATTGCCAGGGGTGAGTAGAGAGGACCCAAATGCAGGATGGCAAGTGTTTTTTTTTTTTTAAACAAAATAACAGAAAACAAACAAAAACTACCCTGTAGGGGGAAACTCAACAGTCCAGGGCAGGTGAAGAGAAGACTGGCTGGGCTGGGCTGGACTGGACTGGACTGGGGACACAGGGCTGGGACAGACAGAACTAATAGCCACCTGACAAAAAAATATTCACAGAAACATCCACAACAAACTGGCACAGGCCAGAAAACACAATGTGCTTATATAGGGAAGAAAACAAAGAGATAACAAGGAATAACAGGTGGGAACAATCAACTAATAATCAGACAGGTAACAAGGCAAACAAGAGGGTGGGGTTATCACTGAAGACAGACACGAATGCACAGGGGAGTGAGAAAATACAAACCCAAGTGCATTCACACAGCACGAGACAAAACACAAGTGCCTGGACTCAGCCACAGAGTAAATAAACCAAACCAACTGAAGTGGCTGAATCCAGACCCAAGACATAAAACAGACATGGAAACATGTACATGTCAGGGCTCTGCCATAATAGGAAAAAACCTAAAACTAAGTGCAGAACCCTGACATTTTTTCCTCAAAGGAATTGATTAGTTCTTTAATTCATTCGTGACTGAATGGCACACATTATACTGTTTATGGAAGTCTTAATTAAGACCTGTGAAAAAATTCAATTAAACATTTGTGAACTTTCTTTTAGAACATGTTTGGTGAGAAGCCACCCATCCCAGAGTACAAAGTGGCAGCCATTCAGAAGAGCCGATTCATTCTCCTCCATTATGGCACCTTCAAAGCTGGCTGGGATTGGCTGATACTGTTAGCCACCTTTTATGTAGCAGTTACTGTGCCCTACAATGTCTGTTTCACTGTCGTTGGTGGGCGAGATGAGATGTTGATACCTAGAAATCCACCGAGTGTGAGCGACATCCTGGTGGAAATCCTTTTTATGTTAGGTAAGGCTCATCCTGCACAATTTACACTAAGTGTAGTGGCATCATCAACTCAGTTTAGCCACAAATAAGGGTGTGTATTTCATTTAGCTGATATTTCACTAAGCCTGGCATTGTTTAATCAATGTAGTGTGAACAAGCAAGGAAGTGCCATCTCAGTTATGGTACCCAGGCGATTTTAAATGTCTTCTGATCTCGCAGTCATCCATATGTTGAAATAGAGTCCCAAAGCCTGTTGCTGTCAGACGTCCTCAGAATCAAAATGTATCACGCCATTCTGTTATTGGTATGGAGAGACAGGCTTGTCTATGTGTTGCAGAGTCAGACTGTCTGTTATGTCGTTGAGATTATATATGGCCAAATACTCTTAATTACTTACAGCTGGTGTCTAGTAGAAATCAATTCTAGATGTTACCTAGCAAATATTATTAGAGCCCTATTTAGAATTACTGAATCCTCAAAAATCATGCAAGTGAATCTGAATGGATTTTTGAAAGACAGTTCACCAAATGCCAATGCTAATTATATTTCTTATAGTTCAGAAGTAATTTTGAAGACCCATGGTCAACATTAATAAAAATGAGGATTCATATCTGTAGCTTTTTTTCTTTTTTCAAGATAAAGGATTTACTCCTATTCAAGTCCATTAGACAAAATTACTAGATTACCAAACATTACCTGTATATTAGAAATCCAATAGAGCTTTGCAGTGTGTGGAAAAGCATCTAGTTTATTACTGTCATGCAGTGTTCCTCACTAAGCATTGCTTAAGGGCAGTTAGTGTTTAATGAAAGAATCTCTTCCTGCTCATTAAGGGGCCGTTTACACGACGTTTTCAACTAAAAACGGAAAACTTTTTATGCATTTTGGCTGTTCGTTTACACGACAATGGTGTTTTGGGGCCTGAAAATGCAAACTTTTGAAAATGGGTTTCAAAGTGCAAGTTTTTGAAAACGATGCCGTTATCGTCTCCGTGTAAACATACAAAAATGCGAATTTGTGAAAACGATGACGTCATGCACACGCGTATTAACATGTTATATAAAGAATGATGGATTGATAGGCATCAATTTGAGATGTATAATTATCAATATGAATACTGGTGTCTGTGCAAATAACAATAATCAACAATTTCTTCATTTGGAGTGTTTTGTATAGAGTGTGAACATTGTACAGTAGGCAGAACCTGCAGTTTGAAAATCTTGAAATTAATTTATGGATTCAGATGGGAAAAACAGCCACAAAATTTGTATTTTAAATGTTATTTATATATTTACTTAATTTTATTTGATGTACCTTTACCCAGCAATTAATTCACCCACAGCTTGTATATAGCCTATAGACAGAGATGTGATGCCATGTACAGTATTCAATGATATGCTAAGAATATGAAAACATGAGGCAGTGAAAATGCATGTTAGATCCAGTGTACACAAGACCTCTCTCTCCATTAGAAGATATCCACATATCAGAGTTCTGTCTGATATCCAAAACCAGTCAACATCAACAGCTTGTTATGTTAACTTACTCTCCTACCAGCCCAAGAGTCACCAGGGGGAATACAGGAGAAGGCAGGAGATGAAGCAATGGTAAAAATGAGCAGAGTTTATTGAATAATCTTGAGAGTTCAGTCTATAGGCATGTGCGCAAGTACTTCAAAACAACGCGCGAGACATTCAAAACTACAATGGCGGACTACAGGACTGTGTTTGTGCTGCTCAAGATTTTAAGTTTATTGACGCTTCTCCAGCAAAGTAATTGTAGTAATAAAGCAACCTCATCGTACGTCCAGACAAAATTGCTTGATGCTTTCGCCATCTTCATTGTTTGTATTCACCGCTCTGTGGAAGATGCTTATGTGCGCAGGCGCGTAGTGTTTCATTACAAAGTGACATCGCCAACTACTGGCCTGGCATTCATAATACAGCCCTTTTTAGTCGTTTTCGTTTTCGTTCGTTTCGTTTCGTTTTGTTCGTTTTCGATCGTTTTGACGACGTTGTCGTCTGTATGCAAAACTTTTCAAAAACGCAAAGGAAAAACTTTTCCGTTTTTAGTGCATCATTGTCGTGTAAACATACCCTAAATCAGTTTCATAATGCAGAGTGAAATGTTTGTGTCCTTACTACATGTCCCTGCACAAAAAGTTGCTTTCAGCCGGTTTGCCTTCCTGAGAATCAGGGCAAAACTGCCCAAAGCTATTCACAAATCTGTGATCTTATATTCAGTTAAGTGCAATTTCATGCAATTGCAACTTCCATTAAAAAGCATTATCGTCACTAGTACGTTTTAGTATGTTATAACTATTAGTCAACCAGGCAATAATCTTTAACTTCTGTTTTCTCTAATTAATTGGTCATGTTGATTTCATATCTTTGTGGCAGACATTGTGCTAAACTTTCGCACCACATTTGTGAGCACATCAGGCCAGGTGGTATATGATGCGCGATCTATCTGCGTGCACTACGTCACCACCTGGCTCTTTGTGGACCTGATTGCTGCACTACCTTTCGACCTGTTGTACGCCTTCAATGTTAGTGTGGTAAGTTTTTTTTTTTTTTTTTTTTTTTTTTTTTGCCATGAGTTATAAAAGCTACATTTGTGGCAGTTGTTTCAATACCTATATCTGTATGTTTCAATAGTTTAATGGGCCAAACATAGAGCCTTGTGGGACATTACCTTTCATGCCATACTGGGCATGCAATCTTAAACAGTTATCTAGTCTTAGATTTCCTTTTGAGATTTGCATTCATTCTCTATGTGTTTAGTACTTTGGGGTTCATCTGCTGAAGACGGTTCGATTGCTAAGGCTTCTGCGCTTGCTGCAAAAGCTGGAACGCTACTCCCAATACAGTGCAGTGGTACTCACCTTGCTCATGTCTATGTTCGCCTTGCTGGCACACTGGATGGCCTGCGTCTGGTACATCATCGGTCGCAGCGAGATTGAGAACAACAGCCCTGGTTCCTGGGACATTGGTGAGTACCAATTCTACAAACAGTCTACATAGCTGCTTGATCAGTTTCAGCTCAACTCAGAGTTTAATTTCAATCATAGAAATTCTTCAGGTTTTCCGATTTTGTTTTTTTAATGCAGTGTTTTACCCCCAAAATTGTCTAAATTTCTACAAATATTGAATCTCTCTACTAGAAATATTTCATATAACAATCAAAATGAAAATGTCAAGATAAAAAGATAAAATATGTTTTGTTTTTCCTCTTTTTAGATATCATATTAGCATAAGTACAGCTTTGTTACAGTTCAGCATCTGGCCTTGTTATTTTAACCTAAATGGGACGGAAACCATCTTATTTATTTATTTTCTCATTTAAACAAGTTCCACAGCGAGCCTGTTTACATACACACCAATACACCAATAACTCAAAAAAAATCAACGTATAATTTTATTTTTTTTTAATTTTATTTTTTTTAAAGCACATGAGATTTGAAATCTAGTTATTCACTGCTTTTGATGAAATCGAGTTATTCACTGCTTTTGATGTCAGACTGTGAAGAGGCATTGCGTACATTGGATAAGCTGGTAAGAACACCGGTAAAGGTGTTTACATGCAATGCAAAATCAAGGTAAAGGGCAAAAATCTAACCTTGTCGATTGGTTTATTCTTAAGCAGTTTCTGACATTACACCAATAAAGGAAAGCTGTTTAATGCATTTACATGACCACACACATTGTCGGCTTATTGAGCATAATCAGTGTAACAAAATGCATGTAAACGTGCTTAGTGTCTCATACACCTAGATTAATTTATAGGTGTCTGTCCCCAGTGTGCTCATTATACCATAAATGTACAACAACCTAATAATTTTCCTTATAAACAGACATCCTATTATATTTCTCTTGTATGCGTGCCTTTTAATACATATCAAAAGTGAAAATTGACTTTTTAAATCAGGCAAACACATGAAAAGGTATAAGCCAGGCATAATGTGTTTTATCAGAGGAATAGAACAATCTTTATGGCTCTGTGAATGGCACACCTCGAAAAAAAACTGATGAGGTAGTCTCTCGTTTTACACCATTCAACATAGTTCATCTGGAGAGAAGTCAGAGTTACGTCTGAACAGACTTGCCTTTTCACGTTTGTTCATTACCATGGAACTGAACATCTCTCTTAAGCTCCCACATGCTGTCTTTAATGTGAAAGAGAAAAACAGACTTTAGAGGGCACGAGTGTCTTGGTCCCTGATTTATTAAAGGTCCTTTTTTTTTTTTTGTTCTTTTTTTTTTTTTTTTGGCCTGAGATTGATTAGGAAAAGGCTTATAAATGCATATAAAAAAGTTACGTAAAATTGCTGCTCAGTGTATAAAACTGAATTGATTCATTCTAAATGAACCTAAATCCAGTTTTTAGATAGCACACAATTTGTTACATAAGCAAATTGGTACCCTTTATTTGGGATATTAATAAATCAGGGCCTTTGCTGTTTTTCTCATTTTACTCAGTCCAACACAATATGTCATATTTGAAAAATTATGCTTGGCCAGCATCAGTAACCTGGGGCACTTCTATTCTGCCACATGTTCTTCTGAAAAGAAGGGATGCTACACAGATATCCAGCTTTTGATGATGTGCCAACAAGATACCCCCCATTTCCCTCTAGCCCAGTTTTACATTGCCCAGCCATTAAATATTAAGCACATGTGGCTGTCTTGACACGTCTAGTTTTGCTAGTGTGAAAATGCAGTAGCATTCTGCACATGATGCAATATTCTGATTGAATATTTTAGCAATGAAAATACAAGACATAAGTCAAGTCATTTTAATTTTAATAGTGCTTTTCACAATACACATCATTTCAAAGCAGCTTTACAAAAAATCATGTTATCCATTAAAGTCCACATAACATGCTTCAAATCTTTTAACAGTTTAATCAAATGTAGTTAAATACTGTGGTCAAATGGAGCATGTGGAATGTTGTAAATTTACCAGATTTACAAGGAATTGTTTAAAATCTGCTGAGTACCATTTTCACACGGGGTCCGCTCGGCTATAACTATCTGCTTTTGCGTAAACCCAAGGCAAGGTTATTGATAGCTGTTCCTTGAATTATATATTAAAGAGGTTTTGAGTATTGGTGTGTATGTGTGTATGTGTGTGTGTGTGTGCACACTATTGACACAATACAGATGGGAATAGGGAAATAAATGGATGTAAACAGACTGCAGTTCTGCTATTTGCTCTTGCATTAAGAACTCTGGTTGCTCTGTCCCTCTCTTTACTTCTCTCTCTTTTTTTTGACCTGTATCTCTCACTTCACTGTCCTCACCTCTCTCAGCAGAACATTGTTCTTTTTTTTTATGGCTTGCTGCCTTGCAGACCTTTAGAGACTAGAGAGTTGAGTTGGCTTCATTAGCCCAACCTAAAAAAGCAAAATTCCACTCCTGTGGATTATAATTATCAAACTATTCAAAACTCTTCTCATTCTCAAAAGAAGTGGATTTAAAGTGGTTTTGGAAGAGAGCAGAGATGCCGGCACTATTAGAACTAATATGCCTCTAACTTCTTTCTCATTACATTATACTTTCAGTCTAACTGTCACTCTTTCCAGGACAGTCATGACATCACTGTTTTTTTGTTTTTTTTTACTAATTTGAAAATAAGGTTGTGAGATTGTAAACAATGAATTAACAGATGTTATTAAGTCAGTTTTCATTTTTATATCCCAATACCTTTTGCCTTAATCTTCAGTATTCTTTTTCTGTTGCACTAATTATTTTGCCTTTTTTATTTCACTACCTGTATTTCACTGTGGCCTCTGTTCAAATATCCTTTATTTAACCCCTCACCCCAGCTAAGACTATCCTCAAGATATCCGTCACCTACCCCTTGACCTTTCTAATATAGAATAGATTTGTTCTGAATAATGTTCAAAGTGGGCTCACATTGATTGATCGAATCACAATGGAGATTAATTTGTTTATAGAATACTTGAGATGTTATAAAATGCCAAATGAGTTTGATATTAAAAGGAAATTGTGCACCCTTTTCTGAAGTAGTTAATATGTCTCAATTGTTAATATCTTAATTTGTTACTCAAAAAAGCATGTTGCTGTGTCAACATTATTTGCATTAGCTGACAAATTTTGCACTACAGTTGCAATCAAAATTATTCAACCCCCCTGACCAGCAATACATTCTGGTGATGTGAATTAAAACACATCAACTAAAACCTCAGTAAACAGTCAAAGTTTTTAATACACATTTGAGTGATTTTGAGAACAAAGAGTTCAGTTTACCCAAATTTTAAAATAAAAAATAACTAATTATCTCACAAATGTCATGTCAAAAATATTCAACCCCCAAAGTCAATCATTTGTGGAGCATCCTTTATCCTTAATAACAGCAAATAAATGTTTCAGGTAAGTGTTCACAGGCTTCGGACACCTCTCTATTAGAATTTTTACACATTTCTCATGAGCAAAAGCTTCCAGCTCATTGACATTCTTTGGTTTCTGTGCTGCCACTGCTTCCTTGAAATCCCAACAAAGGTTTGCAATGAGATTTTAATGATGGACTGAAAGGGCCATTTAAGGACATTCCACGACCTATCCCTGAACCAGATTTTGGACAACTTGGATGTATCCTTGGTGTTATTGTCTTGCTGGAAAGTCCAGTGATCACCGAGCTTCAATTTACACACTGAGGGCATCACATTTTTCATGCCTAAATGGCCTGATACCTGAAAGAATCCATGGTGTCAGTCACATAGTCAGGATAGCCGTTTCCTGCAGCTGCAAAACACCCTCATAACAGGACTGACCCACCTCCATGCTTGACTGTGGGGATGGTGTTGTTCTTGTCATCACCTTGTCATCTTACTCCAGACGTACTGCTGCCCCATGGGTCTAAAACTCATTTTCAGTTTAGTATCATACGTCTATAAAACCTTCTTCCAGGACTCCACAGGTCTTTCCTAATTACTTCTTGAATATTCAAGTCAACATTTCCCTTGGTGAAGTTTTGCTTTCTTCCACACCCCAAGAAAGTTGCTGTTGTACCATATTTAAAAAATGTATGAATGTTGCTGCCAACTTTGTCTATTGGAAATTGAAGTGCCTTGGAAATGTACTTTTAGCCATGACCTTTCTTGAGTAATGAAATAATCTCCTCTATTAGCTTTTGAGACGCATTATTTTTTATTGCATTTTTTGCATAGAAATACATTTTTGCTTACAACACTAAACTTAAATTTTAAAACTTAAAGTGCCATTGCAGATTGATGACTTAATTTTGTTTTAAAACAATTACTTGTGTAGCATTACATATTTAAGAAACAGCTACATGCAATAGGGGTTGAATAATTATGACATGGCTGTATTTTTTAAAAATCCTGCTATTTACAAATATTAGGTTATATATTCATACTATGACTTTGAATTTGTCACTCAGCTGATATAGGTGTAAAGTTTAAAAATTCTGAGTCATCAGAAAAGCTTACCTTTGTAAATCCTTACTGTCTTGGGGGGGGGGTGTTGAATAATTTCAATTGCAACTGTATATCTATTGCCCCTATATCTACACAATATCAGTAAAACCCACCAAGGGGCCTTTTACCCCAAGTGTGGGGGTAAAAGGTCCAAAGGCCCTTGACCACCTTTTTTAAAAACATAATTTTAATCAAAACAACCTTCATTATTTTAAAAATACAGATTTATTTTTCGATCTTGATCAGAAAAAAGCACATTTTCCTTAAGTTGTGCCCTTAGCCCCACTGTACCCTGTCTAGTTGAAAACAGATCTCAGCTAATATATATTTAAATTAGTGATTTAACCCATTTCAAATAATTTATTTGTATTGTCTTTAATATACTGTATGTACTGGCCCACTTGGACTTGCTTTAAACACATATTATTCCAGACAACTAAAATAATTAGTACAGTGTAATAGCATAAATTATTTTAAATATGTACTGAAGCAATGCTATTATTACTTTAAGGTTCTTAAATAAGGGCAATTGTAACTGTTTTGCTTTTTTTGCATTACATTCAATAATACGATCAAGTCTTTCTCAGTATGAGTATGTAATGGTACTATTATATATTTAATATACCAAAAGATGACAAGTAGATTTGTAATAGTGTTTCGAGTTATGAGTGGAAAATATAATAATGTTTGTCCTGTGACGTTCTATAATGTCAGTAACTGCCAAATAGAAAAGTTTTAAAAGTAAAGACGTAAGATATTTTTTTACCTGGCCAATAAAATTACTCATAATTGTGCTGAAAGCAAAAGTGAAAGAGAAAAATGGGCTCCTTTATTCTCTAAAACAATCCTTACTAAACCACATAAATCTGTATCTACAAACCACAGAAAGAACAAATGGATGTATATATTAACTGGAGCACTAGGCTATAAAGACAAAAATGAATATAAGAACAAAGCAGTACAAACTGACAAGAGGAAGATTGATAGGGAGTGTGAGATAGCGAATATCTGCAGCAGTTTGGAGTTGTTCTAATCTGTTTAAATTTGTGCTTGTTAACACATGGTGACACATATCAAACCCTTGCAAATAACAAAGGGGAATTGTGATGTGTTTATATGCACAGAGAGGAATGTCTAAAGTTTCTAGTGTATGTGAAAAAGATCATGTTAACTGGAGCTGGTTGCTCTGTAAATTCAGGCCCAATATTTCTTCCTAAATGTTAAAACATTTGAATGTGTGTTTGTGTGTGCTTGTGGAGGAGGTTTTTAAAATGTGTGATTGTGCTTCAAACCTTCTCTGACAACTGCTAGCAAGATGCTAAATGACACCTTTTTCCTGTAATCTTTCTTCTGCCAGTCCTTTTTTCTCCCTCATTTCATTTCTTTCCTTTCACACTCTTTCTCTCTCTGTCTTTCCTGTCAGTTTTCTAGTTCTCACTGAAAAATCACTTAAAACACCACATATGGTACCTGTACTACCTCCAAGCTAGAAGCCTGTAGACAAACAAGGAGGGAGAGTGTGGAAAAGAGAGAAAGAATGAAATGAATCAGTCCAAAGTAGAATCTCGAGGGGTTCAGCCTACTTCAATTCAAATAATGTAAAAAATGCAGGTTCAACACCGTAAGCAAGAGCAGTCGCCTTCTTTCTTTTCAGTTCTGAGAGTAACCTAAGCACCTTGGACTGAGGCCATGTACGCACTGCAATGTTTTGGGCATGACGACAACATTTAAAAATAGCAGTGAATAATCTAAATGATGTGAATAGAATACATGAGTCAATCCTGAAATTGCCATAGATGGCATTATAACCGTAGCCATAGTTTGGCGTCTCACATTTGTGCACGCTTTGGTGTTGTATATTTTTTTATTAAAGAAATATTGCCGATCAGAGACATAGTAATGGTCATTTTGTAACTTCCTGAATGTGGTTGTAGAAGGCAGTTCTCACTCCTATAATTAACCGAACTCTGTGTGTACAACAGGATTAAACACTCAGAAGAGGAGTGACATCTGTATTTAGCTGCAGTGTGTACAAGACCAAAGAGTGGTAATTTGGAACGATTTTGGTACCATGGACAGTAAACATAGGCACTGAGCCAGTCTGACAGTTAAACTAATAATCCCAAATCTGCAGTTTGATAATAGCCTTACCATATTAGAGAAAAGTAGTAAGGTCATATTGATGATATCATGCATTGTGGGTAGCTCTATTGCCAAAATTACGTGGAGAAAAAAAACGAGATTAAGGAATATTCAGGGTTTAATAAAAGTTCAAATCAATCTACAGCATTTTTGGCATAATGTTGATTACCACAAAATATAATTTAGACTCATCCCTCCTTTTCTGTGAGTTTACAGTGAAGCACTTACAATGAAAGTGAATGGGGCCAATTTTTGGAGGGTTTAAAAGCAGAAATGCGAAGATTATAATTTTATAAAAGCACTTACATGAATTGTTCTGTTAAAATCATGTATTATTTGAGCAGTAAAGTTGTTTAAATCGTCATTAATATGGGCATATAGGGTTTATGCCTAATGGTTTACGTCGTCATGGCAACGAAGTTGTAAAAATTAGATATAACTTTACACAGAAAAGGTTAGAAAGCGATTTTATTACACTAAAATTATGTTAACATGCATATCGTTTACGTCTTTTGCCTGTACTTTTAAAACAGTTAATACAATTTTATGATTTGTTTTTTTATATATATAAATATGAAAGTAATTGTTGTGGTAGTCAACATTATGCCACAAATGCTGTCGATTAAGCTTAACTTGTATTGAACCCAGGATATTCCTTTGAAGGCATAGTTCACCCAAAAATTTTAATTCTTTAAATTTTTAAACTTACTTTCTGAGCTTGGTTCTTTTTCTACAAATCTTCAAAAGTGTTTTCCAGAAGAAAGTAAGTCATACACATCTCAGATGGCATGAGGGTGAGTAAATTATCAGAGAATTTTCCTTTTTGGTTCAATTATCCTTTTAATTGAACATTCATCAAAACTACAGGTGACAAATTATGTGTATTATTGGTGACCAAAATAAATGGCTGATTCCCTCTCCTTTCTGACGGTTTTCTTTTTTTTTTTTTTTGTAGGCTGGCTACATGAGTTGGGTAAACGTCTTGGCACACCCTACTTCCTGTCCCCTCTTGCCTCCCTTATTCCTGATTCACTGCGCCCCACCATCTTAGATAGATTGGTGGCCAATTCAAGCCAGTGGAATGCCACTGATCAGGTGGGACGTGACTCTGTGTGGAACTCGAGCCAGTGGAACGCGACAGCAACGGGGCTAGTGGGCTCTGCAAGTGCAGGACAGGCTGGAGCGGTACTGGGAGGTGGGCCCTCAATTCGGAGTTCGTATGTGACATCGCTGTACTTTGCTTTAAGCAGTCTGACCAGCGTGGGCTTTGGCAATGTCTCGGCAAATACTGACTCGGAAAAGATCTTTTCTATCTGCACTATGCTGATTGGAGGTAAGGACTAGAAAACAGGATTTACAGGTTTACTTATTGATTTAAAGGTGGACTCAGTAACTTCTTTATTTGTGTCATCTTGGACTTAAATTGACACCTAGTGGTGTGGATGCAGCATCATTCAAATCAATAGTTTTCAGTTACAGATGTAATTTTAGAAATGCATTATTCATTGTCAGCCATGATTAATTTAATCTTAGACTGAAAGTGTCCAATAACAGGATAGTTACTGATATAAATGCTGTCTTCATGTGCTATCTGAATGATCCTCCTTTGCACTTCTGAAGTGGTAATTATGATTACGTCGCATTCAAGTGCTTTGTTGTCAGAAAGAACAGGAAACATGGATGACGCCAGGTTCATTCATGCATATTTCTTGGAACTCTTATTTTGACACCATAAAACATATTACTCAGTTAGCCAGCTGACAATAATTGAATTTTGGTCAAAATCAAACTATTTTTATGGTGTAACAATGTACAACATACATCAAATGGTTGCTGATATGCATAAATGAATATGACCGAATGGCAAGCGCTAACAATAAGCTGTATTTAGAAAAATTAATAAAGCCTGTCTTTCAGTACAGAAACCGTATTCTCCTCCACCGTGTTGAAAGTTTATGATGCCTCCCTTCTCGTAAAATCGGGTATCAAAATTATCACAGAGTTTTCCAGTCGTAATAACGACTTAAGGGATCGTTCATGTGCAACTTCTGAGTGGGGAAACTCGGATTTACGATAATTCTGAAAGCACATGAAGGCAGCATAAGTGAGTATGTTTCAAAATTACAATTCATTTCTCTGAGAGTTAAGCTTATTCAATGAGGAAAAAATACTGAGTGCATCCTTAAGCAGTTAGTCTGGTGCAACTTCACTAACAAACTAGGAAATGGCAAAAAACTTAAAGGAAATTTAGCAACACTTGTTGATTAGAGAACCTTATTTAAACTACAACAACTTGATCAGGCACCAGGGTTGGGAAGGTTACTTTTGAAATGTATTCCACTACAGATTACAGAATACATGCTGTAAAATGTAATTTGTAGCATATTTTGTTAGATTACTCAAGGTCAGTAACGTATTCTAAATACTTTGGATTACTTCTTCAGAACTGGTTGATTTTTTCACTTGTTTTGACTATAAAAACTCAGTACAGTAAGACAAAATACACATGTTAAAAATACATTCTCTGAAAAACCTAAATATCTTATGCAGTGTTGTTTCTAAAACAAAAGATAAAACAAATTGATCTTGTTTTAAGGATTTTTAGATATTTTTACAGGAAAACAATACAAAAATTATCAAGAATACTGACTTTTGCCCTAATATCAAAGGTCTTACTAGAAAAAAAGAAATTATGATTCAACGTGAATTTTCTTGATAAAAAAATATGACCGTGCCTGGTAACATGCATGTAAAATGGCTAGAAATAGCATTTTAGCTTAGCGTAAAGCTGACAATTTACACAAGGTTTATTTCTGTTTCTTCTGCTCCAAACTTACTTCAAACGTACTTCTCTGTCTGCTCGTATGAATGTAACACATCATAAGAAAGTGTTTCACCGCTGATCAAATGCACTTTGGATCGCATCATTTATATGTATAAATGTTTTCCATCTGAAAGGACTAAATATTAAATGAAACAAATGACAATAAAATGCAAAGTAATCTCTTCAGTAATCAAAATACTTTTTGAATGTAACTGTATTCTAATTACCAATGATTTAAATTGTAACTGTAGTGGAATACAGTTACTTGTATTTTGTATTTTAAATACGTATTCCCGTTACATGTATTCCGTTACTCCCCAACACACAGGCCTTCATCACTGTTAAAAGAAAAATAAATGAAAACTTTTTAAATACAAACAATGGCAAAAAAATAACCAATAAATAGACAAGAAAATATACCATTCACCAATTAGAAAATACCAAATCCTGTTATACAAATTACAAGCACAATGGAGACATGTCAATAGAACCAGAAAACGAGATATGTTAGACCCAATAAGAAACAGATCATATTAATTGGTGGAATTGGAATTGGTGTGTTCTAACTGGACATACTGGATGGTGGATAACATATTCTGTAGAACCTTTTCACTCTTCCGGGTTTTTGAACATGGAAGTAAATGATTGCAGGGTAAACTTTGATAGTGTTGAATGGGAGACCAAACCAAATATAATTTTTGCTTACCTATTTGCTCCAACAGCAAAAGAAAAATGCAACTATTACATGTTCACAACTTTCCAAATGTAGAAAAAAATTATAATAATAAAGTGTGGTGGATTTCAAAAGTCAGAAAAGAGAAGATGTTAAGTTTACTGTAACTCTCTCAGCAGCTGTATTGGAAACCCCATTGCATCTGTGGAAAATCCACTGATTATATACACCGATCAGCCACAACAATAAAAGCACCTGCCTAATATCATGTAGGTCCCCCTTGTGCCGCCAAAACAGCTCTGACCCATCGAGGCATGGACTCCAAGACCTCTGAAGGTGTCCTGTGGTATCTGGCACCAAGACATTAGCAGCAGATCCTTTAAGTCCTGTAAGTTGCGAGGTGGGGCCTCCATGGATTGGACTTGTTGGTCCAGCACATCCCATAGATGCTCAATCGGATTGAGATCTGGGGAATTTGGAGGCCAAGTCAACGCCTTGAACTCTTTTTGTTCCTCAAATCATTCCTGAACAATTTTTGCTGTGTGGTAGGGTGCATTATCCTGCTGAAAGAGGTCACTACCATCAGGGACTACCGTTGCATTGAAGTGGTGTACGTGGTCTGCAACAATCTTTAGGTAGGTGCTATGTGTCAAAGTAACATCCACATGAATGCCAGGACCCAAGGTTTCCCAGCAGAGCATTGCCCAGAGCGTCACACTGCCTCCGCCGGCCTGCCTTCTTCCCAGGGTGCATCCTGCTGCCATCTCTTCCCCGGGTAAACGACACACGCACACCTGGCCATCCACATGATCTAAAAGAAAAACTTGATTCATCAGACCAGGCCACCTTCTTCCATTACTCCATGGTCCAGGGGTCAGGGATCAGCATGGGCACTCTGACCGGTCTGCGGCTACGTAGCCCCATATGCATCAAGCTGCAATGCATTGTGTGTTTTGACACCTTTCTATCATGGCCAGCATCAAGTTTTTCAGCAATTTGTGCTACAGTAGCTCTTCTGTGGAATCGGACCAGATAGGCTAGCCTTCACTCCCCACGTGCATCGATGAGCCTTGGGCACCCATGACCCTGTCGCCGGTTCACTGGTTGTCCTTCCTTGGACCACTTTTGATAGGTACTAAACACTGCATACCGGGAACACCCCACAAGACCAGCCGTTTTGAAGATGCTCTGACCCAGTTGTCTAAATATAACAATTTGGCCCTTCTCAATGTCACTCAGATCCTTACACTTGCCCATTTTTCCTGCTTCCAACATGAAATTGAAACAACTGGCTGTTCACTTGCTGCCTAATATATCCCACCCCTTGACAGATGCCATTGTAACGAGATAATAAATGTTATTCACTTCACCTGGCAGTGGTTTTAATGTTGTGGCTGATCAGTGTATATATCATTTGGTAAATCATTTTTTATTAATTTTGTTATTTGTACTAATTTCAGGGTAATATAATAATGTTATAGATTTACACTAAAAATTAAAATTGCAAATGTAAAATATTCGCTAGATTAACGCTGCTAAATGAGGCGGAAAAGCGATATCACAGTCTGTGAAAAGGGTCTATTGTCTTTTTTTTTTTTTTTTTTTTTTTTGACCACAATGAAGGCCTGAGTGCCTAAACACACTGGTTTGGTTTAAAGGAAATTCTCCCATCAACAGTGATTGGTGTGATTTACCTTCCTCACTTTAGACTAATTAAATGATTTAGATTTATAAGCCCTCACTTATTTGAGTAAACCAAGTAAAATACCTTTTACTTTATCATGGACAAATGGAAAATAAATTAATGAATATATTTTACACAATACAAGTCTTGTAGAGCAGGCCTGTAACAAATGTAGTGAACACAGCATGACACAATCTTATTTACTTACAACAAAATGGAACGTGATGCAGTGCCTGATTTTGTCCATGCATTGGTAATTTAGATCAGTGACATTAAGCACATAAGAACTGGAACGTAATCAAATTAGAAGCTACAGGACGCTTTGTCCTTACTGATTGGGTAGAGATAACTCGCTGATGTATGCCTGGATGTGACACAGGACCAGCCTTGAGGTCTTGATTGTATTTTTGTTTCTAGAACAAATGGAACCAGTAGCAACATTTGTTGTCATCAAGATTCTGGCCAACGAATCTGGGGACACAGTTTTGATAATCAGATAATGAGATGCTCATAGAATTACAGTACTAATGGGAATGTCTTTTGTCATCCAAACAAGAACAATATGTCTTATCAGGATGATTTCTGTCTAATGCGAATGAGACAAGCATATTATATACTTGTGCTCCTCTGTTAGAATCCTGTCCTCTTCTCCCTAATTACTATGTTAAAGACATAACTTAATCCCTTCCTTTAGCTTGCAGGGATCCCAATGTTCACTTAATTCATTATTTTTCCCACCCCCACCAGACAGGTTCATCAATATTCAGAGGAATGATTTTGTCTCCTGAAGCAATGTCTATAGATGACACTTAAATGTGTAAGCAAGTGATTATCATAGTTTCACCATTTCAGCAATACAAATTGACAGCTAAATACGTAACAGCATGAGTTTGGAATACATAACACTAGCAAAAACTGAATATGACGATCTTTAAACAATGTCATCACTGATAAACTGGATTAAAGGGATATTTCACCCAAAAATGAAAATTCTTTGTTTACACACCCTAGTGTTGACTCAAACTGGTATGCCATTATTGAATCCAGAAACACAAAAGTAGACATTTTTGAAGAATTGTTACATAGCTTTTCTCATACAATGACAGTTCATATTGATAATTTGTCCTAAAATGACAAATAGGACACCATACTCTCTCGTGGACTTCACATTAATGCGCAAGCAAAGACTATAAGATCGCAAAAAAGTTAAAAGGGTTTAATCTTGCTATAGAACTAAATTTCCCAAAGGACCACATTCTTAATAAAACAAGATACAAAACAGCATTTGCTTTATTGAAGTACTCTTTAGAGAACCATCAGTTCTGGGTCCCATTTGACCCCATTTACTTTTAAACTTCATTTCCCAAAGGCTTCTATTCTTTGAGAATCAACCATCCATATAGAACCACAATATCCATATAGCTTTGCAACTTATTGATTATCCTTCTCATCAGGGCACAAATTTCCAAGTGGTGGATCAGGTTTATTGACCATTTAACTACCTCCAAATCTGTATACCTTTAAAATACCTCTAAAACTCTAAAGCAGCTATGGCAGGTGAGTAAATATTTGATTTTGAACAGTGTTTCTGCATCTACATATTGATGTTAATAGACAAAATTCTATTAGGGGGGACTAAGCCTTTTCATAAGTACAATTTGACTTGATGTTCTGGGTTTAAGTAGAATGAATACAGGTAAAGTTGGACAACCGGTAAAGTGAGAACTTTAGCTTTGTGCTTGAAGGGATAGTTCACTCAAAAATGAAAATTCTGTGAAAGTGAATGGTGACTGAGACACCTGAACATTCTGCCTAACATCTCTTGTTTTGTTGGACAAAAGACAGAAAATCATATGGGTTTGGAACAAAATGAGGATGATTAAATGATGACAGAATGTTCATTTTTGGGTGAACTTACTCTTATGTATTATTATTATTTTTTACATAGGACAAGACACACAATAGGACAAGATATGGATACAAAGCCAAGGATACAGAACATTTACAAAATAACAGTAGAATATACAGGTGGTTTTACATGACTGTTTATGGTGTGTGTGTGAGGGTGTGTTGTATGGGTATGTACAGCTCTAAAGGGAGGGGGGAAGAGACAATTTTTTTATATATATATATATATATATATATATATATATATATATATATGGCCTATATATAGCAACAGGGAGGGTGCTAGGAGAGCACTGGCAGTATGTCTGTGTGTCTGAGCCCGAGCCACCAGCACCAGAGCGGTACGAGATCAGGTCACCATCAGGGGGGTCCCAGAGCAGCTCAGCAGGGTAAGGTCATCCAAGACAGCAGTATTGTTATTTTATGGTTATTCAATTTAACCATTTCTGTATTTTATTATTTACCATGCATGGTTTTAATTTATTTTGGTAACTGAGACTGGTGTTATGCAGTTCTGAGTCACAACCAAACCCCACCAGGTGAGAGCAGACCCATTGCATGATCCCTTCCAAAACAGCCCCCAACCCTGAGGAGGGAGCCAGTTTATTAGGGAGTTAACAGTCTAGTCATGTTGACATTTTAATTAAAAAGAGGGACACAATGACTTGGCCTTTCCCACCCAAATGTTAAAGGGTGAATTTACCCTTTAACATTTCTTCCTTTTTCTCTTAATAATTTCTCTTAATATATTGCATATCTTTATCTATTCAACATGCTGTTGCGTGTGAGGCTAAGCTATTTGGGATCATATTTAAAACAATTCCAATCACAAATGATCAGAAAGTGTCCCGCTTAACCTACACTTATTGAGCACTTTATTAGGAGCACTATGATACTCATGGTTCAACATCTTGTGCATTCTGAGATGTTATTCTGCTCACTACAATTGTACAGAGTGGTTGTCGGAGTTACTGTAGACTTTCTGTCTTGCCATTCTCTGTTGACCTCTCTTATCAGCAAGGCATTTCAGTCCACAGATCTGCCGCTCACTGGACATTTTTTGTTTTTGGCTCCAATCTGAGTAAAGAGTCTCCACTCTAGAGGCTATTGTGTGTGAAAATCCTAGGAGAACAGCTGTTTTGGAAATACTCAAACCATTCTGATGGTTGATGTGAACATTAAATGAAGCTCCTGACCCTTATCTGCAAGATTGTATGCACTGCACTGTTGCCACACGATTGGCTGATTAGATAATCGCATGAATAAATAGGTGTACATGTGTTCCCAATAAAGTGCTCAGTGAGTGAATATTCTCCACATCTGAGTAAATCTGCTCATAGTTTAAGCAGTATACTCAATGCTGTGTCTAATGACATGTTGCACTGTTTGTTTCATTGTTCAAAGTGAATTTAGTGATTTTAAAGCTTAAATTCTGTCTGTCTTTGTTTTTATAGTTCAACACTTTGTGTTGGAGTTTTGTGTGGAATAATTGACATTCTTTTTATCTATTGGAATTGGGACCATTGGGATTAGTCTAATTGCCACACAATTGGAGCCACTTGTTACCTGTTGGGACAGCCGTAATGATTTTTGTTGCTGCATGTGCCCTGTGTAGGTTGTAGGGAGAAGACATGACAGTGGACTGATTTTTTTCAGGAATCTCTTCTAGAGCATAAGGAGAGACACACAGACCTTAGTGCACTTAAGAGGGCAGAATGAGCCCAACATGCACAGTCTGTCACCAAATCCTACCACTAAAGGCCATTACTGTCCCATCTAGCCAACAGCTGTATTCCTACCCACACATAGAGACAACACACACAGAGGGGACTTGATGAGCACATCTAAACAGCAAAAAGAGAAACGTCCTCTCACTTTCAACAGCTTTTATTTTCAGCAAACTTAACGTGTAAATATTTGTATGAACATAAAGATTCAACAACTAAGACATAAACTGAACAAGTTTCACAGACATGTGACTAACAGAAATGGAATAATGTGTCCCTGAACAAGGCCACACCAAGCAACTTCCTATTGGTTAACGTGACAATTTTGCCTGTTAAAGTTCACCAAACTTGAACTCCAACACGAAATAGGGGAAATTCTTCGCCACCGGAAGTCCATCATGCGAAATTCACTATTGCATAGTTTCCCATTGAGATGACTGTATTTTTGTTTCCTACAGGCATCAGATGGTTGAAACAAGTTTTATTGGCTCTTATTAATTCTGTTGGCTCCATATTGCAAGATTTTCATGTATTTCAGCACATCCAAGCACAACAGTCACACAGCCCAGGTGCAACCACTTACACTAAGCACAGTTTTTGAGCAGAAGAGAGGCATGCAATTTCCACAACAATTTATGCTGCAAACTTTAATTAGTACTCCCATGAGTACTCTCCAATCCTTCTTGATTATTTAAATTCATGTTGGCAGAGTTCACAAAGTTACATAAATAAGTGGCATAGTGTTTGGTAGTGGAGATTGGTTTGGAGATCCAGCAGATTTTTCTTGATTCTGTTTGTTACACTAAACCTCTGCAGAGGAAACAGTAAACACTGAGGATCTTGATGTGTTGCAAACTGTTAGTTATTCCTTGTCTTTTGGTCAAGAAAGAGATGACTGACATGGAGCATAAAGCTAAAACTTGCAGTGATCTGATCACTAAATACAGGTGTAAATGGGGTCAGACAAGTACACAAATATTATATAATAATCCTGTCATGATCACATTCATCAAAATGTTTAACAGGGTTGCACATCATCTACTGGACCTAAAGAAGCCTAAAGGAAGGAATATCACTCCTTCCACAAACTCCTCTCTCTGTAACTCCTGTTTCCTTGTCTTACCATGTCTAAATGAATAACCATTGTTGAAAAGCCTTTGAGAGCAATAAGTCTGTTTGACAATTATGCAGACAGGCTCTCTTTGTACACACCACTTTGTCATTGCACTACAAACTGCAAAACAATCTCTCATACTATTACTAACACATCACCTGCTGTGACTCCACAGACAAGTGTCACATGGCAGACCGTCACTCCTGAATGCTCTGTAGAAGCGCTTAATACTACTATGGTGGTAAAAGAAAAGTGAGATAAATAGAGAAGGAGAAGCTTGGGAACATGATAGTTTCTTTACGCTAAAAAGAAAGTACCCCAAATGATAATGGTATTTTGGACTTGTACCATGGAAGTACCATGGCATTCTTTGAAGTACCAAGTAGTGCAGTACCATTAAATACATTACACAATACAGTACATGAATGCTTTAATCATTTAGTACCATGGTACCTATATATCAAATTTCAGTGGTGTTAATATATGATACCATCACCAGTGGGATTTTCTTATTTTAAGAATTGACCTCCCTTTCCTTTTTTTATAGATTCCTCATAAGATCTTCTGTCCTTTTGATCCTTGAGCAAATGTATCTTGTTATAAAGGGGTCATGACATGAGGAATCACATTTTTTGTTGATTTTTTTTAACATATAAGGTCATTTTACTATAAAAACATACTGTACATTTCAGAACTCAAAACTTCCCCCTCACTGCATAGAGCATTTGTTGAAACAAAGCTGCCAAAATGACCATTCTCTACTTCTTCCACATTGTGATGTCACACTGTGGTAGACATTTGCATCTAACCACCTCCACAACAACACATCAACACCTACTTTATCTTATCACTTTCGTAGCCTGCCCAGTAGTGGTGAGCTACTACAGGTCAGTTATAAGGCTGCATTCCACTTCAAATTTGTATGCCCTTCTCTTGCTAACTTCCCTCTGTCTCATGGACTCAGATGTACGTCTTTGCTTATGTTGCGGAACCCTGGCAATGGGTTTAACTGGGACACCCTAAGCCCTTGATCACTTGGAGCTTGTTGAGTGCTGATGTCAATTTGTGGAATTATTTAGTGATATTTGCACCTGAGAAGACAATGTTTTCAGAGATTGATGCAATCACAGATTCAGGTAAAGTTTAGTCATAATTTCTGAGGCTTATGTATAAATCTTGTCAGTTAAGAAATATTTGATTTATTGGAATTAATTGTTAGAAAGGATTAATCAAGTTTTACAAAAAAAAAAATGAAAATGGTAACATTACTATAAACACAGACTATGGCTGTGTAACAAAGTCAGTTTAAGGTAGTATAAGTATAATGCTGTTAAATCTCAATATAACTTTTCTAAACTGCTTAATTGAACTACTGGATTCCTGTCATGACACTTATTTTGAAAGTTTCTTTGTTTCCCTCCATTGTCTTTGTCTTCAGTTCCTTCCTTTATTGTATCCAAGGTGTTCCCCATTCATCTTGTTATCCCATGTGTATATATACCATTTTGTTCCTTGTTCTGTTCTTATTTGTATGTAGAGCGTTAGTTGCCAGCATACTGCTGTTGTGTTTGTGTTACCGTCTCCATACTCTATTTTGTTTATAACTAAAGTTCTGCATTTGGGTCCTCACAGTCTCGCCTCTTCCCTTCACAACCCTGACAGTAGGCTCGCTCCCTCGGTCAAAATCAAGGGGTTGAGGGTCTGTCAACAGAAACTTCCCTCGCTGACTTAGCGAAGTGGAAATGACTTCCAAAATGGTGGTGGGGATTCCCCCGAGGGGAAGTGCTTGGGGGAAGTTAGTAAGTGGATGTTTAAAGTGAAGTGGATCAGCCAAGAAAAGAGCCAATCATAACAGTGGCCATTTACTGTCAAGTCTTAAAGGTGAAGCACTTTAACCAAACCGAGTGTTTCTGACAGAGGGTCAGAATGAGGGTCGAAAATGATCATGTTTTACAAATATATAACTGTTTGTTTTTGTGCAAAAAACATTTATTGATATAAGTGCACCTCAAGGAACATTACAATAATAACAATGTCATGACTCCTTTTAAGGATGTTTAGATAACCTTGCTAGAAAACTAGACAAAAATACTGAGAAAATTTTTTTGTAGTGAAGAACTTGACAGAGTACCTGATCCATATAATGCAGAACAATGTGAATTTATTTATTTATTTTTACTCGAGTCACCTAAATTGTTTGCTTGTTGTGTCTCTCCCCAGCACTCATGCATGCTGCGGTCTTTGGAAACGTGACGGCCATCATCCAGCGTATGTATTCGCGCCGCTCGCTCTATCACACACGCACAAAAGACCTCAAGGACTTCATCCGCGTACATCGACTGCCCAAGGCCCTTGCACAACGCATGCTGGAGTGTTTTCAGACAACATGGTCCGTCAACAATGGCATCGATGTCAGCGAGGTAGGAAGTCAAAACTATTCTCAATTTCAAAGTGCTGTCCATCACTCATTCAAGACAGAACACCACAATATCCAAGTTAGGAGGAACATTTTAACATTACATGCTAAAGTTTAATACTTAGTGTTAGGTGTTTGTTCAAATCCCAAACTTTAAGTATTGGCATTAGTAATTGTTATGGTTGTCTTGGCAAGCAACACTAAAATTAAACAATGAGTAAATCATGCTCAAACAAATTAAAATAAGTGTGGATGGTATGTGCAGTCCTGCAGATCCTAATTATTGAAGGATGTCATTGTTGAAGTTCTGTGTAATATTTTGCCTGTGATTTTAAAATTTATAAGTACAAATGATTTTTTTTTTTTTTAAATCTCTTAGCACTGTGTTAAGATTAATGAACTGCAGTGAGGCCTGAATTCAATGGTAAATTGTGTACTGCTAGGTGCTAAATGAAAAATGAAAAAGAGTAGTTCATGATGACCTCCAGGAGGAAATGCCTTTAATACTTACGGAGAATGCATTTTGAGTGCGGGTGTATGTTATGCATCTTAATAGGGGGTGTTGAAAAGCTCCCACTGAGCAGTAGCATTTAAAAATAAATGAAGTCTGATAAACTCTTGAAATGAAATATGGTTGTCTGTCCAAATGTACTCCACTCATTTCATACTCATATTGTTCATTTTTACAACTTTTAGTTTCTTCCTGATATACAGTTGTCAGTGTTATTTGACGCATCACTCCATGATTAAAGCTTATTGCTATTAAAAGGATAACTTTCTTTTTCTCTTAGTCCATCTCTCAATCCTTTTTTACAATCTCTCATAATTGATTCCATTTATTTTCTCTTTCCACCCACCTCTCAGTCGTACTGTGTATCTGTAGTTCTGATCATTAACAATTAGATTCCATCTTTCTCAGAGATGGGTAGAGTAGCCAAAAAGTACTAAAGTAAAAGTACAATTACTTTTAAAAACATTTTTACTCAAGTAGAAGTAGAAGTACTAACATAAATGATTTCTTGAGTAAGAGTAAGAAAGTATCCAATTTAAGAGTACTCAAGTAGTGAGTAAATCGTTACTTTCACAAATGACATAATAGATGTTATCTACCCTATATTCCATTACACATTACACATTTAATATGTATTACAGAATTATTATTATTAATGGAAATTCTGTCATCATTCAACATGTTGATACAAACCCGTATGACTTTCTTCCATGCAACACAAAGTAGATATTAGACAGAATGTTTGCCTGAGTCACTACTTAAGGGTAGGGAAATTATGACATAATATTAAATTATGGCTGAGCTATCACTTTAAAGGGACAGTTCACCCAAAAATGAAAATTTTCTCATCATTTACTCACCCTAATGCCATCCCAGATGTGTATGACTTTCTTTCTTCTGCAGAACACAAATTATGATTTTTAGAAGAATATTACAGTTCTGTAGGTCCATGTGCATGTGAATGGGTGCCAAAATTTTGATGCTCCAAAAAGCACAAAGGCAGCATAAAAGTAATCCATAAGACTCCAGTATTTAAATCCATATCTTCAGAAGTGATATGATAGGTGTGGGTGAGTATTTGTCATTTTTTACTAGACATTCTTCACCCTGCCCAGCAGGGGGCAATATGCAGAGATTTGATGTGAATCATCAAAAACACAAGAAGAATGTGAAAGTTATCTGTTTCTCTGTTTCTCATCCACACATTATATCACATCACTTCTGAAGATATTGATTTAACCACTGGAGTCTTAAGGATTACTTATGCTGATTTATTTTATTTGTTTTTAGCTTTAAAATGTTGCCACCCATTCGCTTGCATTGTATGGACCTACAGAGCTAAAATATTCTTCTAAAAATTTTCATTTGTGTTCAGCAGATGAAAAAAGCATACACATCTTGGATGGCATGAGGGTGAGTAAATGAGAGAATTGTAATTTTTGGATGAACTTTTATGACTCTTTTCAGATCTGGATGAATTTGTATATAAGAAGAGAGGTTTGGAAATCTTTTGTTGTTATTATTACAGTGAAAATGTCCCACAGCAAGATCATGTTTTATTAATGCCTACTTTCACTATTTCATAGCTTTTAAAGTTCTGCGTGGATTCTTATTTCAGTGTAGTTACAGTTTTCAGTGTCGAAAGAATTTAGATAATTAGTTCTGTACAGCAGTACAGCCACTCTCTAAATGCAGAGTACACAGCCAGCGTAGGGCACCAACCCTGGTTGCGGAACACTCGCTGTGTCTGAAACCGCCCCCTATCCACTATATAGTGCACTACTTCGTGTGTCTGCCATTTTGTAGGAGTGTCTGAATTCTGAGAGAGCCACTCATTCCCTACTTTTGTTCACTCATTATTACCCACAGTGCACTCTAATTTCGAGTGTACATTTGATGTACACTCGATGACGGTTAATTGCCCATAATCCACCGTGGGGAAGACGTACGAGCTGGTAGTTTACAGCTTCATTCTCTCCTACAATGTTTTATTTTATGCTTAATGTATTCAGTTACTTTTTGACAAATGATTACTTGATTAAAATAACATAACATATAGAGAGGCAAAACATCCAGATACATTTTTAAAATGTACTCTCTATTTATATTTATGCAGAATTTTGCCATTTAGATGAAGAATTATTTATTTACTAAATTCACTGAGGTGATATTTTAACTCAGGATACTGCACACAGTGGAAATGATAATTCTGTGGATTATTTAAATATTTGGTTATAACATGTAGGTTATGATAAATTTGGTCAGATGAGAAACGCTACCCAGCTTTATACAATAATGTACATTTGATAAAATGTGTTTACTCTTTATATCAACATTTATATTAAAAATGAAAAACAGAATGAAGATTTATTGTATTAATATTATTTAATAAGAATAACAAGTAAGGCCCAGATACTTTAAATAGTTCATATGTGATGTTTCTGTGACAGCCCCAGAGCTCTGACACTCGGAGTATACATCAGCCTCCAAATTCACTCACTCATTTTGTTCACTCACTGCTGATCATGCGCAGAAATGCTGTCTGTTTGCGCTCCAGTTGTCAATCACGCGAATGGCAGAGCAAAAGGCATTTATTTACACTTAACGTGGATGTTTACATGGATTTATACAGTTAATCAGCCCGAAATAGCTGCGCGGAGTAAATGCATAAATACTGCTCATGACATGCGAGACAAGGCGCACTGATATATTGCTGCACTAATTTAAAAATGTACACTTAAAAACTGGTGTCATAAGAGCCCAGTTACAGAATCACCCTGAAAATGACCATCACATTACACAGAAAAGCCAGCATTAGCATTAGAGCCACAACTTACCTCAGAGTGCTGCCTTAAGTTGGAGCTTCAATTTTAATCTTGAAATACCAGCTTGTCTTGGTGTTAAATGAAGGCATTGCATGACGAAATATGATTCTGCAGGTTCGACTTGACTTGAGTGACAGTCTGTGACAGCACACGCAGCTGTATGAACTTCCGCTGTTATAAAAGTCCCATTCAACAATCTTTCAATAAATTACGCATTAACTAAAATTAAACCCAGTAATGTAACAACAGGAACACCGCCCATTGTAAAGAAGTAAAAGTTTAAAAAAAATTAATTAGAAATTTACTTGAGTGAGTAATAAGTACCCACTTTTAAACCTACCCTTAAAAGTAAATATTTTCCCAAAAAGTTACTCATGTAAATGTAACGTAGTAAATGTAGCGCGTTACTACCCACCTCTGATCTTTCTCTTACAATGTATTTAATGAGCCTCTTTCAAAACACTTGATATATAACTCGTAACTCTCTTCCATGAGTATGCTATAGTTGATTTCTTTGCTGTATTTGTGTCTTTGATGACAATGTTTATGTCAAAAGTTTGTTTATGCTTCTCAAGAATCAGAAGATCAGCAGTATGGTTTATGCAGTGTGGCAGTATAGTGTACCGTATATTACTTAAAATAAAGGTTCCAATTAAAACTTTACAGCTTTTTAAACTTTAAAAAAGAGGAAACTTTACTTTTTAAAGCCTGATGCCATTGGAGAATCTTAAATTCCACTAAGAACTATTTATAGTACTTCAGAAAACCATCCATGTACTGGTGCTTCAAGAAATACACTGATCTTTTAACTTATGTGACATAAAAAACTGTTTTGTCTTTGAAGTACCCTAAAGCAATCTCTAGAACTCTATACAGTGAAAAGAACTATAAAAGAACCTCTATTTATAAGATTGGATATATGCGTTTACTCTGTTCTGGTGTCTAAATCTGAGTTTCTCTAACCATCAGTGGACTGCATTCAGTCTCTTTTTCTCTCTCTATCTGTCCTTTCCCAGCTCCTGAAGGACTTCCCAGATGAATTGCGGGCTGACATTGCCATGCACCTAAATAAAGAACTCCTGCAGCTGCCTCTGTTTGAATCGGCCAGTCGCGGGTGTCTGCGGTCCCTGTCCCTCATCATCAAAACCTCTTTCTGTGCTCCAGGAGAGTTCCTCATTCGCCAGGGTGACGCTCTGCAGGCCATCTACTTTGTCTGCTCGGGCTCCATGGAAGTGCTCAAGGACAACACTGTGCTGGCTATATTAGGTGAATTTACACAAACACAGACCCTTATAAGCTATAATAGTGAGGACATCCCATAGACACAATAGCTTTCTTACCACAATAATGGTATTTACTACATACAGTACCCCTAAACACACTAGACACATTCAAACTATACATGTTCTACTATACATATTATTTATATATCTATTTACTAATTTACTATATTGCATGTGTTGTATATTAACAAGTACTTAATACATATGTTGAACTTTTAATGTTAACTGCTACTGACAGGTTAAAAAATGCAACTGAATTGTATTTTAGCTTAATCTATGACCATTTGTAACACTGACAATTAGAAATACATTTGCAGAATAGTTGTAGTCATGCTGGCTTACTCAAAAGCTTCTATATTATAATTTCACAGCAATTTAAAAGCCCATTTAAAATTCTTCCTACCTGTCACTATTGATTGGGCTTCCTGTGTGAGATTGAGACAGGCAAATACAATAAAAAGCGCTTACATACACGCGCACACACACCATACATTAATATAATTTTCATTTGGGACACAACTTAGACATTTTAAATGAAATAAATAATGGCTCTTTCAAGCCACCAGCACACAGACATGCTCACTTTGCTCCACAGGTCTTATCCACCCATTATCTCTATTTCTTATTGTTCTTAGGTAGAGATTCCCATATAATTTTCAAATCTATTGAACAGTTACTATACCCCCACCCCCCCTATTTTTTTCTCTCGCTCACTCTTTTACACCACACTCATTGGATTCATGTTCTCATTAATTTTCTTCCTTAATATATTCCATTAATATGCATAATAATCTGTGAGATCCAGCAACTGTTGATGACGAGGCTACATGTGGTATCTCAAATGTGCATGCCAATGCATTGTCTGATTATGCCAAATCATTCCAACATACAAGCCCTGTTACAAACCCTAGAGAGCTACATACATTGTGTGCTACCTTCTAAGGGGCTGTTCAAACAGAACACACTCTTGTGTTCCATCTGTGCCATTTTACTGTTTTTGAATACAAGAAGGTGTCCTGTGTGAACAGCTCCTAAGGCAGCTTCCTAACTGAAATGGAACCTCATGAGTGACTGATTTGCAAGCAAATCCGTGCACCCAACTATTAGCGTTCCAAACGTTAAGAGCACCAGGAGGCTTGACATTTGCTATTGAGTTTGACATTGGCATGTTACTAAGTTAATTATGCAACACTCTAATAAGCAATAGCACAAGAATATTGTGTAAAAAAAAATCACACATTTTTAAAGGCAGCATAATTTTGCCACCTATACATATACCAGAGCTACTGTGTCTGATATGTACAAATGTCCATTTCCCCCTGGAATCTGTGTACTGTGTTGTTCTTGACCATTTGACTGACCTGAGAACATCATTTGACCAGAGCTGGTAGAAATATGAAACCTGCACCCTGACTTTATCCCATGCTCTCATGTCATAAAAGACATTAGCTATCCAGCTCACATGTATGTGTGCCTGTAATTGTTATTCCATTCACAGTATCCCATCTCACACTTGCATAAGCATTCCTAACACACTCTCTAGTACTGTGCACTTGATGTATAAAAAAATTCTCCACAGACACAAACATTCGCATAGACATCTGATACATAGTAATACAGGCAGCTGCCGCACTCAAGCAAGGAGTAAAAACGATGTAAATAAGACATTTATTGTGCAATTATGACAGCTTTATTGATTATAATGAGAGTTGTGGGGAGAGTGCAGAACTCAGTGAGCTTGTGTTTAACTGAAGTGATTGACAGCTTGAGTGATTATAAATGGAGCATGTTTTTCTCGCTTTCTGTATATAATTTAATCACAATTTAAATATGTTTTATTTCATGCTGCCAAGAAGAGGAACATTGTAAAGTTGTCCGTTTGGTCACTGTCTTAATTTAGGCTACTAATGAATAAATAGAATGAACTAATTCAGGAACACAGTTCTCAGCTTGTTTGGGATGTGTAGCTGCATAAATATGGCATGCAATAAAATTATAGTAATAGATCTTATTAATAGCGATTACAATATATGGGGAAAAAATCTTTATGATTTTAGTCATAATCATTCAGCCCTACTCCCGCCAATAAAGAACACCTCACAACGTAACAAGCTTATTGGGTCACGCAATTACCCCAAGTGAAGTCACGGCTTCTACATGGCAGATGTAATAATAAATCATTAACATTTGCTTTGTGTTGTTAAACCATAGTTCTTGCACTTACATTCATGTGATGAGAGATGGTGCTTGCCAACACATGTGGTATGACCGAGGCAGAAGTACTGTGCTTGCAAATTCTCAGTAATGGTAAAGCAGCAGCGCCAACTAGTGGCTGAAATAATCGCATTTAGTGCACTGGTAAATACACAGCGGTCTTGACCATAGGCCAAGACATTGAGTAACGAGACCCAGAACAGGACCAGGTTTATATGGTCTCGAGATGTCTTGAGATCAAGACCACAAGATCAAGACCCCATCTCTGAAATGTTTTTCATCTGAAAGGACTAAATATTAAATGAAATAAATGACAATAAAATGTGAAGTAATCTCTCCAGTAATCAAAATACTTCTTGAATGTAACTATTCTAATTACCAATGATTTAAATTGTAACTGTAGTGGAATAGTTACTTATTTTGTATTTTAAACACATAATCCTGTTACATGTATTCTGTTACTCCCCAACCCTGTAAATCTGTATATACACTGGCGGCCAAAAGTTTGGAATTATGTACAGATTTTCAGAAGGAAATTGTTACTTTAATTCTCTAAAGTGGCATTCAACTGATCACAAAGTATAGTCAGGACATTACTGATGTAAAAAAACAGCAACATCACTATTTGAAAAAAGTTATTTTTGATCAAATCTAGACAGGTCCCATTTCCATCAACCATCACTGCAACACCTTATCCATGAGTAATCGTGCTAAATTGGTACTAGAAAAATCACTTGCTATTATATCAAACACTTCTGAAAGCTATTTGGTTCATTAAATGAAGCTTATTGTCTTTGTTATTGAGTAGCCACAGTGTGCAATAGCCTGGCATGTCTTAAGGTCAATATTAGATCAAAAAAGGCAAAAAAAGAAACAGCTTTCTCTAGAAACTTGTCAGTCAATCATTGTTTTGAGGAATGAAGGCCATACAATGCTTGAAATTGCCAAATAATTGAAGATTTCATGCAAAGGTGTACACAACAGTCTTCAAAGACAAAAGGACAACTGGCTCTAACAAGGACAGAAAGAGATGTGGAAGGCCAGATGTACAACTAAACAAGAGGATAAGTACATCAGAGTCTCTAGATTGAGAAATAGACACCTCACATGTCCACAGCTGACAGCTTCATTGAATTCTACCCACTCAACACCAGTTTCATGTACAACAGTAAAGAGAAGAATCAGGGGTGCAGGCCTTATGGGAAGAATTGCAAAGAAAGACACTTTTGAAAAGAAAAGGTTAGAGTGGGCAAAGAAACAGACATTGGACAACAGATAATTGGAAAAGAATGTTCTGGATCTTAACCCCATTGAGGTTTTGTGGGATCAGCTAGACCGTAACGTGCGTGAGAATTGCCCGATGAGACAGCCACATCTATGGCAAGTGCTACAGGATGCATGGGGTGAAATGTCACCCGAGTATCTGGACAAACTGATAGCTAGACTGCCAAGGATCTGCAAAGCTGTCATTGCTGCACATGGAGGATCTTTTTGATGAGAACTCTCTGAAGTAGTTTAAGAAGTTCTGAAAAAATTGTTTTCAGATTGTAATAGTAAATTTTCATGTTTTTAAAATATCCCGATTCAACATTGTTGATTCTAATATTAGCTTCACATATTCTTCTCACGTGTAGGCTCCGGTCTCTGGCAATTTCCTCCACTGGCTAGCTGATCCGACATATGGATTTCAGGGTGGAATCGTCAAATCCTGTGTGGCAGGCTACGGTGCTAAAGAAATGGGAGTATTCCCTTATCGATAAGTCCGCCTGGCTCAGTTGCACAAAGTATGCCGCTAGATCCATTTTGTGGCGAGTTGTTCTGTTACGTTTGGAAGGAAGTCACGAGAGCTGAATCTAGATGCAGCAAGAAGTTTAATAAAGAATATAAGCAAAGTGTAAAATAACACAGGAACAAGGCAGAACTTGGAACTAGAAACATAAAACAAACGAAACATCCACAATGGGAACAGGTACAAACACAACAACTCACAAAGACTGGGTAGAAATCAGGGCATTATATACACAGGGGTAAATGAGGAAATGAAACACAGGTGAGAACAATAGGGAACAGCTGGCAGCGATGAGGGCAGGGAATTGTGGGAAGTGTAGTCCGTGGGAAACAGATGACGGGGCAAAACACAAGGCAAAACAATAGTGAATCATGACAGTCTGCCAGAGTTTGTTCATGTGCAGTGGGGTTCAAAAGTGAGTTGATATTGAAAATCTGAAATTTCTAAATCTATTTTAATATTGATTCAGTCCACTAACAAATCAAGAATTCACCAGAAATGAATCATTTTAGAATTTTGAAAAAAATTAAAACAAAGAAACATTATAAAGTATAAGAAATGTATATAATTCAGCACTATTTCTACGTCACTAATCAAATAAGCACATTTTTGACTGTGGTAATATTTACTTCTTTGTACAAAGGTCAAATGTCCTTGTATCCATTGTTCTAAAAAGCAACTTGTGTGCTTCATTCTCATTTCATGCTGGGATAACATGGTTTATTATATTTTGCACAAAAATGTGTCCACACCAGATTGAGTGCATACTGTCATTTAAGCAAAAGTGGGACATTATATGACATACCAAATACTAAGTTCTAAAATTCATATTAATTTTTCAGTTAAATTTTTCACTCAATTTTTATGCTGATAATATAATTTGTAATAGACAAAAAACTGTTTTTAAGTAGAAAATGCAGAATAGAAGCATTTTCACACATGGAATGACTTCACAGAGGTTGAACCCCACTGTATTAGTGTTTTGTAAAAAAATAAATAAAGGCACAAAACATGCATCTGTTTGTTTTTAAATAGCCTGAACAATAGTTTGAGTGCATCCAGCCATAACTGTTACATATACAGTATACATGGATAATGCATGCTGTGATTTGCACCAAATGATATATCTATTTGATAGCATACATTAATTATATATATATATATATATATATATATATATATATATATATATATATATATATATATATATATATGTGTGTGTGTGTGTGTGTGCACTCACTGCACTTTATTAGGAACACCTGTACACCTACATATTCATGTGATTATATAATCAGCCAATCATGTGGCAGCAGTGCAATGCATAAAATCATGCAGATATGGGCCAGAAGCTTCAGTTAATGTTCACATCAACCATCAGAATGGGGAAAAAAATTTGATCTCAGTGATTTCGATTATGGCATGATTGTTGGTGCCAGACGGGCTGGTTTGAGTATTTTTTGTAACTGCTGATCTCTTGTGATTTACACAGTTGTCTCTAGAGTTTACTCAGAATGGTGCCAATTAATTTACATGGGGCCTAAAATGCATACATTTCCACATTTCTAATTCAGATGTTAACAGATTTCAACCATTAAAAAACAATTTGTTGTATCTGAACCCCCTCTTCTACTGTGCTTACAGTTAATCTGGATATAAAGGCTCTCAAAAGGTCACAGTAAATGATGAGGCAGAGCTCTTGCATAGCTAAAGGTTCCTGTGTGCGTGTGTGTGTGTGTGTATGTATCTCTAAACTCCTGGACCCTGTTCCTCTGATCAATCAAATATTGGTGTGCCGCTAGGCCACATCCACCTCTCACACACTTAATAATTGATGGTCAATACATTATTTAAATGCTTTGACTATTAAAACAGGCTGACACATAAAAGGAGAGTCATTGATCTCCACACACCCATGGAAAATAAAGTGGGTTGGAAGGGAGTGAATTAAAGAATGGGAAAAGGAATATGCAGTCAGGGGGGAATTAACACGTACAAAACGAACATTCACACTTCCTTTACACACAGCTCTGATCCAAAACCTAGTGAGCTGCCTCCCTAGACAACATGTAAGGCATCATAGGTGCACTCCTGATGCAAAGGCTGTTCCAAACTGCAGGCAAAAGAACAATTCTGCCTTCTAGGGTAACATCATATGTAAGATGTTTTTGTTTGAAAATACATTTATTTTTCTGCTTTTACGCCTCTCACCCACACTGGAATGCCGTTTTCCTCTTTTGAAAAATGCTCTCCATAACAGCAAAATGATGACATTAGGAAACTGAAAACAGAGTTTTCAAACGAAAATGGATTAGTGTGGACATGGCCTTAGATACCTCGTTTTGGACAAATTCTAAAGTATCCTTTATGGGGAAGGTAATCCCAGAATGAATTATGATAAGCTCAATGAAAAGAAATCATCCAAGATTGCAGATGGAGTCCAGAGAAATGCTGATCCAGCCTTCAACCACTATGTTTACTCAATTTGGTTGAAAAATAAATAAATGTTTTAATTACAATTAATTTTATTTTATGTATTTAACAGTAAGGAGCTTCCACATAGCTTGTGTAGTGGTGTCAACACATTACTCAGCAGTTTCGTCAAGCGCTGCTTTGACCTCCACATGAAAGCATTGTAGTTAACTTTGCAGAAGGGCGAAGTTACGAGTTTGCCAGGCAAGACAGCAGGAGGGCGTGCACAGTAAACTCTGACAACATGTATTTGAGGAAGAGGAAAAAGTCCCTGCAATTGCCTTGATACATTTATTGAAGAAAGTAATAAGAGGAAACATTTATGTCAAGGTCTCAAGATGTTCTTAGTGTATTTAAATTAGTTAAAACTGAGGTCTCTGAATGCTCAGAATAAATAAGGTGTATTTATGAATAAAAATTATGAAACATTCAATATCTCTTCATAAAGTTTGGCCGTTTTAATATATTTCTTTATGATTTGTACTCTTCGAGACTCCACATAGACCTTTTCATGGACATAAACAATAACAAAGTAATTACAGTGCTACTGTGCATGTCTGGTTCTAAAGCATTAAAAAGTATGCACTAGTCGTGTTGCTTTGACAGTTCTGGGCTATGTCCAGTAGCTACCGGACATAGCCCAGAACTGTCAAAGCAACAAGACTAGAGCATACTTTTTAAGTCTAGCTAAAAGAGAACAAATAATGTATATGTAGAAACTGTAAATAAACAATGAGGCATCATTACCGCATCCTTTAAACAAGACTTTATGGAAAGGCCGTAACCATGTCTTGAACACTGGGGGGACCAAACCATTTTGGGGGTGGGGGGTCACGGGTGTTGAGGTCACAGATATAATGGTCCTCTTTGGTCCTTTAATATAGTAAAGGCACTGAATGCAATAATTTTCTGAATAAAAGGCTTGAAATGCACAAATAAAGGCCCAAATTTTATAATTTTTGGTTTTATAAAAAGTTTACACAGTGCAAGCCAAACACTTTGTCTGCATTGCTAGCAATTTGCTTTTTTCCTCCCAGTAGAATCTTAAGACAATATGTTCTTCAAGAATCCTAACGCTGCTCTTTTCCATACAAAAACAGTTCATATTGACCACTGCTGTCAAGGTCCAAAGAAATAAATCATTATTAATATTCCATAAAAGTAGTCCATATAACACCAAGCTGATGTATGGCCCAAGAAAGCTTGGGCCATATGGACTACTGTTATGATGTCTTAATACTGAACCTTTAATAGTGCTTTATAGTATTTGTCCTTGAAGCTTGACAGCTCCTGCTCACTATAAACTCTTATTCTATGGAATAGAGCTGCTTAATATAGAGATGTTTATGTTCCAAGAAAAAAACAGCATAAGGGTGAGTAAATGAGTGAGTAAAAGTACATTTTTAGCTGAACTACTTTAACCGGTGGCTAATGTTTTTAGCACAAACCTGACAAGACATACTCAAAATAAAATGGTCTCTTTTAAAATTAGACTCTTGGGAGATGCTGTACAAAATTCAGAATTAAGTAAAGACAACAAAATTATTTAGAAAATCTTAAATTGATTTTAAATTATTACCTGAGAATATTTGCATTAAGAATATATGACACTGTCCTTGCCAAAACCTAAATGCACAATAGAAGTCACAAGTCACATGTCTAACCATGTTCTAGTTCTGATCTGGGTGATAACTCAATAGCTCGATAACTGAATAGTTTGCACCCTTGGAAATTAATGTCAGTCAGTACAACATTTCAGTCATAAAACAGTGGTCATACATTGCATGTTTAGTTAGATACATCTCACATGACACAAACACTCTTAACCTTACCTGCTTGTTGATGTGCGGCGCTGGAATAATCCACAAGGTTCCTGCTTAGCGTCTTGATTGGCTATCTCATATGACATTGACGAGCGTTAGACTACTTTAACTTTTTTAAACCATTATGTTATTCCTGCAACAACTTAATCTGGCCATATCTGAATATTGGGGGGGACTTGTCCCCCTCAAATTATATTGTGGTTACGGCCCTGCTTTAAGGCAACAACTATTCTCAAAGGAAGTAGCATTAGAAGTTAGCATTATCTTGTTGATACTGGGTGCATCTACACGAGAGAGGCAATGAAAGCTTATCGTAATTTAGATACGTACAATTATTTCCTCAGCGGAAAGGTCGGGAATATTTGATTGCTCACATTATTCAATAGCCACGTTTCCACTATCAGGCCAGTGCGAGCCAGGGCTATCAACTGGTCAGCCGAGGAAAATAGCCTCAGATCTTGAGCTGCAAGACCAAACTCGAACTGCATTCCCATTCCTAAAACCGCCCTTAACATGCTGCCCTGGTGCCAATGTCACACATCCTGCCCATTTCACAAGCAAGAGGGAAGCTCAAGCTGATGTATCAGACACTGGAGACTAGCTAGCCCTCAAAATGAACATGGCGGAGACTGAGGCTTCCATTTCTCTGCCTAGTTTGGTTTTTGATTAACCCTCTTTGGCCGAAGGGTAATCGGCAGGCCAAAGGCGCTTGGCCGTTTGCCCGAAGAAGCCCCGAGGTGGCACGATGAATCCCGGAAATGAAAGTGGGAACGCAACTGGCCCTGACACCCACTAGCAAGCCCTCGTTTGGCCCGATAGTAGAACCTGAAGCTGTTAAGATTGCAAGCGCTCAACTTCCGCAGAGACAAAATGTGTGCTACATTTCCTACATCAGTCCAGCCATCTTGCTTCACTGCTGCAGTCCATTTTTTTTTTTTTTAAAAACACTTCTATTTTCATTAGTTCCAGGCATCCAGGGAGCATCCAGCCACAGAATAACATGGTCTAAATTGTAATGTTGACATTTTATGAGAATCGTGTTGATGTTAATGCAATGAGTCACAATGCATGAAACGTGTCCCACTGTTTTTTGTTTTTTTTGACCATGGGAGCTACAGCCCATGAAGGGCCTTGGCCTGCTCCACCACATTCTTCCATTCGGACTGGTCTTGGGCTCAGCGTCTCCAGCCATGGAATACCAGCTTCTGGAGATCCTCTTCCACGTCGTCCAGCTAGCGCTTCCTCGGACGTCCTGGAAGCCCCTTCCATGGAGCTAGTGCCTGAAGACCCGGTGAGCTCTCCTATCCTCTGAAATGCGCTCTAGATGGCTGAGACAGCATAAGTGGGCTTTCTTGATTTCCACTGTAATGTAGGGATCTCCATACAGGTGGTACAACTCACTGTTCGTACATTCCATTCGCCATTGATCTGTAGTAATGGACATTACACCTTCCGCAAGATCTTTCTCTCCCAGGTGTTCAGGATGTCTTCTGCATTCTGTGTCAGCACCCATGTCTCGCAATCGTAGGTGACCACAGTTCTGATGACTATTTGGTAGATGGACTTCTTGGTGTTCCGGGAGAGCGACCTAGATTTCATTAAATTAAGGACGCTGAAACAGCAGTGGTTTCCTGCTACTACCCATTCCTTGATCTCAGCCAGGCTTTCGTTTGATTCCGTAAGCAGGGATCCAAGGTATTTGAAGCTTCTGACTTTTTTGAAAGACCTGCCTCCAATCGTTAGGTTGTCATCTGCTCCCACACCATCCCATGACTTCAGCATGTTTTTCTTCTTACCCGTGTTCACCTAAAGGCCGGCTTTGCATGACTCACTTTCCAGCCACTCGAATGTAGGAGAAATGTCACAGGTACTCCTGCCCAGTAGCCTGACGTCGTCAGGTACTAGGAGTAAAAAAACTAGTAGTAAGACATGTAAACAAACACTGTTTATGAGCAGGTTATGTAGAAACATAATCAGTTAAAGGGACAAATGAGGGCCGATTCTCTGAGAGATTCAAAGATTCCCTGTCCAAGCACTATTTTGGTGGAAAAGGAATATAGGATTTGGAATGGAGCTAATTTATAGTGTGACAAGCTGCTATTCTACAGACTCACAAAGCTGAGAAATCTCACAACTAAAGTTTCTCTTTAGTGTCGGTGGACACTAAACTTGATCAAACTACCAGTGACTTGAAGGGAAGAGAAAATACACTGCTGTGAATGAATACACACACACATAGCTAGCTTGTGTTACCATGCACTCACTGTCAATGAGAGACTGATTGGTTTAGTGTTCGGAGGATAAGCTTTTGATGTTGAAAAAACACACCTGCACACATGCACAGTAATGGCACTTTCCTGTGGCGTTATTGATCTGACAGCTTGACCCGGGTATCCACAGGGGTCTCCGGAGAATGCCAGAGAGAGAGAGAATGAGAACGAGAGAGATAAACAGAAAGACAGCAAGGAAAATAGAGAGATTGCAGGAGAGAGAGACAGAGAGAGCTAATAGTGAATGACTGATAAAAAATGAAAGCTTGAAATGAAATCGAATGATTAGTCAAAAGAGACAGCAATAAACACTTATTCTGTAAACCAGACAAAAAAAATAAATAAATAAATAAATCACACAGGTGTCTCTGAGATGCTGTTGGAGTTGGAGTGATTGTCTTAATTAAATGGCTTCCTCCACCTAGACTCATGTCTGCTGTCTGTGGCCAAAAACATTGCAGAAAGATTACACTTGTTATTGCTCCATAGAGATTTTGTCTGTCAGAGCTGGGAGGAGAATGCAAATAAGGACAGGGGAAGGACAAGAAAAAAAAAGAGAGATGGGGAGAGAGAATATTGATTCAGTCCACTAACAAATCAAAAATTCACCAGATGAGAAAAGCATCCAGTTGAGTCCTTGCATGCAGAATTCTGTGAATATATCTTTCAAGTACACCGAAACACCACAAATAATGCATGCAGAGCAGAAGTTGGCCAATATAAACTAATTATGAAGATACCACCCCCTCATAACATTATAAAGCACTTAATGCAGAAACCAGTCCTTTGAGCTGGTCCAGAGCTTTAGTCTTGATGTTTTACAAACATCAACTAACCCCCATCACACTAAAGACTTGGACCAGAACAAAACTGTCCAACTAATAAGATTAAATACAAATGAGGCACGATTAAATCACCTATTTCTAGAGGATAGAGGTGAAAAACAACAGCAGAGTAAAATACAATATTATTGGCCTTCAAAAAACAGTGACAGATAAAAAATACTAACTACAGTTCCTAGACTCATTGGACACATCCTCACTATAAAAACAACAAGATGTGGGAATACAGCTGGCACAGGAAGTGATTGTGTCCACTTTGCAATTAAAGAAAAGTTACAATAGAGCTGCATTTTCAGACAAAATTCACAAAATACACAGACATTCTGGAAAACAACATACTTTTGATAATTTCACAATTTATTAATAAAACAATATTCTTTTATCTTTCTTTTTAATTACGTTTACATTTATTCATTTACAAAAGTGTCAGGGTTCAGCCTGTTGGTTGTGTTTTTATTGTGTTTGTGGCTGAGCTCTGACACTCATGTTTAGTGTCTTGTATAGTCTGTGTCTTGGTGAGAATGCATGGCTTGTCTTATTTGCTGTGTCATGCGTTCCCTTGTCTTGTTTACTGGCATGAGTGCATTGCTCTTATGCCATCCTTGCGGCATGCATTTGTGTCAATTGTTTGTGTCTGTCTCTCACGACCGCGGGTGCGCTTCTCGTTGTGCTCACTTTGCGCTGCTCATCCGGGTTGTGATCCGTCTTCATGTTGTGCACGGCCGCTTCTGTCTCTGGTGCCTGTTTATTTGTGGCTGAACTCTCGCACAGATGTCCCATCTCATTTTGTCGCCTGTTGCGTGCATCACATGGTATTTGCTTCGCGGTGTACGCTCAGGTTTTGTCTGCTATGAGAGTGCGTGGCATCGTTTTGTTGGCATTGCTGTGCATTCTTTTGTCTCGTCTGTCTTTTGGCATGAGCGTATGTTGCCTTGTAGTTTCTGGCGATATGCGCTCGTGTCTTTTGTGTGTTTGTGTCTGTGAGAGCGCGTGGATTTGTTTTTATTCTGTATTGCCACGTGTCTCTCAGTCTTGCGTCATACCCCGCCTCCTTGTCTGCTTATTATTAGTTCATTTGTTTCACCTGCCTTCCTTGTTAACCCATTTGATTTCTCTCCCTATATTAGCTCCTCTTGTATGCTGTCCTGTGCTGGATTGTTTCGTTTGCTCCTGTCGTTGTGTGCTCGTGTTTTCTGTCTGCCTTCCCTGTCAAGTTCAAGAACTTCTAGTGTTATTCTATTTTATTTATTTATTTATTTTTTTCTCCATCGAGAGAAATTTATGTTCAAGGGTGTAGATTTAGCTTGAACTTTGAACGTGAAACATTTACATGTTTCCATTGATCGTGGTATAAGTATTGGGGGGGCTGTACTTGTTTTGATTGAGAAGTTAATAATCCCCCCTGGGATCTACATCCCTGGTTATGTTTGTTTTCTGTTTATTTAATAAAAGCTAATTGTTGCCAGTCTGCATTTGGGTCCTTCTCTCAACACCACGTACCATGACAAAAAGAGGAATAATCTTAAGGAGACAGCAGTACGGAAAGTGCTGCATTAAAGTTTCACTAGCATCAGAGTAGTAGTATCCAAGACAGATTAGAGTGCAACAAGAATATATATACACTGGTGGCCAAAGTTTGGAATAATGTACAGATTTAGCTGTTTCAGAAGGAAATTGGTACTTTAATTTACCAAAGTGACATTCAACTGATCACAAAGTATAGTCAGGACATTACTGATGTAAAAAACAGCACCATCACTATTTGAAAAAAGTCATTTTTGATAAATCTAGACTGGCCCCATTTCCAGCAGCCATCACTCCAACACTTTTTTGTTTTGTTTTTTTATTTTCCCCCCAAATTGGAATGCCCAATTCTCAATGCGCTCTAAGTCCTCGTGGTGGTGTAGTGACTCGCCTCAATCCGGGTGGCGGAGGACGAATCTCAGTTGTAACAATTTCTTTCCATAAGAGCAAAATCTGTACATTATTCCAAACTTTTGGCCGCCAGTGTATATATATATATATATATATATATATATATATATATATATATATATATATATATATATTTTTTTTCTTTATGAGTGCATGGTTAAGTGCTTATGGAAAAGATGTGTCTTTAGCAGTTTCTTGAAGACAGAGAGTGAGCCTGCTTCATGGGTGGAGTTGGGAAGGTCATTCCACCAACGAGGTACAGTGAAACCGGAAGTTGGGAAAGTGATTTGGTGCCTCTTGTTGGTACAACAAGGCGTCACTCATTAGCCGACTGCAGGCTTCTGGTGGGAACATAGCTCTGCAGGAATGATTTTAGGTATGCTGGAGCGGACTCAGTGGCTGTTCTGTATGCCAGCATCAGAGCCTTGAATTTGATACTGCATCAACTGGCAGCCAGTGAAGAGAGACAAGGAGTGGTGTAACATGCTTTCTTTAGTTTGTTGAAGACCAGACGTGCTGCTGTATTCTGGATCATTTGCAAGGGCCTAATTGCGCATGCAGGGAGGCCTGCAACAAGAGTGTTACAGTAATCCAGTCTAGTTATGACAAGTGACTGAACAAAAAATTCAGTGAACAAGAAATTACTGTGCATATTTTTTCTCTGGTTATTTTTCCTAATTTATTTAAATTTTTTTGCACTATTTTCTTTGCCTGTTGCAAATGCTTTAGCAATACAAATGTGTGATTATTTTTCATGCCAATGAAGAACATAAAACTGAGACTGAAAGAGGGGTGATAGGGATCAGCATATCAAAGCTGTGGTGCATAGGAGAGCAAGGGACTATGTTATCCAGAATTCTTGTGAACAGATTGTTTTGAACACACATATGTACTGTATAATTACCGCACCTGCTTACTCGATGAAGGATGCTCAAATGTTCTGGCATCTCTCTCCACTCTTCAGCTCTTTCCTCCAGTGCTGCTGAACTCAGTTGCCTCCAATGTGTGCCAACCAGTGTGCTTTCCCAGAATGCACTGCTCTGACACAAACGCACACTTCAGAATTTGTCACTGCTTTCATAGTCCCTCTGCACCAAACCAGAGCATATTTTTAGAACTTGTGCTACCCTGTGTGCCCTTTCTGAGTCTCATTTTCAAACCCAGTACAGAAACTGTTTGCTTTTAACTTTAGTGTTTAAATTTGATCAACACCCTCTGTGTCTTTGTTTGCTTGTCTAAACATGCCAGGATCTTGCATGAATAAACACATAAACATGCAGCTTTGAATGAGTACTTTATGAATACTGCATGTGACAAAGGCTGTGTTAAGCCCCATCAGAGCCATGAAACTTACTTGTAACACACACATTCACAAATGACTCAGTGTCTCACATTATTGTTATTAGGGATGTGGTGATATTGAAATTGTGACATAACAATAGCTGATAATTGTTTAAAGGCCAGTAACTGATATATTTTAAATCTATACTGTTTTGCCTGTTTATAACAAAAAAATATGAATTGCACATTAAACAGAATCACAAGCTTTAAGTGAAATCAAACATCGTAATGTATAATAGTAAACTGGAAGAAATATGGTCTAATATTTTCTGCTTCCACATCGGCCTTATCAAAATGATACCAATAGTTAAAAAACAATAAAATAAGGACTGAATTCACTTAAAAGTTCTGCCACATTTGTGCATGGTATTTGAGCTAAAAAAAAAAAAAAAAAAAAAAAAAAAATGCATATTATTTGCTTACTACCTAGTTTAGTAATCTAGTTCAAGAAAACACAGTAAGTGCTGAAATAGTGCTCCATCTTGAGTATTTAAAGGAAAAGTTCACCCAAAAATTACAATTATCTCATCATTTACTCACCATCATGCCATGCAAGATGTTTATGACTTTTTTTATTCTGCTGAACGCAAAGATTTTTAGTAGAATATTTCAGCTCTGTAGGTCCTCACAATGCAAGTGAATGGGTACCAAAATGTTGAAGCTCCAAAAGCACATAAAGGTAGCATAAAAGTAATTCATATGACTCCAGTGGTTAAATTTATATCTTCTGAAGTGATATGATGGGTGTGAATGAGAAACAGATCAATATTGAAGACCTTTTTGCTATAAATTTCCAATTTCACTTTCACATTCTTCTTCTTTTGTTTTTGGTGATTCGCATTCTTCGTGCATATCGCCACCTACTGGGCAGGGAGGAGAATTTATGGTAAAAAAGTACTATAGGAAGGTGAACTATCCCTTGAACCCTTAAATGGGGTTCTGTCTTTAGTGACCCTGGACCCCATTCCACCTCCTTTAACTCATAAATTTTTTGGAGATATGCCCCCACTTCTTTAGTATTCCTCAACCTTTCTCTCAAATCGTCAGCAATAAAAAATGCAAAAAAAAGTTTTTATTTCTAATTATTTAATGACAAAAAGTGTATAGGGACTTTAGTGACCTAAGATATGTAATAGTGTCGCAATATATACAATATTTCTACTTCTAGAAATCATATTTTTATGATTATTATATCTATATATACTTTCTTTGTTTATTACAAGAAAAATGAGTGCCATTTTCATACAAATTACTACTATATCATTTTTGTAATTTCTATGTAAATTAGGCTCATAATAATAAGACTTTATTTACAAAACTCTGTACAATTTTCATGGTGAAACAAATACGCCGCTATTACCACGAGGAAAGCAGCCATTTTATTTAAAATAAATGCTTGTGTAGATTTTATATTTTCATGGCAGTAGTTATTCAACGAATAATGATCAAATGATGGAGAAGAGTGCAATAAACTGGCATCTATTAAGATGCATAGTCCTAGCAGAGTGAGCCTTATCTCAGTGGTTTGCTGCATCCTCCACTATTAAGCACTCAGAACTGACCTTTAAGATCAGAATTGCAGTGAGCACAGATTTTGTGGGCGCTTGCGTGTTGCAGTCTGATCTGCATAATTCCTATAGTGAATTAGGCGCTAAACCAGCGCAGAAAACGTGCAAATAAGCAGTGCTTTTACTGGCCACAATTCATTCTTAGTGAATCCCCCCTTTATTATGGCTGATTCCGATATGGTTACCGATATATCGTGATACATCAATATTTCAGTCCATAAGTTTACGCGAACTGAAATGAAATATACTAACAAATCAACAAACTTTTACTTCTATGTGCTTTTCTCACACAGGAAAGGGGGACCTGATCGGATCGGACTCGCTGACAAAAGAGCAAGTGATAAAGACCAATGCAAATGTGAAAGCGCTGACATACTGCGACCTACAGTACATCAGCCTGAAGGGACTACGAGAAGTGTTGCGCCTCTATCCTGAATACGCCCAGAAATTTGTCAGCGAAATTCAGCACGACCTCACCTACAACCTGCGGGAGGGCAGCGGACCTGATGTGAGTGATGCATGGGAGCACACATGATGGTATTCAGGGCAAAGGGCGACAATCCCAGAATATTACCTTTGATTCTACACCTGTGCATGTAAAGTTCATTGTGCGCATGCATAACGCTTTATTTACCATGAATCATGTGCTTAAGGGACTGAGGCAATTATTATGAAAAGAGGCCAGGAGTCAATGCACTGCCTCGGTCTGGATTATCAATATTGTATGGTTTGAACAGGCTGTAGAGCTGATATGAGTCCTATAAATAGTACTATAAATGATAATCCACTTGCACAAGCAAACACATAAACAAGTGGTGACTTCATGTCATGAGCAACATTATGGTTCATATTCTCTGCTGATGAGATGAGAAAACCCAGAGGAAATCTTTACATTGCTCTTTCTTTTCATAGCTCTTACATAGCTCATGAGTTCATGCAGTTCTCAGTTATGTTTCAGGTATCAACTTTGTTTCAGATGTTTCTCTTAATATTCTTTTTTTTTTCCCTCTCTCTCTCCCCTTTTTCTCCCCAATTTGGAATGCCCAATTCCCAATGTGCTCTAAGTCCTCGTGGTGGCATAGTGACTCGCCTCAATCCGGGTGGCGGAGGATGAATCTCAGTTGCCTCCGTGTCTGAGACCGTCAATCCGCGCATCTTATCATGTGGCTTGTTGAGCACGTTACCGCGGAGACATAGCATGTGCGGAGGCTTCATGCTATTCTCCACGGCATCCACACACAACTCACCACGCACCCCACTGAGAGCGACCCCCATTATAGCGACCACGAGGAGGTTACCCCATGTGACTCCACCCTCCCTAGTAACCAGGCCAATTTGGTTGCTTAGGAGACCTGGCTGGAGTCACTCAGCATGCCCTGGATTCGAACTCGTGACTCTAGGGGTGGTAGTCATCGTCTTTACTCGCTGAGCTACCCAGGCTCCTCCTCTTAATATTCTTAAGGAATAACAAAACTAGAAACAAATGACATTTGTTGACATACAGTAAGGACTGCATAGTTCAGATCATTTGCTCTTGGAAGAATGTGATGAGAAATGTGAGTTCAAGTGGAAATCTCTGACTTTTGATTGCAGACCTTGGTATAATGGCGAATCAGAGCACAGTTAGAGACATCATCAAGATCTCTTCTCAATATCTAGACAAGACACGTGAGATTACTAGGGTCTTTCTGAAACAGGAAACTTAAAGGTTTCACCCAAAAATGAAAAATCTCTCGTAATTTCCTCACCCTCATGCCATCCCTGATGTGTATGACTTTCTTTCTTCTGCAGAACACAAAGATTTTTCAAAGAGCCGAGATATTATTCTAAAAATATTTGTTTGTGTTCTGCAGAAGAAAGAAAGTCATACACAACTGTGATGGCATGAGGTGAATGGGTGATCATTATGGTCATTTGTGAGTGAATTATCCCTTTAAGTTGAAGTCTCCATTTGCACTCCATTTAACATAATTGCTGACATGGAGAAAAAAATTGGATTAAAGAGAGCATATTTATAATTTTTCTTTCCTGCCTAAATGGTAGAGCATGGTGCTAACACATTGCAAATCATTAGATTAAATAAATACAAATCTGCCAAATGTATATATATAAAAAAAAAAGTGCAGTGTAAGCCTCTACCACAAACCCAGTGTTCCATAGTGAATTTGTATGTGTCAAGCTGAGATGTGACCTAAAGACTGAAGATGTATTGGGCCTCATTCATGAATATTTAGTAAATATTTGAAAAAATTGGGAGTAATTAACGTGTAAAATGGAGCTTCCCGAAAACTTTCCACCGGATTCACGAATGCTTTGTATTCCCCAGATTTGTTAGTAAAATGTGTATGCTAGTTTAGTGAATGCAGAACGTTTGTAAATCGAGCGAGCGTGCACGTTCACTCAAAATGATCATAATCCATGCCCATGAAAACGTCATATAAGGAAGGTTTAAAATTCGCTAGTACATACTAATAAGAAGCTTTTAACATCTATGCGAACAGTAATATAAAAAAAAAAAAAAAATGTAAATGGAGTGCATTCACAACGTAAAATATTGATTTAGCAAACACTTGCATGTTCGTTCTAAAAAGTAAGAGAGGAAATTACAGTCAGTCATCGCATGCTTTTGTTGTCATCAGAGGTTCTTTTGTGAATTGAACAGTCCAAAACAAAGGTCAATAAAAATGGTTTTACATGAAGCTTTAGTGTAAAAAATTCAGTTTGGATGTCCACCACCATTAACCTTCTCTGGTTGAGTGCATCGCCAGCGTCACTGGTGAAACTTCTTGAGTAAATAAGGACTGTAACAGTGATATACTTCCCTTGCAACAGGAAAAATCTTTAAAGAAATTAATAGAATGCCTGAAGAAGGTCTTTGACCGAAACACTGTAAGATATTACAAGTTTGCAAGCTATATGGCAATGTGCAGGCTTTTTCTTATTTTTTGCCCATTGTATTGCATGAGCAACTGCACGCAGAGTGTTTATTTATGGGTTGAACAGCATTACCATTGACCATACGTTTTCGACTGAACATGATATACTGACTAAATTATGAAACCTACATTATGGAGCTCATATAAAAAATGAAAAATAAAATGTCCAACCAGTCACGTTAGAGGGCATTATTTATTTATGTTTTTATTATTACATTGTTGTTTTTTTGAGAAAATCAAACGCAAACTGCACCTTTCCTTGAACCTTTCACAACATGTCAAGATATTCTGCTGGAAAAACGATAAGCAGAGTTGGGGAAAAAAAACTATAGCCTACTTTGAAAAAGCCAAATGCACGCAGCAAAGAAATGTCTAACGGCTTCTTTTCTTTTTTTAAGGTTAATTTCACTCATTTAATTATTAGTACATTTTTTCATTACTTATTTAATTTCTTTGAAAAAAGAACTACAATACACAACAGCAGTACAGTAGTACATAGAGTTTCTGACATGACACTGCAAATCATCATGAGACACTTTATACAGCAGAAATGTTGTATTTATGTTGCATAATATCATTTGATACTCACTTTATTCTCTGTCTGTACTTGAACATGACTATCAAAATGTAGTTATGACAGTTTGTCTGAAAGAACACAATATGTTTGGATGTCTTACGCATGATTTACATGTGGTCGGGAGCAGGTGTAAATTTTGTTCGTACCAGCTAACGTTTTGAAAATATTAAAACATTGATGAATCCGAACATTTACGTCAGACCGGCTTTACGAATGATTTACACAAAAATGAGTTATGCTTGTGTTTCATGAATGAGGCCCATTGTGTGTGTGTGTGTGTGTGTGTGTGTGTGTGTTTGTTTAATGCTGCATTGCCCACACCCACATCCACAACCAGCAGAATACAAAATGGATCCCTCATCTTTCATTCCTTCTTGCACGTTTTAAGTCTGTGTCCTTTCCCTGACATAGATGAAGCCCCGACCCCCTCATCTTCAAGATGCACATGTACTGTATGTCTGTGCATGAGTCCATTCTGTCACACACACACACACACACTCTGCCAGCCTTGAGTATAACTTGTAGGGACAGGAATAGCAGCAGGCTGCGGTTTGGAGTGTATGCCGATGCTAAGAATAGCACAGGAGGAAGGCGGGGACTCCACGCTGGCTGGATACCCCAAGCCTCAAGCTAAGATTGGATCCTGGTAGATAAAAATAGCACTAAAGCAAGAGGTGGGGACAAGAGAGGTGCCTCATTTCTCTCCTCTCGCTTTTCCTGCAGTGCTGCTTTCTACAAGGTGTCACATGCAGCATTCAGATTTTGAAGGCGGCGATCAGTCTGTTTGAGGAAAGAAAGTGATGAAGAGAGGGGGAAATGTGTTGAGGAAATTGTAGAATGGAAAGCAGCAATTAAGTATTGATTCCAGTTTGATGGTGGAGAGACAGGTACATAATGTATGGTAGGAAAAAATTTATGATTAGAGGTGCTGGCTAAGGCAGAATCACTATTGCTATTGCTTATACTTGGGGTTAAGGATTTGAATAAACCACTAACAAGTATTAAAATTCAGTGCGTAACTCGTCCTGCACCATTTGTGTTGTGGACATGAATTATACCTCAAATCAAGCAGCATTCTGAAGAGAGGTGTGCTACTTTTTTCTAAGGGATCAGACTAAGATATTTTCTAAGGTATGAGAAAATAGGCTAAAAAATCTGAAGAGCAGAATATCACAGAGACCTGGGGGTGTGCTCTTTTGACATGGGTCAGTAAGTAACCACCTAGCAACCACCCAGAACACCCTAGAAACTGCAAAGCAATGCACTAAAAACACTCAGAACACCTTAGCAATTGCTTAAAGCTCTGGCAACCATCCACAACACTTGTGCCATGGCAGTGACATTTGGATCAGAAAAGCACCGCTTGTTTCTTTCAGAAAATGTAAAAAAAATCTAGTTTGTGCTGCGATACTTAACAGATCAGCATCAAAGCTCATTTCACCACAGTTCCATATGTGCAACCCCAGAATGCACAGAGAATACCAATGAACACACCCTTGCACATAATTACAGAGCAGGTGAGAAAAGGAGTGTCATTATTTGAGAAGCATCCCTATTACTGTGTGTGTGTGTGTCTGTGTGTTGTGCAGTAGGGCTTAGGAGAATTTTAATATATTCCTTCCACTCTCATGTTACTTAGCTTAGATTGACTGAATTTGGTGACTCTAGAGACGTGGAAATGCCTGAATAAACACATTTCTCTCTCTCTCTCTCTGGATGAGTGAAGTAAAGAAAGTGAAAACTTATTTAGAAAAACCTGATTTAAGCATCTCACACACACTTCATGCCACTGGGGTCTGTGTTACTAAGATTGGAAGGAGAAGGCTAAAAATAATTGTGCTTTAGGTTGGGTATGGGACTGCAGACGGAGCGTGGGGGTGGAGATCATATGAGGAAAAAAAGAGGCAAGGAAAGAGGCACGGTGCAGAGAAGGGGAGGTGGGGGTTGCGGAATAAAGATGGAGAGATTTCAGTCAAAGCCAATAGGGAGAGAACAAATGAAGGGATGAGAAGAAAGGGATAGGGGGATGGGGAGAACTGTACGCATCGTAGTTTGAATTACTATTTGCTGTACACTTGCTTGGTTGTTATTTTTCAGGTTCTTTCGTCTCTGGTTTATATGATGGAAGGAATTTGGTAATAATAAAGGGATGTGGACTTTGTGTGTTGCCACCCCATAGCAATGAATGGTGATTGACACAGTCTTTTATGCGGTTTGACAAAACAAAAATAAACACTGCCACCCCTCCTCTTTTCCACCTCTTCTGCCATGCCATGGGATAAAAGTGCTTGAAGCCATCATTATGACATTCTAAGAACATGCAGTGCAGAGAGAGTTTATCAACAAAGAAATCAAAATCAATTTTAGTTTATACAAAGAATATTTTGTGGGTAAAAATCTATTGAGATTTCTTAATTTAATCTTGGACTATGGAAAACTATTGGGTTGAAGGTGGAGAAAAAGGGAAGAGACAAAAAGAAAAAAAAAATATTGTATTTTAATAGAAGTACTATCGAGTACACAATGAAGTACTATTTAGGACCAAGAATATTCTTATTAAAACTACCAATAAGAACATTCCAGAATCCAGACAATGAAAAACAACAATGCGTTTATGCGTTAGTTTGAGTAACATGAGTTCAGGCTTAACTTGTGCAACGTAACTATCCTTGGTCCATAGCTTCACATTATCCACCCACTCCTTAAATTTTGACAAGTAGGGCAGTGTCAAAAACAGTCATAGCGACTCTACAAAATATCTGCACCATGGAGCCACATACAAATTGAATACACTAAACATCAATTATCCACCAAATACATACGCTCACTTAGCACTTTATTAGCAACACAATGGTCCTAATAAACTGCCAGACATAGTCTTCTGCTGTTGGAGCCCATCCGCCTCAAGGTTTGAGGTGTTTTGCATTCTGAGAAGCTATTCTGTTCACTGCAATTGTACAGAGTGGTTATCGGAGTTACCATAGCCTTTCTGTCAGCTCAAACCAGTCTGGCCATTCTCCGTCAACCTCTCTCATCAACATGGCATTTCTGGCCATAGAACTGCCACTCACTGGATGTTTTTGGCACCATTCTGAGTGAACTCCAGAGACTGTTGTGCGTGAAAATCCCAGGAGATCAGCAATTACAGAAATACTCAAACCAGCACCAACGATCATGCCACAGTCGAAATCACTGAGATTACATTTTTCCCCATTCTGATGGTTGATGTGAATAGTAACTGACGCTCCTGACCGTATCTGCATGATTTTATGCATTGCACTGCTGCCTCACAATTGATTGATTAGATAATCACAGGAATATGTAGGTGTACAGGTGTTCCTAATAAAGTGCTCAGTAAATGTATGCCTATGCAAAGTAAAACAAAGGAGACCAGAAAACAAAAACAGGCTTATAATGAATGGTGTGAACTTTTCCACGTTCAGGAAAAAGGTAGATAGACTGCTAAATAGATAAGAAAACACCAATCACAAATTAGTATGCAAATAAATTCAAGTCAGAAGACCAATCGCAATTCAGTATGCAAATATTACATTGATATCATTGCTATCGGTTAGATTTTGAATGGCAAACATTCAAACAATACTCCCATACAATTTAATAGATTAGACAAATAACGTTTCAACCACTAAGGTCTTCATCAGGCAATAAGAAGAAGTGTTGAAGGATTATATATGAACAATAAATACTCACACCTGACAAGTGACAATTGGTGTGAGCACTAAACAAGCAATCAATTATTCAATGAATAGGCAACAAACAAGCAAATAATTGTCCAGTAGGAGGCACCCAAATATCAGACAATTAACCGATGGGTAATTGATGGCTTATTTAGTGCCCACACCCATTGATAGATGTGAGTATTTATTGTTCAGAAATAATCCAGATGAAGCTCTATTCAATTGTGTGGGAGCATATGTAGCAGTGTGTCACTCTCCTTTTTCACTATGAGTTGTTAGCTTTTTTTTGATCGTGCACCTGCCCTTAGTTGTTTTGAATATGCTCACCACCTCCATTTTTAGACCTTTTAAAAATGCAAATCTAAATAAGATTTTTCAAACACTTAATCCTAAAATTCATAGAACATATATAAAGTCTGCAAAGTGGATGGGGCTTGTATCACCCTGAAGGGATTTAGTTTGCGATAATGATTTAATTATTTTACATGATCCTACTTATTACATATCTATTTTAAAAATAAAATCGTTAAATGGCTGTGATAAAATGTTGATTTTATTTCAGAGTGACTTCAGAGAGATATGAGGGACACAGTTACCTGGGACAAGGGTCAAATATACAGTTTAGCTGTAATTAATGAGAATTACGTACTCCAGAGAGACGAGTAATAAAGCCCAAAACTGGTAATGCACCTAAGGCTGAAATTATCTATAAAATAACTTTTGAATGGCGTTTGAGCCTAATTAATTGCAGAACATTTTGAAGAACACAGATAGAATGTGTGAGGAATATCTACAGTGCTGCCTTGCAAGCAGCCAGTCACTGTAATAAAGTATTATCACACAAGCTGTAATCATACTTTTTTTATACAACTAAGACTCCTTCCAGTTTTTTGAAGACATGTGTATGCTTCTATTGGAAATTCTTCATTACATGCAGACACAAATGGGAGTCTTCTATGAAATAACTAATAGAATCTGCTCTGTCTCTCTCAGCTGGACTGGGAAAGCAATGGTGGTCTGGTGAAAAAACTTCCCTCCATCCGTGAGGATGAGGAGAATGATGAAGAACAGCACTCTGTATCAAGGGTCTCACGTTCCCCTCTGCGCCTGACCCGGGCCCTCAGCTCCCCTCTGCGATCACCTTTCCTCCCCCCACGCCCCTTCCGCCCTCCAACAGACCACACGAGACCTGCCACCCTCCAGATCCCTGTGGTTAGTTTCAGTAGCGTCCCTCCAGAACTCAGCCCCAGGTATGAAACACACGCATGAATGACTCTTTCTTCACCTGCACAGGATGAGCTCATTAAGAAGAGTGAAATTAAGAGTGAAATATTGCCTAGAGTCTATGTTTGAAGGCTTGATACAGTGCCGTTCAGAAGTCCACATTGAAAATCTGAGATTTAAAATCTCATATAAGACAAGAAATTAACAAAGTTTTAGGGTTTTGAAACTAAGAAACATTTTGTAACATGAAAAAGAATAAGAAGCATTTTAGATTTTGCACCATGTTAACTCCTTTGTACAAAAGGTAAGATTTCTTGCTTCCATTGAAGCATAAAAGATGCTCTAGATTTTGAAACATTCTCAAATCATGCTGGGATAACATCATCAGGTTTTGCACAAACTTGTGGACTCCATGCCAGCAGAGTGCATGATGTCATTAAAGCAAAAGGGGAACATATCAAATACTATTTTTAAGACATTCTGATTATATTAATGATATGTTTTTAATATAATTTTTACTTTAATTGTTATAATGATAATATAATTTGTAATGGGAAAACAGCTTTTTTTTTATTACAAAAATGCTAAATGTATATTTAGCCACTGGCACTGGGCCACTCTTGCATCACATCTAACCGGAATAAACTGTAGCCCCCTGTTGGCTCTGAAATGAACTTCACTGATTCATAATTTAGAAGAAGTATCCAGCTACCATGACAACCAATCTGGGTGGAATCACTGCTTGCTCCAGTGATTGGCTCTTCTATTTCACACTAGGAAATCATGGCTTATCTAAAGCTGCAATTTGGTGTGCACAATGTGAAGGAATCCATTTAAGAGTACAGAGAGATTCCTGTCTCTTAGACATTTAAAAGGCATTTTGGTATCACTTTACAATACGGTTCCATTTGTTAACATTAGTTTATGCATTAGGTATCATGAACTAACAATGAAAATATATTTTTTACAGAATTTATTAAGCTTTGTTAATGCTAGTTATTAAAAATACAATTGTTCATTGTTAGTTCATGTTAGTTCATAGTGCATTAACTAATGTTAACATACACATGATTTAAAAAATGTTCTAGTATATGTTGAAATTAACATTAACCAAGAATAATAAATGCTGTAAAAGTATTGTTAGTTTAACTAATGTTGTTAACTAATATTAACAAATGGAACCTTATTGTAAAGTGTTACCAGCATTTTGTATTGTACAATATATTTTATTTATATTATGATGTGCACATTTCATCCATTTTTCCACTCAAATGTTTAAATAGTTTAAATCCCTACCAACTCTCAGCTCTTCATCAACTACACATAAACAGCATAATGCATTATTTTTATGTCTCTGTAGATTTGTGGACGGCATAGAGACAGAAAGCAGTTCTAGCTCAACACAAAAGTTTGAGTTTGGTGCCAGCCTACCTCAGAGTGGCCCTCCGTCCCCTTCTCCAGGTACACACACACATCTACAAGCAGCAAGTGGCTTCTGGGGGATGATATTATGAATTGATATTTCCAAAATGGACTGTATAGCATAGTCTCACATAGTTAGACTATTGACTATCGTTCCATATTGCAGATTCATCTGGCCATGGACCATCCACTTAGATGGTTTGAAGGGGGCATTCTGACCGAAATATAAAGCGGCTAACCATAGATGTTTTTCTACTGTGAAATTTAGGGATGAGTACATTTGAAATCGGATTTAACCCTGAAAGGAATGTAGAATATCTTGTTTCTCATGAATATCTGGCTTACTATGTATCTTTCAAAAACATGATTTCATAAACCTCACAAACACAGTTTTGTTTCCTTTGCACTCCAAGTAAAAGTAATTGTATAATGCAAGCCAATAAGATTGGAGCTTCAAGTTGTGAGAAATCTCTGACCAATTTTGTGAAATAAAAATTATATAATCAACTAATGTTCCATGAGATTGTCGTCTGAGACTAGTGTAGCTCCTATACTCATTTTTCCTATATAATCTTCACTACATCCACTCTTCCCTCTCTACATCACAAAATATGTTTAACAGTCTCTACAACCAACTCAAAATGTGTGAAAATTAAAACATTCCTGTTTTGTGTGTGTTTGTGTGCAGTGAACCAGGAACAGCTGGAGACCAAACAGAGCATCACCAAACTGAGTAAAGAGGTGTGCATCACAAACACAATTACATTTAACAAATGATCATGCATAAAAGCAATAAGCCACAACTAGAAACCGTGCGTTACATTTTTACCATGGTTAAGAAATGCTGTTTTTATAAAAAGGCATCAACAGCACTAGGGGTGTTCAGCGAGGCTGTTACAGTATCTGTCTCTACATCTGTATCTGTTGCAATGGATCTGTTGCATTCAAAAAGATTCAGTTTAATTTAGAAATTAACAACAATGGCGTGACTTCTTAACAGCACAACAGTATGGCTGGCCAGTATGGCTACAAAATTTAGGCTATATCTCGATATTGTTCCGCGTATTCGATATATCTCGATATTTATATATTTGCTCTGAAATTACCAAAAAGTGATTTTTTTTTTTAAACCAGAGGCACAATTGTTTTCAACCAAACAGACATTCTAGACTAGTAGATTCAACACTTTGATGTATGAAGTTAAAAATGCATGTTTTCCATATTTTTTTACTGAATGAACACAAGGAAGAATAATATTGAATCATTTTCATTGATATGCACATACTATATACAACAATACAGTAATAAAAGGCATTATTTACCTAGATACTGTATATTGTTACTAAAACATGTTTTCTGTGAATGAACAAGGTGTGCAAAAACTAATTTAACTCATATTTTGAACCCAGTTAAACATTATTGTAATAGTGAATTATTAATGTGGATTATTGTATTATTTTGAGGATTAGTTTTGTATTAGCCTATGCAATAGTAATTTGTATCACTCTAACCAAAATCATTGCGATTATATCCCAGCCCTATACAGCCCTACACAACAGTCAGTGCTTGTTCTTTGCTGGTGACTTTGCCGATGACATAGACATTTAAAAAAGTGGCAAATATATATAATATAGTATCTTTACTTAAGTTAGTGTTACCTCAGATTTCTGAGATGTGCACAATAAACCGAGATATGAAATCACATTATGCACATTTTCATTCATAAATTAATATTTGAGTCATACTAGATGTTTATTAAAAATATTGCTCTATCCCTGTGTTGTTGGATAATCAGTCAAAAAAAAATATTTTCTATTATTTGATAGAATACTTTATTCATTTTTAAGTCATTATTCGTGCCTTTTCGAATAAAGTATTCGACTTTGGGCACGTCCCTAAACAGCACTATGATAAGAGACACCGATGTTCAGTAAATAAGTAATGGATAATGTACAGTCAGTTAGTCATAATTAGCATACAAGTAATCCTGACAGGATGATTTATTTTGCGATAATGACTGGCTGACTGCACATTATCTCACTTATTACACGGCTGTGTACCAAATAAATAAATAAATAAATGTGAACTAGGGATGTGCTACTTCACTTTAATCTCTCCACTGCACCTCACAATTAAGGGAACATTACTTACAGCAAAGGATTTAATGTCCAACAGTGATCTTCTTGTATTGTGCTGTTGATGCTGTGCTTTGATTGCTGTACTATAACAGCAGCTATGCATAAATGAACTAAATAAAACCACTTAGCATCCATATATCCCACAGAAACATGTTTGACTGGGGTCACATGAACATAATGGAACCTAATTATACATTTTTATCCTTAACACCGACTAGTCATTCAAAAAAAGCGACCAACTAGTTGATTATGAAAACTGGTCATTTTGCACATCCCTAACGTGAATTATTGATTTGAGTTTATTATGTGAGAAGAAAGAAAGAGACCACAGAGTGATGCGAGAAACATGAAACTAGCACAGCTATTTAGGAAATCGGTTGCCTGGATCAATGCTCAATTATACATCTAAGTAGTCATTATACAAAAATATTGGTCTTCAGAATGCCACAGTTGAAAATTAGAATCATGTGTTCCAGAGAGTAATAATTACACATTTTAATACTAATAATCAATATAAATCATTTTTCAGTCAATTAATGTAGTTCATAAACCTGTAATGACACAACTTTATTGCGCATTAATATGAAACAATTCAACCGATGTGTGTTCACAGATGTGCATATATTGGCTCAGCAGCTTCAAACATGGCTCATCCAATCAAAAAAGATTTTAGAGCCAGAACTAACCATTATATAATATAACTTGCATATTCTTGGTCTTATTTACAGATGACTAGTCTCTCCCAGCAAGTGTCTCAGCTGAGCAAAGAACTACAGGAAATGACACGTCTCCTCCGGCCCTTGCTCATCATAGGATCGCAACCCCTCCTGACAGTCCTTAGTCCAACAATGCCAATGTCTCCCAGCAATAGCAGTGCTCCAACAATATCCATGCCACCAGCTTCTTCCCCAACAGCTCCACAGTCCTCGCTGCTCAGGCCTACTTGCTCCCTATTGGAAAGCGCAGACACTGGGGGCATTGCCTTCCCAAGTGGTCTTATACCCACCAGTCCACCGCTGACACCCCGAGCACAGGCTCAGGTGTCTCTGGTAGACTGTACAAGGGGACCTTCTCTGCCAACCCTGCTAACTCCAGTGGCAGCCAAAACAGAGGGGCCAGGGCCATCTAGCCAAAGTTATGACCAGGCAGCCAAGGACCAGATACCGCAAGCCACCCATCCCTCTCTCACCTTTTCTTTCTCACTCCCTTCTTTCCGACCGCAGTCTCCTTCCTGCCCTCCCTGCCAGGGGCCTCACCTTTCCCGACCTGCCAGTCACAGCAGAGGTTTGCTAACTCCATCCCCCTCACAAGACAACCCAATTCAGCCACCCTCTCATTGCTCGGCACCTCCCTCGTTCAATAACTCCCCTGGCGACCACAGGCTGGGGATCACCCCCTTTCCCCCCTCCTCCTCCTCATCTGCTCCTCTGATCCAGCCGCGGTCATGCACTCCACCCTCCTGCCCACACACCTCCCTGCCCTTGCCCTGCTCCCTGGACTCACTGCCAGAAAGCCAGGTCACTTTGGGCACTTCATGGCCCCAGCAGATCCCTAGGACTGGACCTCCTCAGGTAGAGTTTGAGATGCAAGAGTGGGCAGTGGGAGGGAGGCCTTCCACAGATAATATCAGCTTCATAGATGAAGAGGGACCACCACTGTGAGAGATAGAGAGACTGAGGGAAAGATGGATACTTATAATAGCAAATGAGGACAGGAGAGTGGAGAATTGGGCTGACTGCAATGACCCCAACACACACACATCCTGAGATAAGGGACAAAACTGAATGCCGTTCCTTCAGGATAACAGACTGTAGTTCTGTTCCAAACTGTAGTGAGCTGCCTACATAGACAAAATTTTTAGGCATCATACATATCATAGGCTATCAGAAAAAGTATGCTACCTTAGGGGCGGGTCACATCAAACATGTTTTTGTGTCCATCTGCACTGTTTTTCTTTTGTTTTACTCTGTAAACCCGCGCTAGACAGATGTCTTTGACTGCTGTGCCAGATCTTGCTGTATTTTCATTGACTTGAGCAGGAATGCCGCGATTTCTATGCGGCATTTCGGGTTAAAAAGAATGTGTGACAGTGAAAAGCATAGAGCCAGGCAACTCATTAGGGTTTGGAACAGAGCCACTGTTGCTCATCACTTCAGTACCTAATAATAGCCAGTCAATCTTATCTGAGCACAACTTTAAGAAGTATCTCTTCTAAAGGGCCTTCACAGGCACTGTAATCAGCACAGTGCATGGCAACCTTAACAGTAAGGATCCCACTCCAGTCTTAAAAACCTTGCTTTGAGAATTTCACATAACAAAAGTGGGAGTTCACTGAGTAGAGTGCATGGCTTTGCATTGGTCATGTACACACCAGAAAACAAGAATGGTCAGGTGGTTTTTGTTTCATGCAGCTCTGTATTACCAAAACAGTCTTTTTACTAGATGAATCAGATATCTTCTGAAACTAATTCATATTTGAATTTCCAGGCTTGGTATATTAATGAAGCTGTCACACCACATTATCTTTAACACTCCGCACTTGATTTGTTTGCTCCAGACCGTCCAAGGTCAGTCTACACATACAATGGTTAGATCCATGAGTCAAAATGGGGATGTAGGACCTTGTGAAATGCCTGTCCTCCTCTTCTGGCTTATCCAATTTGGCCAGTTTAGGGATTTTTTCATTATATTTAGTAAAAACACAAATTATTTAGAGCAAGCTGATGGGGTACTTTTAACGTCACAATAACACACACATATAGTTGTGGCCAAAAATATTGGCACCCTTGTTAAATATGAGCAAAGAAGGCTGTGAAAAATATGTCTTTATTGTTTATCCTTTTGATCTTTCATTCAAAATATTCACAAACATCTATCCTCTAATGGATATCAAACAATTGCAAACAGAACGCAAAAAAATATATTTTTGTCAAATATATGTGTGGCACAATTATTGGCACCCTTTCATTCAATACTTTGTGCAACCTCCCTTTTCCAAGATAACAGCTCTGAGTCTTCTCCTTTAATGCCTAATGAGGTTGGAGAACACATGGCAAGGGATCTGAGACCATTTCTATAGAATCTCTCCAAATCCTTCTAATTCTGAGGTTCACACTGGTTGACTCTCTTCAGTTAACCCCACAGGTTTTATATGAGGTTCAGGTCAGAGGACTGGGATGGCCATGGCAGAACCTTGATTTTGTGGTCAGTGAACCATTTTTCTGTTGATTTTGATGTTTGTTTGGGATCATTGTCCTGCTGGAAGATCCAGCCAGGGTCCATTTTAAGCTTTCAGAGGCAGTCAGGTTTTGATTTTTTATCTGTTGGTATTTGAGAGTCCATGACATCCAGGATCTCTGGCATAAAAACAGCCCCACAACATTAAAGATCCACCACCATATTTAACTGTGTGCATGAGGTACTTTTCCATATGGCTGCCTCTCTGTGCACGCCAAACCCATCTCTGGTGTTTACTGCCAAAAAACTCTATTTTGTTTTAATCTGACCATAGAACCCAGTCCCACTCGAAGTTCCAGTAGTGTCTGGACCCAACTAATTTCTGCAATTCTCCAGCTGTGATCCTTGGAGAATTTTTGGCCACTCAAACCATCCTCCTCACCATGCATGGAGACAATATAGAAACACATCCTCTTCCAGGCCGATTCTTAACATCTCCAGTTGATTGAACTTCTTAATTATTGCCCTGATGGTGGCAATGGGTATTTTCAATGCTTTAGCTATTTTCTTATAGCCACTTCCCATTTTGTGAAGCTCAACAACCTTTTGCTGCACATCACAACTTTATTCTTTGGTCTTACCCATTGTGATGAATGGCTAAAGGAATTTGGCCTATGTGTTACCTCATATGTGAAAAATTAAGTCATGGCTGAACAATTTCATGTTCCTAGTCACCCAGGTGTACTAAAAAAAAATGTACACTTCAGATATACAGTATTTTACTCGTAAGAATTTCAAGCGGTCCCAATAATTGTAGCAAACATGTTTTGGAGAAAAATATTTGCTTACGGTCACCAATGTGTCGCCACAAAAGTAAAATAAAACTTGTTAAATTTCTGATGGTAAATTTTCCACTGCGGTAATAGTTTTTCAAAGGCAGTCAATGAGTTGTTGTATGATCTTGATGCAAACTCGCTAATGTCAAAAAAGCAGTGTCAAAATATCATTCATGTATTGTGATTTAAACCATGTATCATCATCTGACTGTATTTTTTTTTTACCATTTTTATTTACTATTGGTGAGTGTTAATTCTGGACCCTGCACACAATCATGCGTGAATCAACACTCTAGCATGTAGTAGCCTCATAAATTATCTTCTGTTGTCCAGGTTGCTCTTCTCCCCTTTCAAAGAAAACATAACAGACATAACTCAGGACAATCAACAGAACACAACTAATAGGAGTGTAACAAACAGTCCTAAGGTCAAAAGGGTCAAACCATCATAACATGCAGAACAGTTATCAGAATTAAAACATCAGTGGTGATGTGCAGTTAGTGGTCAGTTGGGACTATGAAGGGTGGGTTGGCATGCTATATGTTGGGCAGCCACCTTATAAACAGCCCAAGACGTTTGCATAGAACAAAAACAAACACATACACACCTCTTTAGCCATCCTGTGTGCCTTTTCATAAAACATATGAAAAAATCATATAGCTCTCCCCATTTTTCAGCATTCACAATACTTATCAAAAGCTGTGGGTTATATCACAGTAGAGAGCACTGCACTTTTATTTCACTATTTATTTATTTAATGATGTTATTTATATATTTATCTATCTTCAATCCTAATAAGAACACTCTCATGAGGAACCTCGCAGACATTTCTTGCAGCTGGTGTGCAAGAAGGCAATCACCCTAGCATCTCTGATATCCAATGACCAGCAACAGTTTTCTGAGTGGCCAAAATTAAGCAACCATCATCACCTCTTTCTACTAATGTTTGATGTTGCCACATTTGGCATATCACTTGGAACCTGAATGACATCATCTTGGTTTATCGGTTTGCTGAGTTCCATCCAGACTCATGGCATGGGCGCACGGTCATGAGAAGGGGCACATTGTAACACAATAGCATACTTTGGTTTCTATTTTCTTTACCTAGAACATAGGTCAGGGGGTCTGAATGTGGATAGTAGGGTCTTTGGGGTATGCATGTCCAAATAATTTGCATGAGGAATGTGCCTGCATATATGCGGGAGGGATTTGGGTTGGGTGGGGGGTGCTGCACAACCCAGGGCAAATGGGGTCCAGATGTATTTTATTAACTGTAATGAGCTTTATGAGAGACACTTACCAGGATAATAAAACAAAAAAGGTGATGTTTTATAAGAATACAGACTTCTGTGCTCATTTTACAACTACCACTGCCTCAGTCTCTTTAAATGAATTCAAGAAATACACGTTTCACCTTATTTTCATCACTGTATTCACAGCTGTTCTGCCTGAAAGTATGGTAAATTTCATAATGTAATGATTCTGTGTGAATGGTTAAAGTGAATCTAAGACCAACACTGTGAAAGTTATTAATGTTCAAACGCAACACTGAAGCCTTTGTACCTGAAAGGCTGAAACACTCCACGCAAGTGCATGATCGCAAACGCTTCAAACTACGCAAGCTTAAAGGTATATTCTGGGTTCAGTACAAGTTAAGCTCAATTGACAGCATTTGTGGCATGATGTTGACTACCATAAAAAAATAATTTAGACTTGTCCTTTTCTTTCAAAAAAGCAAAAATCGAGGTTACAGTGTGGCACTTACAATGGAAGTGAATGGGGCTAATTTTTGGAGGGTTTAAAGGCAGAAATGTGAATTTTATAAAACATTAATTCTTCTGTTAAAACTCATGTAATATTTGAGCTGTAAAGTTATTTAAATCTTCATTTCTTAAGTCACATTAGGGTTCGTTGACATTACATCGTCATGGCAACGAAGTTGTAAAATTGGCTATAACTTTACACAGAAAATGTTAGTAAGTAAAATGTATTATATAAGGTTTACACGCATATTATTTATGTCTTGTGGCTATACTTTTGAAATAGTATTTTAACGTTTACTGATTGACCCAATTCACTTCCATTATAAGTGCCTCATTGGAATGCAGATTTTTGCTTTTTTTTTTTTTTTTTTAAAAGAAGGGAAAAGTCTAATTTAATTTTTGTGGTAATCAATATTATGTCACAAATGCTGTCGATTGAGCTTAACTTGTATTGCACCCGAAATATTCCTTTAATTTAGTGCATAGTTACATTCTGAAATGTGTCAAACCGCAATTTATATCTCACTGCGTGTTGTATTCTCAACGTTGCCACAAGGGGCACTATAGTGGACATTAGTTCCTCTTATACTTATATAACTTATATTTTGGGCTGTTTTGAAATGTTTATTGACAGATAATAAGACGTGGAAATATTTGGAGAGAGAAAGGAGTCTTGGGATGGAGTCATGACACAAGCAGGATTCAAATCTGTGTCTTCTGCATGAGCACCAAGGCCCAACATGTCTGAAGCACATGTGCTAGCCAGTTAGATTGGACAAGTTATTCCTTCCCAACCCAAGGGAAAAAAGACACAAATCAGTGGGGTGCTCCATGGCAGAGGCCTGCATATATTTGAGTGGAAACATTCACTATAGAGCATCAAAAGAGGGAGTTATTGGGGTGGGGTGTGGGAGACTTATTCTCAAAGATCAAGAGAATTAAAATTTTGAAACAAAAAACCAGTGGTAAGTGCAAACAAACTTGCACCTTCTATTTAGGGATGGCTGGTTTCTATGAAATTTTCTTATGACCCAACATGCTGCCTCTACATATATAACCACATCAGCCTATATTACAGAGGAAAATTTCAAAGGGGGGAAAAAAAAACATGAAAGGGTAAATTACAAATCCAAAAAATATATTTATATATTTATATTTATATATATTTACGAGGTATGTATCCACAAAAAAGAACAAAAGCAAGCAGTCTTTTTTTCTAACCTTGTGTCAAAATCCCAATTAAAATAATAATAATTATTGTTATAATAATATCATCAATAATAAATCAGCAAACCAAAATAAGGAGACTAAGCTCCTATAAGCTTAGCGCTGAGAGGTCGGTCAGCTTTCTCCAAAGAGAGTCCAAAGCATCAAAGTCTCCAAACCACCAGGTGGCGCTGCAACACACTTTGAGGAAGTTTCTTTCCCCTTCACATTAAGTCCAAAAAACAAAACAAAAAAAATTGTTCCAAGAGTTCAGCAGAAAACATATTAAGCCAACGTAGCTGAAAGTCCAAATGAAGCTGTGGCCCGTTAACCGCATCTCTGATTTGCAGAATTGTTCGGGTGTCTCCACAACTAAAGGTGTCTTGTGCAACAAAACAAAAAGGAAGAGCCAAAATGAAACCCAAATCTAAAACAAAACCACAGGAGACATGATCCTCCTAGAGATTGTTAGTGAGGCCATAGTTGCACCTTCCTACGAGGTCATGCCAAATACTGCTGCATCGCCGTTTTTGCCCTGAGAGAGAGAGGGTCACATTATTAGTATGGCAACAATCAGACAACAGATGCAACAAGAGATGAATTTGAGTCTGTACATCACCTGTCACAGAGGTTAGGATCTGATGCCTGGGTGAGTTTGTGTAAGATATCAACAAAGCCCATCTCCCTTAATTTGTCTTGTCTCTCTTGTGAACCTAGGGGGAAGCAGAGAAAGAGAAACTTGTAACCAGTTATTATACAGAGAATCCTTTTTTACTCGAGACTCAATACGTAAAAACAATACGCAAGTAGGAAAATATTCACAACACACTTTATTGCACAAAAACGATTCACCCCAAATCCAATGGAGAATTTTCATCACTCTTAAAAAAGGTTTGGAAATATTAAGCTAGCTTCTAAATGACAAATGGTGGAAAACTGCAGTACAATTGTTTGGAGACTCTGGACTCTGGATACATTGTTTCTAGGGCTGTCAAAGTAAACATGACATGAATAATATGTTAATTTTTAAAGAATATTCCATACAAGTTAAGCTCAATCGACAGCATTTGTGGCATAATGTTGATCACCAAAAATTTTTTGACTCATCCGTCCTTTTCTTTAAAAAAGCAAAAATTGAAGTTACATTGAGGCACTTACAATGGAAGTGAATGGGGTTGCTGTAAAGTTGTTTAAATCGTCATTTTTACATTTCATTTTATGGTTTAGGGTTTGTTGACATTACATCGTCATGGCCATGAAGCTGTAAAATTGGCTATAACTTCACAAAGAAAAGGTCATTAAGTGATTTTATCACACTAAAATCATGTTAACATGCATATTGTTTATGTCTTATGAGTAATTTAAAGTTTATAGATTGCCCCCGTTCACCTCATTGTAAGTGCCCCACTGTAACCCTGATTTTTGCTTCTTTTAAAGAAAAGGAGGGGCAAGTCAAAATTTATTTTTGTGGTAATCAATATTATGCCACAAATGCTGTCGATTGAGCTGAACTTGTATTGAACCCAGAATATTCCTTTAAATACCTTGCAGTTTAATTAATCATGTCATTAAATTTAACCCATTTAATCAATAGTGCTGTTTAAATTATTTAACAAAGTCAACACGTGTACCAAATTTGACATTAAAACAACAATCTCATAGCCAGACTTTCAATAGCCCAACCATAAGCCATTCCAGTGACAAAACATCCTCTAACCCTTCTACAACTTCACATAGCCTATTTGTCATGAGCTCCTCACCGTCCTCCTCATTCCAGATGAGGTTGGAGATACAGAAAGTGGCGGCTAGCTGCAGCTTCACGTTGGAGTGACCCTGAAACAAAAGAAACAAAACAGCAGGTCAAAAAGGTGGGGGCAGCTATGGAACAGACAACAGGAAAATGAGAACGTGGCAGAAGTTAAAGAAGAGAAATGGTGCACTGAACAGAAAAAGGATAGTGTGACAAAGACTTATTGAAAAAAAGTCCATTAATAAGAAACCAAAAAAGCTAATGAAATTAAACTGACTTTACCATGTAATATTTGATTTTTTGGAGCATGTCATCATTGGTCATAATGAGTTCCTTGGCAGTGTTTCCGTCAGCGATGTTGGCCAATATGCACAAAGTCTACAAAAGAGACCAAAGCCATTATCATCATCATCAATTGTGCCATTGTGATCCTCTTAAGACGTTCCAGACATTACAGTATGACTTTCTGTATAGCTGCTTTGAAACAATGTATATTGTGACAAATAAAAAGGACTTGACTTAAAAGGAATGTTGAGGGTTCAATACAAGCTCTATCAGCAGCATTTGTGAAATGATGACAATTACCACAGAAAAAAAATTTGATCCGCACCTGTTTGTAAAAAAAAAAAAACCTTTACAAAAATATTTACAGTATAATATATCGTCTTACCCAAGACCCAACAATCACAATGCCATCTCATTGTCTAAAGCCTAGTGCACATTAAACGACTCAAGACTGTCTCATTTGAAGTTTTGAATCGGCGACTTGTCTGTGTCAAGAAGTCTCAGATCTCACGACCAACGGTCTTGTAGTGTGCAAACACCTGCAACACGCCCTGATAAGTCACAGATGCTACGACAGATTTCAAACAAGCTTGATATCTAGACGTCTTGTCGTCAGGTGTGCGCACTGTCCCGACAAGCGAGAGACTGGTAATGAGCCACAGCAAATGAAATACAGAGAGAGTGCAAGAGAGCATATTGGGTATTGGGAAGCAGGAGACTAGAAATAATTAGAAAAGAAAACATCATCCACATCTCCCTACCCGCTGTCTTTATTATTTTCAGCTTTGCAAAGTAGTGCAAAAATTGACATGTTATCAAGAATAAACTGCACGAGTTTGTGAATTAATTTCGTCATCGTAATTTTAAGATGCATTTTGGGTGATCTGTTTGAAATGGGACGATGCTAAAGACAGTTGTAATGGACGTTTTTTTGCTAGTTACGTGCAGATTTAAAGGGAAATATGCGAATGCATGAACATGCACAATAGGGACACAGATTTGAGAAGCACGAACATTAGAAGCTCAGTTACTGCACTAAAATAAATGTTTTAAAGAGAAATTGTGTGCCGGTTTTTAGCGCTTTGTCTTCGTTTACTTTTTGTGCTTTATTATCATTCAGTAATACACAGACATAATGAATGATGTATGTCCTCAAGAAATCAGAGTCTCTCCCCTCGAAATCCAAACACAAGTGGTCAAGAGGTGACCAGGTGTAATGGTGATGTGTCTCGCTTGTACACTTGTGACAGGATCACCAAAAATGCATCTTAATACCATGTGTAAACAAGGCCTCAGTCGGAGACGAATGGTCATGTAGTTGATACACAGTCAGCGGTGAGTTGTGTAGTGTGTGTACTAGCACAATGGAAGACAAGGCCGGAAGGCTTAATCTGCTAAAGTCCCTAGTGATTTTGTTTGTGTGTGTGTGTGTGTGTGTGTGTGTGTGTGTGTGTGTGGCTTACCTGTTCTTTGACCTCTATGCTGTGCTCTCCCTCTAGGATTAGGGTGACTGCTTGCATGATCTGTTTGCCGTGTGAGCTCATGATCTGGTCTATATGCTACCAAACACAGAGAGAGACTATTAGTGTGGTTGTGTGTTACAGAATGCTGTAATCTTATTAACTGAAAGGCTCTGAAAGGGACATGTGCTAGAGAAAATATATTAAACAGTGGGAGCATACAGTGCATTCAGAAAGTATTCAAACCCCTTAATTTTAGTACGAGAGGTGACCAAGAACCGATGGTTACTCTGGTTGACCCCCAGAGATCATGTGCGGAGATGGAAGAAGCTTGCAGGACAACCATCACTGCAACACTCCACCGAACTGGGCTTTATGGCAGAGTGACCAGACGGAGGCTTCTCCTCAGTGCAAGACATGCACTGAGGAGACTGTTAAAAACAAGATTCTGTGGTCTGATGAAACGAAGATAGAACTGTTTGACCTCAATTCCAAGCATCATGTCTGGAGGAAACCAGGCACCGCTCATCACCTGCGCAATACCATCCCAACGGTGAAGCATGATGCTGTCGGGGTGTTTTTCAGTGGCAGGGACTGAGGGACTGGTCAGGGTTGAAGGGAAGTTGAACGCAGCAAAATACAGAGATATCCTTAATGAAAACCTGGTCCAGAGCACTCAAGACATCAGACTGGGACAAAGGTTCACCTTCCAACAGGACAATGACCCTAAATTCACAGCCAAGACAATGCAAGAGTGGCTTAGGGACAACTCTGTGAATGTCCTTGAGTGGCTCAGCTAGAGCCTGGACTTGAACCCAATCGAACATTTCTGGAGAGACCTGAAAATGGCTGTCCACCAACAGTCCCCAAACAACCTGACAGAGCTTGAGAGGATCTGCAGAGAAGAATGGCAGAAAAACCCCAAATCCAAGTGTGAAAAGCTTGTCGCATCACCCAAAAAGACTTGAGGCTGTAATCGCTGCCAAAGGTGCTTCAACTAAGTACAGAGTTAAGGGTCTGAATACTTACAGTTGTGCTCAAAAGTTTGCATACCCTGGCAGAAATTGAGAAATTTTGGCATTGATTTTGAAAATATGACCGATCATGCAAAGAAACTGTCTTTTAAGGATAGTGATCATATGAAGCCATTTATTATCACATAGTTGTTTGGCTCCTTTTTAAATCATAATGATAACAGAAATCACCCAAATGGCCCTGATCAAAAGTTTACATACCCTTGAATGTTTGGCCTTGTTACAGACACACAAGGTGACACACACAGGTTTAAATGGCAATTAAAGGTTAATTTCCCACACCTGTGGCTTTTTACATTGCAATTAGTGTCTGTGTATAAATAGTCAATGAGTTTGTTAGCTCTCACGTGGATGCACTGAGCAGACTAGATACTGAGCCATGGGGAGCAGAAAAGAACTGTCAAAAGACCTGCATAACAAGGTAATTGAACTTTATAAAGATGGAAAAGGATATAAAAATATATCCAAAGCCTTGAAAATGCCAGTCAGTACTGTTCAATCACTTATTAAGAAGTGGAAAATTCGGGGATCTCTTGATACCAAGCCAAGGCCAGGTAGACCAAGAAAGATTCCAGCCACAACTGCCAGAAGAATTGTTTTGGATACAAAGAAAAACCCACAGGTAACTTCTGGAGAAATACAGGCTGCTCTGGAAAAAGACGGTGTGGTTGTTTCAAGGAGCACAATACTTGTTGACCCCAATCCAAACATAGCGCTTATGGTTGTGACCATAAAGCTCTATTTTGGTCTCGTCACTCCAAATTACAGTGTGCCAGAAGCTGTGAGGCATGTCAAGGTGTTGTCGGGCATATTGTAACCCGGCTTTTTTGTGGCATTGGCTTCTTTCTGGCAACTCGACAATGCAGCTCATTTTTGTTCAAGTATCGTCGTATTGTGCTCCTTGAAACAACCACACCGTCATTTTTCCAGAGCATTTCTCCTGAGGTTACCTATGGGTTTTTCTTTATATCCTGAACAATTCTTCTGGCAGTTGTGGCTGAAATCTTTCTTGGTCTACCTGACCTTGGCTTGGTATCAAGAGATCCCTGAATTTTCTACTTCTTAATAAGTGATTCAACAATTTTTGAATATTTTTATATCCTTTTCCATCTTTATAATGTTCCATTACCTTGTTACGCAGGTCTTTTGACAGTTCTTTTCTGCTTCCCATTGCTCAGTATCTAGCCTGCTCAGTGCATCCACGTGAGAGCTAACAAACTCATTGGCTATATATATATATATATATATATATATATATATATATATATATATATATATATATATATATATATATATATATATATATATACACACACACACACACACACACACACACACTAATAGCAATTTAAAAAGCCACAGGTGTGGGAAATTAACCTTTAATTGACATTTAAACCTGTGTGTGTCACCTTGTGTGTCTGTAACAAGGCCAAACATTCAAGGGTATGTAAACTTTTGATCAGGGACATTTGGGTGATTTCTGTTACCATTATGATTTAAAAAGGAGCCAAACAACTGTGTGATTACTATCCTTAAAAGACAGTTGTTTTGCATGATCAGTCATATTTTCAAAATCAATGCCAAAATTTCACAGTTTCTGCCAGGGTATGCAAACTTTTGAGCACAACTGTATGTCAATGTGATATCAGTTTTTTCTTTTTTATAAATTTGCAAAGTTATAAAAAATCTGGTTTTTGCTTTGTCATTATGGGGTATGGAGGGTAGATTATTAGAGGCAAGATGGCGCCATTGTGTGTGGCTTGCCGTCTGTCGTCTGCAACGTCTGTCAGTTTGTTTGTTTTAATGTGTTTTTGGTCTCTTGAAGCTGTCATGGAGTCGGCTGGTGTGGGTCCTGATGCTGCGATACCGCCTACCTGATGGTAGCAGTGAGAACAGCCCATGGCTCAGGTGGCTGGAGTCTCTGATGATCCTCCGAGCTTTTTTCACACACTGCCTTGTATATATTTCCTGGAGGGAGGGAAGCTCACCTCCGATGATGTGTCTGGCAGTTCGCACCACCCTTTGCAGTGCTTTGCAGTTGTGGGCGGTGCTATTGCCGTACCAGGCGGAGATGCAGCCAGTCAGGATGCTCTCTACAGTGCAGGTGTAGAACCGTGTGAGGATGTGGCGGTTCATTCCAAACTTCCTCAGCCATCTCAGGAAGAAGAGGCGCTGATGAGCCTTCTTCACGACGACTTCAGTGTGGATGGACCATGTGAGTTCCTCAGTGATGTGGACACCCAGGAACTTGAAGCTGCTGACTCTCTCCACTGGTGCTCCATTGATGGTGATGGGACTGTGTTCTCTGTCTTTTCTTCTGAAGTCCACCACAAGCTCCTTTGTCTTACTGACACTGAGAGAGAAGTTGTGCTCCTGACACCAGTGTGTCAGAGTGTGCACCTCCTCTCTGTAGGCTGTTTCATCATTGTCAGTGATCAGACCTACCACCGTCGTGTCATCAGCAAACTTAATGATGGCACTGGAGCTGTGTGTTGCCACACAGTCATGTGTGTACAAGGAATACAGTAGTGGGCTGAGAACACAGCCCTGCGGGGCTCCAGTATTGAGGGTCAGTGATGAGGAAATGTTACTGCCTATTCTAACCACCTGGCGTCTGCTTTACAGGAAGTCCAGGATCCAGCTGCACAGCGAGCTGTTTAAGCCCAGAGCCTGGAGTTTCTCATCTAGCTTGGAGGGCACTATGGTGTTGAATGCTGAGCTGTAGTCTACAAACAGCATTCTCACATAAGTGTTCTTTTTTTCCAGGTGGGAGAGAGCAGTGTGTATTGTAGATGCAATGGCATCATCAGTGGAGCGGTTGTTGCGGTAAGCAAACTGCAACGGGTCAAGAGAGAGAGGCAGCATAGAGCAGATGTAATCTCTGATTAGTCTCTCAAAGCATTTGCTGATGATGGGGGTCAGAGCAACAGGACGCCAGTCATTTAAGCAAATTATTTTTGATTGCTTTGGAATAGGCACAATGGTGGATGTTTTAAAGCATGTGGGGACTACAGACAAAGAGAGGGAAAGGTTGAAAATGTCCGTAAAAACACCAGCCAGCTGGTTCGTGCATGCTCTGATGACGTGGCCCGGAATGCCATCTGGGCCCGCGGCTTTGCGGATATTCACCCGTCGGAAGGATCAGGTTACATCCGCTACAGAGACGGAGAGTGAACTAACCTCTGTAGCTTCAGCCGCGAGAGCTCTCTCCACGAGGGCGGTGTTATTTCCCTCAAAACGAGCATAAAAAGTATTTAGCTCATCCGGGAGAGAGGCAGCGGTGTTCATGGCGGAGTTTTTATTCCCTTTAAAGTCCGTGATGATGTTAATTCCCTGCCACATGCTTCTAGAGTTGGTGGTGTTAAACTGTCCTTCAATCTTGCTCCTGTACTGGCGTTTTGCGGTTCTGATAGTTTTTCGGAGGGCATAACTGGCTTGTTTATGCTCCTCCGCATTCCCGGAATTAAAAGCGGAGGTCCGCACATTAAGTGCCGCACGAACATCGCTATTAATCCAAGGTTTCTGATTCGGATAGATCCGTATTGTTCTGGTCGGAACCACATCCTCTACGCACGTTCTGATGAAACACATTACACTATCAGCGTAAAGCTCGATGTCGTCATCAGAGGCAGACCGGAACATCTCCCAGTCCGTGTGATCAAAACAGTCTTGTAGCATGGAATCTGATTGGTCCGACCAGCACTGGATCGTTCTGAGGGTGGGTGCTTCCTGTTTCAGTTTCTGCCTGTAAGCGGGCAGAAGCAGAATAGAAGAGTGGTCCGATTTGCCGAATGGTGGGCGGGGGAGGGATTTGTAGCCATCCCGGAAGGGAGAGTAGCAATGGTCCAAAACCCGGTCCCCTCGTGTGTTGAAACTAATGTGCTGGTGGTATTTTGGTGCGACTGATTTTAAACTGGCTTTATTAAAGTCCCTGGTCACAATGAACGTGGCCTCAGGGTGCGCGGTTTCCTGCTTGCTTATAATCCCATACAGTTCCTTGAGTGCTCGGTCTGTGTCGGCTTGTGGCGGGATATACACAGCTGTGATAATGACTGCTGTGAATTCCCTCGGTAGCCAGAATGGTCGACACAGAAGCATAAGAAATTCCAGATCAGGAGAGCAGAAAGACTTGATAGAATGTACATTCCTCTGATCACACCAGGATTTGTTAATCATAAAACATACACCACCTCCTCTGCTTTTACCTGAGAGGTCTTTCGCTCTGTCCGCTTGGTGCACAGAGAACCCCATGGGTTCAATGGCTGAGTCTGGAATCTCCGCAGACATCCAAGTTTCCGCAAGGCAGATAATGCAGCAGTCCCTTGTATCTCGTTGGAAAGAGATCCGCGCTTTCAGCTCGCAGAGCTTGTTATCCAGAGACTGAACATTTGCCAGTAGAATAGTGGGTAGCGGGGGTCGATTTGCGCGGCGTCTTACTCTGATGAGAACGCCGGCTCTGTTTCCCCTTTTCCTTTTGCGTTTCCGCGGCCGTGCTGCCCAGACAAAGGGCTCCGCTTGCATATTTGTAAACAGTGGGTCGGCATTGAGAAATTTGAAGTCCGGTTTACGGTGTGAAATTGCTGAACCAATGTCCAAAAGTGTTTGTCTGTCGTAGACAATAAGGCAGACAACATCCAAGACAAAAAACATAAGAATTGTGAACAAAACAAACAAAACACTACTATGTTGTGTCGGAGCACGCAACGCAGCAGCCATACTCAGCGCCATCTTGAGTCAGAAAATGTTCTGCCTAATCAAGCCCAGAGAGGCCCAAAAGACTCTCCCCCTCCATTCCTAGCGTCTTTACCGACATGCCTACACCGCCCTCTGTACCGCCTACCGGGGAAAAGCGCCTTAAAAGATGCGGAAAGCGGGGAGGTGTGGCCGTTAAGCTCAAGCTCCTGTTTCGGTCAGGTAGTGAGTCTAATCTTCATCTGGACATGTTTACGCATTATGGTGATTGCAAACGATTCATCAACTGCCGTTCATCAGTCTCTACATACTACTGGAATTTCCCTATCGTACCGATCTCTTGTGATCAGCGGCCCCTGCACTGCTCACCTCGCCTGCGCCATGGCGGTGTGTCGATCCATCATCTCCACCCGCTGCGTCGGGCAATGCAGCTATCTGAGGACATGGTGCAGATAAAGATGCCTTGGTCAACGCGAGATCCATGGTAAACAAGTCTTTTATTCTTAATGACTTTTTTTACCTCACAAGCCTTGGATTTTCTATTTATTACTGAAACGTGGCTCTCTACTGAAGATTCGTCTCCTTTCTCTGATCTCCTACCACCCAGCTGTAAATATTTTAACACCCCTCGGATGGCGAGACGGGGAGGCGGTTTGGCTACAATTTTCAAGGAACATTTCCACTGTCGGATTTTGCTAAGAAATACATATAACAGCTTTGAACTGCAAGTGCTGGTTTTGGATTCTGAGATCCCTCCGGCTGTGGCCTTGGTCTATCTTCCACCAAAATCACAAAGATTTTCTGGCTGAATTTTCTGACTTCCTGGGGGGTATTATTCCTAATTTTGACAGACTCTTAATTATTGGGGATTTTAATATACATGTATGTCGCCCATCAAATTCTTTTATTAAAGAATCAAATCAAATACAGGGCCAAACACTCGATCTTGTAATGTCACATGGGTTCTCTGTGAATGATATGGAGATATGCGACTATAGCTTTTCTGACCATAAACCAATAATATTTAACATATCTCTGTCATCAAATATTGTCAAATCCCATGTGCCGGCTATCCTGACTCCAAAGAGATCCGTTACCACTCCTGCCTCTTTTTCATCTGTGTTTATGGAGTTTTCTAAATCTTCAGACTTTGCGTCACCTGATCTAAGTCCCGATGAGCTTCTTCATTGTTTTAACTCTGGCTGCGCTACCATCCTAGACTCTGTGGCCCCATTGAGGACTAAACATCATAAACCTACAACTGAGCCGTGGTTGAACACCACCACTCGTGCCTTGAGACAGGCTTGTAGAAGGCCGGAAAGAAAATGGATAAAGGACAAGCTACAGATTTCATATGAAATTTTAAAGGATTCTCTTTCAAAATGTCAGAAGGCTGTGAGATCAGCCAAGTCTGTGTATTTATCGGCTCTTATAGACAAGAATCATCACAATCCTAGAACACTATTTAATACAATTAATGCTGTGTTAAACCTGGCTGTTTGCATTTATCCTACAGAGTCGACAGCTATGTGTGAATGTTTCTGCAAGTTCTTTATTATCTCTATTAATAAGGTAACTGAGATAAGGCAGAATATTCACCCTGTTGTTTATGACCCTGCTGTCCCATCAAATTATACTGGTGTTTTTAGCCAGTTTACAACTATTTATCTTACTTGCATGATGTTGTAAACCAACTAAAGCCCACTGGCTCTTCCTTAGATGTTATTCCCCCCCCCAGGCTACTTAAACAAGTGTTTGATGTAGTTGGTCCTGCTCTTCTAAATTTGATTAATAAGTGCCTTGAATCAGGAGTTGTCCCTGACAATTTGAAGGATGCCTTGGTTACAACCCAGGCTTAAAAGGCCTAATCTTGATTCCTCAGTTCTATCAAATTTTAGACCCATTTCTAACCTCTCTTTTTTATCTAAAATACTGGAGAAAGTAGTTCTTCACCAACTTCAGAGTTTCTTGGCTGAAAACAAGATCTTTGATACGTTTCAATCTGGATTTAAGAAATCTCATTCTACTGAGACAGCTCTTTTTAAAGTTTTAAATTATGTTTTATTAGCAACCAATCTGGAGATTCAGTAGCGCTAGTACTTTTAGATCTGAGTACTGCTTTTGACACTGTGGATCATAATGTTTTTTTGTCTCGCCTAGAACAGGTCATGGGCTTAAGTTGGTTTCAATCATACCTTACAAACAGGAGTTTTTCAGTCAAAATAGGCCAATTTCACTCCGAGTCTGTTCCTTTGACTTGCAGTGTCCCCCAAGGTTCTACTCTAGCTCCCATACTGTTCTCACTCTATATGCTACCACTTGGTTCTATTTTTAATAAACATGGCATGTCTTACCACTGTTATGCAGATGACACACAAATGTTTCTTGACTCAAAAGAGCAGTTTAGACCCCTTGGTAGCTTGCCTTGTGGATGTTAATGCATGGATGTCTTTAAATTTTTTATGTTTAAAAGAGTATAAAACAGAGATTGTGGTGTTTACCTCTTCTAATGCCAAGAGTAAAGCCAATTTAAATTTTGATGTCTTAACACCCTGTTAAGCCCTACGTGAAAAATCTGGGAGTCCTTTTGGACAGTGCCCTAAAACTTGCTAGACAAGTTAATCAGGTTGTACAAGCTAGTTTTTATCAATTAAGTCTTTTCTCTCTTTTGAGAACTTTGAAAGGGTGATTCATGCTTTCATTTCCACTAGGCTTAATTACTGCAACTCTCTATACCTGGGAATTAGCCATTCTTCTTTAGGTCGCCTTCAGATGGTTCAAAATGCGGCTGCTAGAGTTTTAACAGGGGCTCAAAAGCGGGAACATATTTCCCCTATTCTTTACCTGTTCTCTACAGAATTTATTCTAAAGTGCTCATATTGGTTTTTAAGTCTCGAAACGGTTTAACACCCTCATATCTCTATGACTTGTTGATAGATTACCACCCAGTGAGAGCTCTCAAGTCTGTCGATCAAAGCCTATTAGTGGTTCCAAAATCAAGGTTAAAGTCTAGGGGCGATCGGGCATTCGCCGTAGCAGCCCCCAAACTTTGGAACAGCCTACCAATTCAAATTAGAACTGCCCCCACACTACCTATTTTTTAAATCTAAGCTAAAAACATTTCTATTTGATTTGGCCTACAATTTGTGACGTGATGCTTTACTGTATTTGCTCTGTTTTTGCGTTATGTGTGACTTTGTGCCTGTCTGATTGTAATTTATGTTTTATTATACAGCACATTGGTCAATGTTAGTTGTTTTTAATAGTGCTTTATAAATAATAAATTGAAATTGATTGATTGAAAGGCTGCAACATAACAAAATGTGAAAAAAATGAAGGGCTCTGAATACTTTCTGAATGCACTGTATATATATATATGTATGTGTGTGTGTGTGTGTGTGTGTGTGTGTGTCTGTCTGTCTTACTGGTCTGGTGGAGAGCAGGTTTCGTAGCAGCCCAAGTGTTTTCATAAGTACATTGGTATCAGGGTCAGAAAGGAGTCTGAAGAGCTGTTCTGTGCCCAAAGCTCGAACTATCTCCACCTTCACCTTCTGATCTGCCTGGAAGGCCATATTCTTCACAAACACACACACGACAGCTTCTGATTACATACAAATGAGCTTCGAGCAGAGATGTATACATAGCACTCAGAGTGTTTTCATATTGGAGCTTTTGTGCACACCCGAGTCCATCTGAAGCCAGAAACTGTATGGCTGGTTAGTGCGAAAGCCGTTTTTCGAAACTCAAATGCTCACCAAGGAATTGCACCCAAGTCTGCTTTAAAATAAGGGTCTGGGGCTTCATGCACTTTACAATTGGAATGAAAGCAATTTGGCCTAATTTGCGGAAATGAACCGCTATTGATGAAGTATAATTTGTTTGACCATCACATAATCGTCATTTCAGATGAATCCTCATTCCAGATGACTGGAAAAGGTTTATTCTGGTCGACAGAGCAAACTGAATGTTTGTTAGAAAGATGGGCTGACGAAAACAGACAAAGACACTTGACCTGTTTTCTGTTGGAAAACAGATAAAGTGGTAAACTGCTGTCGTAAGCACTCAAGATGGTACTCACCCTGATGACGCAAATGTACCGTGTTTCAGAAGAAAATAATACTATGAAAGACACCTGCGGTGTGGGAAAAGTGGAAAAAGCATTATGAATAGATTTGGGCTCTTACCATGAGAGCCCAGATGCCATTGACTCTCAGTGCAGGACTGTCACTTTGTGTGAGGCTGCAAAGTAACTCGATGACGCCTGACTCTAAGATAGGCTGCACACAAACAAATACAAGTCTGAGCACACAAACTCACTTTATAAGCCCAGTGGGACTGGGCATTAAAAAATGTTTCTATGTAACACAATATCCAACTAGTTTACTAAATAAAAGCAATAGCCATAGCAAACACCACTAATTAATGCTTAGCCCTAAAGAGTGTGTGTATTTGATTGTGCTTTACCTCCTTGCTGGGGGAAAACTCCAACAAAAGGTTGCATAGTGTTGAAGAGGCCATAACCAGCACCTCGTCTGGTGCGTTCTGTAGTAACTACTCAAAAAACACAAATGTGGATTTAGTTAGGGTTCAATTAGGGTTCAGTTTAAACTCAACATTGTCTGTACAACGTACCTTCATTAGTGGCTTCCATACTGCGTGATCATGGAAACTCGTTCTTAGCTGTTGTACAGATCGTGATAAACTGTGCAGACATCTACGTAACATTTGAAAGAAATCAAATAAAAGAGCAATCAAAACAGAATTTTCTTTGTTTTGTTCTTTCAGTTTTGTCAATAATCAACTGCTGGTAGTGAATGACCGATATATATAGGCCAGGCCAATTAATTGGCAGATATTTGGCCATTTTGCCATTATCAGCACTGGCCGATAATGGTGTTCGCTTGGCCAATTAAAGGAATATTCCGTGTTCAATACAAGTTAAGTTCAATCGACAGAATTTGTGGCAAAATATTGGTTGCCACAAAAATTTATTTTGACTTGTCCCTCCTTTTCTTTAAAAAACAAAATAAATAAAAAATCTGGGTTACAGTGCACTTACAATAGAAGTGAATGGGGCCAACCCCGTAACGTTAAAATATTCACTATTTCAAAAGTATAGCCACAAGACATAAACAATAGGCTTGTTAACATGATTTAGTGTCACTGCATGAAGAGTCAAATCTGGAAAAATGTGGGAATAGTAAACCCCCACTTAATTTCAAGTTTGTCAGATATATTAGGGAAAAACCAGACCCAAGTAACATGTAACCGTTAACGTTCACGAAAAGCCACATACCTCAATTCAGCGGAACTGAAGTTTGACGGAAATTTACATAGAAAATTCTGCTGGTTGTGATGATTGATGGCAGTCCTGCTGTGAGGGCCTTTTATATGTTAATGACTGGAAATTGTGAGTGAAAGGTGTTAGGTGTTTCAAGCTAACTGTGTTTTCAGAGTATAGGGGAAGGCAAATAACTGAAAGTTTGGCTTATTGTAGGCTACAGCGAACTACATTACTGTACAGAAATATATGCTAAAATAAACACCCTGAAATTATAAATTGTTAACCAAACAATGGTGATATTTAACTCAATAATAGGTACATTTTACTCTACATTTTTGGCAGACATTACAGAAAAAACTATGATTTTAAAATTAAGATATTTATCTGTATTTATTTTTTTTTGTATTGCAGAAAATCGCATAACAGTTTATAATTATACTTTTATGATTTTTTAAAATTTTTTATAAAGTACAGGTACTAAAGACGTTGAATGCAAACAATTTAGTCTGTCCAATTAAAAAGATTTACTGTACAGTACAGTAGTAAAACAAAATTAAGAAGTTAAATAAAGTACTAAAAGCAGAAGAATAAAGTTAAACTAAAACAATTCCAAATTATTTAATTTTTGTTGTTAAAAAAAATAATCTGATGTGTCCATAAAATAAAAAAAAAGAAATTGAAAACTTTAGGAATCATTTAGGCCTTAATCTCAACCATAGTGCACAGTGGTCTTACTACTAAATCCTTTTGTCTGTCTTAACTGCACATATAAAGTACACATCTGCCTGAAATACGTTCCACAGGTAGAAACATTGCTGCAGAATCAGTCTGTGTGCCCTGCAAACTTCATACCTCCAGAGGGCTCCCAAAAAATGTCTGTCTGGATGAGGGTGCAACCACGTTACCTTTACAACAACATGCTGTTAGGTCACTGTGTTCTGCAACGTTTATCTTTTTCACGAGAAATAACGCGGAGGTGTTCAAGAGCTTTTTTTTTTTTTTAAACCAAGCTTGCTAAAAAGACCAGCTTAACCAGCATGCAATTCCTATGCTGGTCTAGGCTGGTTTCACCATCAAAATCAAACTAGTAAAACTGCCTGATCAGCATGGTCATTCTGATGAAGCTGGTTAAGATAGTTTAAAAGCCTGGTGCAGACATCAGTACAATAACATCCCATGCTGGCTGACGAGCACCCAAAACACAACCAGCACCCAAAACACAACATAAACTGGTGACCAGCAATGCTGGTTATTTCAGCTGGGAAAGCTTTAAAGTGTGTGTACATACAGAAAAGACTTAAATAAACCTACTCTGAGAAATATTTACTGGAGAAACAAGTGTAACAACAATCTCCCCGATTGTTGAATATTCATGACTGACCCCCTCACCACCCCCATCCCCACATACACACCTCCACCTCACACCCCACCCCCTCATGCACAGACTTGTGTTGTTCTGATCTCTGGTCAGATTTGAGTCATTTCAAACACACCTACAGATGCTACAGACAGACTGTGAGACTGCAACATCCAAAGAAGAATCTTCATTAATATAATCCACTAAGACTAAGATGATTTATACTGTATTAAATACCAATACTGTAAGTATAAAATCTATTATACAGTTGTTGTATCTTTTTTACAGCATATGTTGTTAGGAGTTCTTTAAGTGGGTGTTTTCAGTGATTAAATTACTGTTATTTTTACAGTTGCTGGAGACCAGGTCAATAGAGACAGACACAACTCATATTTTGTATTTCATACATTGTAATTCATATTTGATTATTGCTATATTTTGTATATTTCACATTTACCTTTTAAATAAAGATATTTTAACCCAATTACTGTCTCAGCATTTATGTTGTGTCAACATTGATTAAAGAACTGTAATAAGAGGCATAAGCTAAATTATGTTTGGGACTGAGTGGGTTAAATTTTAAGTTTAACCCATAAAATGAAAGCTAATGCATACAGTGGCAAAACAGCTGTCAAGATTTAGGGATGTACAAATAGTAACCAATAAAATGAAAGCCAGTGTATGCAGTGACCCAATGGTTGTCAAGATTTAAGGGTAGGTTAAGTTCAAGGGCAGCCAATCCAGTTTGAGATAAATGACCAATAGGGGTGACCATTTTATCTTGAAGGTGAGAAATGCAAATGCCTCAGGTGTGAAAACGTCTCCTGACAGACAACTTAAGGGGATTACTTACCATGGAAACAAATGGCCATAACACGGAAGGAATCGTCAGTCACTATACATCTGAAATGGTATATAATCGGATATATACGGGCCTGTGGAATCTGAGACTCCGGGCCAGTATATTTCGGAATTTCTGAAATTCAGCAGTTTATACAGGAGTCTACTAGTCCGGATACAGCTCTTTTCAAGCAGTGTGTGATAAAATCACTTACTAACCGTTTCTGTGGTATGTTATAACCAATTTTAAAACTTCATTGCCATGATGATGTAATGTCAACAACCCCTAAAACGACTGTAAAAATTACAATTTAAACAACTTAACAGCTCAAATAATACATGAGTTTTAACAGAAGAATTAATGTAAGTGCTTTTATAAAATTATAAAATGCACATTTCTGCCTTTAAACCCTCCAAAAATTGGCCCCATTCACTTCCATTGTAAGTGCCTCAATGTGACCTCGATTTTTGATTTTTTTAAAAGAGGGACGAATTGAAATAATTTTTTTGTGGTAATCAACATTATGCCACAAATGCTGTCGATTGAGCTTAACTTTAACAGAAGTGTTAACTTTCTCTTGTGTCAGTTCCAAAATCTATCAATAGATTTGTCAATGGATAGTCAAAAACATCTGTTTTCAAGGTTTTTTTTCTTTTCAAGTATATGAAAATTTGAGGAAATATTGTATAAAATGAATGTTCATTTCACTTTAGAAATTTTGTGTATATCTGATTTGCTGTTGTTAAATTGTATTATGTACTGTATATTGGCATTTACAGTATATCAGCAATCGGCCATCCTGCTCTCTAGATCTCGTTATCAGCGTCAGCCATTAAAAAAAACCCATATCGGTTGACCACTTTTTCTAATTTTCCAAATTTAACCCAGATGGTTTGACATTTTTAACAGACAACAAGGAAGTTTGAAAGTGAAAAGGGGCATCATACCTGACTGCTGCTAACCGTACTTTTATACTGGATTCTGATAGGCCGCTAACGATCCTGTCCATCATGTTCTCCGTCTCTGTGATCTGTAGTTGAAAATGGTCACATACTGTATGTCAACATCCTGAGCATAATTAATCACAATTAATTTTGTAATTCAAGAAGTCTCAAGAACTCAATGTTCTTAAAAAAAAAAAAAAAAAAAGGTTATTGAAGGGAGTTATTGAAAATTAGAAATATGATGTCTGTTTGCATGTTGTACATCTTGATTTTTAAAGGTTTTTAGCATTTTCAAGTTAGAATATACTATAGCTTATTCGCTTATTTTAAATAATTTTAAGTCATCTTGAGGCCCTCTTGGAAGTTCGCTGGGGCCCCCTGATTGAGAACCACTGGTCAAAATGCTATAAACGGCTACAAAAAAACAAGATGTAGGCCTACAATGTATAAACTGACAGATCCTGGGAATGCATCAAATACTGTCTTCAACAATGTGTGTGGCTTGGACTCAAAAAGGTTGAAAACCACTATGTTAGAGGGTTGCATAGTTTCTCTCGCATCACCTGTATTGTAATCTTAATCAATTTAATCTTTTTCTAGAAAATAATTCTCTTACAAGTGCAGGTGTGCCCTCACTGTGTCTCACCTTCTTCCTGATGTCCTCGTCATTGGAGCCCAGCGACGCGTAGAGTTTGAACGCTGCCTGTCTGAGCTCATGTGCATGTTTCAAGTCATGGTCCAACTACAGGAAGACAGAGTAAGTCAGTTAAACTGAATCTAGATGTAATCAGAAAAACAGATGGTTACACCCGGTACTGACGTCTCGGGTAATCTGATTACAAGTGGTCAGCGCTTAATACAGGTGTAAAGTGGTCTAGACTATTTTGTGTAAATGTGTGTGCATGTATTTGAAATGTGTGAGTGTGAAGTGTCCAGTCACCCTCTTAATATCTGTAATGGCACTGACAGAGCTCGGGTATTTAAAGTAGTCAGCCAGCATTGACACGAGGTGATCGGTGACACTGGCAATCCGCTGTAGTTCTATGTCGGGCTCCATCAGGTAGGCCAGAGTCTCGGCCCCCTCCACCCGCTCCTCCAGTAACCGTTCTTTACTGCACATCCTCACCAGGCACGGCAGAGTCTGTCCACATACACAGAGAGAACTAGTTAGTATACATTTTCAATAGTTATATGCAAGAATGGGACTTTTCTAAGATGAATGCAGATGTTTTTGGAGGTACCTTTAGTACAACACAGCTGTCATCTGTCCTGATGGCTCCTGCTCGACACATGTATGTTAAACTAAGAGGGGGGTGGGGGGGTTAAGAGGTAAAAGGTAAGAGCTAGAGCAATGACACATTTTCACAGATAACCTGGACAGTAAGTTTCACTCACCATTTGGCAGCTGTGAGCTGCATTTCGATGGGTTTGTCCCTCTGCATCATTCTGACAAAAACCTGAGAGAGCTGCTCTCCATCTACAAGCACTGCGGAACACACACATTTGATATGAATCACAATATGGCGACATTTGATTTGAAGCAAAAATGTTACCTAAGCCTCCACTCAAAATTCACAAAAATCCCTGCTTTCCACAATTTCAGTTTCATTGTTAAGCCCTTTAATGTCTTCACTCTCATTGGCAGTCGCTCGGAAATGTCGCTCGTCATTTGCATAAAGTTGACATTTTCTCAACTTTGTCTTGTCACTCTCTATGGCAATCTATGTCACCAACGAACGCGGCAGCTTGTGTCACCGCAAGTCGCTATGCTCTCATTGAAAATTAATGGTATTGTGTTGCTTTCTCACGCAATGCCACCGGCGGTGTGAACGGGGCTTAATAGTGACATCTGATTAGTGAATCTCCATTCAGGATTGTGGGTAGCGTAGTGCTTCATGAATTCAGAAATGAAACTTATTTAAGGCTTCTACAGAAGCATTTACCATCATCCAACAACCTTAAAGCTCACTGTAGGTCTGTTTTGAAAGATATACCACTTATAAAAATCTCTAGAGAGATTTTAAGTAGAATTATTTTTTTTACTTCCAAAACTCTACTGTTGCCCTCTATACTATTACTTGACTAAACAGTGAAGTAGGGATTATTTTTAGAGGGAGAGAGAAAAAGAGAAGACTGACTGATACACAAGAGGCTGAGGAACAAAACGGAGAAGGAATTTCTGGTGAAAGCAAGTCAGGCTGATAAAATGAGAGAATAAGAGGAGGGAAACACACCATTCACCAGCGTCATGGAGACCTGAGCATTCTCATAGGCCAAGACTGAGAAACACTTCAATGCCTGCATCCGTACCTACAGTGAGAGAATTCACAAAACATTATTACTTTTGAAATGAAAGAAAAATTTAAGATATGTAAAAGTAAAAACAAACTTTAAAGGGCTTGTTTTACAAGGAATCAACTTTTCCTTGATATTTGAAATTAAAGAGCACAATGTACTATGAAAACTTCAGGTTACTCACGTAACCCCGGTTCTCTGGTAACGTGAAGTGAGGTATCTCACTAAGGGAACACCTTAGGCATGACCGATTGCGAAAGCTCCAATGACTCAAAGTCTGTCAAGATTGACAGACCAATCGCTGCAGCCCTTAATGAGTCCCACCTCCCTAATATAAACCACAGCTACCTACTGCTGCCTCATTATCCACATATCTCTTCTCCGTGTGAACTGCAAGGAGGGCAATGATATGAGATAACTCACTTCATACAATCAGAGAACCGGGGTTACGTGAGTAACCTAAAGTTCTCTAACACGTTCTATATCTCACTAAGGGATATAGGCAACTCCCGAACTGCAGATAAGCTGGCTGAAGCAGATGCCACATGCAGAGAAAACGCAGAACCTAACAAATGTACTGAATCACACTTCCTGATATTAAGGAGATGATTTCAGAAACAGAAGTATATGGCTCCGCTTATGCATCCCCCCCCAACATACTGAACTGTTGAAACATATGTATTTGTGCTTACTGTACAGCATGCTGTTTTCCTGCCTCAAGAACAGTGAGCCAAAGAAAGCTCTGTAACATCCAGTCTATAAAATCTTAGAAATGTGTGAGGAGATGACCAACTCGCCGCAGCACAAATCTCTTGGACTGAAATGCTTTTGCTTAGCACCTAAGACGTGGCTATAGCCCTGGTGGAGTGAGCCCGTATTCCCTCCGGGGGTTGACGATTAGAGCTATTATAACATAATCGCATCTACCACCCAATGAGAGAGGTGCTGGCGAGAAATAGGTTTTCCCTTATGAGAGTCAGACCATGAAATAAAAAGCTGACTATTCTCCCATTGAGCTCTTGTCTTTTCAACATAAGCACTCAGAGCTTGTACTGGGCACAAACAATGTAACTGCTCTTCCTCTGTGGAGGAAAAAGGAGCATGGTAAAGGCCAACAAGTCTACCGACTGACAAGCCTGAAGAGTTGCTCACTTTAGGAACAAATGCCAGGTTTGGTTTAAGAGTTACCTTCAGACCTCCCTGGGCGAACCACATGCATGAGGAATGAACTGATAGAGCATGTAGTTCACTCACTTGCTTAGCAGTTGTGAGAGCAAGTAATAAAGCTGTCCTTAAAGAGAGCAGCTTTAACGTTCTAGCGGTTCAAAGGGGGCTGAGACAGCGCTTTCAGGACCATGGACAGGTCCCATGGCAGAACGACCGGTCTTTAAACCGGGTGTAACCTGTGGGGCCTTTCATAAAATTACAAATAAGTAGGTCCTGGCCCAAAGTGCCAGAGTCGATGCCCACATGAAATGTTGATATAGCAGCCAAATAGAATTTGACTGTAGAAAAGGCTCTGCCCTTATCCAAAAGGACTTGCAGAAAACAAAATACATCAGTCATCGAACACAAATATGGAACGATATGTCTGTCTGCACACCATCTTTCAAACAATTCCCATTTGAGATCATATAACGGACGTGTCAAGGCTGCTCTCGCTCTCTTGATCATTTCAATCACTCTTGGGGGCAATCTGGTTTTAAGTTTAGCCTCTCACGGGCCTGGCCCAAAGAGCCAACAGAGGAGAGGGATAGAAAATCTCCCTGTGCACTTGAGAGAGAAGATCTCCACGCAACAGTAGAGGCCAGGGGTGGTCGTAAATCAGTTGAGCTATCTCTGCCATCCACAGCTTCCCTGGCCATTTCAAAGCTAGTAGAATAAGGGAATGACCGAACTCCCTCAATCTCCGCAGTGTCGGTCCGATCAGGCTCACTGGGGGAAATGCATATAGTAACGCGTGAGGCCACGGGTGGGCTAGCGCATCCACACCCAACGGTGCATCGTCGCCCACCAGGGAGAAGAACAGAGGACATTGTGTGTCTTCGCATGATGCAAAGAGATTTACGGCTGCCTGTCCGTATCTCTGCCATATGAGGCTCACCACTTGACAGTGAAGCTTTCAATCTCCATATAGAGGATTCCCTCTGGACAGCAAATCCACTCCCCTGTTCATTATGCCCAGAACATGCGTTGCACGTAATGACAACAGGTTCGTGCTGCTCCACACTATCTTTTTCTCTGCCAAACTGTGAAGCTGGCAAGGGCGGATTACACCTTGCAGATTTATATAGGCTATCACCATCGTGTTGTCTGTTCCGATCAACACGTGACGATTCCTGAGAAAACTCACAAAATGTCAGAGCTAGAAACACTGTTAGCAGCTCCAAAATGTTTGTGCTTTTCTCTCAGTGCAAGTCTAAACACCTCTCACTGTTCTGCCCGCAAACACAGCACCTCAGCCTGTGAGAGAAGCGTCTGTCATCACCACTTTTCTCATTAAAATGAGTCCTAATGGGCACCCTTTCCTGAGAAAAGACAGGACTCTCTAATAATGGAGAGCATTCCTGCATTCTAACGAGACGATCAATCTGCGACTGAGGCGGCGCTGCCGGCATGAGCGCAGTGGCGCTGTCCAGTTCTGAAATTCCCTCATTCACAATAACCCCAGGGGAAATCACAGCCACTGTTGAGGCCATCAAGCCCAACAGCCGGAGACACATGCTTAGAGAAACCGATCTCCCATGTTGAAAAAGGGAGATACAGGTGCAAAATGCTTCGATGCGCTCCCCCGAAAGGAACGCTCGAAGTTGAATGGAGTTCAATCTGAGCCCCAGATAAATTATCTCTTGCAATGGAATATGACAGCTTAATTGGTGAAATTTTAGTGCATTTCTATTAGGGATGCACTGGTATGGAATTTCTGGGCCGATAACGATAACCGATAATTCACAGCCCATTACGACCCCTTTAAAAGAAGTTAAAAGTTTCCTATCCCTGCAGAAAAGTGAGGAAATTGAGTGAAAGTCAGAGAATGAGAAAGATGAATCATCAGTTTGACCAGTATTGAGTGTACGTGGGATGTGGCAGTACAATGTGCTTTATTCCATTTTGTACCTTAAAGGAGGGAGAGATGAGCAGAGGAGCAATGTTCTGGATGGCACCATGGTTGAACAAAACCGTCTGATGTTCCGGAGTCTAAGCACACACAGATAATTGAAAAACAATTGAAAAAAGTAAATATGTAGAGGCCGGAAAGACTGTTAGAAGTCAGTCTTTTCTAATGAACCAATAAGCCATGAAAATGTATTGTGATACAATAATTTTACCAAGGGTAAAGGTTATAAAAATTCTGTGATCACTTACCCTCATTACAAAGGGTTCAAATGTGGCTAATCCAACTCATATTTAGAGCTAGAACTATCTGTTTTATAAATCTGATTAAAAGTATATTTAACCCCTTACACCCTGAAGACATTTTTAAGGATTTAATGCTTAAATGGCATACCCAAAAGTAACAGATTATAAAAAATTAATAAATAAATAAATAGCCAAGTGGGTCAATTGCATGGTATACATTTAAAATACAAAATATGTCTGGATCACGCTCAGAGACTCTCACGCTACAACACTACTGACAAAACAAACACGAGCGCTAAAAATAAAATTTCCAGTTATTATTCATGTTTGACATTATACCTTTCAGACAATAAGTATGAAAAGTCATCAAATTAACTTTGGTATTGTTCTCCAACATGTCAACTATAGGTGAAAAAAATTTGTTTAAGATACAGCATTTGGAACCATGGTTTTATCAAAGTGTCCAAAACATATGTATGTATGTATGTATGTATATATATATATACACACACACACACACACAGTACTGTGCAAAAGTTTTAGGCACTTGGGAAAAATGTTGCATAGTATGTCTTCAAAAATAATGCCATAAATAGTTTTCATTTATCAATTGAATAATAGTCATACAAAGTCCAGTAAACATAAAAAAGTTAAATCAATATTTGGCGTGACCACCTTTGCCTTCAAAACAGCACCAATTCTCCTAAGTACACCTGGACAGAGTTTTTTTGGTTGTTGGCAGATAGAATGTTCCAAGCTTCTTGGAGAATACACCACAGTTCTTCTATCTATTTAGACTGTCTCAAATATTTCCTACTGACACACTAAAGCTGAAAATATAAATAACCATCTTAAGACAAATGTTTTTGTGAAGCATCTTATGTGCCTAAGACTTTTGCACAGTACTGTGTGTGTGTGTGTGTGTATATATATATATATATATATATATATACATACACACTAAGTCCCTAATGATGAAATTCAGCTCACTTTGGCACCTTATTCCATTACTTGATATGGACGTCGAGCACCCTCGTGCGCAGTCTGTGTATGTGCGGTCTGGCTGTGTTTACCCCACGTGGGATTATGCTTGTTTCCAAAAATGGATTCTAACAAATGACAGCAAATGAGGATGATCTGACACATCAATGACGTGAAGGATCATGTTTCAGTGAATTGATCCCAGTGAAACCGTCGCCATAGAGACACCATTAACGATTTGCCACTATAGCTTGTTATGGCACTCTTTGACCAATATTTCAGGATCTATATATCATATGTCGAGTGCGGGCATGTTTTATTCAGAGCCGTCTGCTGTAAGCTGTGATATGCCATTTTTTGTATCATGTTTATTTTTCATGAAGTTATAAACCAAGATAATTCGGTTTTCTGTTTCTCATACATGTGAATTTCACACACACATATTCTACTTATCAAGACTTTTCCAAAGATATATAATACATGGCTGTATGATATTTCTGAACTTTTTACTGGTTCTAAATATGATTGTTGCGATCGTAAATTTGCTAATTATGAAAACGGAACGCTTCTAATTTATCAGCAAATTTCAAAGCAGTATTTGAGAATTGGTCAGTTCAGCTATATTCATAGTAAAGATGAGAGTCTAAGCTTTAAAACGACACCAATTTTGTGCAGATCAACCAACTGGTTGTTGAGTAATACCATAATATATATATTTTTTTGTGATCAGCACGCTCTCTCGGCCCGGTCCCAGCCCAACCGAGTTGTTTTACCTTGCAGCAGTGGGCGAATATTTGTGTGATGTATTCCTGTGTGTGCTGTGATCGACTCAGCAGGGACATGAGATGGGGGATCACAGTGGGGTCCTGATGCAAAAAAAAAAAAAAACACAAAAAAAACACTTCTGTATATGCATGTGCATATGTAATTTTGTGCCTGTCTACATTAATATATTAAGGTGCTGTGATAGTGGGCTTTAGTCTTACTGTGTAGAGCAGCTGCACTGGTGTGACTGGACTGATGAAAACAGTTCTTAAACAGCGCAGACACGCCTCAATAAAGATCAAATCAGAACACAAGAGACCTGACAAAACACACAAGACATTAGTGAATTTCTTACCAGAAATGAGCAAAAGAGATATGGTGAGAGACTGATATAGTGAATGATAGAGAGAGGGCACGAGATAAAGAGACAGAACCTTGCAGCAGGGCTGGGATGATGTGACAGTCCACCAGGGACTTGATGTTGTTTTCAGTACCCATGGCCAGACTGCCCAAAACGACTGCACATTCAGTCCTCAAGTCTAGACTGGATGAGCTCTGCTGGAGAAGGTACAGGAGTCTACACATACACACAGGTGCACATATATAGTTCATCTATGATTACCCTAAAAAACATCAACTTTAAAAGACATCAAAGAATTTCAAAAGAGAAAGTCATTGTATAAGGGGTAACAGAGCAGTGAAGTGTGCAGACCTACCTCGGTACGGCTCCCAGCACGATCAAGTTGGCTTTCTGCTTGTTGTTTCCAATGACGGCATTCTTCATGTCACTGTCAATACAAATCCAATCACTTATACTATAACTCACAGTACAAAACACATATTTTGGCTATGGCATAAGCAAAAACAATTTCAATAGTGTTGGTGGTGCTATTGCTCAGTTAAGGCAACCCAAGCCAGGGCAAAAAGAGCTGTATTTACACAGTTACTTCATATCTGAATGATCTTACAATTAAAAAGACTAATAATGATACTGCAAACAGCAACACCTTTCTGACAGAGATCTCATGACCTCAAAAAGCCTGGCAAGGACTTTTCCACACGATAACCAGTGCACTTCTGTGTGCAGTAAAAGTTTCTCGTGTTCGCTGCCTATTTCATTGCAAATAGTGCGAAAAATCCATGAATTTAACGGACGGGATTTAATGAATTTGACGATTTTCACAGCATCATGAAGTACAGAAAAAAGTTCACCTGGCATGTTTTTCATTGCTATGGCCTGGATGCTGCAGTGAACCCAACTGATTGTGCAACTTTCCAGATTAGAGCCACTGCACCTTTCTGTCTCCCTGTCATCAATTTCGCCCCATCTGTGCAAATCCCAAAGCAGCACGCCCAATCAATTCCATTCACTTTGAAAAAGCTATCATTAAATTAAAAATATCTACGCCTGTTGAACGGATGACAAAGGACCGGCAAAACAAAAAATCTTCATGGACTGTGTTCTCAAAAAAATAACAGACCAGAAGATTTGCTACATCAGTTGACTCATCATGAGAAAAAATGTCTGTTTTTTATTCTACTTATTTACTGCCTGAGGATGTCAGTAGATATTGAGTCTATACGACGAGCTACAGTGTTGTCGGAGAGAGGGATGTGGTTCAGCATCTTTGCCGCTTTCACCCCGAGCATACAGTTTACCATGTCTTTGGCAACAGGTAAACACAGACTTTCTCCAATTGTGTGGGGCATGCAGTTCTTTTAATTTTCCTCGTAAAAAAGTTGCAGGCATGCCTTGAAAGTGACAATGTTTTGTTTGTAAATGGCAGACCATATAGGAGGGCTTGAGACTGCTATTGGCTAAAACTTCACCACAGACTACACATTGCAGGTTTGGACTTTCTGGGTTACCAATCCATGTAAATCCGAAACCAATGTAACTGTCGTTGTACTTGCGTTTCTTACTTGACAATTTCTCGCTTTCAAGTGTAGGCCTATTTCTATTGCTCAACAGATCTCTAATGGGGTTCTCTGCTCCCGCCTTATCATTAAACTCCATTCGATCGGGTTTCTACATCTGTTCACGGTCGTGGTCAGTGCTCATCTCCACAGAAGATGCTGATGTAGATTGCGCACCTCTGCATTCTTTTGATTTCCTTAAGATGCCCGTTTTCAACCAAGTGTCCATTTTGAGGTATGTACAGTAGCGGGCTAATATTGATCAAGCTAATTTTCACTTGGGGCCTATTCTGAAAATAGGCGGAGCTATTTGTCTATAATCACGAGATGAAATGATTAATAATTTAAAGTAATGCTTACAATGCTTCAAAGAACACTGACATTTTAAAAATAAAGTAGCTTTTGTTAAATAGATAAATAATATTAAGATTAAGAAAATCCGCCATTACAAATATTTTCTTGCACAACCCCTGGGGTCGGTCTGCACCCCAGTTTGGAAACCGCTGCCCTAAAACGACTGTAATAAATTGAGATTTAAACAACTTTACAGTTAAAAATAAAAATAAGTTTTAACAGAATAATTATTGTAAGTGCTTTTATAAAATTATTAGCTTTACATTTCTGCCTTAAAACCTACCTTTCCATTGTAAGAGCCTCACTTTAATCTCGTTTTTTTGCTTTTTTTTTTTTTTTAAATAATCAACATTATGCCACTAATGCTGTCGATTGTGCTTAAATTGTATTGAAACCGGAACATTCCTTTAAAACACGTTTTAGGTAACTATCTATTATGACATTGTGGTGCCATCCTTATGCATTCATCTTGTATAGTGTACCATCATTCCGACATGTCTTGAAGGCAGCATTAAGAAAGAGCTCTAAAGGAATCAGAGTCTTGGTTGATGCAAGCTCTGATGGAAGGCATATATTTATGGCCACACAAAAATAGTTTGACTAAAAACCCCCTAATTCCATTTCCTTTTTTTAAATTAAAAAAGAAAATATGGCAAAAATATTGGCTAAAAATGTTAAGAAACATTAATTCCTATAACATCAGATAACATTATCTTTGACTTGGAGAAAAAGCCAATGATATATTGATGGAACAAAGCTTGCGTTTAGTTGATACAGCGTGTGCATAATTCCACTGTTTTGAAGTCTAATACAGACATATATCTAAATAAGATATAATATTATAGAAATAGTTGGAGCTGATATTTTATTGTAGTAACATCAACTGAAGAAAGAACATAATGCAATCAGTTTAAAATAGAAATTGTATTAGTTATTCCAAACAAGGCTAAGGGAAAATAACGGTTTAGGGCCAAGTGTATCCAGAATTTTCCAGTTCGGCTTGAAATTTTCATTTTGATACATCACCAGTAGAAAAGTATGATTGTGACAGTCAGGAAGCATCAGGCTAACAGAAACCAGAGCTGGGGATCAAGAGTTAAAAATAAAGATGAACAGACCCGTGCCGCAGCCACTCAGACACACTCGGTCAGTCAGTAAACATACAAACTAAAGTACACAACAACAACCACACAAACAAACTCTGAGAATTCTGCTTAATGTTCTAAAGCAAACCCTTGCACACTCTTGAACCAAACAAACTAATGCAAACACTTCAAAGGACCAAAACACAAACTTCAATGGTGACAGGTTCACCTTTAAAAGTGACAAAGAGCACAGTGATCTGGAACACAGACCAGATAACTCTCACACACGCGCACGCGCGCACACACACACACACACACACACACACACACACACACGATGAACACATGGTTGTGTACTCACATAACTCCCTGTAGCACGTTCTGTGGGTCAGGGTCGAAAAGCCGGTCAACATAGTGGCGACTCGTGGCTGTGACTTCCTGCATGGTGACAAATGACAACACAAAGATGATTCAGCAAACTCATCCCTCCCGAGGCATCGAAATAGAGAGAGACCACAAATCTCCACAAATCCTCATTCTGGTCTCATAGCCTGCTCTACTCGCTCACAGGTTCATAATACTCAATCAGCCTGTTTATCCTTATAGTCACCGTATATTGGTGGAAGTCTCTGGAAAGAGAGCAGGGAGCTGCCGCCACCTCACACGCTGGAGTGCACTTGTTCAAGGCGTCAGATGTCACCAGAAAGTGTCTATGCAATCAGTAGGCACTGCCATAAATGTTATTTCATATTTCAAAACATATTCATCCATTGATTGAAACATGAAATGTAAAATGATCTGCAGTCTCACTTTTATCAAATTGCAGTATGGTAACTATCTGCAATTACCCACCAATACAGAGGTCTGTGGTGACTTCAATTTCAGAAAGGACTGAACCTAAATGGCAGAAATTGGATTCTAGGCCATTGTGTAGAGAAGTATAAGATAAATAATTAATTAAGTTCAAAATGATTTGGCTTTTGCTGAAAAACATCTCTATTGAAAACACTACTAGACTCTATTTCCAATTTCTAACAAGTACAGTCATAAAATCTACTTCAGCCATCACAAATTCTCACAATGATGCTGGAGAGCTACTGATGAGAGATACAAGCTTACTGAGAACTGCTACAATCACACAGATATAAACAGACACACCGATCATCTTTATAACTTTCTCTCTGGGACTTAAAAGATGCATTGTGCAATTTCTGCACCAAATGGAATTGCTAAAATTATAACAGGTTTCCCAAACACTCCTCACCTGTTCAGACAAACAGGTAATCCCGCTCCAACTCGTCACTGGTTGAGTCAGAAGTTCAGATCGCAGTGTTTTAATAGGTTTACACCCTTTAGAAGTCAACCTACGGATGACTTACTTAAAGTTGTCTCTGCACATTTAACTGAAAAAAATCCAGCCCCTTTTAATAGTCCAAAACACATACTTTATGACTTTTCCTTATATGAATTGATTATAAAAAATCTTTCATGCTGATAGTTCCTCCATGGAAAAATAATGGAGTAAATGCACTGAATTTGCACAATCTGCTTCATACTCACTGTAGCGGTTCATCTCTGCCAGTTGTTTATTTGGGCGTTTTATTGTATTTTTCTACAATGTGTACTTGCAGGGGACAAATTGACCTCAAACAGACACAATGTTACTATACTGGATAACGTTCCCCTTTCTGAAATGTACATATTATGCTTGTACAAAGGTTATGCCTGCAAAAAGATCTTTTATCAAGGCTTTTCTTAGGTCAGAGGAACATATTAAAAAAATAATAATAATCATCATCTTTTGAAATGTATCTTATTTTAAACTCTGGGACTCCACACAGAAAGAAAGGAAAAACAATCTCAGCAGAACATAACATGAGGGTTTAAGGTTTGAAAGGTGTCCCTTACAAATAATAATAATAATAAATGAATACCACGGTACATGAATATGGTAATCATTTAGTACCAAGCAATACATCAATATACATCAGTACCACTGTATTGCCATCTATTACCATCACGGTACCACCACACTAAGGGTTGATCAACATGTGCCAAAACACACAGGACAGAGCTACAGGGCTGTCAAAAGGGGGGCGTTCCCACCACACTAACCCATCAGATCATCATTTGACGACCTTATCAGAGAATATCAACCAGATTTGAGTTTGTTTTTGGCTCCTGAGCTCTAAATATAGACAGAAAACTAAATATAACTTTGATTTGACAGCTTGGAGCACAACCAGCTCTGCTGTTAGCAACATAAACACACAGCCAGTCATGAAAATACACGCCGTTTAATGTCAAAACGCTCTCTAAAGTATATCTAAAATGTTTAGTGTGTATCTAAATGATCCTGAAGTGAAAATGTGAGTGTTTTAATGGATATAATGAGAGAGACTCACGGATAACACGCTGATGCGTAAAGGGGCCTCCAACAGGCACGCCATCATTCACACAGCTGAAGATTCACAGCGGCACTTTCTACACAAAAACTCCTTAAGCAGCGGGAGATTCACAGCAGCATTTTCCACACAAACTTGATTCAGCAGAAAACCAGAATAGCACTTTCCACTGCCAAATAGATCAAAGTAAATTTCAAAGTTTAGCACCTGGAATAAAACCGAAAGAATAGTACTAAAAAGAAAAGAAATATTAAGAACACTCAACGAGGTATTGAACATAGGAAATGGTGAACATTACAAAGCAGGTCTGATGCCGTAAATAAAATCGAATAGATTTAGCTAAAGGGAAATATTATTAAGAGGTTGCGGTACAGTATGTTGTTATATGAATAAACTAAAATTATGTATATCAAAGTCTCTGTTTATACATTACATCTCTTTTGTACGTATTTTTATTCAGAATTTGTAGTTTTTGTTTACTGTTTTAATAGTTATTGTTAGCAGTGTTGTTCATAATACTATGAAACGATTAACGATTTTATAACCAGGCTTTATTGTTATTTCATTATAATAAATATAAATTATGGAAAGTGTGGGTAGAGAATAATAAAATTGTATTAAGAACACCGATCACATGACCGGTCTGCGCATGTGCAGACTAGCATGTGAGTACTGTGAGGCTGTGTACTGAAAGATCAATGTTCCTCTATCAAGTTATTAGAAAATGTAAAATCTCCTATGCGCTGGGTAACGTGTTTTATCTTCTTTGAGTGTAATGTTGTAATATGAACTAGAGCTACAAGATGAAGGTTGCAGTGGAAGGGTGCTGTCATGGCGAGCTGGATAAGATCTATGAGAGCATTAGTTATTTGGAGAATAAAGAAGGTGTGAAGGTGGACCTGCTACTCTGCTGCGGAGACTTCCAGGCCGTCAGAAATGAGGGAGACTTGAAATGCATGGCGGTGCCTGCCAAATACAGACAGATGCAAACGTTCTACAAGTGAGCTAACAGCTGCTACCGTTCCCTTGATAGATAGATAGATAGATAGATAGATAGATAGATAATCATCACAGATGCATACTACACAGACATACAGTATACACATATGTTGTACATATATAGATTCTTTGACAGTACAATAAACTGCATTTTCATGCTTTGTATAAATTAAATATCAACCACCGTTTCTCATGTAATGTCAATGGGTTTCCCAAGGTACTACTCTGGTGAAAAGAAGGCCCCTGTTCTGACCATTTTCATTGGTGGAAACCATGAGGCATCAAACCATCTGCAGGAGCTTCCGTATGGAGGCTGGGTGGCCCCCAACATCTATTACTTGGGTGAGATCTTTGCCCTATACTCAGAAATCTCATTAAGAATAATAAACTGGTATTAATGTATTGTTCCATCAGGTTTTTCCCTGATGTTCTTGATAGCACTTTGTAGTTGTCAGTGGACATAAAGTTCCTCATTCCTCAGGTTATGCTGGTGTTGTACGCTTTAGAGGTGTACGGATTGGTGGTCTTTCTGGAATCTTTAAATCCCATGATTACAAGAAAGGTGAGATTTAACAACTCCAAATAAGCCTTTCACCACCCTCATAAAACGAACAAGCTTTATTGCTATTCTTCATCAACAGTACACAAAATGCACATAAACTGTACAGTAAACAACAATGTAAACATAATTATCACCAATATCAGTTTACAGCAATTCTTTTATTAGCTTAAAGGAATGTTCCGGGTTCCATACAAGTTAGGCTCAATCGACAGCATTTGTGGCATAATGTTGATTACCACAAAAAACTATTTTGACTCGTCCCTCCTTAAAAAAAAAAAAAAGCAAAAATCTAGATTACTGCGAAGCACTTGCAATAGAAGTGAATGGGGGCCAATTTGTTAAAGTTAAAATACTCACTATTTCAAAATTATAGCCACAAGACATAAACAGTATGCGCATTAACACAATTTTAGTGTGATTAAATCACTTACTAACCTTTTCTGTTGAAAGTTATATCCAATTTTAGAACTTCGTTGTCATGACGAAGTAATGCCGTAAACTAAAACAACCATAAAAAAGACAATTTAAAACAACTTTATAGCTCAAATAAATAATTAACAATAATTAATGTACTGTAAGTGCTTTTATAAAATTATAAGCTTCACATTTTGCCTTTAAACCCTCCAAACATCGGCCCCATTCACTTCCATTGTAAGTGTCTCACTGTAACCTCCATTTTTTTTTTTTAAGTAGGGTAGGTCAAAATTATATTTTGTGGTAAGTAATCAATATTATGCCATCAGAGCTTAACTTGTATTGAAACCGGAATATTCACTTAATAACAAAGTCTTCATGCACTTTCAGGACACTTTGAGTTCCCACCATACAATCAAGAAACCTTGCGCAGCGTGTACCATATAAGGAACATTGATATCTTCAAGCTTAAACAGGTAAGTCTTTGTGAGGGGAGGCACATCAATCTACACTGATGAGCCAAAACATTATGATCACCTGCCTATTATGCTGTTGGTCCTGCGTGTGCCGCCAAAACAGCACAGACTCGCTGAGGCATGGACTCCACAAGACCCCTGAAGGTGTCCTGTGGTATCTGGCACCAAGACATTCGCAGCAGATCCTTCCAGTCCTGTAAGTTTTGAGGTGGAGCTGCCGTGGATCGGACTTGTTGGTCCAGCACATCCCACAGATGCTCAGTCAGATTGAGATCTGGGGAATTTGGAGCCCTGGACAACACCTTGAACTCTTCATCATGTTCTTCAAACCATACCGGAACAATGTGTGCAGTGTGGCAGGGCGCATTATCCTGCTAAAAGTGGCCACTGCCATCAGGGAATACCACTGCCATGAAGGGGTGTACCTGGTCTGCAGCGATGTTTAGGTAGCTGGCACGTGTCAAATTGGCGTCCACATGAATGGCCGGACGCAGGGTTTCCCAGCAGAATATTGCCTATAGCATCACACTCCCTTCACCGGCTTGTCGTCTTCCCACAGTGCATCCTGGTGCCATCACTTCCCCAGATAAACGGTGCAGACATACACGGCCGTCCACATGATGTAAAAGAAAATGGGACTCATCGAACCAGGAGACCTTCTTCCACTGCTCCAAGGTCCAGTTCCGATGCTAGGGTGCCCATTGTAGGCACTTTAGAGAGTGGACATGGGTCATGGGCACTCTACCGGTCTGCGGCTCCGCAGCCCCATACGCAGCAGGGTGCGATGCACTGTGTGTTGTAATACATTCCTCGTGTAACCATCTTTCACATTGTCTGTGACTTGTGCCACAGTACACCTTTTGTCGGTTTGGACCAGATGGGATAGCCTTCCTTGCCCTCGCGTATCCATGAGCCTTAGACACCCAACAACCTGTCACCGGTATGTGGTTTGTCCATCCTCGGACCAGTCGTCTAGCCATAACAAACCGACCCTTTGTCAAAGTCGCTCAGGTCTTTACTCCTGCCCATTTCTCCTGCATTCAACACGTTGACTAAGAGAATTGATTGTTTGCTTACCATCTGATCTAACCAGACCCTGAAATGTGGCCTTGTTAGGAGGTGATCAACATTATTTGCTTCACCTATGGTCATAATGTTTTAGCTCATCAGTATACATAAACATTCACAAAATACTATGGATGCACAGATGGAGAAAATTTTACAAATAAGGATGTAATTCTTATTTTTATTTTGCCACATATATACTGTTTTTTTCATGTTGATTAAACATTTTTAACACTAAAGCTTAAAGGTCACATTTTACATGCTTTAAGTGAAATCAGGCATCAAAACATTAGTATTTAGAGTAAAAGGATTGATAGTTTAATACTTTGAAAACGTGTCAAAGAAAAAGATTATACTGCTTTGAATTGCAAACATAAGTATGGAAATGTTATGCTTCCTTATCAGACAAATGCTTATAATTAAAAAAACAATGCTAATATTTGCAGATACCAATATGGTCATGGATATATTATATATACCTGCGAAATACTAATTACTAACATTTTTCATGCATTTTCAGATTTAGGATTAAAATAACCCATTTATCTGCTTCACGGTTGTTATAGCAGAAAGTTTGTGTCTTCTTCTGTACCATGTATTGTAATATGTAACACGGCATTTCCAGATCAAGATGCCCATAGACGTTTTCATGACACACGATTGGCCACGAGGTATCTATCACTACGGCAACACAAATCAGCTTTTGGACAAGAAGAAGTTCCTCAGACAGGAGGTGGAGTGTGGGACCCTAGGCAGCCCGGCTGCTGCAGAGCTCCTAGAGCACCTGCAGCCCAGTTATTGGTTCTCGGCTCACCTGCATGTGAAGTTTGCTGCAATAATGCAACACCAGGTGGGCCTGATATAAAAAATACGTATGTAGATATCAAAGTTTATGATGTATTAAGTAAATAACCTCACACTATTTGTCACAACAGGCTAAGAATAATGCTGCCCCAAAGATCACCAAGTTTCTTTCACTTGACAAATGTCTTCCACATAGAGACTTCCTTCAGGTTATGATCCTGCTATTTATATTCTGATAAAACTAACCCTAACCCTAACCCAAATTGCATATTTGAAGATCCTTCAATGTAGTGTTTGTGAGTGAAAAAGCATTTTGATATGACAGATCGTGGAGGTACCAGACAGACCAGGCTCCTCCGAGCACCTTGAGTATGACCCAGAGTGGCTGGCCATCTTGAAAGCAACAGACAGCCTTCAGAAACCATCCTGCAAATTCTGGAACCCCCCGCAGAACAATGGTCTACATACCCGGTATATATAATGCTAAAAAGAACACATTAGCAAGCACATCGTTTTCAGATTAAGAAAATTTGTGTTTGTGTTCCATTTAATTTGTTCTGTTTCTATTCTCTTGTGGAAATACTAGAGATGCTTTCTCTTGCCATTTATTTCAACTCATTTTTAGTCATTCTTTACAGCTCTCATTCATGTCCTTGACAACAGCACACAAGCACAATTGATAGTAAAATCTAGGTCATGAAACTTGCATTACTGATTAATGTTTGTTGTCCTCCTCACTCTAAAAATGTGTTTGTTCAATAGTTTGACTTCTCACAATTGCCTTTGTTCCGTAAATCTCACAATTACTAACATGCATTCCAGTAGATTTATATGTATTCTGTTACTGTGGATATTTCGAATAAGGTGTTTACATGACATAGAAACCAATGACTATGCTAGCTGTCTTATTCAGATTTCTACAAACTGGAATATTGGCTTAATTCGAGTTAGCGTGTTGACATGACACATACATAATCAGAATGATGTTGCGTTCATGTCGTGTCAGAACTAATGTAATTATGAGATGGCAACTCTGGGATTTCCCCACATTTATTTAATGTATTTATTTGGTACCTTAATAATAAAACAAAGCAAGAATAGAAAAGAGATATGCAGGAGAGGTTAGAAACCCTAGTAGGCCTCACCTTTTCAATAAAAAACATTTAACTCAATATGAATAAATAATAATAAAATTAAATAATAAAGAAAAGTAAATAAATAAATAATAATAAAACAAAAAAATATCTCAGACCTCAAAAAAATATTCTCAGACCTCGGAAGTTATTAGTTTCTATGGCAACACTCAAAACGGCAAAATGGTTTTGTTATTGGTGTAATAAAAGTGCATATCAAACAGGTATACAGTATGTCTCCACTATCTTTAATGGTTCTTTTTACATGACGTCATGACGGTCAGGTCAGAGCTTACGTAGAAAGTCAGAATCTTGTAAGTAAGGCAATTCTGTCATGACGTGAATGCACCATATGCCCAAATTCCAATATTAATTGGAATTTTTATGTCCATGCGGTGAGTGACTTGCATACCATTGAATATGCATGCAGGGCCAAAAATTAACTTTTTCATATGGGGCAATAATTGCCCCCTGGATTTGATTTTTGGGGGTATTTATGTTTCTGAGAGTTTTTATTAAACATTTAAATTATACTGTCATTCTTTTATTCAGATACTTCAGTTTAATCCATTCATTACCGTACATTTTCAATCTGAATAATTAAAGAATATATTTCCCCTTATCCATAAAATTAAATCAACATCAAATCATATTTTGTGATCGTGTATAACAAGGCTTAGAACAGATCAGATGTTATTAATATTTTTTTCCTCCCACATTTTGAATTTCAGGGGTATTTTTTCCCAGAGCACCCCTTAATTTCTGACCCTGTATGCATTTTACGGTCTTAGCAATTTTCTTTTTTGAAGGTGGGACTTCAGTGCCTCAGAGGAAGCTATGATGGAGGTTGTGAGTGATTTGAGTGGTGTCCTCTGCATCCCTGAGAACTTCGGCCTGACAATTCCTGCCTATGACCCCAGCCACCCTCAGCCCAATGCCCACCCAGCCTACTCCACCAACCCCCAAACCACAGAGCTGTGCGCTACTCTCGGTCTGACAGACATCTATGTCCTGGGTGGGCAGAGTGACGGGGAGGAGGGCACCACTGGTGCGACTGAAGAAGAGGAGGATGAGGACAATCGGAGCACGGGTAGTGTAGATGAACCCAGTGAATACCCCACCGACACCTCCGTCCTCTCCAACTCCTATAACCCTGATGAAATCACCATCGAGGATGAATGGGAGGAAGAGGAGGAGGAGTTAGGATGTGCCGAGGAGAAATGGACTGACGCAGTAGTTCCAGAAGGGCGGGTTGGGGGTCAGGACAGCGATAAAGACAGCAGCCCTTTGCGAGCGATGGCCAACAGACTGAGCTTACCACCCCCGTGCGCTGCACCAGAGTCGGAGGCTGCACTGCGCTCCCCGTTGTCTCTCTCTCTTCCCCTGCCCTCTAACTCAGCATCCCTCTCTCAGGGCAGCTCAGAGGAAGAGAGGGGCTTTACACCAGCCAGGGTCCCCAAACGCACCAGCGGGGAGATTGGGCTCACTCAAGTGATTCACTCAGGCAGCACACCTCAAATCAAACGAAGGAACCAGAGTATCTACACAGCAGTAGAAGATGAAGAGAGTGAGGGGTAGATCAATGAATGCTATAATTTTTTAGATCATTAAATTAAACATTACATAGATGGTTTGCCACATAGTTTAGGGATTTAAAGAGATAGTTGATCCAAAAATGAAAATTGTGTCATTTTCTCACCCTCATATTGTTCCAGACCTGTACAACTAATTCCATGGGACACAAAAGATGTTAGGAAGAATATTAGGGACTGACAGCCCCAGTCATCATTGCATCTTTTTTTTCATACATTGAAAGAGAATAACAGAAAGTCATATGGGTTTGCATGTAATGCCAGGTATCAGTGATTTCTTTTAATCTTTTATTTGTCATTCATTTGTATTTTCCTTTGTGACAGGTTTTAATGATGTTGTTTTTATTTTTAGCCAAATATATCACCAGTTGTTTCCTGGACAATTCTTTTATTTTGTCGTGATTAACCCAGCTTTACCATTCTGTTGTAAATACATAAATTTTATATATATATATAATTTATTTTTTTTTACGTTGAAATAGATTCTCCTATCCCAGAACAGGGATCCTACTCCTTTTGACCAAATAATTTAGTAGACTTTTACTCACTTGTGATTTTTTATTTTTAAATTATGTTATAGTGTTTGCTCACAAGGAGTCATTTAGCTAATGAAATATTTAGACTTTAGAAATGTCCATAACTTTTTAAAGATTTTATTGATTGGATATGACTATGGGATCCCTCCCAGTTTTATGTCCAGAGAAAACTATAAATAAGCTATTGGTAGGTTGGCTTCTTGAAAAGTGTAAGAACTGTGGCACTTTTAAAATATTGCTCTGTTTGTTTGTGCAGCCCGACATGTCAACTTCTGACAAGACTACCTTTTTTACCTGAACAATGGCAGACATGGTGCAGTAGGAGTGTTTTGTCAGCCTGCCATGCACATAGCAGGGGCTGCAAGGCACCTTTCTCCAATTCTTTTAATGGGATAGTTCACCCAAAAATGACAAATCTCTCATCATTTCCTCCCCCATATGCCATCCCAGATGTGTATGACTTTCTAATGCAGAACACAAATGAAGATATTTAGAAGAGTATTTCAACTCTGTAGGTCCATAAAATACAAGTGAATAGTGACCAGAATTTGAAGCTCCAGAAATCACATAAAGGCAGCATAAACATAGTCTATCAGACTCCATGTGTTTAGAAGTTTGGATGAGAAACAGATCAACATTGAAGTCCTTTTTATTATTAATCTCCAGTTTCACTTTTTGAAAGTGGAGATTTATAGTAAAAAAAAAAGGACTTCAATATTGATCCGTTTCTCACCCACAACTATCATATCACTTCTGAAGATATCGATTTTACCACTAGTGTATGTTTACCACAAGTCATACGGATTACTTTTATGCTGCCTTTGTGATTTTTGGAGCTTCAAGTAATTTTTATTTGTATAGGGCTTTTCACAACACATAATTTTCTGTAAAACTGCTTGGAAATTATGCTATAACAGAAAATGAAACTGTAATGTCTGTTTTGTCTTTGTCATCATTGTGCGGTTTGATGAAAACATGATTGTAGATTATGCCATATATACTGTATATTATTTATATACACACACTGATGAGCCAAAACATTATGACCACCTGCCTAATGTGCTGTTGGCCCTCCGCATGCCGCTAAAACAGCGCTGACCCGCCGAGGCATGGACTCTACAAGACCCCTGAAGGTGTCCTGTGGTATCTGGCACCAAGACATTCGCAGCAGATCCTTCAAGTCCTGAAGTTGCGAGGTGGAGCCCCCGTGGATCGGACTTGTTGGTCCAGCACATCCCACAGATGCTCAATCAGATTGAGATCTGGGGAATTTGGAGTCCAGGGCAACACCTTGAACTCTTCATAATGTTCCTCAAACCATTCCAGAACAATGTGTGCAGTGTGGAAGGACAAATTATTCTACTGAAGGAGGCCACTGCCATCAGGGAACATCAATGCCATGAAGGGGTGTACCTGGACTGCAGTGATGTTTAGGTAGGTGGCCAGTGTCAAATTGACATCCACATGAATGGCCGGACCCAGGGTTTCCCAGCAGAACATTGTCCAGAGCACACACTTTCACACACACATATTCTCCTTAAAATCTTTGTGTTCTGCAGAAGAAAGTAAGGCATACACATCAGGGATGGCATTAGGGTGAGTAAATGATGAGAATTTTAATTGGTGAATCTCTTTAAGAGTACTCTCTAATTATTACAGTGACAAGACACAAGGCTACAGGTTTAGATCAAGGCTAGTCATGTTTCATTTGTAGCAGAACAGCACAGATTTATTTAACATTTCAATTCACAGAGGTGTTAACAGGAGATCAGATCTTTTCCACAAAAAAAGGTGGACCTGAAGACACATGACAAATGACTTGTAGCTGTGTGACACCTTATTATGATACCTAATTAATTCCCTATATATCCATATAAATGTATTGGTAACCCATAATTACTGACTAAAATCAATTTGAAATAAAACTCATTTTTATACACAACAAACAGCATCCTTAAAACAAAACATCATTAATGACTCCACTTTAACATACTCAATTAGTTATTCTTACAGGTTATTGCCTGAACACTTTGACCCAACATCTCAAAAACTCTACTTTTTAGGCGTGGACACCGAACAAGCCCTAAACACGGAAAAAACTTGAGTAGGCACTTCTGTTTTCTTCCACTTTTTCAGGGTCTTTGCGACTTGTGGGAAAGTGGACAAGATTTCCCTTGACACTATGTGCCATTCCAACCTATCATATAGTGTCAGATGGTCACTCATTCACGTTCTAAGCAAATGATTTGTGGGTGCTTGAATATTTATGTTGCTTTTGAATATACAAACTAAGACATTGGCCTGATATTGCATGACCTCCGCCTCCAGACAAATCAATATGTGATATTCTGCGATTACTCATCTTATGCATTAAGCGAAATGGTTTTCGATCAGTACCATCTCGCTGGCGCCAAAACATTATAAATGATTCGTTGATTGTTTCTCAAACAGTAGTTTACACAAAGCGACAATAACGTAGAGAAGGCATCGTAGAGCTTGCTGTTGTTTTGTGAACTTCAACACTGAAAATCAATGTGGTCAGGAAAAAGGAATGGGGTAGGGAAGACAACATTAATCTTCTCCAATACTTTTTGGGTCTAGGATGAATGACAAGCTACAAAAGGGAGACCGATTAAAACACGGGTAATAAATAAAGCTGGAGGCTAAAAAACAAGCTCAGAATGAACAAATAACTTTTTCAGTGTTCCTTCCATAGTTTAAAAATTTAGTAGCTGTGGCTTTCACAAGTGCTCACAGTTGAAGTGTTATAAGGATACTTGCGTGATTAGTTTAGGGTTAAGGTGCTTACTTTCCTCCAGTGTTACAGTTGGGACCAGAATTAGAGAGCTCAGAGCATACAGTTACTCAGAACATGGTGTAGATTTTGCTTGAAGACTTCTGGGCTGTTTTGGAATGTCAGGTTGTTTTAAGGGACATTGTGGGCCATCTCGTAATAATATATAATTCTCCTGTTAATTTAGTTTCTTCATTGTTCCATATGTCTCTTTCTCCATCCTTTATCTTTTTCCATCCTTTATCTTTTTAAGTGACACCCTGGTTCTTGCATAATCAAAATGAACAGTGACTGAAATTATTCTCGACTTACAAATAATGAAGAATCCACATTTACTGCCAGATATGATATAGAGTACATCGCCAGTTCGCGTTCTGCCCCGTCCATCAAACCATCAGAAGTCTTCCTGGAAAAATCTCTTCATGGCATCACTGAGGAATTTTCCTCACCTCTTTCTCTTACTTCTTTCTCTCTCTCTTTCCATATCCGTCTTGGGAGGTGAAAGGGTAAAGGGTGGGATTTTGGGAAGGAGAAGGTGTCAATGGTCTCCCGTAATGGAGTGTTGACGGGCCTTTAGTTCCCACAGCAGCTTCGTGTGGATTGTGCATCTGGGTCCTGCAGGTTTACTCCCCGATGTCGAGCAGCATGCGTGGGGTTTTGGGTGTCTGTTTTTGGCATCTTTTTTGCTATTGATAGATAAAGATGATAAAAGATTTTAATAAATACAAAATCAACAAGGAAAGCATCATTTTTAGTAACATTGCATTAAGCAACATACAAAGGCAAAACAAATGTCCTTTACTCACCCTCATGCAATATCAGTTGTATGACTTAATTTCTTCTGCAGAAAACAAAAAGATTTTTAGCAGGACAGCTCTCTAGGTCCATACGATGCAAGTGAATGGTGACCAGAACTTTGAAGTTTCAAAGAGCATATAAAAGCAGCATAAAATTAATCCATTTAACTCCAGTGATTAAATCCATATCTTCAGACGCAGATCAATATTTAAGTCCCTTTTTACTATAAATCTCCACTTTCACATTCTTCTTTAGTTTCTGACGATTAAAATTATTTCTGCATATCGCCACCTACAGGGCAGGGAGAAGAATTTATAGAAAAAAAGGACTTAAATATTGACCTGCTTCTCACCCACACCTATCATATCGCTTCTGAAGATATACATTCAACCACTGGAGTCTTATGTATAACTTTTATGCTGCCTTTATGTGCTTATTGGACCTTTAAAGTTCTGGCCAACATTCACTTGCATTGTATGGACCTACGTAGCTGAAATATTCTTCTAAAAATCTTTCTTCGTGTTCAGCAGAACAAAGAAAGTCATACACATCTGGGATAGCATGAGGTTGAGTAAATGATTCATTTTTGAGTGAACTATCCCTTTAATGCTTACCAATGGCCAGAAACAACTCGTTTACATTCATTGCAGTCTTGGCAGATGTTTCCATGAAAAGCAAGCCTGTGTCTTCTGCATATGTTTGGGCTTCCTGTACAGAAAAATGAGGGGTCTGAGTTACTGCACGTAACTATTAGGTCTGCCAAAGTGAACATGTTTGAGATATAATTAATGTTGGAATATAATTAATATTGAAACTTAACAAATATGAAATATCATTTATGATTAAAACACACTATTGATGGTACTAATAGTAGTAAGAACTCTGTATGTAGGCAAATTTGAAGCAAATTCAAAATGTTTGATTATTTTCAATTATTTAAATCTACGTATCGATAGCCCCAGTATATTATAAAACAAAAAGGAAAACTCGCTCTTGATATTGAAACCACAAAGAGCTACAGGTTATATGTCCAGATTTTCTATAGCTGGAATGTAGTTTTCATTCAGAACTTTTCAGAACTAAAGGTGATTGAGGATGCATAAAGAAAGGAAGAGAGATGACCTCATACTCCACCAGTCTCTTGTCAGCTAGGTCGGCCTTGTTCCCTGCTAGGGCAATGACAATGTTGGGACTGGCCTGCCTCTGCAATTCTTTCACCCAAGCTTTTGCTCGCTCAAATGTTTCCTGTAAACAGAGTGAGGCTTGCAAAATGGAAGATACAGCCAGTGTGTGTGTTCTATTTAGAGGTTAATTTCCTGAACACAAATAAAGCCTTGTCTTGAATTAAAAACTGATTTTAAATGTTGAATCATGCAAATGCAGAATGTGTGATTTTAGTCATTCCATTCTATCTACCCTTTCTATGGTATCAGATGGTATTTTGGTACAAATGGTATTTTGATCTATCACAAGTTACTGAGTGTTTATCATATTTATATACCATAGTATTTTGAGTACATGGTACTGTAAAAAAAACAACATAGAATTACCATAGTACTATGTCCAGCAACTTTTGTGAGATCTCTAAAATAATGGAATGATATGACAACTGCACTAAAATAACTTTAATAAGTGGCTAATTTGTTGTTGCCAAAGGCTAAGAAATAAATAGCTGTGCGTTCAACCAAAAATGAAAATTTCTAAAGCCAAAAACATTTGTACCATGAGTGTACTACAGTTAACTTACAGGCTTGGTGATGTCAAACACTACAATGGCCGCCTGGGCTCCACGGTAGTACATGGGAGCCAAGCTGTGGTAACGCTCCTGTCCCGCTGTGTCCCAAATCTCAAACTTCACTGTAGTGTCGTCCAGACAAACAGACTGGGCTAGGAATGCAGCTGGTGTTGGCCAACACAAAGAGAAAAATAACTTATGCCAGAGATTCCAAGAATTAAACTGACAAGTTTTGTGTTCCATGTTTGGTGTAATCTGTTCTTTGAATAGAATAGAATATTTTAGCATATTATTCTACTGCTTATACTTTAAACATGAATGTGGACTGACATGTTAAATTCAGATTATTTGTTTGATGCACAAACACAAGTTTGAGGTCACATCAATTGAAATTGGCCAAATTGCTTGGCAACCGTAAACAGCCTACAGTTAGGCTAATGAACTATATTCCTTGGGAGAAAAATGGTTTATTATGATGATTATAGTTAATATATATTTTTTAATAAACACTGTTGTCTTTGATAATTTTGTTGTTATTACTCTTTTATAAAAGCACTAAGCCAATCAAGCCAGTTTGTTACAGTGACTTCAGCTCCGCTTTGTACCTTGCCTTAGAATACTCCTTAACCATGATAACATCACTGTACGCATGTCCTCGAATGGCTTATCGCTTTAACAAGACCTCCAGTTTGAAGTCTAATAGTGTTGCATTTTCTCCATTTGTACTCTGTCGGTCAGTATCTGGCTTTATTGGAGCCAAAGTCTGTAACAATGTTTGTAAACTCCAGCATGTAGATTATACTTTGAGATAGTGACACCCTGATTTGCCATCAAACTCACAAGTGATGATATATGGGACCTCTACTAATATGATTAAATAGAACGTGATCTCTGCATACACCAAATGAGCGTGTTTACATGCACGTCACTGATAACTATCAAAAATCTGCCCAATAAATAAAAGACAGTTTGAAGGGTTTACATACAAATCAATAAACCAATGCAAGAAAAAAACATTTACATGAGACTTTAAAATTACAGGTGTTTTCTCTGTTCTAAATGTCAAAACTGTTACTAGTGCCCTATCATACGTTTTATTTTCCCAAATTCCGTGTTTTCGGTTTTATTTTTTCTGAATTCCGTATTCAGTTTAATTTAATTTTATAATCAAAATGGTGTCTAATCAAATGAATTCATTAAAACTTTAAATCAAATGAAAATAGAACAGTTCATTTTCATCATAACATTGCATGATGAAATGTTATGCATTATTTTTTATCAAATGAAGTGCTATTGTACAGATCCTCACTGCAAAATTAGAACACTTATTTTTGTTAAAAAATATTTTATTTTTTAATTTTATAATTACAGTGAATATTACATTACTATAGAGTAGTAAGATATTTTTGTCTCTTTTATTCTATTTCACACGTCCATTTAAATAGAACTTTTATTCTGGCGGAAAACTGAGGGAAGCCCTTTTCGTTTCTGTGTGCTATTGATGGTAGTTTTTCACTTCCAAATAGGCAGTTTGCCTCAGGGTCCTGTGTGGTTATTAGTTACAGCAAATGGCTGTGATTTAATTAAATGTGTAGTCTGAAAGTGCACAGCCTTTATAATCACATATAGTGATTTTAATTTTATTAATTGTGCATTTTTATGACTGGATTCTGCCATTTCGTCCATGTTTTGTGCATTGCTGAAATTGTAAGTCCCTATATTACAAAGTCAGATGTGCACATTGAATTAGCTGAAAGAATGATGATTAAGGCAAAGGGAAATTTGGGGTATGAGGCAAATATCAAGGTATGCCAGTGAGGTTTTGCTTAAACCATTGTTCCTGTAGAGCTATTGGTTTAGCATGGTTCTAACAAAGGTGAGGTCATGGGTTCAATTCCCTGGGAAAATATAAATATCTTAAAGGCACTGTAATTTGCTTTGGATTTGGCATCTGCCAAATTAATAACTGTAAATATAATAAACCATTTTTGACCTCTCCCTGATAAGTAACACTGTGACATTTTACATAAGTCTTTTTAAGGCTTATTAAGCATAAATCATGAAAGACTGTGCATGTAAACACATTCAGTGTCTATTTCAAATCCATCTGTAAGGAGCTCCTAATATAATATAACATGGAGACAACTTGAATCCAGTGATTGTGAAATGCTGTTTAAATTGCCATTTCTTATTCCAAGCACTCTCAATGCTGATTACTGCAGTCCTTGTAAATATAGCTAGCCTATGGCCTATATCTGTTCTGATAGTGGGAGTTCAATTCATTTAAACTAATCTGCTGACCAAAATTCTCCTACAGACCAAAACCCAATTCTGGATGAATGATAGATGAATGCAATGTAAACCAAATTCTATGCTCACCTCCAATGGTGGTCTCCTGAAACTCATCAAACTGGCCTTTAACAAAGCGAAGTACCAGGCTGGACTTGCCGACGGCCATGTCTCCCAGCAGCACCAGTTTGAACTGGCAGATCTTGGTCTGCGGTAGGCTCCCATTAGCCCTGCCGGTCCCGCGTGTGCTCATGATGGAGGAAGGGTGGGCGTCCTCCCTGGTAGCCTGGTAGTCTATGAAAACAACAACTTAAGTGGTGGACTGAGGACTCAGTTTTTCCAAGAACTGGACACTTTTTTGTGCTCTGAAGACAGCAGTCAGCCTCTGTGATGCTAAAAAAACACAACAGTAAAATCATTAAGAGTCGAACAAAGTGGAAGAGGAAGTCACCGAGACTTAAAAAGCAAAACACTCCAGTATGTTCTGGTAGAGTGTTAACTTACAGAAAATGAGAGCTTTTTTGTCATTTCAAGGAATTCTTCTCTGACATAAATAATGTATAATTCTGGGAGCAACACTGGTGCACTTTTTTCTGAAGTGTATTCTGATGGGACCATTCTGCGATTGCTTGAAGTTTTGCTGCTACATTTCTATGACGTGTTAGTAAAACTGAAAAGTATAATTATTAATTGTTTATTTTACCATACTTCAATGCAGTGGTAATTTAATATTCAATTTAACACTCTACATCAGGAGTTTGGTTTAATAGTAAAATAAAATATTTGGAAATTATAGATTCTAAAGGCTTATTTTAATGTCTGCCACAAAGTGGACACATTTGTTTTACTCTCAGAACATTATCGATCTGTTTACACGCTCACGGGTCATGATGTGGGTCTTGTCAATGGTTTATTTGGCATCCCATTCAGCACACAACTGAATAAAACGGGCTGCATAACACTGATAAATGATTACTGCCAGAGTAACATTCACATAGAGTTGTGAGTGACTTCAGCATTTTACAAATAACACAAAGAACAAACATTTTCCTCTATCACTTGGATTTGCTCTGATGTCCTCTCCGCGTGCAAATGATGCGAAGATCTATTGGGATTTTACTAAAGTTCATCACTGAAAAGGTTTGCTCACAGACTTGGCACTAAATAGCACACGCAGCAATACAAATTGACACGGAGTGGCTGCATCACACTTTTCTTTGAGAATAATATTGCACTATTGAGCACTTTACGTTTTTTTCCGAAGATGAGAGAGTGCACGCACTCGCATGCATGGTTGCCAGATTGCATAAATTAAGTATAAGGCGAAATATTTCATATTTGTGCAAGTATAAATCTCTGATTGGGGTGTTGCATCTATTATCTGGCAACCCTGAGCATATTAAAAGCTTATGGATGTGTGATAGGTCCCAAAGCCAGATAAATGAAAACTTTCATGACAAATCGACCCGAGGGCAGCAGTTTGCCCTGGTCTGCAATTGAGACTGCTCTAAGGTTTGTTTGAGGGTGCTTAGCACCCTCAAGCACCCCCGTAGAACTGGGCCTGTTGCTTGACAAGCCTCATGCTTGTCAATATTTCCTGTTTGACACCTGAAGCTTCATTTGTGTTATGAAGCCATATAAACCGAAGTCAGAACGGATGGAAACAAGGTGGCAAGTGCCTAACCTCAAGAAACCTTCATGTGTGACTTAATGGGTACAGCAGGAAAAAAATAAACTGTAGCACACTGCACTCTGTCATATCATTTGACTATTGCAAATATCATCTTGGCATATCAGAGAAAATGTCTAGTCATTAAAATTAGAAGCTCTATGACACATTTAACACCTAGATGCTTTAATGAACAGTTTCCCATCAATAATATTTTTTTTCTTTTTGCAAATCTGTTGACCTGTTTGAAAATCACCTAAACCTCTTTGTGGTTAATCAGTCAAGTGCTGCTCTGCTCTCTGAGTTTGCACCATTGTCACTTCACAGTGCAAATATTTATAGCTTCAAGTACATAGGTTAAAGTCAGTTGATGACGTCTGCTATGCCAGGAAAACCTTTATTGTATTCCAATGCATGCCTCCTCTTGCAACTATTTATACACACGAAATAATGAGATTTGGGTCATACTTTACATTACAGTGTTCATGTTTCAGTGTAATTACACTCATGTGAACTAAATATGTAATAACATTGTTGAGCTGCTTGTAATGGCCATGGACATTGCAATGTAAAGTGTTACTATGATTTGAAATTGTTAAAGTCACATGTAATTGCATAGATGGAATTGCATAGTTTAGACTATATGGGGTGGCCAATGCTTATGACAGTATTTTTGTCATTTCATATTGATTTTTCATGAGTCCTCCAGTTTTGCAGAACACTACAGACAGATAACGTTTATGTTGTCTAATGCAAAATAAGCAGGTGTTTATCTGTTTATTTTAATTAATTACTCAAATGATCAGGTGTATGCCTAGTTTCCATCCACTTTTTGCGCTATTTTGTTATTGACAAAGTGAAAATGCGTAAAAAACAATGTTGTGAAATTTGCCGTCTTCTGCCTGTTTCCATTCAAATTACCTTTTATCGATAAAAATGGTGTGCTTGATGACGTTGTGCCTAAAAAACACTTTGTCGCATAAGTTTCGGTTTATCGCAAAAGAAATCTGCCCTTAAGCCGTTTCCATACAGAAATGTGTTTATCGCTAATTGTGCACCTTTCGCCTCCCAGATGTCCCTATTTTTCTTTTTTTTCCCACCAAAGTTTTGGTAAAATGGGGAGAGTATTGAGACAATTCATTGAAATTAGACAGCTTACTGTCATTTTAATTTCACAAATAAAAGCAATCAGAAGACGAGGAATTGCAATCAAAAGGGAACATATGCCGTTCTGAAAGGACTGTAATATTGGTCCTGACGTTGCGGCCATTGCCGGTTTCCACCGGTTCCGACCCGAAAGTGAATCATCATGGCCCTGTTCAAGCTGGCAACTGCACCAAGTAGTGGGGAAAACTTCCGGTCTTAATATAAGGACCATCCATCGATGTGTATATGCGGTGTGCACAGCTATTAAAGAAAAATTATGCGGTGTAATATCAGGGTTTACATATGATACATTCCTGATATTCAATAGGCTATTTTGAACAATCATCTAATCTAAAGCGACGCCATCACAACTGCATTATGTCCCGCATATTTGTCCAGTAACTTTTAACGACCAACTGAATTTGATTGTCATCTAAAATTAATTTTAGCATCATAATGCAATTTACATTTTCTGAAGAAGCTCAGCAAATGTGATCCGAGGTAAAGAGGGTTAGATTTAAAATATTTAACCGTTTTAAAATGTTCAAAAGGTTGTTTTCTGAAAGTGAACTCAGCATTGGACAAATAGTTCTGATAGTTTATAGTCTTGAAAAAAGAACATCCTGATGTAATTCAGCTGACTTTTTTCATCTGCAGAACAGGGTAATGCTAATTTAAGTTTGTGTAAAGAAAAGGCATATATAGGTCTAAAAATATAATTTTTTCGTTTGGTAATTAATTTTTTTAATTTAATGCTTTTTTCATTTGGTAATTTATTTAATTTAATTCAGGGAATTTTGCCGGTATCTTTCAAAAGTATAAACAATAATTTAATATAATGGGGTTTTATGTTAGTGCTCCAAAAAAGCACACTGATACCTTTCTCCTAGTATTGTGTATTTATTTTTAATTTAAAACATCTTTTGTGTATAGAAATGATATGTTTTTTGTATTGTGGGCTAATTCCATGACTGCCGTCTATTATTTTGAATGGTGTGAAAAAGCAACTTTAATAAATAAACAGATGTCTACCGCGATTACATTCATCACAAACAGTGGTCATTCATTTGTTCTCCGTGCACTTGTCGATGTGTATGATATGAGATATTTGTGTTGACACTCCTGGAAGTGTTATGTTTGCAGCATGGGATCTATATGCCATTAAGATCAATCCATAATCATGTACAATAAATTGAATTTCAAGGATCCTATACCTTGTCGTCATGATTAACACAGGCTAACGATTGGGGCAAATTCTGTCATGTGAAACTACATTTTTGCGTTAATGACACTTTTCTCGACAAAAAGTGTTTCCAAACCAGTTTTTCGCGACATTTGATGAATCCACATAGAGTTTATGCGCTAGAGTTAAACGGAAAAATATTATGTCAATTTTAGCGATAATTTGAGTTTCCATCAGCTTTATTTTGATGCGCTAAAACTTTTTTCGCAAAAACTCCTTTGTGATTTGATACATATCTCAAATAAACATGTGTCTGTCTCTGTGATCTGATTCATAATTCTAATAAGGCGTATGTCTATGTGTTGATTCATAATTCATAATTATAGGCTAGTAATCAACTGTATGTTTACGTGATCTGATGCATAATTCTAATAACCAAGTGCACATCTGTGTGATCTTATGCATAACTATACGCAAGTGTATGTAATATGATGCATAACTCTAATAATCAGGTGCATTTCTATGTGATCGAAAGCATAACTATAATAAGCAGTTGTAAGTGTATGTGCTCTTATGTATGAGAGGCGCAATATATACTCTGACCATTAACGTGACTCGTCTCGATCCAGACGAAACAAGACAAGCGGGCCAAGCGCTGCCACGAGCACCAAATTCGAAAATTCTGGCACCCCATTTGGATAGGCAGAATTATATAAAACAATTATCATTAGTGATATTTACCTGGTGTTGCCAGTTTCGGTTGTTTTGTCGGGTGGTGGTTCGGTTGTTGATCTATCAACTGGTTAACAGGCTGCAAGCGCTTCCTACATAGCCGCGCATGCGCAGTGAGTCATCCAAATCAGAGTATATTTGGACTAATGCTTTTCTAGTCTGAGATTTTGCTCGTTTTGCTATAGTTGATGTTGTAATGACTATTCTTGCCGTATAACTCATTATTTTTATATAATAAAACCATAATTGTTTGTGGTCACAAAACGTCTTATACACAGTTTCTTCAAACTAAATTCAAAATAAATGAAATTTATTTTACATTTTAGAAGACAAATAAAGCTAGTTTACGTTTCTTATAACTTAGAAAAGTAACACGTTAAACTTTTATTTTGAAATCGTAGGACGCGTTCCAAGCTTCATTGTCTTTGCATAATACATACATTAATACATACTGATATATCAACAAATATATACATTATTTATATTTTTAAATGTATCTGTGCTGCTGACAGAAAGCGCTTTGCTATTTGTATCAATACAATACGACAAACAACGTATCCATTTAAGATTTATGACTTTTATTTTGAAACAATGCCGTGCTCAAAATAGAAGGGTGAACGTAACCTCAAATTTCCCTATTCACCAGAGAAACTAGCGCGTAGTCATCTTGAAAATGTTGTCTCTGAACTTCCGTTCTCGCGGTTCTCATATAGATATCTATGGTGTTGATATCAAAGTGTAATTAGCTTGTGAAGTGGATTTACAGGTTATAGAGTTGCCAACAGCTATCATGAGTATTTTAAAGTGTTCAGGGTGGGGGTGTTAAAACAACAGTACTTCATTCATAAATACACAAGACCCTACTTTCAAGCTGTAGATGGACTGATATGCCTCTGTGCTCATGAAACTCCAAGAGAAAACACAAAAGTCATTTAAAATATCTCGTACAACCTCTGACCATCTTCTCGTGTCATTCACCCATCACGTTATAGTTGAGGTAAGCAGATTTTTTGAACGTTAAACCGGGTAGGGGGAGGGGTGCAACTATATTTACACATACACATGTGACAGTGTATGTTTTATTTTATATTCCGTTTACAACAATTTTAATGACATTTAAGCCTCTAAAAATTTTTAGGGTGACGAATTTTAAAAAGTGCAATTGTAATTTTCATTCATGTTGAAACGCATGTGTAATAATATGAGCTGTCACTGTTGGAAATTCCATATCAACTACAAATTATTAACAAGTTGAAACCTAAAAAAATAAGCACAATTACACATGTAACAATGAAACGCTTGTATGATGAAAAAGTACAGTGTGTCAGCTGTCTGAATGTGGTCTGCCAGGTCCAATTTACGTGTGTGACTGCGGTCACGCCAGCCTCCACTTGGAAAAGCGTGGGCTGTGTCTCATTTGGAAGGATGCGTCCTCCGGAGGCCGCATACGTCATCGAGGCTGTCTCGTTTCAGAAGAGCAAGTAGGACACTTCGAATGCTGCCTTGCAATGCGACCTTCTTTCACGGGAATTCGGAGGATGCATGAGATGTATCCTTCCTGGGCACTCATAACCCATAATTCTTTGCTTCAACGGAAATGTCTAAAAAAAATGACACCAATTTGCCCGTAAATATGATGTTCAAACAAGGAATGTTCATTCCCAAGTTGAAGTACCTCAGTAGATGGGTGCAGAGTATATAATATGTATAATTATATTAATATATCATTAAAATAAAGTATTAGACTAAAAGTACACCTGTAAAATCTATTTTCTTTTCTCTTTGCATCATTATAAATCTCCTAAAATGTACCTCATACATTCCCTACCAAAGGGACTTTGTTCACTTCTCACTCGAAGTGCTGGCGCTTGTTAAAGAGTGGCGTGCTGTCATAGTAACCATGTTACATTCCGTTTCCGTTTGTCCTAGGAAGGCCGTCTCGTTTAAAAGATGCTTGTTTAAAGGAGGACACTCAGTATACTGCAGCATTCAAAGGACGCGTCCTACCTAGCACGCAGCCTTCGAAACGAGACACAGCCATGGTCAAGCTAGCCCCACACTGTTTTGCGGTATGCGTATACACTGTGCATTACGGTAAAAGGGTGTAAGAACTGAATTCAAAATAAAAGCGAACTTCCGGTGAAAGTAATTTCACATTAAGTCAGTCTGTCAATAAAGAATGAATGAAAAAATAAATAAATGAACAAACATACATAAATAACTACATAAAACAAAATGAATAAATATTAAACAAAAAATAAACTATTTTAATAAAAAAAAAAATTAAAAAATGATGCCTGCAAACTTAATAATAAATAAATAATAAAGAATATATTTCCAAAGACCATCTGAATTTTAAGCACCAAAATGACAGACTGTCATTAAGAAACTTCCTGTTTTCAAAGAACAATTTCACTTAAGAATGATAGTACACCACCTCACAGTGTCACTCACACAATATCAGGACTGTCAAAATTAAAGCCCTCTAAAATGTCATATACATACTGTGTTTTCTATAAATTCAGATAGATGTTTAAAGGAAACTCCCTGTTTCCAAAGAACAATTTCACTTCAGAGTGAAAGGACACCACCTCAGAGTGTCACACATTATGGCTGTGTCTCGTTTGGAAGGCTGCATGCTTGGTAGGACGTGTCCTTTGAAGGCTGCAGTATACCGAGTGTCCTCCTTTAAACAAGCCTCGTTTAAACGAGACGGCCTTCATAGGACAAATGGAAACAGAACGTAACATGGTTGCTATGACAGCACGTCACTCTTTAACAAGCGCAAGCACTTCGAGTGAGAAGGGAACAAAGTCCCTCTGGAAGGGAATGTATGAGGTACATTTTAGGAGAGTTATAATGATGTAAAGAGATAAGAAAATAGATTTTACAGGTGTACTTTTAGTCTAATACTTTATTTTAATAATATTAATATAATTATACATATTATATACTCTGCACTCATCTACTGAGGTACTTCAACTTGGGAATTAACATTCCATGCGTTTGAACATCATATTTACGGGCAAATTGGCGTAATTATTTTTCAGTTGAAGCAAAGAATTGTGGGTTGTGAGTGCCCATGAAGGATACATCTCATACATCCTCCGAATTCCCGTGAAAGAAGGTCGCATTCGAAGGCTGCATTCTAAGTGTCCTACTCGCTTTTCTTCGATGACGTATGCGGCCGACAAATGCGACCTCCGGAGGACGCAGCCTTCCAAACGTGACACGGCCAATGTCAGGGCAGTCTGATGTTGTATTTCAAAAGCCCTCAAAAATGTCATTATACATGTTGTGTTTTCTATAAATTCAGGTAGATATTAAAAGGAAACTCCCTGTTTCCAAAGAACAATTTAACTTAAGTATGATTGTACACCACCTCAGAATGTCAATCTCACAATGTCAGGGCAGTCTGATGTTGAATTTCAAAATTAAAGCCCTCTAAAATGTCATATATAAGATGTGTTCTGTCTACATTCAGACAGATATTTAAAGTAAATTATTAACTTATAATTTTCAGTACATAAATGCAGTCAACCACACAGTATTTCTGGTGGATCCTGCAAAAAGTTCCTCAGAGGAAGCTGATTCCAACCTTGCAGCAAAAAGTTTCAGGTATTCATTCATTTAATCAATCAGTATTACATCCTTTAGAATTGTGGCTATTTGATGTAACACGTGCAGTTGCGCAGCACTGAAGAATTTTTTTGTCCATTTTACCACATGAATGTGCTGGAGTTTTTCATGGTGCTTCTAGTGCTAGTGAAATTAATAAGCCATATGTGGCATCAGGCTAGAATCCATTTGGTGGTGCAAGGGACCATTCCACAAGGGGCTTGTCATCTTCCAAGGGCCTCCAGAGAGGATTGTCAGTGGAGAATATATGCACAGCAGCATGTTGGTCTTCCTTGTTCTCATTCGTCTGCTTTTATTTGTGAGATGGCTCTCAGCCCACGATGACCCATTCTCTCTTGGGTGTGCTTGGAAAGGACTAGAGAGGACCAGCGGCTTTTACACTGGCCCCTCCATTACTGTGTAGTGGTGTACTCTTTCTGTGAATAGTTGCCATTTTTCATGGGTTGTTCAGTTCTGGTCTGTTGTTGTGGTGCATATTTACACCCACTCTGTTCTACTGACAGTTACAGTTTGTAATCTTTTAAAAATATACAGTGCTGTAATAGGTTTTAAATGATGGCTGTTGCCCATTGTGTTGTAAGTTAACACTCCTAATGGAGCCACTGAGCCTGTGGGACATTTACCTACATCCAGCTTCAGCCTTTATCCCAGTAGTGACAGCCCTAAAAGGTGGAACCCAACATGAAATATAACGTGACATACAATTTGTGTCTCCTGATTCAATGAGTGTAGGCAGAACCTGTTAGGGTGGGGGCCCCACCTGCTTTTTGTTTTGCTTCGGGGAGCAGAACTATCTTGGCACAGCACTTATGTTCAAGGTGTGGACATTGGTGGGGCCCTTCTCAGGAGGGTGGTAAACAAAAGTTTTCAGTGATGAGCATGCACACACGGGGTACACCCAATATCAACCCAATAGCTACACCTACACTCAAGGAATTTAGAGGTATATTTGGTATGTCATGTTTTTATTTTTCACGTTTCACAACAAATCAAATACCAGTACGCTTGATTTTTGCCTTTATAAATTCACACTTTATGTAGTCAATAAAAATCTCACAGAGTTTGTATTGTAGCGAAATACTGCATTTGTTTACATTCAGGGTTGTTCAGTAGGTGAATCTTTGTGATTGTAGGGTGGGAAAGAGAAGGCAAACAACTTTCTTTGGCATGGATTCATGAACGAAATTAAAAGTTTGAGAAGATTATTTGGGTGTATTTAAATTATCAAACATAATGTAATATTACTGAGAATATTTATTGGATCCAGTTATAATTTGTATCATATGTAGCTAACTTTCTCTGCTTTGTTCCAAATGTAAATAACTTCCATCATAAATCACATTCAGTGAGTACCTAAAAATGAGAAGAACGTGCCATGGGTAAATGGAGTGGGTGGACATACAGTGGAAAGGAGGAGTTCTGACCCATCCAGTCCCGTGGGGTGGCAGTAGCTGTGGGGTAATTGTCATCATGGTAAGTGAAGTAATGTAATACCTAAAAATGCAAGTTTTATTCTCAAGTAGGTTAGCTCACAGTTGTCTTCTTCAAATTAAATCCATGTCTTCGTTAAACTCCGTTTTACCTGTGCAATTATATTTTGCTATAGAATAATCAGATACAAGTACAGAAGCAAATGAGTAAATACGAGTTATTTTGGAATATGTTATAAGTTATGCCTTTAGGACAGCTGCACTATGCAGGAGTCAGGCACATATTATGTTTTGAATATTTGTGTTTGTTTACATGGCAAGGGCAGTGATGAAGGCCTTTCCAGCTCTTCCACTCATCAGGTTTGGGACGTCCAAAAATGAAATAGCACATGCAAGAACAACAGTGGCTCTCCAGATTCTGAAAGCATCAGGTTTGTAAAGGAAGTTTTTGTCTGTACTGTGGAGGAATACTAACCAACTTTGTCAGGACTCAAGTCAGGACTCAAACACACAAGTCAGCAGACAAGTATAAGGTAAAGAAGTTGTAGAAGAAATCTTTTAAGGAAACTTCTCTCTTCTTAATTGAAGAAAATAATCTTTAAGCATCAGAGGAAGACAGATGGTTATGGTGAGCATTTCACTGCGCAGCGGAGAGAGATTTCACAGCAGTTATGAAATGTCTTCTGAAGGGTTAGCATTTAGAGCAAGGTTGTATACTAATAAATAAAGGCTAGCCCAAAACAATGGGTTGTGTGCTGGGCTAATCAAGATGTTTGAGTGATAGTAAAGGTAAATAGAACTCTGGAAATCCTGGACAGTAATTAACAATACAATTTAGTTCAAACTGCCAGTGGCCCATTTGGCTAATCCCTTTGACACGCTGGTCAGTGTAATATCTCTGTCTGCATTAGGGGGTGTCTGGTAAATTTAATTCACATGTAAATTCAAGACAGCTTCTCAAATGCTATCTTCCTGGATGAGTAGCTCATCTGTTAATCAATGTAAAATAGTGTGTCTCAGCACAGTGTAATGTCTTACAGAAATTCAGGAAATTAATCAGGAAACGGAAAAGACAATGTTAGGATAAAAAAAGAGTTTAAACTATTAGGTAATAAAAACAAATTACACAGTCTTTACTAATCCAATATTCCAAAAGCCAGTACACAGTCTAGGTGAAAGCCAGAGAAATCAAACAATACAGGCAAATGTACGAAAAACAGGAGCCAAAAATATAAAAATGCACAGAGCAGGCAAGGATCACAAATCATTGGTAATACATGTCCAAAAAGGCTGGAATAACACCCAGGTTAACAACTCTGGGAAATTTTAACAACAGACAGTTGTATATACTAAGTGATCTATGAGGTAAGTGTGGCAGGTGAGCAGGTGAATGGGGAAGGCTGATGGATGATTAGCTGGGGAGCAGTGCAGAGAGGCAGAGGTGAGGCGGAGCAGGACAGTAGAGTGGGAATTGATAAACCAGATGATTGTTCTGAGGCATGAAGGGCTGGAGGTATGAGATCTGCAACAAGATACAAAGAGCAACCACACAGAAATGGAGAGAGAGAGAGATGAAGGGGATCTCAACGATGAAGAGGATGTTAACAGACTCTGTTTGGAATCTTGGCACAGCTTACCAACACTGTTATTGTAACAGAATGTAATGCATTTTTTTAAGGGCTGATTTAAATCTTTACCACAACAACTTGAAATGTTGCATTTAGTAATTATCTGAATATATAGAAATTTGTTGTTCAATAAGAATTAACAGAAATGAATGCAGTCTTTGCAGTACCTACTTAAAGTATTGGAAGCTAGCTGTTTATGGCGTCATTTTTATACCACCAGAACTTGAGTTTGAAAAAGCCTCCGAATTCATGATCTTGGAAAAAGACTGGGTGTAATTTGATGTTATCAAAAAATGTTGCTGTTAATTTTCAATATTTGAAAATATTTTGTGTGAATTCACCTAAAAAAAAAATCAGGTTGTGAAATTCAAGTTTTTATTATTCAAGTTGTGGATTTCAGGTGGTGAAATTCAGGTCTCAATATCCAGGTTGTTGAATACAAGTTGAGAAATTCAGGTGGCAAAATTCGAGGATGAAATCTGGGAATGCAAGGAAGAGCAAACGAACGTTGATGTAATCCATCTCTCTCTTGGACAATCGCAAAGCGACGGAAACAGCTCAAAGTCATTTTAAATGAACTAATTAATATATACAGTATATTATACATACAGTATATAGTAGTAAATATATATAGCCTACATTTTTAATAATGTGCAAAATGTCTTTCCTTTGCTCCTTGGCAATTCACATTGAACGAATCTGCTGAAAATGCAATTAAAATTATTCACGTGCACGCATACATGACCAGATAACATGATCCCCAGTTGATCCATAACACCAGCCAATCTCAGCGGTACATCACAGTAAACATCTCTCATTCAGAATTGTCAAATGTTTTTGTGTTGTTTTGTGGTCTGATTAAAATACAAGACGTCTGTGATGATCATGTCTGTATGAATGTAAGAGCTGCTTTTAACTCTTGAAGAACACACAAAAAGTGAAAGCAACCTAGGCAGTGTTTATGACTAATGTTTACTTTGTAGTCTGGCGGTGTGAATAAATTCTGTACTTCATAATCTTAGGTGTTGGCAGTGGCGTATCCAGGACATTTTTACTGGGGTGGCCAAGATGGGGCACAGACCTAGTGTGGGGTGGTGATACCGGGAGAACCTTTATGAATGGCACATGATCAAAATGTGTAAATATCACATTGCTTTGCTTCAACATCTACACATGTAGAATAAATGAATTCTTAAACTCATGTTAGCATTCACTGAATTGTTTGTATTCAATATCAGACTGTTGTTTTGACATTTGACAGTTTTCTATTCCTGTTCTATTTCAACCTATTACAGTTTCTGGGAATCTATTATTAACATAACATCCATTTTTAAATCAGTAATTGTTTAGGAAAAGTCAGTTACACATTTTTAAGAGCTATTCTCATTGTAGAGAATTAATCTGTGTATAACATCAGGTATAGTGTATAATCATAAAAAGATACAAGTACAGGTGATAACTGATTGAGGCGCAATTCAATCAATTATTCATTCATTTATTAGCTATAACTGCACTGTCCAGCAGAAATATTGTTAAATTGGGTACAAATCAGTGTGTGAGGGCTTATAGGTGTCTGTCTGGAAACCCCAAAATTGCAGATTGAGCTCTGAATACAGTAAAAAACAAAACTTATTTACAGTGTCTACTCAGGTTTATTTTCCACATGTTCTGATAGCTTCAATTACTTTGAATATTACCAAATAAAATAGTTAGTCAAATCATTCGTGGCATTTAAGTGCAATTTGCCCTGCCTCTGCATATTTAAAATGTCAAATAATAAAAACTTTGAAGATTTTATTGGTCTGACTGACCAATAATACACATAAAGAGCTCATAAATAACTCATGTAAAGATTTAAAGTACAGTCGCAGCACAAACCCTTCCATTTCACACACAGGTTAGCCATATACAGGTGCATCTCAATAAATTAGAATGTCGTGGAAAAGTTCATTTATTTCAGTAATTCAACTCAAATTGTGAAACTCGTGTATTAAATAAATTCAATGCACACAGACTGAAGTAGTTTAAGTCTTTGGTTCTTTTAATTGTGATGATTTTGGCTCACATTTAACAAAAACCCACCAATTCACTATCTCAAAAAATTAGAATACATCATAAGACCAATAAAAAAAACATTTTTAGTGAATTGTTGGCCTTCTGGAAAGTATGTTAATTTACTGTATATGTACTCAATACTTGGTAGGGGCTCCTTTTGCTTTAATTACTGCCTCAATTCGGCGTGGCATGGAGGTGATCAGTTTGTGGCACTGCTGAGGTGGTATGGAAGCCCAGGTTTCTTTAACAGTGGCCTTCAGCTCATCTGCATTTTTTGGTCTCTTGTTTCTCATTTTCCTCTTGACAATACCCCATAGATTCTCTATGGGGTTCAGGTCTGGTGAGTTTGCTGGCCAGTCAAGCACACCAACACCATGGTCATTTAACCAACTTTTGGTGCTTTTGGCAGTGTGGGCAGGTGCCAAATCCTGCTGGAAAATGAAATCAGCATCTTTAAAAAGCTGGTCAGCAGAAGGAAGCATGAAGTGCTCCAAAATTTCTTGGTAAACGGGTGCAGTGACTTTGGTTTTCAAAAAACACAATGGACCAACACCAGCAGATGACATTGCACCCCAAATCATCACAGACTGTGGAAACTTAACACTGGACTTCAAGCAACTTGGGCTATGAGCTTCTCCACCCTTCCTCCAGACTCTAGGACCTTGGTTTCCAAATGAAATACAAAACCTGCTCTCATCTGAAAAGAGGACTTTGGACCACTGGGCAACAGTCCAGTTCTTCTCCTTAGCCCAGGTAAGACGCCTCTGACGTTGTCTGTGGTTCAGGAGTGGCTTAACAAGAGGAATACGACAACTGTAGCCAAATTCCTTGACACGTCTGTGTGTGGTGGCTCTTGATGCCTTGACCCCAGCCTCAGTCCATTCCTTGTGAAGTTAACCCAAATTCTTGAATCGATTTTGCTTGACAATCCTCATAAGGCTGCGGTTCTCTCGGTTGGTTGTGCATCTTTTTCTTCCACACTTTTTCCTTCCACTCAACTTTCTGTTAACATGCTTGGATACAGCACTCTGTGAACAGCCAGCTTCTTTGGCAATGAATGTTTGTGGCTTACCCTCCTTGTGAAGGGTGTCAGTGATTGTCTTCTGGACAACTGTCAGATCAGCAGTCTTCCCCATGATTGTGTAGCCTAGTGAACCAAACTGAGAGACCATTTTGAAGGCTCAGGAAACTTTTGCAGGTGTTTTGAGTTGATTAGCTGATTGGCATGTCACCATATTCAAATTTTTTGAGATAGTGAATTGGTGGGTTTTTGTTAAATGTGAGCCACAATCATCACAATTAAAAGAACCAAAGACTTAAACTACTTCAGTCTGTGTGCATTGAATTTATTTAATACACGAGTTTCACAATTTGAGTTGAATTACTGAAATAAATGAACTTTTCCACGACATTCTAATTTATTGAGATGCACCTGTATATAACTTTAGCTATTGAACATATACATCTGTAAAACGCTTTACACACCTCCGTCATTAAATCAGAAAACATGGCATTTCATATTTCATGTCAATATAAAGATAACATGCTGAATGTGGTATAGGGTCTAGCTTACTCTTTAACCTAGCTACTGTAACAATGAAAAAATGTTTTCACATTCACATGGAAATTCAGGATAAATTAAACGATAGATTAGATGAACATACCTCTCAAATAACAGCTTTCTTTTTGACCACAAATCGACGTCGTCAACTCATTGGAAGTTGGAGGTAGATGCTAGCTCGTGTCAGCTTCGTGCTTCTGACCATTATAACCATTATACTCCAGACCTGGCGCCCGCTGCCCGCGGCCTGCCCCTCCCCCCACTGATCAAAGATCAGCTCACACAGCTTCAGTCCCACCACTACTGTAACGGTCAGAAATATAAAACTGACCCTGGGTCAGTGTGGCTCTAAATCAACAAATGACCTGAGACGTCATCTTTGATTGACAGGTGTTTCTATTGGTTCTTCATTCTTGTGTTGATGAACATGATGAACTACCAATCAGTTCTGGGGTGGCCACAGGGTGGCCAATGAAATTTCAGGGGTGGCCCAGGCCACCACAGGCCACCCCCTAAAATCGCCACTGCTTTCACGCATGCATTACATACAAAACAAAAGAAACTATAATGGAATACTGCTGTCTAATTTTAGTAAGGGGTACAATGCAAATGCACATATTACAGAACACTTCTCTAAAGTATATAGAATGAGCCCAGATTTGTATTATCATGAAGGTACGTAGTCTGCCTGAAAATAAACATAATATATAAGACACTGACAAATCATCAGTAATCTACATATATAATACATATGAGGTTAGACTATCCCGAATTTTGATAAAAATATTAAAATGTGAGATAGCATGCTAACTCAAGCAATCCAGACTGATGTAAACAATTAGGAACAGAATGTATGTTGTACATTCGAAGGTCACTATATTTTCATTCAGCACTAGTACAAATGTGCAAGAGAAAGTGAAATATAATTATAATAAATATTATCAAACAGCCAAGACATGCAACACACACTTACAAAACAGGTAAAGGCGGCTGTTGGTTCAGTCTGTATTATTTCACTTATTTACAGTAACAACAAGAGGTAGCTATATACTCGATTCATATTACCGTGGATGTAATGATTAAACACACTCTGTTGTTCTCTGAAGGCAGAGAAATTAATAATATATATATATATATATATATATATATATATATATATATATATATACACATATAATTTTGTAAAAATCAAAATAACTTTAAAGATCTTTATTGTAAAGGGTTTAAACAATGTTTCATGCTTGTTCAATGAACCATAAATAATTAATGAACATGCACCTGTGGAACGGTCATTAAGACACTAACAGCTTACTGACGGTAGGCAATTAAGGTCACAGTTATAAAAACTTAGGACACTAAGTGACCTTTCTACTGACTACTAAAAACACCAAAAGAAAGATGCCCAGGGTCCCTGCTCATCTGCGTGAATGTGCATTAGGCATGCTGCATGGAGGCATGAGGACTGCAGATGTTTCCAGGACAATAAATTGCAATGTCCGTACTGTGAGACTCCTAAGACAGCGCTACAGGGAGACAGGAAGGACAGCTGATCGTCCTTGCAGTGGCAGACCACGTGTAACAACACCTGCATAGGATCGGTACATCCGAATATCATACCTGCGGGACAGGTACAGGATGGCAACAACAACTGCCCGAGTTACAATAGGAATGCACAATCCCTCCATCAGTGCTCAGACTGTCCGCAATAGGCTGAGAGAGGCTGGACTGTAAGGCAGGTCCTTACCAGACATCACCGGCAACAACGTCGCCTATGGGCACAAACCCACCTTCGCTGGACCAGACAGGACTGGCAAAAAGTGCTCTTCACTGACGAGTCACAGTTTTGTTTCACCAGGGGTGATGATTGGACTCGTGTTTATCGTCAAAGGAATGAGTGTTACACCAAGGCCTGTACTCTAGCTATTGATTTGGAGGTGGAGGGTCTGTCATGGTCTGGGGCGGTGTGTCACAGCATCATCGGACTGAGCTTGTTGTCATTGCAGGTAATCTCAATGCTGTGCGTTAAAGGGAAGACATCCTCCTCCCTTATGTGGTACCCTTCCTGCAGGCTCATCCTGACATGACCCTCCAGCATGACAATGCCACCAGCCATACTGCTCGTTCTGTGTGTGTTTTCCTGCAAGACAGGAATGTCAGTGTTCTGCCATGGCCAGCAAAGAGCCTGGATCTCAATCCCATTGAGCACATCTGGGACCTGCTGGATTGGAGGGTGAGGGCTAGGGCCATTGCCCCCAGAAATGTCTGGGAACTTGCAATTGCCTTGGTGGAAGAGTGGGGTAACATCTCACAGAAAGAACTGGCAAATCCGGTGCAGTCCATGAGGAGGAGATGCACTGCAGTACTTAATCTGGTGGCAACACCAGATACTGACTGTTACTTTTGATTTTGACCTGCCCTTTGTTCAGGGACACATTATTCCATTTCTGTTAGTCACATGTCTGTGAAACTTGTTTGTCTTAGTTGTTGAATCTTTTTATGTTCATACAAATATTTACACGTTGCTGAAAATAAAAGCAGTTGAAAGTGAGAGGACGTTTCTTTTTTTTTTTCTTTTTTTTTTTGCTGAGTTTATATATGTATGTTTATATAAATGTTTAACCATTTTTGATCTCGCAACCATTTAACAGATGTATAGAAATATACATATTTTTTTAAATCTCGACTATAAATTTTTTATTTTTTTGCAGACTTGCAGTTAAAAAGAGGTAGTTTGATTATTCATTTCCACTGGTAAATGTCATTTGCCCATATTATTATGAAATAAGGTTCTTGATAAAACTTGCTGTTAGGTGAAGGATCCAATTTACTGATTAAGTTAATCTTTTCTTCAAAACACATTAATGAAACATTGTAAGTATCCCTAAAGTATACCTTTGTGTTTTCACAGTGTTGTTGTCACAGTTGTTTAACGATTTTTGAGCTGTTTCCATCGCTTTGCAATTGTCTGAGAGAGATGGATTACATCAACATTTGTTTGTTCTTCCTTGCATTCCCGGATGTCATTCTCGAATTTTGCCAGCTGAATTTCTCAACCCGTATTCAACAACTTGAATATTGAGACCTGAATTTCACCACCTGAAATCCACACCTTGAATAATAAAAACTTGAATTTCACAACCTGAATTTTTTTTTAACATCAAATTACACCCAGTCTTTTTTGAAGATCATGAATTCGGAGGCTTTTTCAAATTCAAGTTCTGGTGATAAAAAAATGATGCCATAGTTGTTCAGTTAACGGAGGACACATGCTGAAGGTGTTAGTTTGCTCACCACTGTATTTAACAATAAATAGCTGATGTTGGTGTTACTAATTTATTGTTATTTGTGCTTATATTTTAGTGTTTGATAGAATTTGGAGATGGAAAAACAGTAGATATTGTACATTGTGATGCTGAGTATTTAGATAAACCAACATATTGACAGTAAACCAATTGTATTCATTGTTAATATTCATTACAATTTATATGAAGACCAGTAATCAAGTTACATAGTGGGCAACATTTGTTCAAAAAGTCTGACAGGTATGATTTTGTGAGAGTACCCTGATATTTCCACCTTGTCATTTTATAGTTCCAGTGTGACACATGTGAGAGGTGCTTCCATGAACAGTGCCTGGACATGGATGCCGAGGACCTGGAACAGGCCAGAGCAGACAGCTGGAATTGCAGCTTGTGCCCTTAAATCCCTCTGTGTTGAAGCATGGATATATATGTGTATGTGTATGTGTGTGTGTGTGTGTGCCTTTATGTATATACATATATATTTGTTTTATCACCTACTTTTATTTTATTTTTTTACTATTTTATACTATATTGTCATTGATATTTTTTGAGATGCTCAGTATTAATAGTTATTTTATATTTATTATTTTATTTATCTCGTTTTTATTGTGTTGTGAAACTCTTTGTTACATCTCTTTTGAAAAGTGCTATGTAAATAGAAATTATTTATTATAAATATAATTTCTTAAAAATGCACTCAGCACCTAGTTCAGTGTGATTCAATTGTGTCTGCTGAAAACACAAAAATCTAAATTTCAAGATTGCTAGACAGCAGTACAAAATAATCACTCTTTATTGCCACTCGGACGTTGCAGGTTTCCTCATTGTTCCTTTTGTGACACATGTAACGCATCATATTGACATACTCCACCTCCTATCTGTGTCCCTGTAATAAGAAAGAATTGTTAGAGTATAACAAACAACTTGGGGCTAGGTATGAAAATAATCTAACTGTAAATGACAATGCCATTACAAATTTTATAGGGCTTTAATTTTTACATTCAACATCAGACAGTCCTGATATTGTGTGAGTGACACTGTGAGGTGGTGTACTATCATTCTTAAGTGAAATTGTTCTTTGAAATCAGGAAGTTTCTTAATGACAGTCTGTCATTTTGGTGCTTAAAAGTCAGATGGTCTTTGGAAATATATTCTTTATTATTTATTTATTATTAAGTTTGCAGGCATCATTTTTTTTATTTAAATATTTTTTATATATATTTATTCATTTTGTTTTATGTAGTTATTTATGTATTTTTTATTAATTTATGTATTTTTTTCCATTCATTCATTATTGACAGACTGACTACGAATGTGAAATGATGTTCGCCGGAAGGCTGCTTTTATTTTGAAATCAGCTCTTACATGCTCTTACCGTAATGCATAGTGTATACCCATACTGAAAAACAACGTGGGGGCTAGCTTGACCATGTTTTTTCCAAGTGGAGGCTGGCCTGACCACAGTACTCCGTGGGTGTTGAAAAAAAAAAGAACATTTAGAGTGACAGAAAAAACACCTCACGAGAATTTTCACGTAATAAAGGGGTGCTGTAGACTCACACCAGCTCATGTAGTAGTTAGGAATGAAACAGCAGATAAATTGGCTAAAGATTCAATGGAGAGAGGTGAAGTTGATATACAAATTCCATATAGTAGATTAGAGTTTAAAGCGATAATAAAGAGCAAATCAGTCCTGGCAGAACCATTGGGACCAGGGGCGGATTGGCCATTGGGAGAACCGGGACTTTTCCCAGTGGGCCGGCCACGAAATGGGGCCAAACGGGTGGTGATAAGCTGAAACGAGCCGCAACTGGCTGAAGAAGGCCGCAAAACGGTGCCGCGATGTGCAGAAAAGGACATTGTCTTGCTTGGATCTCACTTTAGTAGCAGGGTTATTGGCATCAAAGTGTCAGTGGGAAGTTCTAGATCAGTCAAAAATAGGGAGTGATCACTACCCAATAATATGCTCTATATGAATGGAAATGTATAGGAGATGCACAGCGATACAACATAAATGGAGATTTGATAAAGCTGACTGGATAAAATTGAACAAAATTTGTACTGAGAGAGTGAAAGATTTTAATGTGGATGATGAGATAGATATAGGCCTATATGCAGATAGATTAGGTTCAATAATAATAAGTGCAGCGGAAGAGTCCATTCCCCAAATCAAAGGGCAAGGTTAGGAGGAAGGTGGATCCTTGGTGGAATGATGAATGTTCTAAACAGAAATGAGGCACCCAGGGTGTTTAGGAGAACATTAATACTAGTAACCCTACTAATTTTTTCAAAGGAAAAGAGCACAGGCCAGGAAGGTTATTAAACAAGCTAAAAGGAAATATTGGCAAACATTTTGCTCTACAATAGGAAGGGAGACACAGCTAGGAAAATTATGGAGTGTTTTAAAGAGGATAATTGGAGTTTACCAATCTATCAATATCCCAGTATTAACAGGAGAAGGGAGAGTGGCAGTAACTGAAGAAGAAAAAGCAGAACTATTAGTCTGCACATTTCAAAGGGCACACAGTTCAAATAATTTAGATAAAGTGTTTGGAAAAAAGGAAGGAAATTTTAGAGGAGCATCAAGAGTTATATAATCAAAAATCAAGTGGTCAGACAACTTTAGATGCCACTTTTGAAATGTGGGAACTAAAAAGAGAACTTATACGGGTTAAACACTGCCCCTGGAAAAGATAGGGTTTGTTATATCATGCTTAAACATGTAGATGAAGTGGTGCTTAAAGCAGTACTGGAAGTTTTTAATAAAGTGTGGTTGCCTAGGACCTGGAAACAAGCTGTTATAATTCCTATTACCAAACCAGGGAAAGAGCCTGCAGTAGCACAGAATTATAGACTGATTGCCCACACTTCTAACCTATGCAAACTGATTGAAAAAATTATAGTAAACCGACTATATTGTTTATTGGAGTGCAGAGGCTTAACAGCATCCAATCAATATGGATTTCGTCCTGGCCGATCTACTTTGGATGCACTTATAAAGCTGGAGACAGAGGTAAAGAAGGCCTTAGCAACGAAAGAGGTACTGGTGGCACTAGTATATGGATCTGCATCCTCAACGGTGCTTAAGAGACTAGATGCTATACAAGCTCAAGCATTAAGATGTATTACAGGTGCTGTTAAAACAACACAAATTGCAGCAATGCAGGTGGAGCTGGGAGAGACACCGTTAGATTTAAGATGGAAAAAATTAGCTATGGCTTATTGGGTCAATTTGAAGGATCATAAAATAGATCATCTTGCAAAGTCTGTACTTCAAGAAAGTTGGGAAACAACTAACCTTTTTGGATCAGGATTTGCATGGAAGGCAAAGGAATGGGCTGTGGAAATGTCACTACATAACAAAATATTTGCACCAATAGTTACAATACACCCAATGCCTCCTTGGTTATTCAGTAAACTTGAAAGTGACCTACAAATACATGATAGTATTCAAAAAGGGGAGAGTGGAAGTGAAATTAAGAGTTACACAATAGAATATTTTAGAACTGTCCATTATGCATTTCTTCTGGTGTACACTGATGGCTCAAAAAACCCAAAGACAGGACGAACAGGAGCATTTATGGGAGATTAATGGATGAGAAATCAGTGTACACTGCAGAAAGGGTAGCAATTCAGATGGCACTTAGTTGGGTAGAGGAAGTGATGCCGAATAAACTTGTGATATGTTTAGATTCTATGGCATCACGTCTCAGCCTTCAAACATATCAGTCAAGTCGATGTGACTTCATTACAGAAATAATGATCATACTGTATAGATTAAAGCAGGTGGGAACTGTAGTTCATTTTGTGTGGATACCAGCACACGTTGGAGTACATAGAGAAATGCTGACTGCAGGATGTAATAAATTCACAATTACAAGAATTTTAAATATAAGACAAGTCAATGGAAAAATTATAAAGGCAGTTATTGAATTAATAAGAAACAGTGGACTTAAAAACAGGATATAAGAAGTCATTCAAGCCTACGCTGAAGTCTCTTCACACTTCAGCACAGGAGGCGGCGGTAAGCACCTAAAAAGCTGGTTTGCAACCCACCATTAAACCCACCGAAGAAGAACGTCACATTGTGACGTAAAACATGGCAATCGCCCATGAACAGCTGTGTAGTTTTATCATTGATAATATTGATACAGAGACGTCACATGTGCTGTAGGCTTTAACACATTTATTATTCGAAGTTTTTGGGGGGATTCTCTGGTCCTTTAACAAAAGTGGACTTAATGAAAAGGTGGAAATAATGAAGTTTTGAGTGATAGAGAAGCGCGCGACCGTTTAGATGGGGTCGCGCGCGCAGTCTAGACAGCATCTCAAAGCATTTTCAGTTTAAATGTATATTTTATTTATGTATATATTTTAACACATGAATCAAAGGTGACCACCTGTTGCAGTCGCAATAATTTGAGTGTTCTGGTAAGGAGAGATGAGGTTGACTCATAATCATTTTGTAGGTGTTGTTTTGAAAGAAATGTGATGAACTTGATATAGAGTTTGTTGAACAGCTGCGTGATACTTATTCTGGTATGCTGTGGTCGTCATTGAGACAGACTGTTATAGATGTGACCCAAAGTGTTACCATCTCTAACTAGTCTAACCATTTAGTCTGTTACTATCACTAACCATATCTGACGAGTCTTAAAACCTGTTCCTAATATCTCTAAATATCTCTGACCATCTCTAACCAGACTCACCATTCGGATTGATACTATCAATACCATTAAATTCATTATTCCCTTTCACATGCATGCCAAACCCAAGTACAATATCACAGCCACATTAAAAATGCACCACACTTATATTAATAATTTTCTCAACATCTCTTTTTTTCCCATAGAAATGGACAAATACACAGCATGGGTATGGCCACGTCTGGAGCCCTTTCTGATCGGGGTGCTTCCAGCTGCACCCCCAAGCAAATTCGGCATGCATTATCTGCGCAAGATGGCCTGTTATGTCCGGACCCGGGACGGCTGCTTCCCCAGGCTCGGCTGGCACATGTGGCGACACATCACCTGTGGCAAACTGCAGCTGGCAGAGGAACTTGCCTGGCTGTATTTTGAAACCTTTGATCTTTTGATGCCTCATTCTATAGAGGAGAGATTGGAGTGTGCAGACGCTCTGTCTCAGTGCCACACTCCTAGGGACATTGACAGGCAGCGTGGTAAGGTAAGAAGTGCTGATAGACAGTACGTTCATGATTGGTTGTTCTTGTTGCATGTTGACTGATAGATAAGATCTGTATAAAACCTGGAGATCTTCCTGTAGATTTTATAACTAAGTACTAATCTTTTTCTTTTGGGCTGTTTTCTGCTTGTCTTGTTTTAGCTGTCAGTAGACACGCTGCAGTTCCTGCTGTTCCTTTATCTTCAGCAAATGAACCGAATCTCTCTTCGCACCTCACTGATCGGGGAAGAGTGGCCAAGTCCCCGATCACGATCTCCCTCTTCCTCCTCTGAGAAACCAAAATAAGCTCCCAAAATAAGGTGTGCTCTCAAAAACATGTCCAGGTCATATTTCATCTCAAAATAAATAAGAAACTAAGAAAATAAAGCATATTTTTAGGATCTTTAAGATTTTTGCAGTTTTTTTTTTTCCAAAAATAGTGCACATTAATTACTGAATTACAGTAATGAGAATCATCGTGTCCAGACACAGGAATTTCATTTAATTAAATCATTAAAAAATGTTTTTAACACAAATAATGCCACATTTAAATACTTGTTTAAATAATAAAATGTAATTTATAGCTTACATTTTTTACATTCAGGCCCATTTGCCTGGTATATATCAGGCAAATATTCTGTAGGAAATGTTTTTTTTTTATTTTTTTTTATTTTATTTTTTTGGTATATAGCGGCTTCTTCAATAAATTGACTTAATTCCACCTGATTTGCGTAATAAGGTTTATTTATTCATTCATTGTGTTCTACCAGAACTGGGACGGCCAGGCTCATCTCACATTCATTCAGACGCACCTGACCGAGCTCTTGGAGTTACTAGTGGAGCCAGGGCAGCTCAGCAGTTCAGGACAGATACTGCGTGACAGCCAGCTCACTCCAGAGACCCTGAAGTACCTCAGCCTGCTGCTGGAAGGATCCGTGAGCCATGGCCGCACCGTGCACCCCATCCACAAGCTTCTCAGCTGTGCACCGCTGCAGACCCAGGCTGGATTCTCCAAACTCAGTCACACCTACTCTCTGCAGCAGTTTCAGGGGTTTCTGCGGCAGGCCCTCTGCCTCAATCCCTTTGGCATTTCCACTTGTCCACAGTCAGGAAAGAAAGTGGCTTGGGCCCTGCAAGGTACACCAGATGAAATTAGTTTCTAGTAGAAGACAAATTAAAAAAGTTTTACAAATATTTGTGAATGGTTTAAAATCACCTTTAAATAAAAGAGTTGAATGTACTATGTAAACACACTGTATCAGAACAAAGACATGAACACATAACACACATAGTGGCCACATTTACATGTCACTGATTTCAAATGTGAAAAGGGCACTTACATAGAAGTCTTAAAGGCACAGAAGCAAAATTGACCAGTTTAATTCTAAGAGTAAGAGTAAGAGTGGGAAATGTTCATGAAAAACCTAAATTATTTTGGTGCAACAATATATTAAGTGGAAAAAATAAGAAATGCAAAACATATTTTCCTAGCTTTGCTTTAATTGATTGATCGTTAACCCAATCAATGGTGTGTTTAAGTCTAATCCTTCAAATTTCCATTTGTAGTGGAGGGCACCTTGAAGAGAGCCAGAATACTCAGAAACACCACATGGCTCCTCCAGGAAGTCGACTGGTGCTCATGTCGCAGGTTTGCAAACAGACGTTGGCCAAGGACTCTGAAAAGCTAAATGATGCCAATGTCAAACTGCAACGATGCAGTGAGGCTTTTATCTTCCTTCTCTCCCCTTTGCGGTGAGGAATCACTTCAGTGTATTCATAGGGATGAGCAAAGTATAATAAAGTAAAAAAAAATGTGGTTAAGTAGTTAAACTCTGGGCTGTTAAGTTTCTGAATTGAGGCTCTTAAGAAGCAAGCCATGAGCTATCAACATTGTGCCATTGAGAACGACACTCAGCCCTATTTTGTTCGGGGAAGAAACTACACATTTAAAAAATTGACTAGTCAATGAGCTGTCTCCGTGACTAATCAGACTTAAAGAAGGCTGTTATAATTAGTCTGTTTGCCTTGTGCACACTACACGACTCGAGCACGTTGGCTTTGATGTTTTGAGACGCCAACTGGTTTGGGACTAGAAGTCTCAGATCGCAGTGCGTGCCTGTTGCCGACAGTCTTGTAGTGTGTGCTAGGGTTGTCACGATACCATAATCATATCTTTCGATACTATATCAACTAAAGTATCAGAATACCAAGTAGTACCAAGTAGTATCGCAATACCACACGATAGTGTCAATTCTTAACACAGTTTGTCATAGTGATTCTTAGAAATTCCACTTATTGCTCCAGATGTGGTGAAAATAACTGATGGATGAACTGGGAGAAGGCTCAACTGAACTAACTTGTTACCTAATACATTCTTAGTTTGATTTCTTTTTTTCTTTTGATTTTCTCCCCTTTTTCTCCCCAATTTGGAATGCCCAATTCCCAGTGCGCTCTAAGACCTCGTGGTGGTGTAGTGACTTACCTCAATTCGGGTGGTGGAGGACAAATTTCAGTTGCCTCCTCGTCTGAGACCATCAACCCGTGCATCTTGTCACGTGGAAACATCTTCCCAAATTTTTCAGCTTCCTGCGGGGAGAGATGTGTTTCTTGAAGAAACACTATATCATATTACTTACGTTTAAGAAAAGTAATAACCTTCCTTCTTTTTATGCGGAGCCCCAACCCATTTACATTCCATGTGGAGAGAGATAGTATACTCATATTAACATTTGAAATTTTGATATAGTAGAAAAAATAAATTGTGTGTCAAAAAGAAAATTATACAGACCACATTCCCCATTACTGAAACAATCGAACATCGAACTTCCCCCCGAACAAAACAAACAGAAAAAAGAAAAACGTGTGCATTAACCCCGCGCACAAAAGCGGCAACCGGCGACAATCCCTCTAAACTCAAAAGGTCCATGAACGCATGACAACTTTGCCATCGGATTGCTCAATTTTGCCTCACAAATTTGTGAGGCAAAATGACATAACAGAAAATACTTTGTAAATAAACCCCAGCCAGTAGGAAGAATGAACACAAAGAATGTGTAGATTCATTCACAGAACTGTCTCAAAGGTGTGATCTTCCACAAAACAAATTCCAGCTGATATAAAACATTCAGATATGTTCAGTGAGCTGGCTGTTATGAGTTCAAAGGATGACGTAATCATTCCAATGTCCAGTAAAAATACTCAACAAAACAAACTCCAGCCAGCAGGAGGAATAAGCACGAAGAACGAACAGATTAATCCGTCAACTTTATAAAAGACATCCTTTGTGTGAGCATGTAGATATTTTGCGGTCATCTGTAGTGTCCACTCTCAAACTGGCCGGGAACTTCAATGCAAAAGTAATCTTTCGTCAATGCAAAAGTTTCTTTAAGGAAAAGTGTTATTCACAAAACAAGCTCCAGCCGCTTGGTGGAGCCAACACAAAAAGCCAGAGTAAGTACAGCGAGTCGACCCACTCACATGAGAAACACCCAATGGTTTACTTACCCACTGATTCATTAAAAGATAATGCCTGATTGGGACATGTAGATACTTTGCGACAGACCTTCATTTCTATTCTCAGTTTGGCCGGAAACATCAGAGCAAAAGTGATCTTTTGCTGATGTAAGTGTTTCTTACATTCCTTGAACCGATCGCGTTTCTCTCTTGTCGAACTCGCAAAGTCCGGGAACAAGAAAATATCATGGTTCTTCCAAGAAAGCTTCCCTTTGCTCCTCGCCTGGTGCAACACAAGATATTTATCGGATGATCTCAAAAATCTGGCCAGAATCGATCGGGGCCTGTCTCCCTCAGCAAATCTGTGAGCTGGGACTCTGTGAGCTCGCTCGATTTCCAGTTTATGGCCTGTTATGTCGAGCAGACTCTGGAAAAGCTCGTCTAGGAATTTCACCTTATCTCTGCCCTCCTCATGCTCAAGAATTCCAACAATTCGAATGTTATTCCTGCGGCTTCTATTCTCAAAATCTTCCAGCTTTTCAAGGAGATGTTCCAAATCAACTTTGGTCGCGGGCGGATTAGCGGTTAATTCCCTCTCCAAAGATTCCAGAAAATCGATTCGTCTCTCAACATCAGTCACTCTTGTAACTACCTCAGAGAATTTTATTTCCATCGCCGTAATCAATCGACGTATTACAGCGAGATCCTCCAAGTCAGCAAGAACCTTCGTCAACATCACCGACATGTTGGATAACTGACGCTGGATCACCTCTCCCGCCGTGCCATCCAAATTGAGTCCCCGGTCTGTAGGCCTGTCGGGGCTTTCATCCTGAACACGTAAGTGTCTTTTAATGTCTCCAGAGCCCGAGGATTTTGACTTCTTTGCCATGTTTTGCCTCAGAGAACAAATGCGTAACTGGGTGTATCAAATTTCACCAGATTATAACATGAAAATAATAAAAATTTTTGCAGAGTGCGTAGAGCTCGTCGCTCACATGTCTGCTTCTTGCATGGCGTCACATGACTCCGAAAAAGACAAAATTTTTAATGTTATTGCAGACATAGGTCTGATTAAAATTAAGGTTTTAGCGAAAGTAATATTTACTACCGTACATACAACATAACTTACCGTATTAACAGTACTACCATTTAAAAAATACTGTGGCACTGGCAGTATTTTGAATCTTTAGTATCGTGATACTATCGTTGCACCGGTATACTGTGCAGCTCTAGTGTGCGCATCTCTTCAAATCACTACGACAGACGCTGCGATGGATTTCAAACCTGTTTGAAATCTGGCCGATGAGTCTTCTGGTGTGTCCACTGTCCCGACAAGCGAGAGAGACACAATGAGCAAAAGGCAGTGAAATACAGACAGAGTGCAAGTGGAGAGCAATGCATTGGAAAGCAGGAGCAAAAAAATATTTAGAAAATTAAAACATCTCCCACGTTTCCTGAACCGCTGTCTTTTTCTTTTTTTTTCCTGTTCTGTACAAATTAGTGCAAAAACAGGCGCAAGTTGAATAAACAGATGTGTTTCTTGGCAATATACCTATCCCCAAAATTATGTGGACACTTTAGCCACACTGTAAAATTTATGAATTACATTTCATAACAAAATATCAGACCAAGTGGTATTTATATGAATGAAATATTGCAGAAACACATTTTTCAAGCAAAATATTTCACAGAAAGTTTGTTAGGTTTAAAAATAAAATAAATATATATATATATATATATATATATATATATATATATATATATATATATATATATATATAAAATGCAATGTGATGAACAACAGAGTGCACACTCTGCTAGGTCACTTGTGTGAACTTGAGGGGTACTGATTTCATCCACTGAGCCACAAATTACCTTAAAACCAGCTGCTTAAAAGTGAATGACTCAGAAAAAGTTAGATCTAAGAAAACTTGGTTTGATATTTTTTATCTAATGTAATGATACACTGATAATTGTAAGTGTGACTTCAGTTTTCAAAAGTTTCCAAATACTTTTTGTCAGCATTTTTGTCACCCATGTGTGTTCCTTTCGAAATGTGATGTAGACCATGAATTATGAATATACTGTTAAATTCATAATAATTGTAATAGAAGTTATAAGAATCATTTTCTCAACATTAACACATTTCTTAAATATTAAAGGGGTCATGACATGTGGAATAAAATTTTCCTTAATATTTTTACATTTAAGAGGTCATTGTACTATTAAAAACCTACTGTAAGTTTCAGAACTCAAAACTTCCTCCACACTGCGAAAAGAGCATTTGTTGAAACCATGCTGCCAAAACGACTCATTCTTCCTCCACGTTGTGATGTCACACTCTGGTAGACATTTGCATCAGACCACCTCCACAATAACACACCAAAGCCTAATTTACCTTTAATCAGTAAGTGGTGAGCAGTGAGACGGCAAGGAGAGAGTGCAGGTCAGTAAAGAGCAGAGAGTCATAACAGTGGGCATGAACTGTCAAGTCTTAAAGAAGAAACAGCACCAAAACTGAGTGATTATGTTTTACAAATAAATGACTTTTTTTTTGTGCAAAAAAAACTTTACTAACATTATAAGTGAACCTCAAGAAACATGTTAAATTAATAATAATGAAAAAAAAAAAAAGGCATGTCATGACCCCTTTAAAGCTAAAGTAAATGCTAAAGAACAAACAGTTTACGGTAGTTAGGAGACTAGTCGTGATAGCTGGTGGTTGGGTGACTAGTTGCCAATCCTTAGTTCTAAAAAAATACTTTAAGTTGCTGTGGGTAATGACAACTTGCCTTACCAGGAGTATGAATGACAGATCAGTAAAAGGAATGCTGGCCATAGTCTGTGCTCTGTGTATTTATTTATTTTTGTGTACTGTGTCAACATCCATGCAAAAACTACAGGTGCATCTCAATAAATTAGAATGTCGTGGAAAAGTTCATTTATTTCAGTAATTCAACTCAAATTGTGAAACTCGTGTATTAAATAAATTCAATGCACACAGACTGAAGTAGTTTAAGTCTTTGGTTCTTTTAATTGTGATGATTTTGGCTCACATTTAACAAAAACCCACCAATTCACTATCTCAAAAAATTAGAATACATCATAAGACCAATAAAAAAAAACATTTTTAGTGAATTGTTGGCCTTCTGGAAAGTATGTTCATTTACTGTATATGTACTCAATACTTGGTAGGGGCTCCTTTTGCTTTAATTACTGCCTCAATTCGGCGTGGCATGGAGGTGATCAGTTTGTGGCACTGCTGAGGTGGTATGGAAGCCCAGGTTTCTTTGACAGTGGCCTTCAGCTCATCTGCATTTTTTGGTCTCTTGTTTCTCATTTTCCTCTTGACAATACCCCATAGATTCTCTATGGGGTTCAGGTCTGGTGAGTTTGCTGGCCAGTCAAGCACACCAACACCATGGTCATTTAACCAACTTTTGGTGCTTTTGGCAGTGTGGGCAGGTGCCAAATCCTACTGGAAAATGAAATCAGCATCTTTAAAAAGCTGGTCAGCAGAAGGAAGCATGAAGTGCTCCAAAATTTCTTGGTAAACGGGTGCAGTGACTTTGGTTTTCAAAAAACACAATGGACCAACACCAGCAGATGACATTGCACCTCAAATCATCACAGACTGTGGAAACTTAACACTGGACTTCAAGCAACTTGGGCTATGAACTTCTCCACCCTTCCTCCAGACTCTAGGACCTTGGTTTCCAAATGAAATACAAAACTTGCTCTCATCTGAAAAGAGGACTTTGGAACACTGGGCAACAGTCCAGTTCTTCTTCTCCTTAGCCCAGGTAAGATGCCTCTGACGTTGTCTGTGGTTCAGGAGTGGCTTAACAAGAGGAATACGACAACTGTAGTGTCTGTGTGTGGTGGCTCTTGATGCCTTGACCCCAGCCTCAGTCCATTCCTTGTGAAGTTCACCCAAATTCTTGAATCGATTTTGCTTGACAATCATAAGGCTGCGGTTCTCTTGGTTGGTTGTGCATCTTTTTCTTCCACACTTTTTCCTTCCACTCAACTTTCTGTTAACATGCTTGGATACAGCACTCTGTGAACAGCCAGCTTCTTTGGCAATGAATGTTTGTGGCTTACCCTCCTTGTGAAGGGTGTCAGTGATTGTCTTCTGGACAACTGTCAGATCAGCAGTCTTCCCCATGATTGTGTAGCCTAGTGAACCAAACTGAGAGACCATTTTGAAGGCTCAGGAAACCTTTGCAGGTGTTTTGAGTTGATTAGCTGATTGGCATGTCACCATATTCTAATTTTTTGAGATAGTGAATTGGTGGGTTTTTGTTAAATGTGAGCCAAAATCATCACAATTAAAAGAACCAAAGACTTAAACTACTTCAGTCTGTGTGCATTGAATTTATTTAATACACGAGTTTCACAATTTGAGTTGAATTACTGAAATAAATGAACTTTTCCACGACATTCTAATTTATTGAGATGCACCTGTATATGCTTATCTTGCAGGTCTGTGACCTTAGATAAGTGCAGGAACAGCACAGTGGTGCTCGGCCCAGTGGGGACCAGCCTCCTCATTCAGAGCTGTGAGAATGTTCGTGTGGTGTGTGCCACCAGACATCTGACAGTGGGCGCCTCTTTTAACTGCACAATCCACGCCCTCACCCCTACTCGACCCCTTCTTCTTCCAGGCAACGTGTCTCTCACTCTGGGGCCCTTCCACACACATTACCCCACACTAGAGGACCATATGGCTACAGTGGGTCTGGCCATGGTTCCCAATTTATGGGACCAGCCGCTGCTGTTTGGGGCAGAGGTTTCCACTCCGGACATGGGCTGCTACCGCATCCAGCCCCCTTCTGAGTTTTATCCACTGGTGATACCCTTCCAGATGGAGGGGGATAACTGTGAGATTCCTTAGGGCCTGCCAGCAGACTATCAGAAGGCAATAGAGAGCCGAGAGAAGGCCGTACAGGAATGGCAGAAGACCGTGAAGGATGCGCACTTAAACAAATAAGCCCACATTTCCGTCTTTAGTCACTTATAAGTTCACAGTCGTGCTTACACTTGGATATAAAGTTTAGTTATTCACAGAATTGAAAATTCAGGACACATTTGGCCACAAACTGAAACAGACATTGTGCATTTTAATGGGAGCATTATAGCTTTGTTGCATCATGTTGTGTTGCGTTGGTCACTTGTAGTGTTGATTAGGTATTAAAAGGACTTATTTTGTTTTATTCATATATTCAGTGATTTTTAATACAAAAGTGCTAATGCAAATATTCTATGTGTTATTTGTTTGATTATTTCTTTATTATGCTTTTTTTTTTTTTTTTTGGAGTAATATTATTATAAAGGCTTTTACGATGGTGGAAACTCTGACCGTCGCACTGAGGCACACCGCAGACCGCACTGAGTAAGTGCAGCTCCTGATTCTGAAGAGCGTGTGAAGATTAACCACTTTTGAGCCAGACTTGAAGCGCTGTGACGCACACGCCATCTGTAGAGGCTGCACCAGTCTCCCGTGAAAATATAAACATGCATTTTTGCAAATGCATGGCGCTCCGGTTTCACTTTAATTTAACGTTTGTGTAATGGCAAATGTTATTTGTCGTTGTGGGTTCATACACGCAGTGTTAATGACATGCAGAGACACAGAGGAGCCCTGTGTCACGCCAACGATGATAGAATGAAGAAACACAGAATCTCAGAGGTCTTTTTTGATGTGAATTAAGGGCTCGTTTAATCCTAGAGCCCTAAAGTAATGTGTGAAAGTGAAGAATTTTGGATAGAAATGTTTTACTATTGCATACATTAATTTTATATAATACAATATTACACAATATAATATTATAGCTATTTAGGTCGGCTGGTTTCCAACAAAAACAGTGTAAATGAAAAATGGACCAAGATTAAAGTTGACCAAAAAGAGAGACAGATATTTAGAGTATTTTGAAATATATTGATATTTAAAATATTAATTTTAATGTCATTCATAAGTTTTTAAAGCCTTAAAGGAAATCATGTAAAAGTTAAATTTGAAATATGTAGAAGTTATAAATGACTTCTTACGGTTTATGAAGCGCATATACACCCATGACAAAAGCATGAGAATTTGTATGACAATTAATCATCATAATCGTGAAAGCCCTAAAACAGACAATTATTTGTCATAATCGTGAGAGCCCTAAAACAGACAATTATTCTCATAATCGTGAAAGCCCTAAAACAGACAATTATTCTCATAATTTTTGAAAGCCCTAAAACAGACAATTATTCGTTATAATCGCAATTATTTATTTGACAATTAATTGTCAGCCAAATTTCATAATCATGACAGCCCTAGCTGTGCATGTATAGTATTCATTGTTGCAGTGCCATTTAGGAACTGCTAGTTGCAGTTATGAATGTACATTTCAGTAGGACTGAAAAATGTATTGAATGGATTACAATTACAGCTGCCATGAATAAATAATCGTGTAACATGTCTACAGCATTTCACTGAAGTCTACACAGGTTGTGTAAAAAAAATAAAAAAAATAAATATGTGTTAAGTTAAAAGGTTTTTTTTTTGTTTTTTTGCACTTAACAATCACAGACATGTCAGTTGCTTGATTTTGGTGTAAAAAAAAAAATCTAAATTTGAGGGCCAAAGTAAGGTTGACTGTTTAGGAACCGTATTGATTTACTGATGTATAAAATAGCAATAAGTAATTCAAAAACGGTTATCAGCTTATTTTGGGATGTTTAGTCTTCAAAAAGATTATGACATGCAGATGCCCCTGACAAAATAAGTATTTAATGTAAATTCTATTGATCTAAATGAATTGCAATGATGATATCAAGGGAAATAATCAACATTTATGAGAGATGAAATGTGTTATGAATGTTAAAACAGATTTGTCTAGCAAAGAGGAAGCCTAGTCCAAAATAAGTTTAGGATTATTAATAGTGGTGCATCGATCAGGAAATTTGAGGCCGATACTGATCACCAATATTTTTACACTGTTATTGGCCAATAACGATCCAATAGAATGGTGAAATTTTAATTTAACCCCACTGTAGTTCAAAACCAACCTTAACACATGGGAAATAAGCCTGTGCCATTTAAGACCTACTGTATTGATATATTGTGTCTGTGTTTGTCTTTAGGGTTCAGAGACGGCAGTTTCAGGAACTAGTGGAGCAGAAGTTTCATGAGTGGTTGCTGGAGACGGGACAAAGACAAGAGCTGGACTGCCTCCTCCCTCCTAACCTCAACTCCTCCTCCGTGGACCACTGGCCTTCCAGCCACACCTCCAATTCTGGACTGCACCCACTGAAAGATCAACCGCCTGAGCAGCCAATGGGATGGGCACCATCTGTTTGCTTATAGAACTGCTAGAACAATAAAAATTTTAGCCAGGTTTAGCCACTGTTGCCCTCTTTCTCTCCAGAAATGGATTCACAAACATTAGTGTTGTTGGGGATCAAAAGATGGTCAAACTCTTTGATGCAAAGCAATCAGGCTGTGACTGAATAGACACAATGCTGTATGATCTGATTTTGAAAGGGATATTTGCCTTCTATTTGTCTCTTAGAGAAATCTATGCTGGACTTAGGTTGATATGCAAGAAAATATCACCATAAGCATTATTATTTAATTAAACTATGTAAGGGAACCATTTTTCCCATCATTTGAATTTTGAGGGAACAGGGATGAGATACATGAGATACTGTATGTTCATGAACTGATTATATGTTGATATGTTGTGCTAAGTTGTACTTGGTACTGTACATAATTTACACATGCTCACAGAAGAGTTTGCAGCTAATGTTTCTTGATATCTGAAGGCCAGTATGAATGTGAATGTTTATTTTTCTTGTTTACCATCTGTTTGTTCATAATGCCCTACACTGTAATTGCACTATTGCTATATCCTCACAATATAGATGCCAACAATGCTGTCACTTAAAATGTATCTTGGATATATACATGTCTAATGTGAATATTTTAAATGTTTGGACCAACAACATTTGATAAATAAGTGTATATATTTGATATACTGTTCTGTGACTTGAATATAGACAAACAATAAATAATGTATGGTTTTAGCTGAACAGTAAAAAAATGCTTTTTGTAAATTTGGACCTCATGAAAAGTTAATCTGGAAAGTTTCCTAAACATGCCTAAATGTCTGTTTCCAATTTTCTTTAAAATTTGTGTGTTATCATACTGCATATTGCACATTATACACAGAATACTGCCTAAGACCTTTTAAAAAGTGGCATGTGAAAGTATGCAATGATAAAGAATGATTAGTATTTTGCATAGTCACATGACCATTCTGTGTATCATGTTATATTCAGGTAGTGGCTATCTTGAAAATAAATACAGGTATTGTTCATTTTTAGTAAAATTTTGTGTTCAAAAGTCATGACAGTCTGATCAAATAATAAGCAAAGAAAGATGTCTGTTATAGCTTGGTGTTCATTTATCACAATTGTAATTGAAGGTCAATTGAGCTTGTATTGTGAGTAAAAAAAAAAAATGTTTTTTAAATTGTGCTGCATGCTCTGGTCAAATACTGCATATGCAAATGCTCATACAGGCATACCATGCATAAAAAGATTTAGAAACATAAATGCAGAAATTTCAATGGTAAATAACCACCTAGCAACTGCCAATAACACTAGCATTGTGGCAAAGTGTTTTGTAAAGGCAAGCTCATATTTTCTTCAGAAAATGTACAAATCTAGTTTAGTAAGTCTGTTCATTAATGTCAGTGGCTGCACTGTTAAAAAGAGCTGAGCCAGGGTAATAGGTGCTATTCAGCATGTGTCTGGGCTCTTCATTTGGCAGTGTTGTTGGCATGATGTGCTGCGTTTGTTGTGGTTCAGACTGGTGCAGTTGTTGGGTGCAGGGGTGTTCCAATGAGGGCAGTACAGAGAGGACGAATGAGTGTCTGTGCCTGGTCATTATGCTTTAATCCCCTTTCTCTTTTCTGGAAAAAAATCTGAATAGTGCTAGAATCACTGACTCGATTTTTGGATCTCATTTTCATGACAAAGCGATTATCTGGCCCTTCCCTCCTCGTCATTTTGACACTGGGGGCTAAATATTTAAGCAGCCCCACTAACATTCAATCTGGGCTTCAGATAACTTCTATAGGCAAACCTAAATACAATATTCAAGATGGGTAAGGTGAGTACCTGAGTTTGAAAAATCCAAGCCATAGTTTTTTTATTAGAGGCAAATTTAACCAGTCAAACTACAATAAATCTAGCCTAGTTGCATAATTGGTAATAGAGGGCACCTATTATTAGAATTTTTTTAAATAAAATCCTAATGGTTACAGAACATGTTGTTTAACTGTTTTAAAACTGCTTTACAAACATGGATAGTTCACACAAAAATGAAAATTCTCTTGTAATTTAATCAACCTCATGCCATCCTAGATGTGTATGACTTTCTTCTGCTGAACAAAACTTTTTAGAAGAATATCTCAGCTTTGTAGGTCCTTTCAATGCAAGTGAATGGTGACCAGAACTTTGAAGCTCCAAAAAGCACATAAAGGCAGGATAAAAGTAATCCATATGACTCCAGTGTTTAAATACATGTCTTCAGAAGCATTATAATTTTGTAATTCTTAAAGTAAAAGTGGAGATTTATAGTAAAAAAGGATTGAAATATTGATCTGTTCCTCACCCAAAGTGATTGCATTTCTTCAGAAGACATATATTAAACCACTGGAGTCATATGGATTGCCATTATGCTGCCTTTATGTGATTTTTGGAGCTTCAAAGGTCTGGCCACCATTCAATTGCATTGAAAGGACCTACAGAACTGAGATATTCAACTAAAAATCTTCATTTGTGCTCAGTAGAAGAAAGTCTTGCATATCTGGGATGGCATGAACATGAGTAAATGGTGAATTTTCATTTTTGGGTGAACTATCCTTTGAATAGTTGTAGCTTATCAGAGGTTTTTTTTATTTTTTTTTAGAGCAGGAATAGCATATAATGATAATTTGTATAATCTAGAACTGTCTTTTAAAGCAATGCTTTTCCACATCATCTTGATGTCTTCCAGATCGTGTTTTTTGAAGACAAGAACTTTCAAGGCCGTCGCTACGAGTGTGACAGTGACTGTTCAGACTTCCATACCTACCTGAGCCGCTGCAACTCTATTCGCGTGGAGAGCAGCGCCTGGGTGGTTTACGAGCGGCCCAACTACATGGGTAACCAGTATGTGCTGACCAGGGGAGAGTATCCTGAGTACCAGCGCTGGATGGGTATCAACGACCATCTCGGTTCTTGCAAAATGATCCGCTTTGTAAGTCAAACTAATGCTGCATCCAACACTGCACGTAATTCATAATTCAACATGTACTGATGCTAAAGCGTTTGTCTAAGACTTAAATGGTGTATAGCAGTAGCGGTTCTAGCTTGTATGATGCCCTGGGTGAAACCCTCTTGGGGGGGGGGGGAGGCCAGCCCCCTGCAAGATGCCTCTCTGGGTAACTGCCCATGTCGCCCATGCCTAAATCCGCCACTGGTGTTTAGAGACAAACAACATCACACTTCAGTACAGAATAATTCTCTTTAATTTAGAGTTTTTGATATAAGAGACAATCTTCTCCAACATCAACTACCATGTAAAAAAAATATTGACCTGTTGAATCGGCAAACTTCAGAAATTTTTTGCCCTGAAGGCCAGTATAAATATCTCTCATAAACATCAATACTACCAGTATTACTTATATTTATTGTCTTGTAGATTGGTGCAGAACAAACCAATGGATTACAAGAACTTAAAAATATAATATGGACAATAAGATAAAAATTTACATTTATTTAGTTCACCTAAAAATGAACACAAGTAGAGACATTTTGAAGAGTGTTTATGTTCCTTGATTTACATACAATGAAAATGAATGTGGACTGGGGCTGTCAGTTCCTAACATTCTGCCTTATTTATCCTTTTGGAAGAAATGAAGTTGAGAAAATAAGGACTTGTTTTCATTTTTGGGTGAACTATCCCTTTAAGGTCTACAAGTATTATGCAGTATAACACAAATCATATTTAATACATTACATGTATATAATACACATAATCATAGCTAACCTTAATCCTTTTCCAATCTTCTTCTTCTTCTTGTTTTTGGCTTTTTACCCCATGTACTCCTACTCCCCATAAACATTTCAATAACCCATCGTACCCCTTCTATCCACTTCCCCTGCAGTCAAGTGGAATGCAGTACAAAGTTCAATTGTACGACAAGCCCGACTTCACCGGCCAGGCCATAGAGACCACTGATGACTGTCCATCTTTGCTGGAGAGGTACCGTCTGAGAGAAGTCCATTCCTGCAAAGTTCTGGATGGCTTCTGGATCCTCTACGAGCATCCCAACTACCGTGGCCACCAGTACTTCCTGGAGAAGGGCAATTACCGCAAACCAGTGGACTGGGGCGCGGTCTGTCCTACTGTGCAGTCTTTCCGTCGATTCACTGAGTGACCTCGGTTCATATCTAATATCTCTGTCCCACAATATTTGGGCTATTTGGCTATGACACACATGAAAGTGTCGGCTGAAATAAAGTTTGGCTGGTGATTCACTCAGCAGCACATTTGTTGCTTGTTTGTAGTTTGATTTGAATTTTTCTCCAGGATTGTGAATATTGTATGCTTATTTCAAAGCACTGGTCTTAGAACCACTGTTACAGGGTGGACATTGAGGTGAGTCCCAAATGAGAAACTGTTTCCACCTCCACCAATTAGCACCATTTCACCCTCTTCGAGCAGCTCAGAGCAGAATGAATGCAGCATTAGAGGCCAAGGCACACGACTGAAAAATGAGAAAGAGATAAATCATGACAAATGTGTAAGAAGGTAGATGAAAAATGTTATGCTTTTCTAAACTCAAAAGTGGTGTTTTAAATGCCAAACGCTTATTTTTACATGCAAAGATGGGGATCATTTCAAAAGAACTGTCACACCACAAGATTGAGTGATATAACAGAGGTAAAATCACTGTAATGCATGACCTCAAGTAGCTTATTGCTTTTATAAATGGCAATAACAGCAATATGATAAAAACACCAATGTTAAATAAATAGCTCAATTGATCAATATTAATAATCGGATAAAACAATTCTTCTGGCAATTAAAATAGTTCATTAACCTAACTGTAGGCTGTTCCAAGCAATGTTTAATAAGAATAAGAATAAATAATAATAATTATTAATAATAACAATAATAGTAATAATAAATATTTGAATTTTATTATACAAAAGTAATGTATTTCAGTCAGAATTTCTTAACTTTAAAACCTTGGGACTTTTATTTTGGTGGAATACTCCAGGAAGATGGTGACCATAGAGTGTCTTGTTTTGGGCTAGTTCACAGTAGTTTAATATGCTTTCATTCAAAATCTGATGAATTGCTCCTCCCGTTCCAAATTCGATGCATTTTATAAGTGAGCTGAACTATCAAGCATCTACATCTGAACTGTAGTTCGTGTGGAGCACTCACATATTTTTTGGCACTCTGAGAACTGGAAACAGAAGAGCGTCATGAGCCCGCACGTGCTATGTGTGTGTGGGTGTGACACAACAGAGCACTGCTCATTTACTGAAGCATACTGTGCATGCAGACTATATATTAATTATTAAACACAGCCAAAGCTATCGTATGTCTTCAAGAGACTTTAAATAAAATGCATGCGTCATATGGACTACTTTATTTGGTGCTTTTATGGTTCTTTTATGCCATTTTTGGAGCTTGACAATAACGACCATGACTAAACACAGTATTAGATTTGGATCAGGCTCGTCGGACCAATAATCAATCTGGTTAAAGACGTCAGTTTTGGATCAGTGCATCCCTAATAGTATGTGTGGTCACGTGTGCATTTATTGCCTATTTTACAGCGGCTTCCAAAGTGGCTCATCAACCAGATTTTTTTTTACAGCCAAAAATCGGTTTTATAATAAACCCTTAATCACTGCTAGAGACCATGAGCAGAGTAACTTACTGTACCCAGCTGGCTGGATCTCCACACAGCCCCCAGTGGTCAGATTTATTACAGCAACTCCTGGTACTCTGCCAGCCTGAAGCCAAACTCCATCAACCACAACTAACTTCTCATTCATTACATGGGCAGAGTGAGAGTATCTGAAAATAGAGGCAAAGACTGTAACTTCAATCTGTTAAAAGCGTCACACATGTCTCTAGGACTGAGATCGTTCTTGTGACACATTATTTTAATTTCTCAGCAATGCATCAGCAAAAATGCCAGAAAATGACTACACTGTGGGCAGTCAATTCTAAAGATTGGATTTGAAAATCATATCGGTATTGCCAGCAGTATGAATACAGCCTTAGACTACTGCTATTCCGTCACATCACAAAGGAACCTAGAGGTAAATACTGCATTTGTTATACAGTAAATTCCCAATTGTCAAATACATTTAAAGGAATATTCCAGGTTTATTTACAAGTTAAGCCCAATCGACAGCATTTGTGGCATAATACTGACTACCACAAAAATTCATTTCAACTCATCCCTCCTTTTCTATAACAAAAAAAAAAAAAACTGTTACAGTGACGCACTTACAATGGAAGTAAAAGGGGCCATAAACGTTAATATTAATATACTCACTATTTCAAAAGTATAGCCACACGACATACACAATATCCTGTATAACATGATTTTAGTGTGATAAAAATCACTTACTAAACTTGTCTGTGTAAAGCTTTAGACACTGAGCACTGGAGGATCACCAGTTACAGAAATACTCAAACCAGCCCATCTGGCACCAACAATCATCCATGTGATTATCTAATCAGCCAATCGTGTGGCAGCAGTGCATAAAATAAAGCATATACGGGTCAGGAGCTTCTGTTAATGTTCACATCAACCAACAGAATGGGGGAAAAAATGTGATCTCAGTGATTTGGACCGTGGCATGATTGTTGGTGCCAGATGGGCTGGTTTGAGTATTTCTGTAACTGCTGATCTCCTGGGAATTTCACACACAACAGTCTCTAGAATTTACTACTAATGGTGCCAAAACAAAAAAACATCCAGTGAGCGGCAGTTCTGTGGACAAAAATGCCTTGATGAGAGAGGTCAACAGAGAATGGCCAGACTGGTTCAAACTAATAAGTCTACAGTAACCCAGATAACTGCTTGTAACAGGTAAGGATGGGCAAGAAGGAGGCGTGAACCGGCTGAACAGTAAACAAAGTTTAAAGTTGCAATATGTAACATTTTTAATGTAATATTGCCATAAGGATTGATCTGTGTAATTTTAGTTAACTTGATCTTGCCTGCTAACACTGACGAATTGCAAGCTACCTTGCTTTGTAACTTTCAAATATTTTCAACGATCTTCTCTTTATACTAAAAGTCAGATATGCTGATTCACAGTAACTGACAATGTTAATCTGTAATTATTCAGCAAGGTAAACTACAATAACACATGAAATGAATGCTAGACAATGTTCAAGATAATGCAAAAAGACCCATTCATTAGTGTAATGTAACTTGGTTATACAGAAAATATAACCATTATATTATTATAAAACAATAGCGCATTGATATATCAAAATGACAGTTGTGATGGAATCACATCAATACTAAATTGTGTCAACATATATATAATGTACACTCTATTTTATAAACAGCTACTGTCATCATCCACCAAATTTAGCCAACAGCTATTGATAAAGCTGGCTAGCTAGCTAACACCGATATAGGCTATCGTATAAATGCAGTCAATGTATCATGCAAAGAAAAGTGATTACTTGAAACTACACTCTCGCATAGTCAGACCTATATCCACACTTTGTTTTAGCCCTGTTCCAGCACAGGAGAGTCAAATATAATATACAGTCTCAAAGTTTGTAGTAAAACAATCATAACTGTGTAATTTTAATTATGCTACCTTATCTGTCATCATGATGCCGGTGAATCACGTTCAGTCTCTTTGTTTTTGTCATGCTCGCTTGCATTCCTATAGTGTGTGCGCGCGATCACGAGCAACAGGCTGCAGTTCACTTAACGGCCACAGGTGTCATTAATAACAAGGGTTTCTGAATCTTACATACTGCGCCTTTAATAAGAAACTCAACATAAAACAAACACAGACACACATGCAACGCGGTCGTGTGCATCTCCCTCTCCCTCAAACTGGCACCTCTGGCTCCCCTTTATCTCACTCTCCCGCTGATCAGCTGATTCAGCGCCGGCCGTGCATCATCACGGCCCGGCCATGCCCTCCTCCTCGTCACACTGCTCTGTACAATTGTGGTGAGAAGAATAGCATCTCAGAATGCTATTCTGAGATGCGGGTTTGCGCTGTTTTGGTGGCACGAGGGGGACCTACACAATATTAGGCAGGTGGTTTTAATGTTGTGGCTGATCGGTGTACATACTGTATACATACACACACACACACACACACACACACACACACACACACACACACACACACACACACACACACACACATATATACAAACACACACATTATATATACACACACACACACATATGCAATTGCAGCCCTTTGTTTCTGTTGTGGTTATTTGTATAAAGTATATACACACACAACACCACCTTGCCCCAGTAATACACGATACAAATATCCCACTGCTACTTGCCTTTTGGTGGCATGAGAAGGGCTTTGTTTATCAGAGAGCCTTTGGAGGCTGTAAGAATGAAATAATGAGAACATTTCTCGTGCCATTCCTGACATCACAAAGACAACAACAGGTCTGTGATCAGGTATGACAGGTTAGATTCAGTGGTTACACTGCGATCATTAAAAAATCTTTTGAGAAACTCATCAAAAGGCTCCATTCCCTCCACTCTCTGCCTCTCACCATCAGGAATAAGGTCAAAGTAGAACTGGTTCATATCCAGACAGACACACTTCTCCCAGCCCTGTGCAGTCAAAGATCAATTACATTTATTACTAATATCAGACATTCCAGTGATAAAAGCTGAGCAGAAAAGATGTTACTGTGTTTCTGAAGGGGCAAATCATTGGCCTGCATCAAGCAAAGAATAGAGTGGCATGGGGGGCGTGGTCTAAGGGAGAGGGAGAGCGGTAAGGCTCGGGGCTGGTTGCACCAGCTATACGTACGTTACAACTTAGCATAGTTGTGGCGTAAATGGGCACTAAGTCACAATTTACGCACTACTAAATATTTGAGCGTTGAACCATTAAACTCAGGTAGAACCTAACCCTATGTTTGAATTAAATATTTATGGAAGACTCTGACCAGGTGTAACGGTTGGAATAAAAAAGCAGACTCATTTAATTACATCAATGAGTTCATGTTTTGAGTTACAGGCATCAATCATTTCGACATACAGTATGATGATGTTGACATTTACACTCGTTTACATTTACGAGAGAGAGAGAGATAAAACCTCCTTTTAAGCAGCTCTTCAGCATGAAACCGATCTAACGGTGCAGTTTTCAGGGTGTGTCGTCTGGTGTCAAGTTTCAACTCATCCAAAATATATATAGGATATTAAAATTAATACATGTATATTTTTCTAGCCTGTTGTATTAGTATTTATCACCCCTTATTTTAGATACAGTTCCTATATATTGTTATTTGCACAGGGCAAATGTCCTATTCATCAAATGTAGCTACTTTTATTATGTATCGTATTTTAATGGGGATATCATTTATTACAGCTGACAGTTAGGGGTTACAAGGTTTGAACATCAACCGTAACAAGATCAAATTGATATTCATGGCTTTTTAATACTTCTGTGTACAAATTTGAAGGCTGTTTATTGGATCAATACAGGTAAACGTCATATTATGCGACTACGCGTTACTTTACGGAGAGCTTACGAACTACTAGTTAAGTCTTGCCTTAAGAACAGGTGGTGCAACCAAATTAAGCACTGACTAAGTTACAAACTAACTAGTAGTTACTATGAGCTTATTGTGAACATTATGTCTTAACTTAAGTGAGAACTTACGCACAGCTGGTGCAATCCTACCCTGGGTCGTAATTATCTCTATCACCTGTCTCTCATTATAGTGATGGTGGAGGGAGACCTGAAAAGGCACACCAGAGCGTCAGAGGGGAGAGAGTGACCTGGAAGCACTACGGCACCGAGACAGTGTTTATGACTTCGTGTGCTTTCATTTATTTAAAACGTTTTTTTCTTTATTATCGACGGTTACCGTCGATTGTGTGTTACAAATAAAGAACTGACCTTGTCTCCTGACTCCTCCATTGCCCACTAACTAAGATCCTTTATCAAAACAACTATGAGGAGATTTCTGAAATCACTGGAATTGGGTTAAGAACTGTCCAATGCATTATTAAAACCTGGAAGGATAGTGGTGAACCGTCAGCTTCGTGGAATTTTTTTTAATTTTTTTTTTAATGATCGTGATTGGCTATCACTAAAATGCTTTTTGAAATCTCAACGTAAAAAATCGACAGTAGAACTCACAGCTGTGTTTAATAATGAAAGTAAGAGCATTTCCACACGCACAATGTGACCAGAATTTACAGGATTGGGACTAAACATCTGTGTGGCCACAAGAAAGCCACTTGTTAGTGAGGCTAATCTTAATAAATGACTTAAATATGCTAGGCAGCATAAAGATTGGACTGCGGCGCTATGGAAAAAGGTCATGTGGTCTGATGAGTCCAAATTTACCCTATTCCAAAGCCATGGTGTGTCAGGGTAAGAAGCCAAGCGCATGAAGCGATGCACCCGTCATGCATAGTGCCCACTGCACAAGCCTCTGGAGTAGGGCTGTCACAATTATAAAATGATGACTGACGATTAATTGTCAAACAAATTGTTGCAATTATGACGATTAATTGTCTGTTTTAGAGCCGTGACGATTAATTGTCTCATTAAGGGCTTTCACAAATAATTGTCATAGCCTATAAATTGTCATTTTTTTATTGCATGTGTGCTTCATACATCTTAAGAAGTAATTTTTACATATTTAACTTCAAATATATAAATCAAATAATAAAATAGGGATAAACTATGATTTCCTTTAAAGACTTTAAATGCTTATGAAGGAAAAGAAAAATAATGTTTCTCGGACTCGGAGTTCAACTGAATGACACACAAACGTGTCCTACATTGCATTTATACATTATATTTACTTAAAATTCCCTTATTTGGGCATTCAAATGTGATTGGAATTTGAATGGCCAATAATCGCAATTGTCTAAAAAAAAACGCAGTTAGATCAAATAACCGCGATCAGACGGTTATTTAATAATCGCGACAGGCCTACTCTGGAGGCAGTGTTATGATCTGGGGTTGCTTCAGTTGGTCAGGTCTAGGCTCAGCAGTGTTATGCAGCAATAAAATGAAGTCAGCTGACTACCTGAATGTACTGAATGACCAGGTTATCCCATTAATGGATTTTTTTTCTTCCCTGAAGGCATGAGCATATTCCAGGATGACAATGCCAAGATTTATCGGGCTCAAATTGTGAAAGAGTAGTTCAGGGAGCATGAGGAATCATTTTCACACATGAATTGGCCATTACAGAGTCCTGACTTTAACCCCACTGAAAGTTTTTGGGATGTGCTGGAGAAGACTTTACAGAGTCGTTTGACTCCCCCGTCATCAACACAAGATCTCGGCCAAAAATAATGCAACTCTGGATGGAAATAAATTTTGTGACGATGCATAAGGTTGACGAAAAAATGACATGACGAATGCGCGCCGTAATCAAAGCTAAAGGTGGTCCAATAAATTATTAGTGTATGCGACCTTTTTTTGACCAGGCAGTGTATATTATTAAAAACAATGCTTTCAATTATTATGGCAGACAAGTAAAGAATTGAAAAGACAATACAAAAAATGGCTTTATAAGGCAATATATTGTTTATGTCCATTTTTGGAACTTAAGCCTACAGTCCACAGAAATCCTTTTTTGCAGTTGAATTCATCAATCTCTCTGAAATATATTTTTTATAAGGGCGTGTCTAATGACGCATCAATGTACATGTGTGTCAAACAGACACTTTTGGAGCATCTCACTTTGGTTGCGTCGCATTATGAACACAGCGCTGTGTCAAGTTAAACATAGTTTAAAAAATGTTTCGCAATCCCTGCATTCAGAATTGCGCACCGTCCAACTGTGTTTGAACGCAAGACCCCGTTCTCATCTTGTGCTGTCACTAGTGTCAAGCAAGCCTGTGGTTTGTTCTCTGTTCAGTAGGGATGGGCGGATCGATACTAAAGTACTGATGTGGTATCAAGAATATCGATCCTCACATAAAAATATAGATTCTGAAGTTTTTTGTTTTTTTTTTAACTAGTGATCATAACATGATTGAAGTGGAAAAAATCATTATATTAAATAATTACATTAGCGAATAGTTGCATGGCACTGGAACTATTTCGTCTTCTGCTCATCTTGATGTGCAGAAATGCGAAATATTTCAGTCATAATGCTCGTTCAGAGAGGGAGTAGTGGTTTCCTGAGGTAATGAAAAACAGCATCTGGAACCTAGATGCAAGATGTATTATAATGGGCTTGTGTTACCATTTTTACAGGTTTATTTTAATTTATTTTAATTATTTAGAGTTGCAAAAACTTTGATAATGATCTGTAATCCTCGTTAATAAATGATACTCTTATGAAAACTTACCATGGACAACCAGTGTTTTGATACAATTAACCATGGTTTTACTACAGCATTACTGTAGTATCCATATGGTAACTTGGTTTTAGTAATAGTAACCATATAATAATATCTGTGGTTAATGAGGTTTTATATGTGGTTATACTTACTAATTTTTAAAGGGTAAACAAAGCATCCTAATAATTTTCGGCCTATAAATATATAAAAACAATTTAAGTAATAATTTAATTTACCCATTATCCAAAGAATTCGTAAAAAATCCATTTAATAGAGGCATCGGTATTGGCATCGATATCGGCGCTATTGGACTAAAAGTACTTGGTATCGGATCGAAAAGAAAATAAGTGGTATCACCCATCCCTACTGTACGGCTGCGTGTTAACTTTACAGCGGGAATTTAGATTACTGCCCCCTGCTGAAAACAAGTGGTACTTCAAGCTTGAATTGTTCCGATGGTAGGAATATTCCTTATTTTTAATGTATAATTTTTAAATATATTTAATCGTTAAATCAACTATAGAATGCCACGACTGACAAATCAACATCAAGTATGCCTGTGAGCCGTACAGTAAATAACAATAATTTTTAAATAAAGCTTTAAAATTACATTGTAACCTTTGCCAGTTTTTTCTTTATCCATTAGCCAATTCAGTATAAAAATGCCAATGGACAGTTGAGCACTTAGAGAAACCAATAAATGTCAACTGAATTGTAAAACACGCTTCCTCTACTGCACTATAGTTGTGTATTTGCTGAACCAATATTGTACACCTTTAAACCTGCTGAAATACAAGATGAGTTACCTTCTGAAAGAATATCTGTGTCTGAGCAACAGTGTCTGGATACTGTTTGGTTGAGTTGAGCTTCATGAAGTGGTTCTGCATAACCCGCCCAAAAGGGTCATCTTGGTAGATTTGTTCATACATCACAAACATTGACTGTGCGAGAAGCTTTGCAGCCCAGCCAATCACAGCATCTGACCTGAAACAAAACCCCCAATCAATTATGTCAACATGCTAAAGTGAATAAAGCTTTTTTGCCCATTTTAAGTTGATTTTTGTCACTTGTGCTTTTACTTCTTTTTTTTTTTTTTAAACAGGTACAGTAGAGAGTGCCAGGAAACTATAGGAGAAAGAGAGAAGGGGAATGGGATTGAAACACGTTGTAGATGGGACTCAAACCTGCATCAACTGGATGAGCACCAAGGCTCAATATGTCAGCTGCTCCAACCAGTTCAAATCGAATGCTTCCTTCACCCAATTCTTTAACAAAAGACATGCATACAACACTGTGTTAGTCCTCACAAACGTGTTTCCATGTAGGTCAGTACCACCTCTGAGAGGACGAGCGTGGGAGTGTCCCATTGCAGTCCAGCTCTGCTCAGAGTCACCTCCACCTCTCGCTCTTACCTGACATCCACACCCAAAAGATTATAATGATTACTTCTGAAGAATACACCACCTACATATGGGCAAGAAACACAATTGTGTATGGACAACTGGGCAATAAAAGTTGAAGGAATATTCTGGGATTAAAACAAGTTAAGCTCAATCAAAAGCATTTGTGGCATAATACTGATCACCAAAAAAAAAAAAAAAAAAAAAAAGAAAGAAAATAATAATAATAATAATTTTGCTCCTCCTTTTCTTTATGAAAAGCAAAAATCTGTATTACAGTGAGGCACTTACAATGGAAATGAATGGGACCGATCCATAAAAGTTTAAATGCTCACTAATTCAAAAGTATAGCCACAAGACATAAACAATATGCGTGTTAACATGATTTTAGTGTGCTTAATAACCTTTTCTGTGTAAAGTTATAGCCAATTTTACAACTTCGATGCCATGACGATGTTATGCCAACAAACCCTAAAACCCTAAAATGACTGTAAAAAAATAACGATTTAAACAACTTTACAGCTCAAATGATATATGATAATAATATGAGCCAAGGCATTCTGAAGGGTTTTTTAAAAATAACTTAAAATTGAATTTTAAAAACAAATAAAACAGATTATTTTAAGGTTTATTATTTGAAATGATGCATTTGAGGTGGGACTACTTTTCTAGATGGACAAATTTCTGATCATGTTTTATCAATGCAATTCCTGTGGGAGGAGTTTGTTCTATGTAAAGAGTACATTACAGATAGTTATGTCATGTCCCTTTCTGGTGTCCTAGTGTGTATTATGAACCAATTTGGAACAACTGGTATCAACAGCTACATTGTGAACAGGTGGTTACATGTTTTAACTTGCAATGTTTAGATGGCATTAGCAAATTTATGATGACTGATACATTGTCCTTCCAGTCTGCTGAGTTGGGACAGTCTCCCAATCTGGCAACGTGTCTTTCAGGTAAGCATTGTGTGGAGGCGTGGGCGTGCTCGAGCATTCGTCTGGGGAGAGAGGAAGCGGTAAGAGTTTTCACCTGAGATGAATTGCTGGTAATTGCTGTTTCCATGTTCGCAGTGAGAGACGGGAGATATAAAAAGGTGCCCAGTCCATATAGTGAGGGAGAGGATCCATCTAAGCCCACTAATTATAGGCCGATAGCCCTTACATCGAAAATATGTACAATTATGGAAAGGATGGTCACAGAAAGGTTAACATATTCTTTAGACAAGAGAGGACTAATAACAAAATACCAGAGTGGATTTAGAAAAGGAAGAGGAACAATGGATCCTATATTGTGTGTCTGGAAAATGAAATTAGAAAAGCACAGATAAATAAAGAATCAGTTACAGCGGTATTTTTTGATGTTGAAAAAGCATATGACATGATGTGGAAAGAGGGTCTTCTGATAAAACTAAAAATGATGAATACAGGAGGAAGAATCTTCAAGTGGATAAAGGATTTTATGGGAAATAGGACTATTCAGAAATGAAATATCAAAATGACATGAAATAGAAAATGGGACTGTAATGGGAAGTGTAATAAGTCCATTAATGTTTTCTATAATGATTAACATTCACCCAGATATAGGAAGATCTCTTTTTGCAGATGATGGGGCAATTTGGAAAAGGGGAAGGAACATTCTGCATATAAATAGAAAGATACAAGAAGCAATAGTAAAGGTAGAAAAAAGGGCGTATATGGAGATTTAAATTCTCAGTAGAAAAGACAAATACACTAGTTTTCACAAGGAAAAGAATTCTCCCAGAAATGAACCTGAAAATGTAAGAAAGAACATTGGACAGGGTGAAAGTTTTTAGATTCTTTGGAATCTTATTTGACACAAAATTATCATGGGCAGATCATATAAATACAATTGTTGGAAAATATCAGAAAGTAATAAACATCATGAGGAGTTTAAGTGGAGTGGAATGAGGGGCAAACTTCTCATTAAAACTATATATGTGACAGTTAGTAGGTCTGTGATTGATTATGGAAGTATAGTATATGGGTCAGAGTCAAAAACTTTATTGGAAAAAATAAATAAGATACAAGCTCAAGCTCTGAGGCAGTGCAGTGGAGCAGTAAAAACAACACCCATATCAGCTCTGAAAGTTCTGACAGGAGAGATGCCATAGAAATAAGGAGAAAAAATGATTAATTACTGGGTCAATCTGGGTCAAAAGAGCATAAAGAGGAACATCCTACAAAAATGGTGATACAAGAAAGCTGAGAACAAGATAAAAGAAATAGTTTTGGATGGGCTAGTAAAATCTATGCAAAAGAAATGGGGATTAATAGAGTCAAGATGAGCCCAACAGTTTTAATCCCAGAAACAGACCCGTGGGTACATAAGACATCACAATTAGACATGCATATGTAGGAAATAAAGAAACCAGGAACAGGGGAAATAGATTTACCAACAGAATTTTCAATCCATGTCAGTGTTAATTATATACAAATATTTACAGCTGGGTCAAAAGATCCAGATCATCAGACAGCTGGAGCAGCATTTATAGTACCAAAATGGAAAAAAAGTGGAATAAAATGAAGAAGAAGAAGAAGAAGACATACCTGAGCTGGAATCGCCGTCTCCCGCTTCCTCATTCATTGAACTACTGCCATAAAGTTGGTTTGACGTTGGATATTCAGAAATAGTCTCAAATTTAGGGACCGTCTCTAAAGTTACGACATTGGCGTACACATTTCAAACTTTAATAGCATTTGAAGCATATCACCTACAGTCACAAAACCAACTCCAAATTGTTCATCTAGGTGTTAGCAATAATGCACACCTTTTAGATTTTTCATATTTATTAAAATAAACTGTCAAGTCATATGTAAACAATCTCAATCTTCATCTGAAGCAGCAACAAAGAGTAAGTTACTCTTTGATTTTTCAGACTAAAATAATAATGTAATATTTAAGTAACAATGTTCAATATTGCTTCATAGACTATTGCACAAAAGTCTTGCAAAAACTGCAAGAGGTGGTTGAGAACCAACATCCTGGGGGGGGAGGCATCCTAGAAAATGTACCATGCCAGACTGTGGAGGAACTACAATATCTTGACACAGAACTGGACAATACAGAGAAAAGGACCAAGATGGTAATACATATGCAAGGAGCTCAAATGTACAATTACATCTACACATTTAGCAGCAGGGGGTACATGAAAAATAAAATAAAAGTGGCACACAGTAAAATCCTCACTGTTAAACCAACACACAAAAAAAGAATATAAAAAATAAATAAAAATAAATTATAATTATAATAAAAATAATAAAGAATTACAATTTACAGAACTAATTATTTTATTCTATTTACAAAATAATTTACAAAAAAAGTGTCAGAAAAAAACGAAATAAATATTTTCCAGATAATATTGTGCATTTATGATATTTTTCACAGTAGCCCTGTGATGGACTGGTCATCCGTCCAGGGTGTTTCCCTGCCTTCAGTGCGAGACGCTGGGATAGGCTCCAGCATCCCCGCGACCCTATAGGACGAGTGGTTTGGAGAATGGATGGATGGATGGATTTTTCACAGTATAAATGGGTCTTTATATAAAGGAAAATATATAGCTGCATATCTGTGTGTATGTGTGTGTGTCTGGCGTTTAATATTATTAATACCATATTTATACTGGGGACTTGTGGGAATGACCCAATTTGTGACATGCTGAAACAGTTTGTGAGCAAAATGCATTTAGTGATCCATAAAACCCCTTTCGTAAATGTATGTCCTCCACAGAACATTTCAGAACAAACAAGCCTTCCAAGACTTAAAAATTTGCCACATAATTATAGGTAAGTTTTGTCCCAACTGGCTTTCAGTCATTTTAGTGTTATTAAAAAGCAACGGTTTTGTATTTTACACGGTGGAATGGAACCTTTATTGTTCTGGTTCCAAAATACAGTAATTTAAATAACACCATACTCAAATCTAACTCTTAATTTTCACATGAAATACTTACTATATTATTTTATGTTGTTAACATACAGATATTACTTTTATTTTATCAGAGATTGTTTAATTCTGTTTCTAGGAGCAACACAAAAGAATTTTAAGGCACGAAAGGCAACTGATGTCGAAGACCTCATTTCGCTGGTCCTGAAATTTGCCCCACACAGGCATTTAAAATAGTAACCACAATGTCAATTTTGTTTTGAGATTATCAATACTATGTCAATGGACATCATGCAAATCATTAACTTTCTTGTGTTTTTTGTGAGAGGGGTCACAACGATATCTAGTGATGAGATGTTAAAGAGTTGGTGGTATACCTATCGCATTGTCATATGTAGAATGCTCTTTTTACTTAACACGCTCAATGTGACAATTAATTAATATATTTTAAAACTAAACCTTTAACTCAGTACGTAGCAGTACTACCTGACAATGTTTTGTTTTCCATTAAAAAAATTTTTTTTTTTTAAACAAAATAGATTCAGCTGAGAAGTAAAATTGTTTTCCATTGGCATTTCCATTTTTCCACTTTATTTATGAAAAAATACAGTTAGAGCAAGTCTTAATATCTTCTGCATTTGTGCTACTCAAGGTATTTTTTAAGTATGTTTGTATATTTCTACTGAAAACAACACTAAAAGAAAGATACAGATTAAGAATAGTATTTTTGCAGTGTATTTAACGCCTATATAAATAATGCATCTGTCCACAAGACACCGGCGATACTGCTATTTCACATAATAATCCTTAACTGCACTGACAACACAATGTTTTTAGTCTAATTTCTATATGACTCATGTCTTTTTATTTCTTTGTTTTAGATGTGCAGATGATGGTGAAGATGGTGGAAGAATTGTTTTTAATATGTTGTTTTATTTAATAATATTTAATATATGATAAGATATTACCTATTTTTACATTTTAAAATAATTTAATTATTTTAATCTATTTAAGTTTTAGAAGATTTATGGTAATCAATCAAGTTTTTTGAATAGATGTTAAAAACAACATGTTCATGGGTAATTTCTTAAATGATATTGATAGTTTATGCAAATGATATATCTTGTTTTGATCATATTTATGATAATAATTCAGTTATTTTATTGTCTTTAAGTATGATTTATGGTTCATATTTGTTATGTTTTCTGAACAACAAACAATGTAGAAGACATGGTTTGCTGACTGATTATTGCACAGTCATATTGCAACATAGAGGTTAGGAGACCATTCTGGGAACGTTCTACTAATGTTCCCCTAACCTAGGGAACGTTCTATTTACGTAAAGAAAACTTTCCTGGCTAACCAACAGGGAACGTTAGAATATCTGTTCTGGGAACCAGGAGCTAACGTTCCCAGAACGTTCTGGGAACCAAAAATTGTTAGCTGGGTTGAACTTTGTTACACATTACTGATCAAGTCAGCCTTGCGCTGGGCAATTTCTGGAAAGTCAACCTCAAAAACTGTGACACCTTCAAGGGCTCCTTCTGCATGCATCCAGAAAAACAAGGAATCAAACCCTGCTCCTAGAGACAGAAGAGAGATAGAGACAGAAAGAATAAAATAAGGGATGATATCAAGGTATAATTTCTGTACAGTAAAAACACTTAAGGTACGCAAAACTTGGACATTTCATCCTACCGGACTCCTACAGCAGGATTTTGTGACATGTAAGTACTGCTTTACTAGTGCACTTAATAACCTCTGAGAAACATACACACAGCATAAATGAAACAACCGTTTTATGAGAATTTTATCCTTAAAAAAGTAACTATCTCTTAAACATTTACCTATTGATCAGTGGAGCTCTTCTTGACACCTTGCACACAAAATGTTTGAGGAAGTCATCGGGGAAGTAACCTTGTGCTGCTGACCACACTTTACTGATCGCATTGCTGTCACTGAGAGACACACAGTTAAGATACACTATGATGAAAGTTAATAAATCTAACTGTGGCCACTTCTGTGACCAGTGATATAGTACTGAAAAGTAAACATGCATTTTTCATTATTTAACTTTTCGTTTCTATTGCATTATTATTGTTGATTATATTATTATTATTTATCAAGGTATGTTTCTTTAAAAAAAAAAAAAACTGTGACGGCACTACGGTACAGTGACGGTATCTGATGTAACTTCCATGGTAATACGTAATTAGTGCCATATTCATAAACAATGTTTTATTTATTTATTTATTTATTTATTTATTTATTTTTATGAAACTGTAAGGCAGTTAAAGAAAACCCGTTATTACCATTCATGTTTAAAAAAAATGGCATTTGGTACTTGATACAACATACTGACACTTTTTGTTAGTGGTTTAACAGCATTTTCAATGTCATGTTTGATCATTTTAAAGTTTAAAGGTTTGAGCTGATTGTTCTTTGTTAGTGATACTGTACAGAAGTATATTTAAGTGCATATACATAAAAGGCATAGACAATAGATAAAAAAATAAGAAAAAGAAAGACAAAAAAATAAATAAAAAAAAATATTCAACGAGACAGCCTCGATGACGTATGCGGCCGACATATGAGACTTCCGGAGGACGCAGCCTTCCAAACAAGCCTTTGTCATGATCACTGGCATCTCTCTGAACACACGTAGAAACAACAAGGAAGCATGAAACCGGAAGTGAGTTAGACCGATGCACTTTATTATATGACAAAAGTGTTCCATTCCAGAAGTAAATGTAGAGAAGAATTCTTGCAAAGGAATTTCGCAGTAAAACTACAAATGTATATATTTTAGATCCCGGTAGTCGGTATATTAAACACGGACACTAAGAAATAACAAAATTAACTTTTAAAACATTGTTGTTTTATTTTTTTATTGACACATAATATCTATAATTTAATTATTTGGATTTAGCTAAATATTTATATATATTTTTTGTAAAAAATATTGCTTATCTTGCGACACTTTATTTGCATATTTAAATAATAATTTTCTAACCCTTTTGAATTTTTTTTAGAATTTTTAGAAACATCCTGTAATCTACGTCATTTCCGCTGTGCGTTAGCGTGCTTGCTGCTGAAGTAGGAAACTTGTCCTCATGTAAACAGGAGGAAAATTAAAGGTTTGAGAAGTTATGTTTCTATCGTTCAGTTTTGTATAATGTTTATTTTCCTGGAGGTATATGTAGATGTAGATATGTCTCAGGATAGTCTAATATTAAACTCCCCAAAGAGATAAATGATATTGTTCATATAAATGTGTTTTTAACACAAAATGTAAATAATATAAAGAATATAGTTTTTTAATTCATCCATTCAGATTATTATGCATTTGTAGCTGGATTCTACGACCAATAAACAATACTAAGTACCTCTTCATTGTTGCTGTTGAAGTATCTCCAAAAGTGTTTAAACTACAGTGATTGATACTGGGTGACTGAAGACTGCTTATTCTGTTAAAACGATCCCCAAACTCACATTAGAATAGAATGTGAATAAAGCAGGATTTAGGGTAAATTTATAGTTGTTACTGCCTGTTAAAATGTTTTCCGCCTGAAACAAAAGTAAAACAAGCCTCTTTTTAGACTGTCTGGACTATCAGCTGGTGGACCTGGTAGATCACATTGTTCAAGATGGTCAGAGCTGGCAGACCAGCAACAGTCATTGACTATGTTCTGAAAACCAGCTGGTGTGACCTTTTTTTTTTTAGCAGTGGACAGGCATTTTGTTCTTCTGCTCAGGTTTATGTGTTAAGACTTTCCGACCAAAGCCGTAAATCTTGCCATGTTGTGAATGCCAGTTTTTTGCTGCTGACCCCTCTAACCCTAACAAACAGAAATGTTTAGATTGGCATGTACATTTATACAGTAAATGAGCACTGAAGTCATGAAGTCAATGCTCTAATTTGCAATTGAAATTTCTTTCTGTTCTCCCACTTTTCACAGAACTCCATCCTAAAATAAAATCTGAAATTCACCCGCCTGATCCCTGTCTTGCACACCAGAATCCAGTCTAGTTATTCCTAAGAACACATCCTACTTTGTTACATCACACCTCCACCTTAGCTACCTTCTCCTGCTTTTGCTCTCTCTTTCTCTCCATCCCTCCCTTCCATCATGACCGAACCAGAGCTGCTCACCGAGGTCCCTGCCTCTCTGAAACGGCTGGCCAAGCAGGTTGTGCGGGGTTTCTATGGCATCGAGCATGCTCTCGCTCTGGATGTGCTGATACGGAACCCCTGCGTGCGTGAAGAGGACATGCTGGAGCTGCTCAAGTTTGACCGCAAGCAGCTGCGCTCAGTGCTGAACACACTCAAAGCCGACAAGTTTGTCAAGTGCCGTATGCGGGTGGAGACTGCGCCTGATGGCAAGACAACACGGCACAATTACTATTTCATTAACTACAGGCTGCTGGTTAATGTTGTCAAGTACAAACTGGACCACATGCGCAGGCGAATAGAGACGGATGAACGGGACTCGACTAACAGAGCCTCCTTCCGCTGCCCCTGCTGTCTGAACACATTCACTGACCTGGAGGCCAACCAGCTGTTTGACCCCATGACTGGTGAGTATGAGGGGAAGAGCGGAGACTAAAAACAAGGTAGGGAGACAGTGAGACATAGGTGAGAGTTTAATTATTGTATTGATTTTTGGTTTTACTGGTGCCTGGTTGTTATAAGCACTTAATAAGCAGGAATAATAAACATATTAATAATATAAACATATTAATTAACTTATTAAGCACTTACTGCGCAGGATAAGCTGTCTTTTCAGGGATGTTTAATGAAAAGGCTTTATTTGACATGTAGCAAAGAATGTCAAGACACATAACAAAATGGGTGTCTTTCAACAATAAGATTGCTGAATTCTGTTTGGCGTAACCCCAGGGTACTACTACATCAATATGCATTTTCTCTGATGTTTATTTTTCCTGATATTTGTTAGAGGCAAAAATGCTTTTTGGTGCAGGCATTTTGTGTTGGGGAAAGTACACAATGGGGCAAAGTTACTGTTGTTGTATGATCACGATGTCAAAATAAATTAGAAAACGTCCTGCAACTGAGAAGTGTATTAATAATTCTGGCTAGAGTCATAATGAGCTAAAATAGTGTACTTTTTAAGTGTTGATGTAGTGAAGAGTGCTCAGTTCCACTCCAGGGGGAAAATCCATCCTAATGCCTTGTTTCCTAGCTTGCCTCAAATTCTGGGAATTGTGTAATCTCTGTTTAACATACTAATAAAGAAGATCCAAAACTATCCACATTAAATATTTACTAGGAAAGATGTTTCTGTACAGGTCTGTTTTTGCTTCATTTGAACAAAAAACTATGAATGCAAACAAGATGCTTTTAAAAATGCATTTTATTTGATTTCTGAGTGCTCAGTTACATTTTTTAGATTCAGTTTAGACCAGGGGTTCTCAACGGGGGCATTCAAAGGATGCCAGAGGGCACTGAGAGCAAATTAGTAGAGAGGGGGGCGTTAGGTTACAAATGGGGGGCGTTTATCAGTCATGTTAATCAAATCTATTGTCAAGTTCCTGTTTGCATTCAAATGTTTCTAGACTCCATTATACGGGTTGGCATGCATTTTTACCGCGGTTCATCTGATTCTGAATTCTAGCAACGCATCTGAAGTACACTATATTGCCAAAAGTATTCGCTCATCTGCCTTTAGACGCATATGAACTTAAGTGACATCCCATTCTTAATCCTTAGGGTTTAATATGACGTCGGCCCACCCTTTGCAGCTATAACAGCTTCAACTCTTCTGGGAAGGCTTTCCACAAGGTTTAGGAATGTGTTTATGGGAATTTTTGACCATTCTTCCAGAAGCGCATTTGTGAGGTCAGACACTGATGTTGGACGAGAAGGCCTGGCTCGCAGTCTTCGCTCTAATTCATCCCAAAGGTGCTCTATCGGGTTGAGGTCAGGACTCTGTGCAGGCCAGTCAAGTTCTTCCACACCAAACTCGCTCATCCATGTCTTTATGGACCTTGCTTTGTGCACTGGTGCGCAGTCATGTTGGAACAGGAAGGGGCCATCCCCAAACTGTTCCCACAAAGTTGGGAGCATGGAATTGTCCAAAATCTCTTGGTATGCTGAAGCATTCAGAGTTCCTTTCACTGGAACTAAGGGGCCAAGCCCAGCTCCTGAAAAACAACCCCACACCATAATCCCCCTTCCACCAAACTTCACAGTTGGCACAATGCAGTCAGACAAGTACCGTTCTCCTGGCAACCGCCAAACCCAGACTCATCCATCTGATTGCCAGATGGAGAAGCCTGATTCGTCACTCCAGAGAACGCGTCTCCACTGCTCTAGAGTCCAGTGGCGGCGTGCTTTACACCACTGCATCCGACGCTTTGCATTGCACTTGGTGATGTATGGCTTGGATGCAGCTGCTCGGCCATGGAAACCCATTCCATGAAGCTCTCTATGCACTGTTCTTTAGCTAATCTGAAGGCCACATGAACTTTGGAGGTCTGTAGCGATTGACTCTGCAGAAAGTTGGCGACCTCTGTGCACTATGCGCCTCAGCATCCTCTGACCCCGCTCTGTCATTTTACGTGGCCTACCACTTCGTGGCTGAGTTGCTGTCATTCCCAATCGCTTCCACTTTGTTATAATACCACTGACAGTTGACTGTGGAATATTTAGTAATGAGGAAATTTCACGACTGGACTTGTTGCACAGGTGGCATCCTATCACAGTACCACGCTGGAATTCACTGAGCTCCTGAGAGCGGCCCATTCTTTCACAAATGTTTGTAGAAGCAGTCTACATGCCTAGGTGCTTCATTTTATACACCTGTGGCCATGGAAGTGATTGGAACACCTGAATTCAATTATTTGGATGGGTGAGCGAATACTTTTGGCAATATAGTGTATCTGGTTTAGCAGCGTCAAATAGACAGGCAAAGTCACAACCTCTGCTAATGCACCTGTATGGCTCTAAAGGTGGATACGGCTCAATGGACAGAGCAGCGTGAGCAGAAAGCAGGTGCGTTTTTACTCACAGACCGGTCTCGAGCTCTTAAATGCGCACACTGATCATTGCAGCGCTGCGAGAATCAGTGAGAAGCACGGCGCGATACACGGAAACCATTTTAATTCAGCATGACCTAATTCTACATGACCTGAATTTACTATAGTAACACTAACTATACTTTAGACATAGATTCATAATACATATTACCATATCACTTCTTCAGCTCTATTAAATTAGTCATGGGCTACATTAGAGGGGTGAGGGAATATAATACATTTTGTTACAACTTTTAAATGTTTATATTTTGTATTTATTGTTTTTACATGTGTTTAAATTAGGTTTACTGTTTGTAATTACAAAAATGCCATAATTTGATATATAGAAACACATGCTTCCATGTGCTTACTATGGTCTTGTTACAAATACCACTGTTAAAACTATAAAAAAAATAAATACATTTAAATTTTCAAATGGGCAAATGCAAAATACACTAATATATATATATATATATATATATATATATATATATATATATATATATATATATATATAATTATTATTATTATTATTATTATTTTTATGAAATAGAAATGCAGAAATCCTAAAAAAACAAAATAGGCTAAAATATTTGTTTCAGTGTTCATGAAGTCCAAGAGATGACTAATTTGAATCAATATGAACCTGATGAAAGGAGGTCCAACTCAGTCACATTGTTAGTAAAATTATATTATCATTGTATGATAATATAGTCACGTAAATTAGGTGTTAACTTTTTACTTATTTTAGATGTTATATATAACCTTACTCTTGTTGATACCAGTAAATTTACATCTACATCCAACTCAAAATCAATGCTGTAATGTAGAATGAGCATTTCAGTGGGACAAAATATGCAATATTATTAGTCTTTTCACTTATTTTTGAAATATAATAACAATACCACATTTATTATTAGTTTCTGTCTTGGCATTTTCATTTTATAGGCCCCAGGGGGGGGGCCTTCATCAAAAAAGTCATCACTTGATTCACACTGTGGCAGGACTGCACACTGACACATGATGGCAGCAGAGGTTAAAAGTTTCACTGCATTTAGAAGACGTTAATGTACACAGCATCTGGGATGGATATGGGATGAGTTTTTAACTGCATGTCATGATGAATTGCAGGTAGATCAAACTCACATAAAGGCTGATGTTGAAATGCTTCAGTTTTCAGACAGTATTCATTGTCAGGAAAGGAAATTAATTTTATTTTCCTATGCTTAAAAATAAACAGGATGTTAGCTCATAGAGGCAGCTATAAGGATTACCACATCACATAGACACCATTGTGTTGCCTTTCTGTTTCTCTGGCTTACTGTTTTACACTTCTGACTTCATCAGTGCTGATTTATGTACTTGAAGTACACACACAAGTGCTGCTGTTGATGTGACTTGTGTTATAATGATATCATAGATGGAGTATTTGTGAAGCTCAGCGCACTGCTGGCTGTCTCTGTTTAAGCTTTTATTATGGACTGAACCCAGCACAACCAAAGCCTGCTACATGCATTCCAGCAGTATTGAGTCAGTTATATTTGATAGGGATGCACCGATGTATCTGCTGCAGATATTTATTGGCCAATTATTAACCAAATTAAAACCATCGACATATTGGAAATAAGCAAGAAAATGCTGATATGAAAAACCGATGGTATATTTATAATTAATTAGTAACACTTGTAAAAACACTGAATTCAGAAATAATAATAGCCACAATATGTAGAAGGTTTGGCACTCCTCAGAACATGTACTATTTAATTTTTATTATTTTGTTCTCACGTTAATGCAGAAAAAAACATAGTAAATGGACGTGAAAATTGAGAAAGCGGCACTTACTTACATATATGTTACATAATGAGGGAAACCATCCAAAATGCTTTGAAACCAGCAGACTTTGACTTCTGAAATACCAAAAATTAAATATATTGGAAATTAGATACATTGGAAATCATTTATTGTTAGAACAGTAAAAAAGCTTTTGTACCTCAAAAACAGTGATCTGATGACAAAATAAGGTAAGTGGCGAAATATCGATATTGGCCCATAGTTTTTGTTAAAATCTGTATCGGGCCATAGTTTTGTTAAAATCATTATCGTATCAGCCACAAATTTTCATATTGGTGCATCCCTAATAATTGATCTAACCAGCGTCTGGGTTCAGACTCTGATCAGATGGGAAATAAATGAGAAGAGACCATGAAACACTAAACACTTCTTAACAACACATTAGGTGTATGTGTGTGTGTGTGTGTTTGCATTCTTAAAGGGATAGTTCACCCAAAAATGTGAAATCTGTCATCATTTACTCACCCTTATATCGTATCAGGGTCAGAAATAAACGGGCTCGGGGCAAAAATGCCCCCGAAATTCATAATATGAGGGAATTCCATTTATGTATTTTTTTTTTTTTTACTAATATAGTTACAAAATCATGCATTGCAATCTTTATTTGAAATTTCACTGAGCATTATTTCTAGCCTGCCATTAGTCGTGCAGAGTCTAGTGGCAGATCCTCGCACCATCGAAAGACAGGCACTCCGCTCTCTCGCTCCGCATCGGTACTGTGTGATCGGCCGATCGTGCAGGGAATCACACATACTGTACACTGCTACTCTAATGAACGAGCGCTTTCTCTGCATGACAGAGTGGCCTTTGGAGGGTGAGTTGTTGGCAATTCTAAACATTCACTAATTTAAACTTTCAGATATGATGTAATTTACATGAATATGCCGTTTTGTTTTTAAAAATGTGTAAGAATTACACATGTATGAATATTTTGTTGCCCATTTTCTACAGTCATTACGGTAGCTATTCTGACTCGCTGCTAACAGGTTTAATTCGTTTTTATACAACAAATAAACATGCAAATACAAATCTGAGTACACATTAATGATTTCTCACTGGAGCAGTTTTAGGGCTTGTAATGGATATATTTTTCTTACTTTTGAACGTATCTCTGCTGTGTGTGATGCTCTCATGGTTTTTGGTTGCCAGTATGTCACAATGACCTTTTGATATAGACAACAGAACTATTCATAACTGTTTTCAATACAAATAAATGTTAGCAATTCACAATTAATGTAATTTTGGTAACGCTTAATAAAAAGGTTTCATTTCTTTAACATTAATTAATGCTTTAGGTATCATGAACAATATATTTTTACAGCATTTACTAATAATGTTAGTTAATAAAAATACAATTGTTCATTGTTAGTTCATAGTGCATTAATGTGCATTAACTAATACAACTTTTGATTTTAAAAATGCATTAGTATATGTTGTAACTAACATTAAGTTCATTAGTTCATGTTAACTACAGTAATGTTGTTAAATAATGTTAACAAATGGAACCTTTTTGTAAAGTGTTGCCGTAATTTTACTGTGTGGGGCATAAACATATAACTGCACAATATAACTTGCAAAAGTGTGGCAAAGAGCACTTAAAAAAAAATTGGGAGATCGGTATCGGCCTCAAATTTCTTGATTTGTGCACTACTAGTGTCGTGCTCCCGTGCTAAATTCTTTGACGGTTTGCTCCTCTCATTCAAAATAAACTGTCCTAGTGAGTAACATGTCCTGTGCTATACTTCCATGCTCATTGGCTCGTTTCACTTATGCTGCTATTTGTCTGAAAGGTCTCCTCACCTGCTCGAGGCCAAAAGTGCGGGAAGGATGGATGTTATATATTAATGCTGCCTTCACGTGCTATCGAAATTAACGTAAATACGAGTTTCCCACTCAGAAGTTGCACATGAATGACCCCTCAAGTCGTAATTACGACTGGGAAACTCAGAGATCATTTTGATACCCGGATTTCCGAGATGGGAGGAGTCCTAAACTTTCAACAGATTCTGTACTGAATGACAGGTTTTATTCATTTTTCTAAATGCAGCTAATTGTTGGCGCTTACCATTTTGGTCATATTCATTTATAGCAACCATTCTATGCATGTTGTACATTTTTACACCATGAACATAGCTTGTATTTGACCAAAATTCCATTATCGTCAGCAAGCTAACTGAGTGATATGTATTATACAACAAAGCACGTGAACACGACATACTCGTAATTACCACTTCAGAAGTAGGATAATTCCGATAGCACATGAAGGCAGCATTAGTTAATCGGGTATGAGAAATCATTACATTTAATGTCACTAAGTGCTACAATTTACTTAATAATAATAATTATATATTAATTAATCTGGATTTTTTTTAAATAACCCTAATGTTAAATAAAACTTGATTACAAATACAATAATACTAATACAGAACATTGTCCAGTTTTACTGTGAATTATCTCTGACTAAACACTGTGTTGAGGTTTTTTTTTTTTTTTTTTTTTTTTTTTGGGGCATTGAATTTATTCAATTGGCATGAAGGACTTGATAACAGTTTTATTTAATAAGATCCTCATTCCAAATGTGGAGAAATGCTGTCTCCTCCTGTTTTTTTGCATTTTAATAGTTTTGTAGGTTGTGTTAACTTAATAGCCAATTTATTTAGAAATATGTGAATGAGAAAAAAATGTAACCCAGAATGTGTTTCTGTCACAGTACCCATTGTGCAGTGTTGAGATCAGGCGATATGTAATTATTGAAACATGCCTGATGACATTAACTTAAATATTCACACATAAATTTATATTTAATTGAATCAAAATTGGAATCGAATTGAATCAAATTAAATTTGGAAATCAATGCCAACATCAAGTCCTACCAATATTAGTTAATGTGTATTTCATTTAATTGGTAACAGAATACATCTCATTACTCGCATTGAATTCATTGATTAAATTTAAGTATTTGAAAGGATGTCATTTTATAAGGTTAGAAAAAATTTCCCTTACAAAGGAAAAAGATGCCCCTGCAAATATTTTGTGTGGAACACAAAAGGAGATGTTAGGCAGAATGTTAGCATCAGTAAACATTCACTTTCATTGTCTGGAAAAAAGATGCAATGGAAGTGAATGGTGACTGAGGCTGAATTAGTCAGTGCATGACATTCTGGCTCACATCTCAATCACATCTGTGTTTCATAGAAGATAGAAAGACTTAATAAGTTTCAAAAAAATTTTGGGGTGAATAAACGTTGACAGGATTTTCATTTTGTGCTGAACTATCCTCTTAAAAAAAAAAAAAAAAAAAAATATATATATATATATATATATATATATATATATATATATATAATTGGTCACAAATATAATAAAATAAAATATTTGTGATTTATATGTTGCTTTCAAAAAAATGTATTTCAGCAGAATAGATGGTTTGAATGGCCATTAATGGAGAAAGATGTTTTTGCAGGCAGAATGGTGTAGTTACAGTATATACCAGCAGGGGCTATCTGGACCATTCTAATCAGCCAAACCTTGACCCCTTGAAAGTCTCTCCCACCATGAATCTATCTCCCTGACTTTTTAATTTTCATCATTTATTACATGCTCATTTGTGATTGCTACCTACATTTGTATAGATGCAGCATTTGACAGAGGGCATATGAAGAGTTGACTTGTACATGATAGACAGGAGGAAATTCTCTGTACAGAAGCAGGTGTTTTTCAGAGAGCAGTGGGCGAATGAGAGGAAAGAACAGAAATGGAAGAGAGTATGAGTGATAGAGGGCTGAGAGCAGTGCCAAAGGTGAGTGATGAGTGATAAAGGAAGAGAGAGGTAGGTAAAGACCTTCGTGGCATGTGTTCACCCTCACCTCTGCTGGAAGCAAACTGGCAGGCAGGGAGGCAAAGCTGTTGCTAGGAAACACATCAGGGGGACCAGCAGACAGGCAAGGATGAAACAGAAAAAGTGGAATGGCCACTATGAAGAACCTAACCCTGCTTAGACTGTGGGATTGTATACACATGCTTATTTCCATGTTCAACCCTGGACTAGATTACAGGAGCTCAGATTTGCGATTAAATAGCAGCTGTCTCTAAATCCTTTTGAAAAGTATCTGTGTGAAAGCTCTTGTTTTGATTGCATCCTTATTGATGTAACCTCACATTTGACTCAAGATTGTGCAGCTACACACCTAAAAGGATTTTATAAACAAAGGTTTTATGATACAGGTTGTTGTTTGTCCTCAGGGTAGACTTAAATATTCAAATGGATGTTTTGAGATTGCCTGTTCCCCCCATATACATGTTCGCTTTTATGCTTGGGTGGGTAAGTCGCATCTTTAAACAGGAGAGGATATTGATCTGATTGGTCAAGCAAATCCAGGTCCCACATCTTTGAAAAAAAAAAAAGAAGATTTTTGAAAATCTCTTTGATTGCTGAGGTGTTAGGGGAGATAAGGAAATCCAACTGGGTCAGCCATGAATGGCAATAAGTCAGACGCTGATCCTATATCGGTACATCTTCCTCCTGCCTTAATTCTGTAATCTCTGTCTCCCATCCTTATATTTCACACATGTGCATATACGAGGGCTGTAACAACCATAGACATTGAGGGGAATGGAGGAACCGCAATATTCATATTAGAGGTCAAACAATTTGGGTTTTGCAATGGCTGATTCTTAAATTGCAGTACTGTGCAAACGTTTTTGGTAGTTGTTAAGAATGTTGCATAATGAGGATGTTTTAAAAAAATAATGGCATGAATAGTTTTCATTTATCAATTAACATATTGTGCAGTAAACATAAAAAAACAAAATCAATATTTTGGGTGACCACCCTTTGTATTTAAATAAGCACTAGTTCTTCTAGGTACATTTGCGCATAGTTTTTCATGGTTGTTGGCAGATAGTTTGTTCCAAGCATCTTTGAGTCTCATGGCATGCTGTAATTTACACAGATAAAAAGTTGTACTTACAGTAATGTGCTTACAGTGGAAGTCTATGATGCAAGTCATTGCACCGGAATAAACATTAAAGTGTGTCATTTCTGCGGCACTAGTGCCACCGAATGGAATTGCAAAATTTTTTTCAAACAACCTTCCAAATATGCCCCCCGTCTGCTGCTGATTGATCAAACAGATAGTCCCGCCCCAACTCGCGCCATTGGTTGAGTCAGTGTAGATGTGTTGAGCTGGACGGGTCTCTCAAAACAAACAGAGTAATTTTTATAGCACCACAGAGACACAGTGTTTACAGTTTTCAACAAAAAAATAGCCTATTATTGTCTTATTTATAGTTGTCTCTGTGTATTAAGCTGAGATAGGAGAAAGTATTTTAACACTGAAAAAGTTACATGCTTCAGCTTTAAAATACACTGCTGCAAAGGTATATCTGCAAAGTTATATCCAGTCTTTCAACTCTTGTCATGACTTTGTAATGTGATTGTCTCTGTAACTTTCACATGATACTGGCAAGGATACCACAAAGTAGGGCTGAATGATATGGCTACAAATATTATATCTCAACATGTGTGACAAAAGGTTGTTGAGCTGCACAAATCAGGAAATGGCTATAAGAAAGTAGTTCAGTGGTTGAAAATGCCAATTTCCACTATCAGATTAATAATAAGAAATCAAATGGGAAAGTTAACGATCAGCCTGGAAGAGGACGTGTGTCTGTATTGGCCCAATGCACAGTGAGGAGGATGGATTGAGTGACCAAACAATCGCAGAGAATCACAGTTGGAGGTTTACAGACATTAGTTGGGTCTTGGGGTTAGAAAGCCTCTAAAACTATGATCAGATGCCACTTGCATAACCACATAACCAACTTGCCAAAACAAGCCTTTACTTTCATCAGACAACATACTCAAGCCACCTACAGTTTGCCATAATGTTATTGGGACTTTCAGTGGAATCAGGTTCTGTGGTCAGATGAAGAAGTTTAAGATGTAGAACAGCAGTCCCTCCACTAAAAGAATGATTTATTCAGCGTTACTCCTCAAATAGCACACATTTTGTACAGAAGATCTAATATAAGGGCTCAAAAATACATGTTGCATATTTACACTTTGAATGCCTCCAGAATGCCTTGCTCAGTAGACTTCCATTGTAAGTGCATTACTGTAAACAATTTTACAGTACAATTTTACTTTGTTTCACAAACTTGGGAAAGAATTGAAATTACTGTGTATTTCTGTGGTTATCAACAGATGCTGTCCATAGAGCTAAACTTAAATGTTTTTAATGCCGAACATTTCTGTAAAGTCCTCCTTTTGAAGAAAAAAAATAGTTTAAATGCATTTTTCTTGTAGTTACAATTGTTGCATTAGCACAAACACACAACAGAGCAAACCGCTGTAATTAGAATCAATGTAGCACATTTGTCACAGTTGCTTATACCCCCTTATGAAAAAGTTTCTCCTCCCTCAAATGTTGAAATGAGGCTGGATTCATCTTTTTAAGGGCTCATCACAAAAGTCTTTTTGTTCTTTGGCTTAGAGAACCGAACAAAGCGCCGTCCTGCTTTCAAAAGAGCTCTGAATCACTGGAGAGAGTACTATGTAATTTAAACCAGATCTATTCATATCTAATAGATAATACAAAAACTTTCGACACAAAGACACCAGTGAACTTTTCTCTAACAGAAAGCCCTAATGTATGCTTACACACTAACAGCTCTGCGTCGTGTTCCTTTAGATCACTTTGACAATGTGTGTGTACTGTACATGCAGGGTTGATGCACACTTTGCCTGAAAACAAATACGAAAGTGTTTGTGTGTGTATTTGCTCATGTGCCATTTTGCTAATTGTCAATGGGTTCTGATAGGTTTGATATCTCTCCTGAATTCTGCTGGCTGGAAGCCATTACCTATAATTGTACACCAACAATTAATCAGCCGCAACATTAAAACCACCTGCCTAATATTGTGTATGTCCCCCTCGTGCCGCCAAAACAGCGCCAACCAATTCTTCTCACCACAATTTTACAGAGCAGTTATCTGAGTTACCGTAGACTTGTCAGTTCGAACCAGTCTGGACATTCTCTGACCTCTCTCATCAACAAGGCATTTCTGTCCGCAGAGCTGCCGCTCACTGGATGTTTTTTGTTTTGGCACCATTTGGAGTAAATTCTAGAGACTGTTGTGTGTGAAAATCCCAGGAGATCAGCAGTTACAGAAATACTCAAACCAGCCCATCTGGTGCCAACAATCATGCCACGGTCCAGATAAAATTTTTTCCCCATTCTGATGGTTGATGTGAACATTAACTGAAGCTCCTGAACCGTATCTGAATTATTTTATGCACTGCACTGCTGCCACACGATTAGCTGATTAGATAATCACATGGATGATTTTTGGTACCAGATGAAATTATTGAAATTGTTATTATGTGAAAACAAAGAAATCGCTGTACATCTGATTTACACTTTAGGTTTGTGCTGGAGTTCTGTTGGTGTTTATTTTGTAAATAAAGACTGACTGACCGCTCAATATCCATATTAATACAAGAATACTTACCAAATAAATAAATAAATGGACATGAAACATTGAAGTGTGTAATTTCAGTGTGCAATCATGGTTTTTAAAAATTTGTATGTTTTAATGTGACCAAACAACAAAGTCTTTTTCATTTTGTACTAAAAGAAGTGCCTTGGAATAATTTTCATGTTAGAAAACCTAACCAAAATAGCACCTACTCCCTCCAGCATGTAGCTGTCCAAAATGTTTTCCTTAGAACATGAAATGTTTTTTAAGTTTAAATCAGAATGAGCTTTATTGCCAATTAAGCTTACACATACAAGGAATTTGTCTTGGTGACAGTGCACAAACAATACAACAACAAGACAGAGATAATAAAAAAAATAGAATAAAAATAAAAAAGTGAATAGAAAATATAAGTATATATAGAAATACACAATAAGAAAAAAATTATATATATATATATATATATACTGACAGCCAAAAGTTTGAAATAATGGACAGATTTTGCTCTTATGGTTATGAAATTGGTACTTTTATTCACCAAAGTGGCATTCAACTGATCACAATGTATAGTCAGGACATTAATAACATGAAAAATGACTGTTACAATTTGAAAAAAAGATGTTCAGAGTTTCTTAAACTACTTCAAAGAGTTCTCATTAAAAAATCCTCCACGTGCACCAATGACAGCTTTGCAGATCTTTGGCATTCTAGCTGGCAGTTTGTCCAGATACTCTGGTGACATTTCACCCCACACTTCCTGTAGCACTTCCTTGTCTTGTCGGGCACTTCTCACGCACCTTACAGTCTAGCTGATCCCACAAAAGCTCAGTGGGGTTAAGATCCATAACACTCTTTTCCAATTATCTGTTGTCCAATATCTGTGTTTCTTTGCCCATTCTAACCTTTTCTTTTTGTTTTCTGTTTCAAAAGTGGCTTTTTCTTTGTAATTCTTTCCATAAGTCCTGCACCACTGAGTCTTCTCTTTACTGTTGTACATGAAACTGGTGTTGTGTGGGTAGAATTCAATGAAGCTGTCAGCTGAGGACATATGAGGTGTCTATTTCTCAAACTAGAGACTCTGATGTACTTATCCTCTTGTTTAGTTGTACATCTGGCCTTCCACATCTCTTTCTGTCCTTGTTAGAGCCATTGTTCCTTTGTCTTTGAAGACTGTAGTGTACACCTTTGAATGAAATCTTAAGGTTTTTGGCAATTTCAAGCATTGTATAGCCTTCATTCCTCAAAACAATGATTGACTGACGAGTTTCTAGAGAAAGCTGTTTCTTTTTTGCCATTTTTGACCTAATATTGACCTTAAGACATGCCAGTCTATTGCATACTGTTGCAACTCAAAAACAAACACAAAGACAATGTTAAGCTTCATTTAATGAACCAAATAGCTTTCAGCTGTGTTTGATATAATGGCAAGTGATTTTCTAGTACCAAATTAGCAATTTAGCATGATTACTCAAGGATATGGTGCTGGAGTGATGGCTGCTGGAAATGAGGCCTGTCTAGATTTGATCAAAAATGACTTTTTTCAAATAGTGATGGTGCTGTTTTTTTACATCAGTGATGTCCTGACTATACTTTGTGATCAGTTGAATGCCACTTTGGTGAATTAAAGTACCAGTTTCCTTCTGAAACCACAAATCTGTACATTATTCCAAACTTTTGGTCACTAGTGTATATACGGATGTACAAATACAAGTCTGTTATATACAGATAGTGCAAGGGAATGTAATGGCAGAAGAGGTAGGATATATTGGATAAATATAAATAGACTAAGCTGTGTATGGCACATAATTATTGCTCAATGGGGCCGTTTTAAGTGTTCATGAGATTGATAGCCTGAGGAGAAAAACAGTTCTTGTGCCTGACGGTTCTGGTGCTCAGTGCTCTGTAGCAGCGGTCAGAAGGCAACAGTTTAAAAAGGTTGTGGGCTGGGTGAGTGGGGTCCTTTCCTCACTCTGGCAGTGTACAGTTCTTGAAGGGAGGGCAGGGGGCAAACAAAAATTCACTCAGCAATATATATATATATATATATATATATATATATATATATATATATATATATATATATATATATATATATATATGTAACCTTCCATTTACTGTCAGGTAAGTATCCATCTAAACATGCAGTTGGAAAATTACTTACACAAATGAAGACATAAAAACAATTATAAATGTAAACATAATATTATAATGATGATAATAATCACTGAAATATAAATCATAGTTCGAGGCGAATGTGTTTTTGTATTATTTTATGTTTTAATCACAGATGTATAGGCTGCAGAGTTGTGGTCACAATGAACTGCTCTGTGGAAATAAAGTGAACTGAACTCAAAACACCTGAGATGTCTGAGGTCATTTGCAGCACTCAGACGATACTGTTCTTACAAAAAAACAAAAAACAAAAAACAAAAAAATCAGAAGACAGTAACAAAGAAAGAGTGAGAACCTTTTACATGCCTCCGTACAAACAGTGTGTCATACATGCACATAGATGGCTTTTCTGTCTGTTTTTAATAATAAAATAAAGTGTTTCTTCAAGTGCGTGTCTGTGTATCTACGGGGTTAATAATATTAAAAATAATATTAATTTGATAATAATAATAGCCTAATAATAATAATAATAATTATTATTATTATTGAATACATTAATGGGAAAACGAGCCAAATATCGTCTTGACATCGTCAAAGGCATCAGCTATTGACAATCACTCTGACCATCGTCGATCCCCGAGATCATTGTCTGTCAGCACAACCCTAATGTGCATTTCTCTCTGTAAATGAAAAAAATTTCAGACAGTCTCCTTTCTGGTTTGTCCGACACATTCAGAATCATTACCGCTTTTGCCGGTGTTGCAGCGGCTCGCTTCGTGCGTGCGCGCGCTTGTAAAATTTATATTTTAAAGGCTCATTATTACTGTTTGGTATTTCTCTGTAATGTAGAACAGTGTTTGCAGTGTTACCTATAACATTCTTTCTCAGCCCTGGAACTCAAACCATTTTCTGATGCCCCCCAAATATAAGTAATTAAATTAATATCATAAACGTGCGACAACTTGTCGACTAATGGCTTAAACTAATGGCTACTAGTCGACTAGGAAAATCTTTGGTCAGGGGCAGCCCTAGAAAATATATTATTCCTTAAAATAAATTTATGATTATGCTACGCATTTTGCACAACAGCACTACATCTGGTGGGGCCCAGCCCCACCTGCCCCTAATGTAGAGATGCCAGTGGTCACTTTTGAGTACGTCTTTTTTTTAAGGATTGTAATTTTTTGTTTCCCTATTACTCTTACTCCTTCACAACAAGATGTTTACATGTGTTTGAAAATGCATCTCTTTATCTCACTTCATCATTATTTCTGACGTTTAAAATGCAACCTGTTACCTCGCTTGTGCTTTTTCATTCCTGTTGTGTGTGTGTGTTGTGTCTTTTTGTGAAAGAGAGGGAGGGAGGATAGGTAGACAGTCTGACTAATTGAGAGGTTGTGGTAAAATTGTTCCCTGCGCTCGGAGCTTGTCGATATTTCCTCTGGAGCTGTATCAAATGCGGCGCAGATCTGTCTTTATCTTTCCTTTACCTTAATGCCTTTAATTTTACACACACACACAATCTCTCTCTTTCTCTTTCTGTCTTTGTGCTTGTGAAATTGTTTTCTTTTTACCTCTCCATCTGTGGATTGGCAGAGGAGACATTTGTAGTAAAAGGGCCAAGCTGGAGGTGATTGTTCTTCAGGGAATGCTTTCACAGATTTTGTTGTCAACTTTCCAACAAAGCTTTTAAATGGAAACTGCAGTGGATCTTTTACTAGTTTAATTCACCTCAAGGCTACTAACTCATAGGCCATTTTGCTACAGTATGTACAACATGGGAATATTTCAGTGTAAAAACAAAGCTGGTGTGTGTTCCTGGTGTCAAAACATTAATTCTAAAACATGTAGTCAAAATGAGAGTTTTGAGGCTTGTAGTCCATGTCTGTTAGCTTTGAGCCCATCTATATGCTAGTGTGCTTCTTAACACTAACAACATGCACTTTTGTTACAAATATGCATTTAAAATTTAGTCTTTCTCTTTTGGGACAATAGACCAAAAATATTGATGACTTGTGCTGCACTACAGATTTTGTCCAATAAAATGCTCTCTAGAATGAGTATGCCCTTTCCCCTTATACCACCTGCAACTAACTAGCAAGCAGCAAATCACTGTTCATGTTTATGATGGCTGTTAGCCATTTACAATAAAAAAAAAAAAGGTACAAGACTTTCAATATGTCCCACCCAAACCCTAACCCTGTTTCAAGAACACACTGTTACATAACCATATCAGGACAATCTGTGACTGACCACATTAAATGCTCTCATTGAGCACACATTTGTAAAATAAATACATGGATTCTATATTCAGCTAGTAGCCAGCGCACACCACACACACATACACCAGGCCCTGCTGTGTGTGTTCTCATCAGAAGGCTGTAAATATCTTCAGCAGCAGATGGCAAACCAGACTAGCATCTCTTGCAGAGGAACCACTAGTGAATGCTGGAGCTATGTGTGTGTTTGTTTGTCCTTGTGTGATTGTTCTTCCTCTTTCTGTTCCAATAATATTAGATTGTCAGCAGTAAATTTGGCCCTTTCCCTAGATGGCATTGAGTTGTAAATGTAATTGGACCACACCCTGTTACCCTTTGGGTCATCATTATATTTCTTTTTCAAAGAGAATTTTGCTAGCAACAAATAGATATGTCATACATTCACCGATCAGCCACAACATTAAAACCACCTGCCTAATATTGTGTAGGTCTCCCTTGTGCTGCCAAAACAGCGCCAACCCTCATCTCAGAATAGCATTCTGAGATGATAGTATTCTCACCACAATTGTACAGAGCAGTTATCTGAGTTACTGAAGACTTTGTCAGTTCGAACCAGAATGGCCATTCTCTGCTGACCTCTCTCATCAACAAGGCATTTCCGTCCGCAGAACTACCACTCACTGGATGTTTTTTGTTTTTGGCACCATTCTGAGTAAATTCTAGTGATTGTTGTGCGTGAAAATCCCAGGAAATTAGCAGTTACAGAAAAACTCAAACCAGCCTGTCTGGCACCAACAACCATTGATGCGATTATCTAATCAGCCAATCATGTGGCAGCAGTGCAGTGCATAAAATCATGCAGATATGGGTCAGGAGCTTCAGTTAATGTTCACATCAACCATCAGAATGGGGGGGGATTTGATCTCAGTGATTTGGACCATGGCATGATTGTTGGTGCCAGATGGGCTGGTTTGAGTATTTATGTAACTGCTGATCTCCTGGGATTTTCACACACAACAGTCTCTAGAATTTACTCCGAATGGTGCCAAAAACATCCAGAGAGCGGCAGTTCTGTGGATGGAAATGCCTTGCTGATGAGAGAGGTCAACAGAGAATGGCCAGACTGGTTTGAACTGACAAAGTCTACAGTAACTCAGATAACTGCTCTGTACAATTGTGGTGAGAAGAATAGCATCTCTGAATGCTATTCTGAGATGCGGGCTGGTGCTGTTTTGGCGGCACGAGGGGGACCTACACATTATTAGGCAGGTGGTTTTAATGTTGTGGCTGATCAGTGTATAGTGCAGAGGCATTGAACTCGGTTGAAACCAAGGGACTCAGATCCATTCTATGACAACATCATGTGAAAGTCACAGAATTAAATTCTACCAGCCCTGAATGTGTGGCAATAAAATTTCTGTTCTAGTCTATATGCTGTTAATGTGTCCTTTTACATAAATGGATTTTGAATTTATGAAGACCTTCTCCTCTCAAACGCAGGGACGTTTCGCTGTACCTTCTGTCAAACAGAAGTAGAGGAGGACGAATCAGCCGTGCCAAAGAAAGATGCCCGCACTCTGGTGGCACGCTTCAACGAGCAGATAGAGCCCATCTACGTACTGCTACGAGAGACGGAGGACATCAACTTGTCCCATGACCTCCTGGAACCTGAGCCATCAGAAATCCCAGCCCTAAAACAAAGGTCAGCCATTCCCAGTCATCATAATTCCTTATTACATTATGTGTCCTTTATCACTGCTGGAGTTAACAGAATTGTATAGCATTGTTCCCTATAATGTTGATGACGATAATTATTTTTTCCTAACATACATAAGCACACAGAGGCTGTGCATTGTTACTCTTGTTTAGATTTCACAAGTCAGGAAAGCAAGTGATGAGTTTTGTTCAAATTATCTTGATAACAGTAATGTAAGTTATGTTTCAGGAAATGTTAAAGGGATAGTTCACCCAAAAATGAAAGTTCTCTCACCATTTACTCTTTCTTCTTGAAAGACTTTCTTTCTTCTGTTGAACACAAACAAAATTTTTTAGAAGAATATCTCAGGTCTGTAGATCCATACAGTGCAAGTGAATGGTGACCAGAACTCCAAAATCTTCTAAAAGGAGATAAAGTCAGCATAAAAGTAATCCATAAGACTCCAGTGGTTTAATCAAAGCGATCCAGTTGGTTTTGGGTGAAAACAGGCCAAAATAAAACTCCTTTTTCACTGTACATCTTGACAGCGGTCTCCTTCGTGATCATGATTTCAAGCTCGATTACACTTCCCATCACTTGACATACACTTCCTATCACTTGCGTAGAGCGCTAGATGGCGCTATAGATGGCGCTGAAAGTCATACACATCTGGGATGGCATTAGGGTGAGTAAATGATGAGAATTTTCATTTTTGGGGGAGCTAACCCTTTAATGTCATGCCAGAACCATATGACTTTTTTCTTCCATGGAATACAAAAGACATTTTTAAAATCTTCACATTTTAAAAGTCTTTGAATGGCTTCAGAATACTTGGAATTTAGTGCATGAGTTGTACCGATTACTTTTTCTTTAAGGTGGAGTTTTTGTCCTTTTTGGAGCTTGAAAGCCCAGTCACTATTCACTTTCATTATATGAAAAAAAGCAGTGTGAAGACTTCCTTTTATGTTTCACGGAAGAAAGAAAGTCAAATGGGTTTGGAGCGCCATTAAAGTAAGGACTGCCTACACTGCAAGATTCTTATTTTTACAAGTGACTTGTATAATTTGTTTTGACTGAGAGTAGATACTAGCTTTTAAAGGAGTCACAAAGAATGCCCAATCGAAATCAGGTATGTCATGTCAACAGAACTCTATGTAAATGTCAATGAAATGACCCTTTCAGTAACTCAAATCCACCTTTGCTGCTGTCCACAGTCGAGAGCGGGCTGCCCAGGCAGCAGCAGGAGTTGCTGCAGGGGCACCTGGTCGGGAAATGTGGAAAACCAAGGGCTCGTCATATGACCTTTACACACAGAATGTGGTCATCAACATGGAAGACCAGGAGCCTCAGCTTGGCCAGACAGCTGAGGGCAAAGCCCCCAAAGAGAGGCCCGTATGGCTGACGGAAAGCACTGTGCAGGGGGCATACAGTGAGGCAGATGCTCTGAAGCAGGGTGAGTCAAAACACCTATATTGTATCTTATGAGAAAGCTGTTTTTTATAAGAAACCATAACCGTACCAACGAGTCCGGATTGGTACGGAACGGCACAGTTCTGAAATGAGAACCATTCAGCCCGATGGTGGAAAAGCAGACAAAGATTAAGGGCCCTATAAAACAAGACAACATCTGATGACCTATTTTTATATTTTAGCAAGTATTTGTCCTGATGTGCTTTTTTATCTTTAATTTTTCCACACCAGCTGGCGAAGACGCCATAGTAACCCAGGACAGCATGGCTGGACGAGGAGCCGCACAGGATGAGAATGAGGAGGTGATGTTGGCTCTCCTCATTCACGAGAAGAGGAGTGGAGCCGGACCAAGAGGCGCCGTCGTCTCCAAACCAACCATTCCTGTAGCTAACGCAAGTGACTCTGACAGCGATACCAGCGAATCGGAAGAGGACTCTCCACCCCGGGCGCCAGCCCACTCAGTGCACAATGCCACGGCCCTGCGGCCAGGCAGGCAAGCAGAAGTGGAGGAGGAAGATGATGATGATGAGTTTGAGGAGGTTGGGGATGACCCTGTAGTTATGGTTGGGGGAAGACCTTTCTCTTACAGGGAAGTAAGCCAGAGACCTGAGCTAGTGGAACAGATGAGCGCTCAAGAGAAAGAGGCATACATTGAGATGGGCCAGAACCTCTTCCAGGACATGTACTTCTGAGTAGATCACTTGACAGATCAACTGTCTGCATCACACTGTTTCTTTCTTTCTGTATCTCCCCATAAACAGTTTTTCACAGGATGCAGTTCTGATGAGTCTCCTTTGCACACTTTATCTCATACAGTGTTGTGCGTCATGCCAGAGCTGAGGAATGTAGTGTTATAGCGTTGAATCTTCTCCTCTCTCACCCATCTGTGACAAGACCTTTTGCCATATTCACAAACAGAATATACATACTCTGGTGCCAATGGAGCGAAGTATCTCATAGTTGTAAACAATAGTATCTTACACATTGGCAGACATGCTCACACCACTACCTTTCCTTTTTATGGGCTTTTGTTTAGCAGTCTCACCACATTCAGAGACTTCTAAGCCAATGACAGTGTTGCTGCGATGACCTCCGAGACAGTTTCACTCAAAAGAAAACTCCTGAGGCTTTCAGACGTGATTGGCAATTGAATGATGGAGAAAGCGTTTCTTTCTTGTAAAGTGACACTCACTTTGGCTCTCTTGTGTTTTTTGTTTTTTTGTTTTTTTTGTGTGTTTTTTTTGCTCTAAGCTAGAGACTTATCCACATCTCCTAGCTTCTGTCTTTTTCAAGGTCTCCACTTCTCAACAGTATTTAGCAAGACTTGCAGTTAGAAAGGGAAGAAAAATTATCTTCCTGTGGATGACTATCATGAATTGATATTAAATGTATAGTTATGATGAGAGATGTTTGTTTAGAGTGTGATTGCTTTCCTTTCACAGCAAAGATAATCAATTTCTTCTCTGTTTTTCAGTTTTGTTAGAATTTTTACAGCAATAAAAAAAAAAAGTCTTTAATCTCCTTATTCATGAGTGTATGCGTGTGATAGAAAGAGAGCAACAACCTCAGTGAAAACTTTTTTCAACAATTCCCTTGTATCTAATCTAGATAAAACTGCTTGTCAAGAAATACTGTAGATGTATTCCATCAACAAGAATCCTGCTTTTATTTTACATTTCACTCAGTATATTTTGTCCGGAATGGTTAACAATTTAGATTGGTTTTGCAATGACTGTATTAGTTTGAAATGACCTCTTATGTGTCATGATAAAATTACATTTGAAAGAGAGAGTCTCTAGTGATTTTGTTGGTGCAGCTGTGGATGAGATGATGGTTGTGTGTCACTGTGGTGTGCTGACGCACAGCCAGAGAAAAAAATCCTGCAGTGATTGTGTCACTTCACATTACAGCTGCAGCCCTGCATGGAGTCAAGTATGGGTCTCTGTCGGTTGGAGTAGTGTACATGTCAAAAGGTTGGTAAAAAGTGGTTCTTTGTGGAACTGACAATCACTGGAAGTATAGGATTTCTGTCATTTTGTGTTTAGCTTTATTTCTTCTTTTTTTTTTTTTTTTTTTTTTTTTTTTTTTTTTGGATAAAGAAAAAATGGAGGTAACCCTTACAAAAAATCTAAACTAGCCTCAGACTTATTTTCACATGTAAATGAGCTTTTGATTCGTCGTAAATGTTTGCCTGAAGTTTGCAGCTCTACACTGGTAGTGGTGAACCTCTGGCAAACCTTTGGCAACAATGGACAATTTGCCACAAGTTTGGCACAAAGCTCATTTGCATGTGAAAATTATCAGTGGCGAATTTGCAGCAAATTTGCCATGAACTCTTGATTTTCTTATGGTTAAGGAAAGTTACACAATTTCTCAGATCATATATGATGCAATATTTTGCTTGGTTGGACAGTTATATCATTGCCCCTAAATTATTTTTTTTTAAAAATTCACTTGCCATTTGGACTGCAGGGTAAACATTTACATTGCTTTCAGCCCTAAAACAGTAAGTAGTTCAGATTTCATAAAACATAAATGTGCGCAACCAACAAGCCTCCGATTGGGCAAAATTTGATTCTTTAAAAAAGAAAAAAAAAAAAATTACATGTAAAAATTGAGGGATAAGTCAAATATTTTCTGTGGTAATCAACAGCATATCACAGATTCTAACAATATACAGGTATTGTAAGTAAGGGATAATGTACAGTTAGCCAGTTGTTATCACACAATAAACCCTGACAGGGTGCTCTTATATCACCCTGAAGGGGTTTATTTTGCGATAACCAGCTGACTGTACATTATCCCGCTTATTACATGGCTACTAACCAAATAAATAGATACATGGAGATAAAATATTGATTTGCATTGAAATTATATAATTTGAGATGAAAGAAATTGCTGAACTGCTGAAATCAACCTCCGGTTTGCATCAGAGTTCTGTTGGTGTTTATTTTGTAAAAAGTCTGACTCATTATCCAGGCTATTACAAGACTGCATGCCAAATAAACAACTAAATGGACATGAAACATTGATTTGAGTTGAAATTATTTTATTAGCTTACGTGAAGAGATCGCGCAGTGATCAGAGAAGCAGGAGAGAATGGATGAACCCGGATGATCGGTCTGATACATGAATGTGTGGATGTTACAGAGCAATATCGGACCGTTAGATGGTGCCATTGACCAATCAGAATCAAGTATTCCAGACAGCCATGTAATAACTTGTTTTAAACCCAGAACATTCCTTTGGTATGGAGCTGAGAGTACTGCACTGATGAATTAAAGCATGATCAAATTAGCCAAAATATTAAATAAACACAAAATGATTCCTCCTTGTGAACTTTGTGAATGATGAAAATATTTCAACTGAATTCATGTACATGTCCAAACCTCTGTTTAACATGTAAATGAATCCCAAATGAAAATAATTTTATTGGATTTTACATACTGTGTTTATGAATCTCGAATAATGTTAGATTACCTTGTTGTTGTAAATTACTTTTCTGCTCTCACCCCATTTCTGAGTTGATTTGGCAGATCCTGACCCGTTCCATTTATTACTAAACCTATTTTACTCCTTTTTATAACCTCAGCTTTAAATGAAAGCCATCTATTTCTCAGATGGAAAATGCAGAGAACTCTCAACTGTGGTTTCCATTTGTTAATTTGTTTATGTCTACCTAATACAACTATTGCATTGCATGTTTTGAAATGCAATAGTTGCAACTTTCTCCTGCTGTTATGGTTATGAAAAAAATAATGATGCATGACATGGGTCAATATCTGTAATTGGTTACTTTGCAAATTAGTCCTGTTTTTATCATTCTTCTGTCCCTGTCATCTTTTTAATGCAGAAAACATGAGAGAGATGAATTTATGAAGGTTATTTTTGGATCCGATGGCCTTCTCTATTTAATTAGGAAAGAGCACACACTGTCATCTGTCAGTCATTTAAAAGCCATTAGCTGTCTCCTGCGGCTGCTTCTGCTGTGTCCAATCTGAACATGTTGCTCTTTAACTCACGGCCACTCTGTCATTAGTTAGGGTGTATTGTTTACCTCTTTGTCTGTTTACTTCCAAACACACTAATTAATGTTTCATACATGGACAGCTGTGGGTGAGCTGGAAAAGGGGGTGTTGTTTAGGGCTAATAATAAGATAATTAAAGCCTCATAAACACATTTCAAATATTTATATTCATGTCACAAAGACAATACACGCAATAATATGCACAGATGCATATGTTACTTGTAACTTTCATGTTACAAATGTGTTCTAAAATGTATTCACAAATTTCTGTAATTAATTCAGCTCCAACAGCTTAATGTGCAGATTCCATTCAAACTTATACTTACATAACTTCTACATTAGGATTTAGGTGGGCTATCTATTTGTTTTATTTTTTTATTATTATTATTCAATAAGAAATTAACATTGAAGTTTGATTCCCATAGACTTATATACTGTAAAATATTCACCATTCATCCTCTAACTGACAACAATGATGTATTGCAGTTTGTCTTTGTTCTTTTATAATTGTTTTTTCTTTCTGATATTTCTGTGTGTCTTATTGCAAGCACTGCTGTGTGTGTGTGGGCAGGTTTAAGTGGTTTACGAGGACTTTTTTTAGGTTACAAACTGGTAATTACAAGGGTATTGTGCTATAAATGTGGTTTATGAGGACATTTCTAGTGTCCCCATAATTTAAATCGCTTAAAAAGCATACTAAACGATGTTTTATTGAAAATGTAAAAATGCAGAAAGTTTTTATAAGGGTTAGGTTTAGGGGTAGGGTTAGGGTTAGGGGATAGAATCTATAGTTCGTACAGTATAAAAATCATTATGTCTATGGAGAGTCCTCATAATGATAGCTGCACCAACATGTGTGTGTGTGTGTGTGTGTTATTGCACTCTCCTTGGAGTGTGTGCCTTTTAACGTATGTCACAACAGCATATCAGTCTGTCCCTATGACATGCCTGCCAGCAAGCAGTGTGTGTATGCTGGGACTTACACAGCCTGAGGGAGGATGTTTCTGCAGTATCATCCTTCATTTCATATACACAAACACACTCAGTGTCTCTCCTCTTTCAATTTAGCACCATGCTACGAGGGTCATTACTGGTTTTACCACATGCAGTAGCCCCAAAAGGTATCTGGACACGTTTTTTGGTTGAAAATCCAAAATATGCAGGACCAGGATTCAGAAACAATGATCAAATGCAATGATGTACACACATTTTTTAAAGTGTCCAATATTTCTTGTGGCCACTGAATATAACTGCTCACCAAAATGTTTTATTTGTTTAAAGGAAATACACGGTTAATTTTAGGAGAAACCCTGTATCTGTTGGCTCTTCATTGCATCCTGCTTGTGGTTAAAGATGGTTGGGAGTCTGGACAAATGTGGCATGCAGTAGAATATATTTTAGTGAGGCTTATAAATGCCACTTGAAGAGGTTTCTTCAATTTCTCTTTAATTGAAGGTGGTATACTTGAAGGTTGCTTTAACTGTAGGAAAATTCCTTATTATGGAATTTATGTACAGGTCAGGAGGCATGATTAATTGCTTACATTTTTTGAATGCGTTATTTGTTATATTATTAATCGCACTAAATCAACATATTTCGACAACACTAATATATTTTTTAAAAAGAGTAGGTTTCCATTCCCTTTGCTTATTTTGATAACACTTGTTGAATTTGTTTCAGACAAAGTCAGACTGGGCATTTAAAAAGACACAACTAAGAATATTCAGTAAACTCAGCACATTTCTCAACATCGCTTACATTGCATCTGGAAAGTATTCACAGCGCTTCACTTTTTCCACATTTTGTTATGTTACAGCCTTATTCCAAAATGGACTAAATTAATTATTTTCCTCAAAATTCTACAAACAATACCCCATAATGACAATGTGAAAGAAGTTTGTTTGAAATCTTTGCAAATTTATTAAAAAAAAAAAAACGAAAACAAAAAAAATCACGTACATAAATATTCACAGCCGTTGCCATGACACTCAAAATTGAGCTCAGGTGCATCCTGTTTCTACAACTTGATTGGAGTTCACCTGTGGTAAATTCAGTTCATTGGACATGATTTGGAAAGGCACACACCTCTCTATATAAGGTCCCACAGTTAACAGTGCATGTCAGAGCACAAACCAAGCCATGAAGTCCAAGGAATTGTCTGTAGACCTCCGAGACAGGATTGTATCAAGGTACAGATCTGGGGAAGGGTACAGAAAAATTTCTGCAGCATTGAAGGTCCCAATGAGCACAGTGGCCTCCATCATCCATAAATGGAAGAAGTTTGGAACCACCAGGACTCTTCCTAGAGCTGGCCGCCTGGCCAAACTGAGCGATCGGGGGAGAAGGGCCTTAGTCAGGGAGGTGACCAAGAACCTGATGGTCACTCTGACAGAGCTCCAGCGTTTGTCTGTGGAGAGAGGAGAACCTTCCAGAAGAACAACCATCTCTGCAGCACTCCACCAATCAGGCCTGTATGGTAGAGTGGCCAGACGGAAGACACTCATCAGTAAAAGGCACATGACAGCCCGCCTGGAGTTTGCCAAAAGGCACCTGAAGGACTCTCAGACCATGAGAAACAAAATTCTCTGGTCTGATGAAACAAAGATTCAACTCTTTGGCCTGAATGGCAAGCGTCATGTCTGGAGGAAACCAGGCACCGCTCATCACCTGGCCAATACCATCCCTACAGTGAAGCATGGTGGTGGCAGCATCATGCTGTGGGGATATTTTTCAGCGGCAGGAACTGGGAGACTAGTCAGGATCGAGGGAAAGATGAATGCAGCAATGTACAGAGACATCCTTGATGAAAACCTGCTCCAGAGCGCTCTGGACCTCAACTGGGGCGAAGGTTCATCTTCCAACAGGACAGCGACCCTAAGCACACAGCCAAGATAACAAAGGAGTGGCTCCAGGACACCTCTGTGAATGTCCTTGAGTGGCCCAGCCAGAGCCCAGACTTGAACCCGATTGAACATGTCTGGAGAGATCTGAAAATGGCTGTGCACCGACGCTCCCCATCCAACCTGATGGAGCTTGAGAGGTCCTGCAAAGAAGAATGGGAGAAACTGCCCAAAAATAGGTGTGCCAAGCTTGTAGCATCATACTCAAAAAGACTTGAGGCTGTAATTGGTGCCAAAGGTGCTTCAACAAAGTATTGAACAAAGGCTGTGAATACTTATGTACATGTGATTTTTTTTTTCCAGTTTTTTTTTTTTCTTCTTTCAAGTTGTCATTATGGGGTATTGTTTGTAGAATTTTGAGGAAAATAATGAATTTAATCCATTTTGGAATAAGGCTGTAACATAACAAAATGTGGAAAAAGTGAAGCGCTGTGAATACTTTCCAGATGCACTGTAGTCTCCTTCCTGCTGCTCTCCCCCTGCATCTGCCTCTTGGCTGTTTGAAGAGTTAACATGACAAAGTTCTCACTGACTTTGAATATCAGAGAAAATCTGATGGAGAGAAAAAATAACAAATGAACTGAATCTAAACTGGATCTTACACACGTTGTTCTTTTTAACACAGGCTTTGTCTAATCTTCGCCAAAAATTTCACACAAAAGTTGAAACAACCAGAGTAATTCCTGCAGCAACAGCAGTTTTGAGCCACTGAATCACATGCTATGTATTGTATAACACCTACCAATATCAACAGAATCACCATGTCTGACCTGGGGGGTGTTTTTCACATCTAACTCAAGAGTATGCTGGAAACATTAGTTAGGTTCCAAAAAATGGGATAAATTTAGGTATGTAACCATGGCAACTAATGCCATGAACATACATGCTACAGGGCAGATTATGTTCAGGTTTTAATTTACTTCAGGTAAACACCACACTTCTGAGGCATTGCCACTTTTTGATGAGGATACAGTCAGTGGGTGTTAAACAAAATATTATGCACAATATTATATATTCAAAGCATTGTTATAATTAAAACTATCTCTAGTTTGCCTAAAGAATGTGGATTTGCTATCATGGATTACATTTTTATTTTATTATAAATAAAAACATAAAACACATTTCAGATTATAGAGATCTCTGTAATCTATAACCATATTACACTTGAGCAATGAAAATTCTTGGTCGAAACTGAACATTCTGAAGATTTTTTTTTTCTTAAAATAAAAATAAATAAATAAATAAAATAAAATAATAATAATAATAATAATAGCCAAATCTACAGGATATTTACCTTCATTTTAATAAATGGGCCTTTGCTGTCCGCCACGCTAAACCACGCCCCCAGCATTGCGCGTGAGTGTATGTCAAGACTGCAGAACAGACATTCTCGAAGGAGAATACCAATATAAACGGCTCAGCATTTATTTGTGCATTAAATTACACATACACTTATGTATTTGTGGGTGGTATTGTGATCAAAGAAACCCGTATATTTGTGCATTCTTCTGGTGCGTGGATTTGTAAATTGAGTGTGGATCTGTTGCATGCATGTGTGGATCGGTTGCCCGTGGATTCAGGTGTGCGTGCACCTGTCGATCTGATGTGTGAATGTGTTCTGGCCACTCACGATGGTCAACATTGCGCAACCACAGACTTAGAAGATTCCACGCATTTATGTGCGGAACCCGCAAATCTTTCGTAGGCTATTTAGTGGAGAAAAGATATAAATTCCTCTGACAAATGTAGCCAGTTTGAACAAGAACGCCGTTCCCCCGCCAAATTCACTCCGGCCGTTCCCCGCGTTCTCCCCATTTCCAGCCCTGCGCACGACTATGGGATCAAAATGCCGCCAAATTTTTTTTTTTCTTCTTTTTTTACACTTTTTTTGCTTTTGTTTCCAAGTTCTGTGCTTGGTTTTCCAAAACTTGTGAGTAGAGATTCATGTAAATCAGGGGGCGTTTTGCGTCCCTATTGGTCCACTATTTCTTGATCGACAGCTCCTCCTCTAGCCAATCATTCGAAGAGGGGAGGTGACATCACTCCAATGCAACTCCGACGGCCGCTCAATATTATATTGTTTGTAATATAGTAATATAACCAAGGAAAACATGATTTTGTTTGCAATTCTGATGACTTTGCTTGAATTTTTTTTTTTTTTTGCAGCATATTTTAAATGTGTTTAGATATTTTTGATTCATGCTTGTTATTTTTTGATCTGCGCTAATTATTTTGATCTGCACTTTGTATTTATTTTTGCACTTATTATTTTTTTTTTATTTGCACTTATTATTTTTTGATTCACGCTTATTATTTTGATTCACGGTTATTATTTTTGGATCAGTGATTGCAATAGTTTTGGCGGGATTTTGATCCCATGCACGACCACTTACCGCTTTGGCCACTGGGGGCAGTGTTTTGCATTTTGGTAAGCACAGACAGACTTTAGCTAAAGAAAAGTCAACCTACTGTTTCTGATTTCACTGTGAGATCAGTCTGCACAAACGATTATTGCATTTCTACCCCAGTGGCTAAACTGTCAATTTTCTTGCAATGGATTGTATTTGTTGCATACGAGAAGGCACTCACAAACTGAGCACCCAATCCCTTGAGACAACAAAGCTTTGAAGAAAGTTTGTAATGCTGTTGGTTTTCTGAGTTGGTTTTCTGAGGTTTGCTACCAACATAGATATATTTGCAATGTGAATGATCATTTCTTTTTTCTGACTATAACTGTCTAATCTGCTGAAGAAGCAGTCATTTAGAATAAAGTTTAGGACAAAAAAACGTAAATATTTGAATGAATACATCACATCCGGTCGGGCAGTCAAACGTGATAGAAAATTATTAACTTCCGGTCTATCGCCTGTTGTTTGTTGGATGCTGTGAAGAGGCGCTTCAGTCCAGTAAGATAAAATATAATAATCTGCAAAAATGTAAAAAGTACTTTTCAAGTCTAAATAAAAATGTAAGGAGAATTATTATTATTTATTTTTTTCCGGTATTTTTTATGGCTTTATTGGCTGATTTCTTATTCTTACTTTATAGCCCATATTTGCTTTTGACATAACAATTAATTTATTAGCTAAAAACAAAACAGATCAATAGCTAGTATGACACAAATGACTTTATAGGTTCTCAGTACTCTTTGTGAATGTGCGGCTTGTAGGTATATAATACATGTAGAATGCATATAGTATTGCAACAAATCAGGGAAGGTTAGGGTTAGGTTTAGGGGTAGTGGTTGGTGTAGGGTGTCTGTGGAACTCTAAATAAACAATAAACATGCTGCAGTGATGCACCTATACTGTACACTTTGTGCAAAGTAGATGCATTTTGTTGCTATTTACACTAAGCAACAAATGTCTCTGCCTTCTATATTTATTTTATACTTATTAGCTGCACGTTCACACAGTGTAATGAGAACCTATAAAGGATATATTTCACACCTTGCTAGCTATTGGTATCTTTTGTTTTTACCTAATAAGTTAACTGTTAGGAAAAAGCAAATGTAAAGAGGCTATTAGGCAAGGGTAAGAAATCAGTGAACAAAGGCCTAATAAATACCTTATAATTCTAAACAAGTCCGTAACTAGTCCCTTACAAGTCCAATTGTTAGTCGTTAATTACTGTCTAATTTCTGATCCCTAAAATAAAGTGTTACCAAATTTTCTTTGGAAATGTAATTAAGTAGAAGTAGTCAATTTAAATTGCACTCGAGTAAAGTACAAATCCCCAAAAATAATACTTAAGTAAAGTAATTAGATATAATTATTCAAGTACTTTACACCCCTGCTGTTGGGAGTTGTTTTCTGCTTCGGTTTTTCTATCATAAGCATGCAGCTGGGTCTTGATGCGGGAACAAAACACCCTCTGAACAGGAAACTGTCTATTCATTAAGCTTGTTACTCCTCCCCTCCTCTTTCTACTCTTTCAATGAGTAGTATTCACATGACCTCATAACAGTGCATGCTTAATTCAGCAATATTACTTAAGGTTAATTGAAACAGAAGTTTAAGTCAAACATATTGCATTGTGATATTCATTATTCTGCATAGTGTGCTCTGATTGTATACTGCATATTTTGGCAAATGTAGTAGGTCATCTGGTGCATGCAGAAAACTTATGTTCTGCACATTGCAGAATAGTACAAGTCATATGGTAGCATGCTATCCCGAACATAGCAATGCATAATAGAAACATGGACAGCAATCTGTTAACCTCTTGTAAAGTGAATGATGTGATAACTATAGTGATGCATGAAACACTTGCTAGATGCTGACAGCATCTTAGCTGAGTCCAAATTGCCTCTAATTTTCTACACTGTAAATATTATACCCTCAAAAACACAAATTGGGCTAGTGTCCTATCTGTTTCTACCACAACAATGGCAAATGTGTTATTAGTGCTTGAAAGGTCACATTTCATATTTTCTCTGTTTGGATCTAATCTGGCATCCCTCATTAAGGTCTAATTGATGTCAGTTTGCAATTATGTGAGTCAGTAGAATGGTGCTCATGTTGAGAGGAAGCAATAGACTCATGCTTTTGATGTCAGAGCCGATATCTCCACTGAATCTCTCTGAAAGCAGCAGTTGCCCGCAGCTGAGCAATGCTAATTGTTTTAATACCTCTTGTCATCTCATACTTGCTGTGTTTGAAAGACAGAAAGAGTCAAAGAAAAGATTAAATGGATATGTAGAATATATAGAACAGTGACCGATTGTCTCAGTTATAGAAATCACATGAGATCATACTGTTTCTAATGTAATGAGTTCATTTATGAATGCAGAAACTCTCATTAAAATTATTTAATACATTGGCATTTCATGGAAGATCTTTAAAATGTATTTATGTGGCCACCATTGAGAGAGAAAAGAAAAACAACTGACTGAACTGAAAATTAGATATCAAATGAGATATCAAATGCTTAAAAAGTAATTAGTTGATTACACAACCTTTCTGTCCTTAGTAGGCTGAATATTTATCAGTGAATACTGTAATTACTTTCATTTATTTCGACATTTGAAAATATAATTACATATGGTCTCACAAATGTCTTAATTTGCTGCCTAATACTTCAAACGAGCTTAAGCTGAATTAAAGTATCACAAAATCGTTAATTAAACTCATTGTTCATTTAACCATCATATTCTGTTTGGTTAATTTTATTGTATTTTTCTACAAAGTGTTTTTGCTGGTGTCAAATTAACTTGAAATAGAAACAACATAACTAGGAGGGATACCAATTACATTTCTGAAAAGTGCATTCTTTACTGGAAAAACAGGGTTAATTAAAAGGGGATACAAAGGGGAAAATAAGAGGTTGATTTCAAATTACAACATACAACATTGGTGTATTAACTTTTACAAGCACTTTCGATATACTGGCCAACACTATGGCCTATATATCTCTATCTCTCAAGTCAATCAATCAATCAATCAATCAATCAATCAATCAATCATTGATTAAGCAAATGAAAGTTCCACCCACTGATCAATATAGAAATCAGTCAGACCTTTACACTTCAGGGCCAAGGGATCAGTAAATAAGGAACTTTATTACACATCTATGTCGTAAAAGAAATGAAAGAAGTTGATCTGAAGCCGCTTGTCCTTGTATAAAATGTTTCTTAATGAACCTGCTGCTTTAAATCACAGATACAACATACACACAGTCATACATAGCTGGTGGCATGTGCACACGTAACCGCCCCTGATTTATGGTCAGGCAATTGAAGGTGGCACTGTGGTTAATGTGATTTATATGTTCTGTGAGCCACACCTCTTCTTGTTAGAGGTAAGCCATGCAGAAAGGCTGTTCGGAATTATTGTCTGTTTAACCATGACCTCTAAAATAGTAAGTGGTGATGCAGGCACCAGGGTTATGGTAAAACCATGAGCAATGTAATGATGCATATCACTTGATCATCAAAGGCAGAAGATAATAGGTCCACATGCTAAAACTGTGAATCTGAAGTTGCGATAAAATAGTTGGTAACACTTTACAACATGGTTCAATTTGTTAACATGAACTAACAATGAACAATACATTTTACAGCATCTATTAATCTTAGTTCATGTTAATTTCAACATATAGTAATACATTTTTAAAATAGGCTAATGCTATAAACAATGTATTGTTGTAATTGTGTGGTGTGGTGTGGTGTGGTGTGGTGTAGTGGGCTAAAGCACATAGGTGGTAATCAGGTTGCTGGTTCGATCCCCACAGCAACCACCATTGTGTCCTTGAGCAAGGCACTTAACTCCAGGTTGCTCCAAGGGGGCTTGTCCCTGTAATAAGTGCACTGTAAGTCACTTTGAATAAAAGCATCTGCTAAATGCATAAATGTAATTGTTTGTTCATGATACCTAATGCATTACTAATATTAACAAATGGAACCATATTGTAAAGTTTTACTTAATAGTTAATAGTAACACAATTACCATCAACTAACAATGAACAATACTCTTACAGCATTTACTGTATTACTATATATATATATATATATATACATATATATATACAATACTAATACATTTTGAACATTAAAAGTTGTATTAACATTAGTAAGTGCATTATAAACTAACATGAACTAGCAATAGTTTTAAAAATGCACATTTCTAAATTAACAGTTACCAAGATTAATTAATGCTGTAAAAAAGATATTGTTTTTGTTCATGTTGCCTATTACAAACTGCATTGTAGAGTGTTACCAATTAATTTTTAAGTGCAGCTATGACCTTCCACCTTTACTCAGAAAGTTTAAGGGAGAAATGTTTAAAATAAATTACAAATAATCATTTTCTTACTAAATAAAATGAGTCAAAAGCAGATGAGCTTTTAACTGATGCTAAGCAACATGCTTAATGCAGCTCTTTTCACACGTAGCAGGCAAATATTTCAGTATGATTTAATGTGTGACAGTGCAATGAGATGATCATGTCTTATGTATGCTAAAATCCGTTAAAACACATCCACTCAGAGGGGAGAAACAGATAAACGTCACTTATGGGTAATGGATTCCACAGCGTTCTTCAGAAATGCTTAAAGGGATAAAACTGAGAAACTAAAACATATGCTGCAATTTCTGGTGTGTGGAGACTTAAAAACAAATGCAAAATATACTAAAATCATTTTCTATCTTTTTGTCACTCTCATGAACTGGTTTACAGTACTAGCTGTTGTCTTAGGTTCTAGTGTCAAAACAACTTTTCTCACTATTATATATGACAATTCTGCATTTGTTCCAGCCAGCCAAGCACCATTTTGCTCTCTGGCATCAGTTGGTTTTGTCTGACTAGACATCACTCAGCAGCCTTGAATCATGTCTTGACATTGTTTCTTATCAACTGAATGATGCACAATAAGAGATGGGTAATAGGACTGAAAGTTTATTGCCTAATTGTGCACTCCAGTACCACATACTGTGACAGTCACTCTTTTATTTCACTGATACTCAACTGGAAACTGCTAAAAATAACCATTGCACCAATATATATATATATATATATATATATATATATATATATATATATATATATATATATATATATATATATACAGTATGTAAGTTACTTACATAAAGTGATGTGATTTTATTTGTATTTGAAACAGTAAGCAAAACTGGTAACACTTTATAATAAGGTTCCATTTTTTGACATTAGTTAACACCATTATTTAACATGAACTACCAATGAACAATACGTTTATGAACAAACTTTTACAGCATTTATTAATCTTGGTTATTGTTAATTTCAACATACATTTTTTAAATCATAAGTTGTATATGTTAACATTAGTTAATGCACTATAAACTAACATGAACTAACAATGAACAATTGTATTTTTATAAACTAATATTAACAAAGATTAATTAAGAAATAGTTCGACCTTTCAATTCACCCTTCCACGCTTTTTTCCCACGGAACACAAAAGGAGATGTTTTGCAAATGTTCAGTCGGGTCTTTCCCATACAATATACAGTAAATGTATATTAACTGGTGGCTGTCAAGCTGCAAAAAGGCCAAAAAAGCACCATAAAAGTACCAGATGTAAGTAGTCTGTATGAATCGTGTGATATACTCCAAGTCTTCGAAAGCTTTGGGTGAGGAACAGACTGAAATGTATCTAGATGGAAATGCATCATAATGACAAAGGAGCTATATGCTCCCAATAAATTTCCCTTTTCAATCAATCAGTCAGGAAATGGAAGGACAGATCAGATAAGGTTAAATAGTGTTCAGTAGTGCTTTGTGCTTCTATGTAGCAGAGCTGTTGTCCAAACCTTACATATCTGAAATTAAAGCTGATGTGATAAGCTAAGTAAACTATTTGCAGGTTGATTATACCTAAATGCTAGAAATGTATTACAATGGTATTAATTAACATTGCTCTGTATGTTTGAGTGGCCCGTCCAGCCCGACACAGCAACACTGGCTTAACCAATTGTGTGAGTTTGGAGCGGGACTATCTGTTTGTACAACCAATGGAAGACGGGGGGAGTTTTCTGGTACCTGTTTAAAACAGTGATTATTTTTGCAATTCCGTTTGGTGACACTAGTGTTGCAAATCAATACTTTGCATTTCAAGTAAAATTTAAAGATAACTAGATTTATTAAGATGATGTATAAGATGCGTCAGGTTTGTTTTAGACTAACCCTTAAAGAGAAAGTGTGTATGTGTGTTTGTATACGTGTGTGTTTGTGTGTGTATGGGCTGGTTTGGATGGTTTATGAGGACATTTTTTTAGGTAACAAACTGGTAATTACATGGGTATTATGCTATAAATGTGGTTTATGAGGACATTTCTAGTGTCTCCATAATTCAAATCGCTAATACTAAACTATGTTTTTTTTAATGTAAAAATGCAGAAAGTTTTTTGTGAGGGTTAGGTTTAGGGGTAGGGTTAGGGGATAGAATCTATAGTTCGTACAGTATAAAAATCATGTCCATGGAGAGTCCTCATAAGGATAGCCGCACCAACATGTGTGTGTGTGTGTGTGTGTGTGTGTGTGTGTGTGTCAGTACTACTTCTGTCCTAATTCTCACTTTGTAATGCGTACAATCCCTCTCGGTAGACTCAGAGTGAGAAAAAACGAAATGGAAAGAGGGAGGGCGTGGGGGAATCTAGTGAAACTCTCACCGTCATGTTGATTTCTCTCCGGTAATTCAATTCGGATATCAAATGTAGTAAATGATATATAATAATAACAACAGATGTCCTCATTTTCATCATCTCCATTTAATCTTCTCATAACATCTCATGCACTGGGACTGAAGTCATTTATAATTATGTTAATGATGATAATGTTAATAATGACATGGATGAAGACAATAATGCTGTGTTGGATGATGGTACGAGTATTACGATCTGTACGCTGTCTATCATATTCATGTCATGTAAGTACAGATCTTGGAATGAAAATGACACCTTGCAAAGCTGTACTACTGCGAAGGTGTGCTCTGATTGTGTTCAAATGAAAAAGCTGTGTCTGCTTGTCCTCTCTCATTGACATCACTGTATGTGTGAGCAGATTTCGCTCACCTAACCCATGTACTCATTGAGTTGAGGCAGGTTTTTTTTTTTTTTTTTTTTTTTTTTTTTATGATAAAAGCATCTACACTAATCTAAACTAAATAATTCCTGCTATGGTGGGAAGAATGAGGCGTAGACAAAGTATATGGAGTATGTTTGGAATGGCCATACTGAACTATCTTACTGTTAATACTATTTTTGTAGTATGTACTATGTATACTGTGTATAGTATTTTTTAATTTTCTGTATGCATGGAATACACAATGACATACTACAGTACATTGGCCAAAATGTGCAGTATACAACCAGAGAACAGTGTTGCATGTGCCTGACTAAACCTTCTATATCCAGTGTGACAAAGGAACCACAGTTTTCTTTCTCATTATTTAATTGAACAGCCAAAAAAATACATTTTCACACAAAATTGAATTAAAAATGAGAAATAATTGTATGTATTGCCATGATGATAACTAGACACACTTGCTGAATTAAACATGTAACGCACTGTAGTAAGTGTTGTTCAACACTGCATTGGCGGAGAGTGTGTGAGTGGAGAGAATGTCACTTATAAAGTGCTTTGTGAACACAAAGCACTCTGTATTCACTGTATTTTTTAACATTAGCACCAGTACAGTTTAGAACCCAAAACTAATGACATATACACTCAAAAAAATAGTTATTTGGGTGAACTTGATTCAATTGTGGACAGTGGTTCCACATCTTTGAAATTAGTTTTCTTAACTTAAAAGTACTATGTAATATCAACACAAACACTTTGTGTTGAAAGAACCTAGTTGAATTAGGTAAGCCCCACAAAATTAGACGTGTCAGTATAACTCAAATAAATCTCTTTTATTTCTTTATGTACTAACTAGTGAAAGTGAACATTAGCATGCCAAATACATGCTTGTTGGAAGCACTACACAGTGTAGCTTAATAACTATGCTATGATTGGCACAGCATTTGCTCAACGAAGCAAGCAATCAATTTTATGTGCGACATCAACCTGTCCTCATTGTTAGCTGAAGCTTCAACATAACAGAAACTCTAAATATCAACATAACAAAACATTAAACACTAACAAAAATTCCCCCTTAGATTCACTTTGCACAAAAACTAATTTTTACATTTACTCTCCGTATTGATGTATCTGACATTGACATCTCCCTGCTATATCGTCTGAAACTGTATCTTTCCACTCTCTGTGCTTGCATAGTTTGCATAACACAATGTTAGAAACTAGATAAATAAGTAGAGAACTGCCAAGCAGGACGCCCTTAAGGCCCTGGGCTGGACACACCCTAAGCACACATAGCTATAGAGGGCTCTGCTGATACAGGAAGTTTCGTTCCTCTTCTACACTCTGTGAAGCTCCATAAAGATCAAGACTGTTGCACACCTGGCTCGTCATTCCTTGCACCTGAAACACCTGATACAAAACTATCGAGTCCCATGCAAAGCATGCTGAGAAATGAAATCACCTGCCCAGTTTTGATCAATGCTACATTAAAACCACAAAAAGTATTCATGTAGTATCAACTTGGATTAAGTAAACTTCCATTTTACAAATTTAAATGGACAGAACACAATGAAATCTAGTTGTGATATTTTTTTTTTAGAATTGAAATTGAACAAGCGGCTAAATAAATAAATAAATAAATAAATTGAGTGCAGCTGTACTGCACAGTTTCTGGACAAAAGATTTTAACTCCTGGAGTTACCATGTTAGAACAAGTGCAACTGAAGTCTTGAAGTGATCAAGACCCAATGCGTTGACTAGTGGCAGAACTAGTTGACTTATTAACTAGTCTGTAAATCCTCTAGTGTGTGTGTGTTGGGGGAACAGTTCATTAAACTCTCTTTTCCTCTGTAACCCGAATAAAAATTGCACACACATATACTGGCCAAACAGACTGCCACGTGGCCATGGTCTTTTGCATAAAGAAGAAGTTAATTTCATACACTGAGGCCCGTGTAATGACTTTATAAGGCTGTGAGTCATAGGCACAAAATGACAGTTACACAAAGAGCAACAGTCTTGGAATAGCTTCTCTAAAATAAGCCGTTTCCTCCCACTTAGCCCTCTAGCTTTCAGAATTACAGATTGTTACATGATTTTCCTGTGGAAAAAAAGAAGCTTACTCCCTTAAAATAAATGCTTACTCTTTCAGGCCTAGTCTTTCTGTTTAATGCATATACTGTATGTAAACAGTAAGAAATATTACCTGGATCTTGATTAGCTGTCTTAGCTGATGCTAGCAAGGTCCCATCGGTGACAATGATTATTATGTTTTTGTCATTTGTCTTTGGGGTGTGTTTTTGAGGAGTTTATCATTCGTTGCTTGTAAGCGAGTGAATGTTTTCTTTACCATCTATTCTCATGTGTGTTTTTTTGCATTGAAATGGAACATATTCTGCCATGCTAAGTGAAAAGGGGCAGACGCTCATTACCCTCTTCTCTCAGCCAGTCAGACGGTCTGATAATGACCGGCATGCATTTACCCACCCATTATATGCAAATCAAAGAAATCCCTCAAGGCACGAGCCTCCACCACCATTGCTACTCAATTATTGTTTCAATTTACTGTTTGATGTCAATTTCAAGTGCCCCTTACCTGTCTATGATTTGGACCTGGAAGACTTCTCTTTGCTGGATGTATGGGAACTTCATCAGTTGTCGTAAATGATGGTTAAGGCTCAGGGGCACTGATGTTAATGGAACTGGGGTCTAAACGCAGTAGGGAGGATTCTTTTAATCAGAAAATTTGATCTAATTAGTAAAAGGATAACTGGGTCTAACAGTGCTGTTTGTGATTCAAATGTGGAAAGAGGAGGTAGACAGAGATGTGTTGAGCAGGTCTTTTCTATTTACCTCCAAAAAAACTCTCATTCAACTCAACTCTCCAAGAATTGGTCTTCATATTAGCTATTCTCTCAGTCTACCCCACAATACATTTTTTTTATAATACATTTAAGTGGTCTACTGGAATAGTTCACCCAAAAATTAAAGTTCTGTCATCATTTAGTGAGCTCACTATTTGCTGTAGCTCATGGCCCTCAAATTTCATTCAAACTTATGCTTAAAGCAGTATGTAAGATTTTTATGGTTACAATTAACAAAAGTTAATTATTGAGTGAGTACATAAAACAAAATCTATGTTCAAAACACTGTCCTTGTCTTACCCCGATTCACTACGGTAAGTCTACAATAATGATTTTTATTTTGAGCGGCTGTGTCGGATTTGGCGCAAAATCGCAGACATACCTCATTCATCCTTGCGTGTTTATATCATATCCGTAAGTGTTCTGGGAAGCGAGTGCAACAGCTGTTCAGTCAATCCAGTCGCTGTTTCATGAGTCAAGACAGCAGCAGAGTGAAATCAGTCGCCTAATGGATTTAACTGTTTTTTACTGTTTAGCGAAGTTGTTTACCTGCTATACTGCTTGGATATGTTTTCTGGTAGGGTTGGTGAAGCTTATATTGTTTGTCATGCTTAAATGAATCAACAATTACTCATGTGTACTGATCACAATGTGTTTATAAATTTAGTTTTTTTCTGGTGAATTTACTATTACATGTTTATTTATATTTATGACTTCTGAGTATTTTATAACATTGCTGCAGTTTTGAGATTCCCAAATTGTGTGTCTCTAAGTGTGTGTCCTGCTGTATTCTTAGGCTAATTTCTTTTCTTTTTTACCTCAGTCACAGAAACAGATCTAAAAGCCAATAATGGGAACAAGGTGGTGAATGTATACTCATTTCAAGTTGTTTATAATATGCCGATTTTATAGCACGGTAATGTTTATTAATTTTTTAGCATGTAACCATCTCTCTGTTGTAACTTCCAAATAAACTATTAAAAATGTATTATTGTGAGTGTTGTATTGCTGTCATGTTGAATAAAGTATTTTATCATTATTAAATCCTCGTTTTGCTTTTTTAAAATACAGTCTTATTGTTTGCAGTGCATAGGCCTACTATTTTAAAATGACGGTTTACTTGCATTGTACACTCGGACCTGTAGATCAGGTTGTGCTGTAGATCGTAAAATAAAAATTCTTCATTTAGACTATATTGGCCATTTCACGAGTTTCACCTCTAAAACTGACATGTGTGGTACAATACATTTACATTACATTTTACATTTAGAAGACGCTTTTATCCAAAGCTACTTACAAATGAGGAACATAGCAAGCAATTTGTCATGTAAAGTTCAACAACATCTGAAGTGTTGTACTGCCAAATTTTCAAGGTGGCTGGAGTAGTATAGGCGCTAGTGCAGAAGAAAGAGACAGATAATTTTTTTTTTTTTTTTTTTGTACAGTAAATTCAATAGTAAGAGCAATTAGTGTGGATTTGTTAAGTGCTTGTGGAACAGATGTATTTTCAGATGGTGAGAAACATTAATGTGTATGGTGTAAGGGTCGGGAAACAATGGAGGGGTAATCACTGGCACGCCAGCAATGGTGAGAGATCGGTATACTATTTTATTTATATAAATTCCACACCTGCATTCCAATCTGCATCTTGATGTAATCCTTCCTCATGATCACGCAGCGTGTTTTTATGAGCTGAATGGGAGGCTAAACAAAAAGTTAAAATGTGACGAGACTGCAGTATACCAAACAGACTTGTGCAGCGCGTGCAAGCAGTAGGCCTTTATCACAGTCCGCATGTCATCACATCCGGCTCCGAATAATAGCATAACCAAACATCCGCCCATCGATCTGTCTATGACGACTGCAGTTTTTCTAAATAAATTAAGCCAACTTGGATGCACTTGGCAGTAATCATCAGCCGTTTAATCATTTCTTTGGAGTAACTCAGCACTTCACCATGTGTTATCTACTGCTTTAATGTATAATAGTATCTGAGCGAGGCGATTATCAGCACAAAGTTTTCCCAGAGGATTATTGTGCTCAAATCAAGTCCTAAGAGACAGCGTTTAAGTGTTTTAATGTCGTTGTTTTCACTATTGCAGCATGCACATCTCCCGTTTGTAAATGTAATACAGTTGTAGACACTGGGATAGTTTCATCTCTATGTTTTATTAACATTGCGAGTGGACGCTTCGATCATCGTACTCGAACCATGAGGATATAAGCCCACGTTTACAACGATTTAACCAGTTAATTTCTGTAATCGGATTCTGGGATGGAAACGTTTCTTTATTTGAACATTTTTAAATGGATCTTATATCATACATACTTATAAAGTAAGTATATCCCTGTGAAGGCCAAATTTTAAAATAAATGAGCAAAAAATACCTTTCAGATGTTGTTGTAGGAGGCCTCTGATGCAGAAAAAAGTTTTAAAAAGTTTTTACGTTTTAGTAATTTTTTAATGACACATTGGTCATCATGACATTGGTCAGGGAGGGCAGCAGAAATCCTGTATTTGTACTTGCATTGTCTGAACAAATATACAGTACAACTAAGTGTTCGTTTGCACAGTTGATTGCTTATGTAGCCCCATAACTCTATATATCATAAATAATAATCACACAACAGTCATATTTTTATGAATTGTTATTTATTAATAAAAAATATAGGAAAACAGGAAAAAATGTTTTTACAAAACTGAACTTAGACTTAGTCCCAAAGTTCAGGTATGGTAGTCCCAAAGACAGTTCTTGTCCTCCGAAAAACAAAGACAAACATTGCTCTTGCGGCATAGAGTATTGGTGTAGCCATTTTTGCAGAGCCTGCAGCGTCCTCCTGTTGTCTTCACTGGTAAATGTGCAACCATGTCCCTGTGCACGTCCACCGGGGGGTGCGCAGATGGCCTCTTAGCTGGGGTCCCGTTTGGTTCACTCCCATCTGAGGATGGTCTCTTGTGAGCATTCAAAGGGCTCCTTGATGTCACCGTCTGTGTTACTGGGCTGCCACCGGCTGAAGATGGTCGCCCTGTCTTTGGTTTAATTGGAGCTGTGTTCACCTGAATTGGATTAGAACAGAATCAATTAAGATGTCAAAAATACATTAAGATACAAGTCAGATATGTTATAAACAGTTAAATATTAAACATATTACAAACAGTAAATAGCAGAAATGCCTATCCTCATCAGGATAAGAGAATCTGCTAGTTCTGCCTGAAACTGTCTGCTGTTCAGCATCTCTTTTGGCAAAATCTTGAGCGCTTTACAGTCTCGCTTGTAGAGGAGCCAGGCCTTGATCACAGCGAGAGTAAGGCTGTGCCAGAAGATGTACAGGTACCACCGTTTCGATTTTATGCAGAACTTATTTTTGGCAGCAAATGAATCTAATAAATCCACACCTCCCATGAATTTGTTGTAAGTTCCCACAATGTAAGGCCTCTCAACTTCAGTGTAGGTTTTGGTGGCTTTGTCCCAGTGTTTAATTTTCTGCACAGGTTCTGGACCAGCAAAGGATGACACAAGTGTCACCGCCATGTTGTCAAACCATTTGACAGCACAAATGTTGTGGTTCAAAGCTTCCTCTCCCACTCTTCTTCAAGCTGTTCTCGTCTGCAGGGCCAGTTCAATGTATTTTTGTTACTGACAAGATACAATTTCAAATACTGCAAACAGAAATTATTTACAGACTGATTCAATTCTGGCCTAAACTCAAAATTTTAACAAAGAAAACACACATGCTCACAAGCCCCAGAATCATGCTACAACTATCCTCTAAAACATTCAAAAACATCCAGAACCTGTTTCTGCCCAACTGTTTCTGACTAACAAACAAAACCCAGGGCCAGTTCAAATGTAATTTTTTACAACTAGAATGTAATAATTTATACAATTCAGGTCTAAATTCAAAACGTTAACAAAGAAAACACATTTAGAACTTAGTTATGGTGAATAATCAAAGACATTATATCTCTATTAGTATTAGTTTTCCAATTGGGCACCTGTGAGAAGTGCAATGTGCCCCCCCCCCATGAAAAAAATGCTACCTGACTCAACCAGTGTTGTAAAATAGCAACACAAAAATAATAAGCTCAAAATCATTTTTTTTAAACAAATTTCACAGTAGCTAAATATCTACACGTTGTACACATTGTAATAATCACTAAAAAAAATATTTAAGGCATTATACTTACTTGAATCTTGAGCTATTCAATCCAATAAAAAACGGTTATGTTGCTCTGAGAAGGTTTGCAGGTTGAGTGAGCTTCGGGTCAGATGGTCCGGCACCTTTATACATTTTAATGGCCAATAGGATTCAGAGGCAGACCAACATGACCCACTGATTATTTAAATGTGGTCTAAAAAAAAAAAAAAATCTTAAATATGTTTTTTACTTACTGTATACCCTTGTCTTGTTCTAATGCTCTTCAGTGTGTAAATGTGCTCTTGTTTGTATTATATTCTTGCATTCCTCTAATAAACGTATACTCTGTGAAGTGTTCCTGCTCACATACATCCTGTTTAAAATAACAAAACAACATGACATTTTTTTTCTATGTTTCATTATCCCTGAGTAATGATTGTAAGGTGAGGTAGGTCTGTTTAGATTAAGTATTTGAGGTGAATTGTACATAAAATAGGCCATAATAATTCCAGGCTGTGGGTACTGTTATTGAAACAGACTGCAGCAGAAGCTGTTTTACGAAGCTTCCACTCTGCGAACGCAGAAGTGTGATTAAGGCACTGATATATAAATAGAACTGTATCACTGATGCAATGTTAAGGGTTCATGCGGCCATCTTAGTATGCCCAGCCTCTCATACAGAGTCAATGACTGACAGGAGAAAACACCCTTTTCACCGTCTCCGACCTGCGGATACGATAGTTGCAAATGCAGCTGTACTGGGATGAACATACGGATTTCAGATATAAAATCGTGATTGAATGACTAATGTTTATTAAGTCAATAGGGACACTGGAATGTTTGGGCATAGCAATATGGTGGCGCTGTGGCTTTACTGATATGACGTCATGTAGGGGCAGTTCCAGAAGCACAGCCAATGACCAGGAAAATAAAAAATGGCACTCCATGTCAAAAAGTTTGCCAATCACTGAACACTTTGATAATCATATTAAAATATAATTAAGAGTGTTGTTAAGTTGGTAACACTTTATAATAATGGTCCGTCATTAATAGGTAACTATGCAGGAATTAATGCAGGACAAATAAGTAGTACTACATTAACACTTTAGTTACTACTATTAACTAATATGGAAACATGATTAACCATTCAGTAAGTATTAGCGAACTGATGACTGATGTAGTTCACTGTTAGGTAATCAGTAATTACTTAATTTGATCTGCCTCATTGAGAACTATTAACTAACTATGGCTAATTTAAAATAACTACTAATTAATTACTAATCAAAACATAAACATGTGTATAAAATGTGAATGATTATGTTTTTATTTTGAACAAGATCATGCATGGGTTCTTTGTGGGAATTAATTCATGAATGTAACAGGTCGCTAAAACAAGTCTACAGTGTCTGGTAAGAGTATCATAGTCAAGGATGTAACCACATATTCAGGATTGATGGGGACCAAATTTAATAATGTAATAATTAACCATGGAAAAAACATATCAGTAGTCCAATACTAAGAATGACAATAACATGTCCCACTCAGTGTCTATGGTGTTTACGGTCATGATCATAGTCAACTTACCTTTCAGAAATATAGGGATGTATGTGCCCAACATGTGTATTCCGTGGGATATCTCTTCTGTTCATTAAAAAATTATTAACTTCTACATGTTTGATATTGCTGAAGGTCTTTTTTTAAATAATTCTGGTAACCCATAAGTTTACCAGAGTCAATTTTAATGAGTCAATTGTTACCACATAAGTATGAAGGAATTACTAATGATCTGGATCATTATTCTAAAGTGAGGGTCATGGTAATGAATTAATAATTAATGAGATCATACTGTTTCCTTCCTTGGGAGTTAAAGGTTATCTGGACCATTATTCTAAAGTGATACTTGTCAGTTAGTAATGAATACTCAAGTGTTTGTTCCTACATTTTATTAATTTAATCAAACAGATGGTTAACAAACATTCACAGACATTCAAAAAATAAAAAAAATTAATATAAAACAATTAAATACATTCTGGCATTGAATTATGAATCATTGAAATAATTTAACAATTGCATAGGCTACAAACCTTTAGCAGGATAATGCTTTCAATTGCTGGTGCTCACGGTTACTACATGTTTTAAAAGTGTTATCTCTTAACATAAAGTAAAATAATAAAATGATTTGTCTAAAGGACAAGTGTTGATCTCCATAAGCCTTCAACAGAAAACGGTGGAAACCGATTCCACATGTGTACTTCCGCCCTAGACAGCCCACTCGGTAAATACCGTTTTTATCAAATACATTTTACGTTTCCTCCTTTGCCTATGTTTGTTATGAACATAACAGAATGTATGTTAAAGTTTAACGCGTGCAGGCGGATCGACGGGAGGGCGGAGCAAAATCGCACTCGCTCTTCTTTCAGCGCCAGCAATTAATATGGTACAATAACCCTGATTGGATTAGAAGCTTGATGGACCAGTCACTCATTCTTTTTTTTTTTTTTTTTTTTTCAGTGGATCCATTAAGTTACTCAGAAAAAATAAAAAAAAAATAAATGTACTTCACATAAAATTAAACACTTCTTGTAAGATTAACCTACAGTATCTATGAATACAAAATTCATTTGAAAAATGTTTTGTAAATAATAATAATAATTTTTAAAAAAATCTGTATATTCAAGTGTGTACTCATTAATTAATAATGCGTTACCATGACCCTCTGTCACGCAGTGTGTTGCCGAGAGACCAGGGAGGAGTTAGGAAGTCTCAGTACAACAGAATCGTTTTCCAAATGCCATAGGTGATTTATTTTACAAGCTCAGACAAACATATTAAAAAATATTTGCACAGATTACAGGATACAACTATTCTCTCCCCCTCAAACATGCTCAAACAATGGCTTAAATAGCCCAGTTTCCCGCCAAACACTAGCGGGACGAACCATTGTCATGGGGGAAACCTCCCCCGTAACACACATCATGGAATTCCACAGTATAATATTGTTACCTAAATACTATACATGCATGTTCAAAAACTAATTTCTTACCCACATAATCATCATAATACAAACAAACACAACATAAATAAGACAAATAACTAATTTCTTACCCACATAATCATCATAATACAAACAAACACAACATAAATAAGACATTTAACACATCATAGCACTCATGTCTCTCTCTATTTTGGAAAATGGTACAACCAGTCACAAAGTAAGTTCTGGCTAGGCTCGCTACCAGAGCCCACCCCCAAAACACAGGATCAGACAGGTAAGATCTAACATGTGCCATAATATGCAAAATTACCCAATAAAGAATATAATTTAAAACAAACCATAACTCTCTGTTATTCTTACATAACATTAACAGGTTGATCAACTGATGTTGGTATTGTCCATCAACATATACAACATGAACATGCAACAAATAATAACTTTTTGTGAAATCAATACAAACCACAAGTAAATATAAAATAGTACAAGGCTAACACTCGAGTTATGACGTCATCATCCAGGTTCGTCATCACACCCTCACTTTTAAATAATTAGTAATTCCTAATGTTTATGTGGTAACACTTGACTCATTACTTATGGGTTACCAAAATTATTTTAAAAAGACCTCCAGCAATATCAAACCTGCCAAAGTTAATTACATAATATGTAATAAACAGAAGAGATATCCCAAGGAATACACAGGTTGGGCACATACATCTGTAAGCTGACTATGATACTCTACCAGACACTGTAGCCATGATTTAGAGAGCTGTTATGTTCATAAATGAATTCCAGTAAAGAACACACGTGAGGCGCATGTTTCTCTGAAGGAGCATTTAATGATCATGTTCACAATAAAAACATAATCATTCACATTTTAGACACATGTTAATGTTTTGATTAGTAATTAATTAGTAGTTATTTTAAATTAGTCATAGTTAGTTGATAGTTCTCAGTGAGGACAATTAAATTCAGTAATTATTGATTAACTAAGAGTGAACTACCTCAGTCATCAGTTCGCTTATACTTACTGAATGGTTAATCTTGTTTCCATGTTAGTTAATAGTAGTAACTAAAGTGTTAATGTAGTACTACTCATTAATCCTGAATTAATACCTGCATAGTTACCTATTAATGACGGACACATCCAGAGTGACAATGAGGGCTGGTAAAATCACTCTTGACCCCATTCACCCAGCACACTTCCTTTCCGAACTGTTGCCCTCTGGCCGGTGCTACAGAGCACCAGAGCAGTCAGGCACAGGAACAGTTTTTTCCCTCAGGCCATCCACCTCATGAACAGTTAAACGGCCCCCAAATACTTTCCTTTATGTCAATAAAACCATGTGCAAAATTCAATCCATCCATTCCTAATTATATCTATATTTCATTTATAGTCTTTAACATATCCTACCTCTTCTTCAATACATTACATCACCTGCACATAACTGTATATCTGTATATAAAATATTCAAACAACATTATTGCTCTATTGTATATTTCTCTTTTTATTTATCTGTTATATCTTATTTTTATTTTAATGTCACTATATGTATATATGTTTAAATGCATATGTTTGTATGTATGTGTATATGGTTGCATTCTCTTTGCACTGGAAGCTTCTGTCACCATGACAAATTCCTTGTGTGTGTAAGCATACTTGGCCATAAAGCTCATTCTGACTCTGATTCTGATTTTCTATCCCCTAACACTCACTTTTTAGATTTTCATTAATGCATTATTTAGTATGTTTATTAATCCAGTTTCCTTGTGGGACCCGTTTGCTGGTCCCCACAATGTAGGTTATTTAAGGCTTTACTAATTTTTTGACAATTTTACCCCTACACACTAAAAAAAGGTGCTTTGAGTCGAGGATGCATTCTTTGGCATTGAGTATCATAGGCTCTGGTGAGTCACCCTGGTGACTGGGATAGTGACACAAACTCTGTTGTGACAGAGAAAGTGGATATCCACCCCTATCACCCCTCTGAGCCTGTCACAGTGACATCCAGAAACAAGCAGCCCTGACATTGCCATCACTGTTTACTGCTGTATATTGCCTCAGTATAGATCCTTCAACATTCTAAGATGCTGATTTTCTTAGTCTACAAGAATGTTAGGTGATCCATATTCAATGAGTCTATATTTAGAATAAACCAGTGTAAAGACAGTATGCCACACAGAATAATAAAAACTAGCCACCCACTAATCAATTTTTCCACAGCTTTTTTAGTCATTAGCTTTATTTCATACAGTGGTTTCAAAAGTATGTGGGCCAATATATAGTATACTGGCTCTTCTCTGGAGCTGTGTTCAAAGTGATCCCTTATTTAGATATGTTAACTGAAATATGATGTATGATGTGAAAATATGATTAAAAAAGGCATTTTCACATGATATCTGAGAAAAACAGCATACAATATAAAGTGTACAGTGGCCACACTTACAGTATAAATGTATGCATCTGATATCAAACTAATAGACTGACTTACTAATTCACTAACTTAACGTTGTTGCAATTACATTTAGCCGATTGCTCTCAAGATAGAAATAAGATGTTAATAAGGCATCTTTAAAGGTTCTTGCAATTAAGTGGAAAGAACCGGCTAATGGCATGATATGTGAGCAAGCTGAAGGTGGCAATGGACCTCTTGACAGCCGTGGGTTTAAATTCAATCCATCTGAAGGAGTACATTATGCTCAATGAATATGAAGGTGGTAAGACTGGTATGAAGTCCTTTGCTGAGGCTCTTGCTGCGACCATAGTCACAAACTCAATCTCAGTGTTCACACTCATTTTTGATGAAAACTGACAAAATGAATGGTTGGATCCTTTTCTTTTCATGTTTCATGTTTTGGCTTTGTGCTGAAAGCTAAAAAGGAACATAATAAGTAGAAGGCTGCAGTCAAAGGCAGATGGGGCCACCAGCACAATATCATGTGACCTTCACATATCATATTATTAGGCTATTGATTTGTTCTCTTTAGTACCATCAAAAAAGCTATCTACTTTTCATTTCTTTCCTTCTTTCTTTACAGTTGCCCCTCTTTGCAATCTTTTTGATATTATCATTTTTATTCCCAATTTCATACATACATAGAGCCATACAATGTTCATTATGTTCATAATATTTTTCTAATTGTGTCAGAATTTTGATTACATATGACATTACATGTCTGTTCAAGTTTGAAAATCAAAAAAGAGGATGTTTTAGACCATCAGAGGACAGAGGTAAAGAATTTGAGTTGATCTTTTTGCTTTGACTCAAGTTACACTGATATATAAATAGAAGTGTTTTCAACTTAAGAAGTCTTCTTGAGACAACAGATCAAACAAATGACAAAACGTTGTGGTCATGACTTGTTTAATTCAAATAACTAAATGTAATTGATTAATTATCATAGTTTTTTATTACTGTTACACTGTTATACTGTATCTGAACACATTCTTCTCATTGTATTTTTAGTGATTCACATTCTCACATGCATATGCCCCCTACTGGGCAGGGAGAAGAATTTCAAGCAAAATTAACTTAAAGGGATAGTTCACCCAAAAATGGAAATTCTCTCATCATTTACTCACCCTCATGCCATCCCAGATATGCATGACTTTCTTTCTTCTGCTAAACACAAGTGAAGATTTTAGAAGAATATCTCAGCTCTGTAGGTCCATACAATGCATGTGAATGAGTGCCAAAATTTTGATGCTCCAAAAAGCACATAAAGGCATAATCCATATGACTCAAGTTGTTAAATCCATATCTTCAGAAGTGATATGATAAGTGTGGGTGAGAAACAGATCAATATTTAAGTCCATTTTATATCAGCCATTTATTATATTGTCCACCTAACTCAAAACACTTAAGTATTGGAGGTAATATGTAAGGATTTATGTTTATTGTACTCAGTTTATTTGGGTTAAAACAACATCAAGGATAAACATGAAGTATGTGGCTTCATGCACCTATTTCTAATGACATTCACCGTAAAAATGGTGGAAAGGCTTAGAACGCCATTGATTGCATTACCTCTAGCTATGAGTCCTCTTAACCGAAGAGCCTTCAGTTCATTTTTATTTTTTTTTACCACATACATTTCATAGTTGACTTCACACCAGAGCCAGAGAAAAACTCAAAATAAAGCCTCATCCAAAAACAGTGCAGGCATGTTGGCGGGACAATCAATAGTGCAGACTAACAAATCTAGCTAAAGAAGCTCCTGTTCTGGGGTCATCTGTTGTACTCCTAAGGTTTTAAAACAAACACATTTCCCCTATAGACTCTTAAAATTATTCAGTTCCTTTTAATGAACTCGTTCAGTATATGCCTTAAAATGTGACAAAGTGATGCTGAAAATGTGTTAGTACTTATTATAGCTATATTATATAGCTATAGTAGCTGTATTAATATCAGGTTGTCATCAAGTTTCGGTTGTATTATCTGAAAATTGGATTGGGAGAATTTAAACGATTAATAATGTTCTTAACCAAGTTCAGGATATTAGAGTTAAAAGTAGGACTAAATAAATAAGAATAATATAAAAAATATAAATATAAACTGTAATGTTACTAGCCAGTTTAAGTGTCATGCCATTGACATCTCTGATTGTAATGTGATGTTTGATTAACAACAGTGAGCAATAATCATTTTGCATTTATTGTTTGAAACAAAGAGAGAGTGTGTTGAACATAAGGGCTTTACTTTCTCCTTCAAACAGTGGCCAGATGAAAATGCAATACAGGGGAATATTCAAACCCTGTGACATAGAACGTGGCCACAGTAGCAACAACGTGCTGGAATAATTAAAAAATTCCAAACAGGTCTTGTCAAATATTTGCTTCATCTTGAGTGATTGGCCTTTGTGAAAGTCTTTGTGTAAGCGACGGATCTGGCTGTTATTGTGAGTGCTTAGCAGAAAAGGACAGTTACACAATGGATGCTGTCAAAGGCCTGACAATTATATTTAATAATCATATTCCTCACATTAGACCGCAAGTTGATTTACAACCCTGGAGGGCACATGTGGATGTGCTTGTGGGACTCATTTATACTAATTGTTGAGAACAGGAAACTGAGCAGTGTGACATTTTTTTCTGTTGTGAATATTTAGAAATATGGGTTATTGAACATTAAATGATGGGTATTAAAAGGTCTGTATTATAGTAAGTTAGTGTGAACTAGAGAATTATACCCCAGGCCATGTTTTGTGCACACCCATTCACTTAAACTTGTAGACACAGGATGTACAATTGCGAGCACATTTAGCTGTTTTGACAAGCCACTTACATCTGATAGGACAGATGGTGTTATGTAGACAAGACTTTAGACTGGTTCAAACACATAAAATAGACTGTTTCGTTATGAATTAGGTGTTTAACACAGTCTAAACACTCTTGCTTGACATTTATCATGAAAGTTTCATCCAGAGCAGCTTACAGCATGGCTACACTAATTGTATGGACAGTTTATCTGGAGATACCTGGTGTGAAGTGTCTTTCTCAAGGCGCAGTCATGACACCACACAAGTGGAGTCTCAGTAACTCATGTGTCACTTCTTCCTCATATCAAATCTACAACATTGATGCTGGCAGACTACAACCCTAACCTTGAGGGTACTAACATCCTTGTTTATTTATTTATTTGTTTATTTTTATTGACAAATGAGCAAAATGCCTTAATTTCATACATGTTTAGATATCAATATTCATGTAATCCTGAATCTTTGAATAAATTATCCACCACAAGAATGGTTTCCCACTTACATTGTATCAATGATATGCTCAATAAAAACTCCCCAACTGTATGGCACTATGGGACACCTGACGTGTACATGATCCCTAATCCATATCTGCAGGTTCGAGTGGGAAGATTAACGCAGTGGCCTTGTCGTGCAGCACACACCCTGTGCTGTCGTCTTGGCAGCTGTGTTATCTAGGATGCTGTTCACCCTGAGGGAGTGATGGAGAGGATTATTTAGCTTTTTTCTCACTCCCAAATCCTCTCAACAAAGGGATTTCTTCTGTAATACATCCACCAAGCAGCAGAGGGAGAAGGCCCCCACTGAGTCCTTTAGCAACACTGCCATGCATGCCTCAGTCGTGATAGACCACATAATAACACAACTACAATAAGCAAGTATATACAGAATATCTCTTTGTGGGGATGTTTTGTCAAATGTCAAACTGCATTAGGACAAGAAACCTGAATTATGTAATCCTTAATCCCAATATAGATAAAGCTTGGTGCATTTACAACATTGCAGTATCAGTTTTGCAGAACATAGGATGATGTATGACCATAAACAAACATATAGTCTACAAATGTTTTATTTTATTTATTTATTTTTGTTCCTCTGACTGGTAACATTTAGACTGTCTACACTTATAGAACTTGATAATGCATTGTATTTGAAATGGTGCAATTTAGTGCTGGAAACCTAAAGGCAAAGTTTGGGGTTGCCACTTTTGGTATGGATTATTTCCTTTAGATTGTCCAAGAAAATGTAATTTGAGGTATGTGGCAATAAAGAGGAGAGAATATGGCCTGAAATGTTTTGGCCTTGGCTTTCATGATGAAAAGTATATTTATTCAAGAGGTTTTAAAGAGCAATTATATGTGGCAGCCTACTGAACTTATTGCCTGTTAGTTGGGGGAGCTTGAGCCTGATCTATAATTTCATAACCTGTGAACATTCAAAGCGATGGACGATTTTAAAATGTCAAGATAAAAATACACAAAAGCATAATGTTTATACCCTATAATCGTGATCATTGCCTGTTGAAATACAGTGAGATGAGTGAACAAGAGTGCAGTGTTTCTAATTCCATAGCAGAGTAGCTATGGGAGACCGGGGCTAGTTGCCACATTAATAACTCCAGTGACTATTTCTCGGAGTAGAGAATATACTGAGCATATACTGAGTATTTCCACTGTTATTGTTCTCAAAAGAAAGACACAGTTCATTGAACCCACACTGACATTTTGCCCCAGAAACACAGTTCAACTTTTCGATTACCCCCCCCCCCCCCCCCCCATGACAGACAGATAGACAGTTAGTCAAAGATAGATAGACAGACATAGATAGATAGATAGATAGATAGATAGATAGATAGATAGATAGATAGATAGATAGATAGATAGATAGATAGTCTTGGTCTGGATTTATTAATGATCACATCTTTTTTTTTTTAGGCTATTTGACATTTAAAATATAAAGTCATAAGAATGCACATAAAATTCACAGAAGCAGCATCAGAACGGAAATCTCAGGAGATGATATGAACAACATGAGCAGATTTCAGGGGAAAGGGCTCAGTGGTAAAATCCCTGCCGAGGGGAGAGATGATGTAAGAGTTTTTGTAATCTGCAAGAGCGAGAGGCACATCATAGCGCCCTCTGGAGGCCATCGCTGCATTACAGAAGAGTGACAATGGACTGGATCAAGAGAGCTTGGCCATTCTATTAACACTGACATTATACGGTATATACAGTACATAACTTAAATTGCACAATTAAATTATAGAGTCAATAAACAAAGTATATGGCAGAATTCTTACAAATTGCTGCTTCTCTGTGCTATTACACCTAATCCTAATTTAAAACTGGCACGATTTGAGGCACCTATCTCCCATCGCCATCTTGGGAGCTCTGTGCGGGGCGGGAGGGCACAATTTGGGACACCTTTCTCCCATCGCGATCTTGCAAGCCAGGGGCGGGTCAGCACAGTTCGGGTCAACTTTCACCCATCGCGGTTTTGCGAGCTCTGTGTGGGGGCGGGCTGGCAGGTACTCTGTCATGCCGCCCCAGAGAGCGTTGCCGCCCTTGGCGCCTGCCTATATTGCCCATGCCAGGATCCGCTACTAAGTATTAGAACTAATCAGCTCAAACTCTGCATGCTTCCACCACGCTTTTTTCGTACTGGCGTCTAATGCATTCAATTTAACCTAACATAACCTAACCTAACCCAACCTAACCTAAACATACAGCAACTAGCCAACAGGACGGCCACACGTAAACTTATACCAAGTTGGCTGCCAACATAATGTTAGCCAATGTCCATAAATAGGGACGGGTTATTATTTTCTTGTATAAGTTTGCTGTGGTTTATATAACCAATTTTCAATTTCTTTTCAATTTAGTGCGCTTTATTGGCATGACAAATAACTGTACATTTGCAAAAGCGTTTATTGCTAAGCTGGGTACAGTGAAAATAAAGTAATGCAAGTAATATTTAAAGAGCAATTGTGCAAATATTTAAATCATTTCATTGTTTGTGGATTCTGAAGCACGTGGTCCAATCGGTTCCGCGGGAAGGCGGGATTAACAACAGAGCCGTGGCACATGGTCCAATCAAAAGTCTGAGGGGTGTGGCTTTCTTGCGCTCGATCTTTCAGCACCTTGGACAGCAGCACTCACTCGACTGCGGGAGAGATTCTGAGTGCGGGTCGAGAGTACTCACTTTCTCTCCTCCCAAATATCTCATGAGAGAGAGAGACAGAGAGAGAGAGAGAGAGAGCGAGAGAGAGAGAGAGAGAGAGAGAGAGAGAGAGAGAGAGCGAGAGAGAGAGAGATTTTCTACAAAACCTTTCAGGCGTTGTAATTTCCTGTCCTTTTGCGGTGATCCATTTTCGACGTTGGCTTGTTTATGTGAGCTGGTTCTCTGCGGGTAGTCTCTCCTCTGTGTCTCGGATCCCAAACAACAAATAGTGAACGTGATTTTTGGCGTGCACAGCCACTGACTATTGCGAAAAATACGGCGACCGTCCACGTTAACATTTCATTTCACAAACTAAATATTACTTTATCATGTTTTTGACATGGTTGCTGAGAACGTAGATTAGTTGGATTCGATACCGTCCTGTGTAAGTAACATGAAGTTTCTTGGTTCTTCTCCAGCCTGGTTCATGCTTTAATGCGCAATAAACCTCTCCTCGCCTTTTTTGCCAAAATTCACTTTATTGTGATCATCAGCTTTATGTAAGATGATGTTCTTCCACAACTGTTTGTATTGCACATAAAACCCTGAAAGGAGGAAGAAACGAGGAGCCAGCTGAGTTTTCCCCGTCTGAATTCGTGCTGTGAAGCCGCATCATCTCCTATGCCGTTTTAAACGTCTCTACGGCACGTTTTAAGATTGTACAAGAGAAACGTTGACAAAAGTATAACACAAAGATAAAGATGAAGAAGTTCCGGAAGGTTTTGGACGGGCTGACCACTTCTTCACCTGTCAATCCAAGTGGATCTTCCTCGTGCGGCAGTGCGGCTGGGACCCCCAGTGCGGCACAGACACCGCGGGAGCTGGAGATCCAGGAGACACTGATGTCGGAGCACTTCCAGATCTGTAAGGTGGGTGCCCTTCTCCACTTTGTCGCAAAGGGCTCATCTGTCCTTGCAGTAGAGATGTTCAGCTAGTTTTGGCCAACAGGCCTGTGCTGATCAGTGCAGCTGTTGGGAGGATAGTTGTGGATAGATAGATCCACAGTAGAAATTGCAGTGCAACTGCAGCCAAACATCTACAATGAGGCATATATAGTACTACACATCAGACACAGCAAACCACAAAAATATCAGTGAACTAGTTCAGCAGGTACAAGTACTGAACATCACAATTTGTAAGACACTGACTGTACATTCAGTCCCAAAGAATGGAACCAGAACCTTTGAACTCTTGGCATGAAGGTGCTGTCCAGGGGCTCCTTCGAACTTTGGTGGGACTCAAACTGCTGACAAGCAATGTTTCTCAAACCACCCTCCAACTTTCATAGCAGGAAGGCCGTATTGAAACTTTAATCCCAGTTTAAAAAATAAAGAAATAAAATAAAAATAAAAATAGAGCTTATTCAGCAATTTAATATGTAGACAAATTCTTTGTAACTCTTGTTTTTGTGTCATTTAATCTACAATCTTCAAATTAAAGTAAAAAAGTGAAGTTGCTACCTTATGACACTATTTCTACCTGTAATAACCCTTAAAAATACTTTAGGTGGTGTAATAAGAGCCATTAACAGGTTGATTTAGTCTTATCAAATCCTGTCTGTCTGTCTGTCTGTCAGTCTGTCTGTCTGTCTGTCTGTCTGCCTGCCTATCTATCTATCTATCTATCTATCTATCTATCTATCTATCTATCTATCTATCTATCTATCTATCTATCGCGCTGGAGTAGGTTTTCTTGGGAATCTTTCCTCTCCGCAGTGGAGTTGTCAAGTGATGGGGAATCGATGCCAAAACCAAGGTTTCTTCACTTAGCTTGCATAAAAAGTGAGAGAGCCTGCTGTAGTCTCCAGTCTTATGTGATTTTCCTGAAGCTATTTTTAGATTTTTACGGGCCATTACAGCCGGATGTGATTCTGCCTCGGCTCAAATCGGTTCGGTTCGAAGGGAGCTTATTTGGAGGCAACAGGGCGATCGAGGCTGGCCGTGTTTTCTTCTTCAGCATGGCAAACAAAAAAATAAAATAAAATAAAATAAAAATGCTGTAAGGGAGAGGGATTGCCTGAATGGAACAAATAGCCTATATGGTGGATATCATGTGCATAAATCACTGTTTTATTAAACGTTAGGCTGTATGAGGCTTATTTTGAAATATTCCCAGCGCACATTCATTCACTGCCAGTCCAGGCACACACCTCGTTCCCACCCGTGTATAGTAAATGGGCTGCTGTGTTGCTCAGCTCTCCCGGGGGAATTTACAGTGAGAGAGAATCCTGCTGGTACGAGACCTTATAGCCTCCAGTGCTGCTGTACCAAAGCGGTTTACAAACGATTCACAACGGGGACATTCTAAAGCGCTTAATGTGAAATACGCTTAAAGTGGCTTAATGTAAAACAGTGATATTTGAAGACCAAATTCAGTATGCACCTTATTGATGATGCCCAGAATCTGAACGCAACGCGCAAAGTTGCACGTTAAGCGTTTTCTTTTATAACGGTTTTCTATGGGAAGAAATCGCTTAATGTGCAAATTTGCGCGTTGCGTTCAGATTCTGGGCTCATCTGCTTCTCTGTATGTATCATCAATAAGGTGCATACTGAATTTGGTCTTCAAATATCACTGTTTTAGTACATTAAGCCATGTTAAGCATTTTTCATGTTAAGCGTTTTAGAATGTCCCTTTACAACGTGGTTAGAAAATCTCAAACAACAGATTGGACATACCAGAATTCACCAAGACCTAAACAAATGAAGTAAACAACACATATTGTCAGACAAAAAGATATAATGCATCTAGCCTAAAATCTGAGGTAAAAACGTCCAAAGTCTTGTCAGAGGACAGCCTACAGTAAAATGTACAACAATAGTATTTAGACAACAATTGTTTATGCAACGATAATCGTGTTTTCATTCAACGTCACTGTTTTGCTAATGGTTTCGACTGTTGTTGTTGTGTTGCAGTAGAACCTTGTAGCGAAAGTGGCTCTATATTTTAGGCAAGTCTTCAGAAATGCCGCTTTGAAGGCGGCAAACGTATTGCGCACGCGCACGTAAACTGCGTCCGAAACCAGGAAAATGCTCCCTCCGGAGGCTGTATAGGGAGGTAGGATGAAAATAATGTATCTTTCAAACTGTTCTGAGACCAGTTTCCATTCTTTCAAAAACGCTGTCGGTTAAGCCACTAACTGATAAGGCAGCAAGTCAGCTGCCTACATTTTCGGATGCAGCACCTAGTGTTGGTAGCGCATTGTGGTCACGTAACGTGCACATGTTGGTGTTTGGCATGAACATGACATTTTTGCTGCTGTGTAAACGTAGCCCTTGAGAGGTACAGTAAATCAGGTTTTTAGAGCAAATGCTATGGATAAATGTTACTAAAACTCCACTCAGTATACAACAACATTTACACAGCATACATGTTTTTGACTAAATTATAAACAACACTATTTCAGTCAAATATCCCTGTAGTGTGTGTGTGTGTGTGTGTGTGTGTGTGTGTGACAAATCTAATTTAGAATTGTAAGCTGTGAAATAGTTAAGAATAAACATTTCTTTGCAAATGGGCAGGCCATGTTAGGGTGATCCTGTATTAATATATTTGGGTTGCCAAGGATTTTTTCAGAACCACACGTTTTTGTTGTTTAGTTCCAGTTGATTGTCTTACTGATGGGGGAGAACGTTTTTGAGTTCTGTACAGTATAAGTTAAACACTGAAATCTTTATTTCTCAAGATGAAGGAAAAATCGAGAGAGTATGAGAGAGATGAGAGAATGTATGCGAGAGTTATTATTGTAGAGACTGACCTGGAGGATCCACCTTATGCTTTGGAGAGGGATGTGTTCTTTGAGACAGTGCCCTGGAGACTGAGATCTGAAGTAGGCTGCCAAATGCCCTCTCATGTGCTTAAGTACCGACTCTGACACCCATTTCTGGTTCTGATCACTCAACTGAATCATCAGCACTGACTCCCGTCATGTGCTGTCATATTTCATGTGTGGTGGAATGTAGATCTCTCTCTCTCTCTCTCTCTCTCTCTCTCTCTCTCTCTCTCTCTCTCTCTCTCTGTTTTTTTTTTATTTATTTCATTTTTATAGCTGTAAAAAACAAATGAACAAATAATATCAGCAGCCCAGTTTACCTATGCACACATAGAATCTATAGTTCGTACAGTATAAAAATCATTGTCTATGGAGAGTCCTCATAATGATAGCTGCACCAACATGTGTGTGTATGTGAGACAAGCGCTAATGTAAACAGACTTGGCTGCGTGCATTGGATAATTGCACTCGATCAGCTTGTTTTCACGAGTATACAAGTTTTAAACTGTTATCGTGGTGCTTTTGTGATAGTTTAGCTGTCTGTTTCAGAAAACAAATGTATTATATGTCTGAAAAGACTGTTTGAGTTGCTGTTTGTGTGAATGAAAACCGCATCTGCACCTAATAAGTAGACGTGGCTGCTTGCATGGGAATATCGCGTTTAGATATGATGGCTATGCATATGCAAGCTGAGAACTGTTATTGTGGTACTTTGGTGGCAGTTTGGCTGTTTGTTATATAAAATAAATAAAGCATTATGTGCTTGAAAAGTCTCTTTGAATAGCTGTCTGTTTGATGAATGACAACCGCTACTAATGTAAACAAATGGCAGCACGCATCGGAGGAAGATCGCGTTTGATGTTTTATGTTTGACTGTGAGTATAAGAGCTGTAAACTTTTTATTGTGGTACTTTTTTTCGTGGTGACGAGTTGCATGTATGTATATAAAATAAACTTATTCTGTGGTTTAAAAGACTGTATGAGTAACTATTTGAGCGAATATAAATAACAGACACTTGACCAGTGCAGCCTGTGTCAGCGCGAAAGCTGATTTGAATCTGGCAGCTTGTAATGTAACTGGCTGTTGCAGAAACACATGTGTGTTCCACTACTCTGCAGGGCCCTGTTATTAACGTATGAAAGGGTTACAATGTCTGCAATTTAGTGGTGCTTTGTCAGTGGCAGTGGCATATTTTCAACAATGCTGGCTTCCTCTCCACCACTCTGAGATTGCAGTGACAGCACAGCCTGTGCTCTAGAGCAGAGCCCGCTCTGCCTGCATGTATCCTCATTTCTCAACATGAAAGCTGTGCTCATTCAACCAAAGTCAAACACATACAGTATGAATTATATTCAGTTTTCTTAATTTTTGAAATGTTCACAACATTTTTCAAAAAAAATTTAGCTTTAAAACACCAAAAGAGTTTCCATATTCATCTCAACTTTCCCATCATTAAAGTGGGGTCAGGGATGCACCCATATAGAAAGTTCAGCCCATACCAGTGGCTAGTAATTTTCTTTTTTGTTTGGACAATACACTGCCAGAAAAAATGTGCAAAAATTGTACCTTTTGGGGTACAACAGCTTGTCACTGCGCCCACTGTACCCCCTACACGTCAGTCAGCATGTACTTGTACCTTATCTGTTCCCAAAGGGTACATATTAGTACCTTTTAGGGGTTGCACGACTACTGATTTTAAATAGTCGAGCCCATTAGTCCAGTCGAATTTGACTAGACGTGACATCATCGTACTCCAACCTGAAGCACTTTTCTATCTTTTGCAGAATCGTGTTCTTCAAGGAGCGAACAGCAACTAGGTCCAATGTCTAAACACACAAAGTTGTGCTAATCATGTTGAAAATCACTAACTAGTGCAAGCAGGTGCCTTGTTAAATGATTATACATAGCACAAGTATTTCTGTTATATTTAACGGCCACTTACATATATTGGAGGCTACTGTAGTATCTGTGTTATCTTTATCAAAGTACATTTGAGCCACTTTGCTCTTTCGGTGCAGAGTCATTGGCCACCACACCAGCTGGCAAGTTTCTGAAATGTAGGATGCAATTAATGAGTCATTTAATTCATGAGTAAAGCAATAAATGATTGGAAGATTCAGTAATATTAATCAGGAAATACCTGATTATTCAGAGAAACTATTACCCGACCCTGAAGAATAATCCTAACAAATCAGGTAGAGCTTTTCTCATTAATATGAATGAGTCTTCCCTTGCCATCCTTCGTTTCGGAAATCTGTCAAATCTGTCTATATTTCCTACAGACGCATTTTGTAAATCACATGGAAAGTGACTAGTTGACTTCAGGCTGACAGTGTTGACTACATTATAGTCAATTAGTCTACGCAGCCCCTTATACCTTTAGGTGTAAAGAGGGTACAATCGGTGTATATTCGAGGATACAATCTGACAAACTGTTTTACCCCTAAAGGTAAAATTTTTAAAAACAGTTTTTAAAGTCACAGTGTAACAGATATGATGGGCAATGTTATAATCGGCATAGAAAAAAAAATACTGTTTAAGTTTATGTCTTGTATTATCGACTTAACCAGACATATTCCGATAATAAAAAAACAAATATGGTCACTAATTTTGTGCATCTCTAATTGTCATCCATTATATCTCCAAGATCCCCACAGCAGATATACCTGTCAGAGGGTTTGAGCACCCTGAACTATCTCTCTCTCTTCCTGAGAGACATGACATCTTAAAATGTGTGTAATAGTGACATAGCTAGTGACTCTTGTAGTTTTCTGTCAGTTGTGTTTGAACCTTTTTTTCTCTTGCTCTCTCTGTTACACTTCCTTCAGCTAATCTTTTCATGTTTTTACATCTGCTTAATTTTTTTTTTTGTTATTAACATTTTTATTGATTCATAAATTAACACACACACACACACAAAAACATATACAAAAGTTTTGAAACACTTACTCATTCTTTATTATTATTATTTTTTTTTTCCACATTTAGAATAATAGTAAAGTCATAAAAACTATGGAATAACATAAATTAAACTTTGGGAATTATGTTGTGACTAAACAAAATCCAAAATAAATCAAAACTGTGTTATATTTGAGCATCTTCATAGTAGTCACCCTTTGCCTAGTATTTGCAGGTATGTACTCTGGACATTTTCTCAACCAACTTCTTGAGGTATCAACCTGGGTTGCTTTTTAAACAGTATTGTAGGAGTTTCCATCTATTTGGGTACTTATTGGCTGCTTTTCTTTATTATTTGGTCCAAGTCATCAATTTCAAAAATGTTTTTTTTATTTTTTTAATTACATTTTAGTTTTATAATGAAATAAATTAATATGGTGGCACAATTATATTTTTGTCTACAAAACTAATTTCAAACATTTAAGCATACGCCTTCAGATCAAAAGATTTTTAAGATCATGAGAAACATTTCAGTCGTGTTTCAAAACTTTTGACTGGTAGTGTATATAATGAATCAGTCATTTTAAACATTAAACCCCCACCATATCCCCTCCCCCTACCAAACTCCCACCGCACCTTGAGCTCCCCACGAACACCCCTGTGGTCAATAGAATACACACACACACACACACACACACACACAAAACTAAAAAACTAAAACAATAACAACAACAAAAATAAAATACAATAATCAAGTATAATAATAATAATAATAATAATAATAATAATTAAAAAAAAATAAAATACAAAAATATATATATATAAATTACTCTCTCCACTGCCCCTCCTCGAGATTCCCCCCAAAATGCTAGGTAATTGCCCCATTTCTTATTATAAAAATCCCTAACTCCCATCCTTCTGCTCGACCCCTCCTCGAAGGCAGCCACCCTCCCGAGGGTGCTCCATCCGACTTCCAATAACCTGCCTACCAATCATCACACTGGTAAAAACCCAGTCCTTCATGTACTTATCCTCCAAATCCTTGACCTTCCCATCTCCCAAAATACAGAGTCTGGGGCAGAACGAGACCTGAGTGCCCAACACATCACACACAAAACTTTGCACCTTCAGCCAAAATTCTTGAATCTTATGACACCCCCAAAAAACTTGGGTTGTGTCTCCATCTTCTGATTGACATCACCAGCAGGTGGGTTTGTCTTTAAGACCAAGCCTATACAATCTAGAGGGGGTCCAATAGACTCTATGTAAAATCTTGACTTGCATAAGGCAAACCCTCGCATCTCTAGATGCAGATTTGACATTTTTTAGAATCCTAGCCCACGCTCCCTCCTTCAATACCAAGCCAAGATCCTTCTCCCACAATCTCTTAAGAGAAGCTGAAGCTCCATCCCCTAGACTCTGAATTAACAGGGAGTAATACACCGATGCCTCATGACCTTTTCCAAAAGCAGTAATCACCACTCCCAGAGTATCTGCAGCTTTAGGGGCGTGTAAACCACTCCCAAAAACAGTACAAATCAGGTGGTGCAACTGTAAGTATTTAAAGAACTGAGATCTGGGAATCCCAAAAAGTTGAACCAAATTTTGAAAGGATCTCAGCTCTCCACTCTCATATAGGTCACCGAGTGTAGTAACCCCCCTGCCAATCCATTCTGACCAGCAAAAAGGGGACTTGTTGATGCATAATTTGGGGTTCAGCCATATGCTCGAGGCAACATTTAAATAAAGGTCTGAATTAAACACTCTGGACACCTTTGTCCATACCGAGTTCAAATGCGAGATAACGGGATGTAACTTAACTTCTCCGATTAATTTGAAAGAAAGGCTCTACAATGGTGAGGAGCAAGAAATTCCTGTTCTATACAGAACCAGGGAGGGGCTCTCTCAGGTGGAAGTGACCAATGAGCCAAATGTCTGAGACCAAATGCATACTAATAAATTAAAATCTTGGGTAGGCCTAGCCCACCTTTGCCAATCGGCCTATGTAACTTATTGAAATGTATTTTTTTTTGGAGCGCTTACCATTCCAAATGAAGGACTTTGCTATGTTGTCAAATTGCTTGAAATAAGAGAGGGGGACATCTACAGGTAGAGAGTGTAGCAGGTAGAATTTTGGAATACAATTCATTTTAATAACATTCACTTTCCCGATCATAGATAAATGCAATGAAGCCCACCTGCCCACATCGCTCGAAAACCGTTTTATTAAGGGGTCAAAATTAACTCAAACTAAATCACACAATTTTGCTGGGAATAAAATGCCCAAATACTTAATGCCCTGTTTGGGCCTCGTGAAAGCGCCCGGCTGGAAAGCCATCGCTGGGCAGTACGCTGTCAATGCCAAAGCTTCGCATTTAGACCAATTGACTTTGTATCCTGAAAACTTAGAAAAGGAATTAATAATTCTGTGGAAGCAAGGCACAGATCTAGTAGAGTCAGAGACGAATAATGAAATATCATCTGCGTAAAGCAAAAGCTTATGCGCCACACCTCCTGCCACCACCCCTGGAAAGTCCTCCTCCTTTCTTATCACAGCTGCTAATGTTTCCAGGGCAAGACAGAACAATAATGGGGGAAGAGGGCAACCCTGACGAGTGCCCCTATTCAAAGTAAAATAATCTGAAATTAATCAATTTGTTTGTACCGCCACTACAGGGTATCTATAAAGTAACTTAATCCAACCAATGGTACTCCCGAACCCGTATTTTTCCAAAATCTTAAAAAGATAACCCCATTCTACCATATCAAAAACCTTTTCGGTGTCAAGTGAGATGGCAGCGACCGGAGTCTGATCATTCGCCACTGACCACATGATATTGATAAAACGCCTAATGTTGTCAGAAGAGCTGCGGCCCCTAATAAACCCCACCTGATCTATATGTATAAGAGATGTCATAACTTTACTTAATCGATTAGCCAAAATCTTTGACAGTATTTTTACATCTAGCTGGATCAGGGAAATTGGACAGTAACTCTTACACTCGCTTGGATCTTTGTCCTTTTTAAGGATCAGACTGATCCGGGCTTGTGTCATGGTTGGGGGAAGCTTTCCGTTCTTTAATGATTCTGTATAAACTTCTAGCAAAAGTGGAGCCAATTCTGTAGCAAAAGATCTAAAAAATTCAGCGGCAAAACCATCTGGCCCCAGAGCTTTGCCTGAAGGCAAGGCCTTAATTGCCTCGTCAAGCTCCTCCAAGGTTATCTCAAATTCAAGATATTTTTTTTGCTCAGTCGTCAATTGAGGAAGTTCTAATGGTTCCACAAATTTTCTAATATACTCATAAGTAGACGAAGATGTGGAACTATAGAGATCAAGATAGAACTCTTTAAAAGCATTATTAATATCAACGGCTGAGGAAAATATTTAACCTCAAAGACTCTCTCTGTTTGATATATCTAGCCAGAAGCTTCCCTGCTTTGTCCCCCGACTCAAAGTATGACTGTCTTGCCCTGAACAACCAAAACTCCACTTTCTGTGACAAAATAGCATTATATATCTATTTCAGTCGGGTCAATTCTCTGAGGCCATCAGACGACATTCGGCGCTTCAGCTCTGCCTCGGCACTTTTAATATTCTCTTCCAACACCACGAGTTCTCGTGCTTTGGATTTTTTGATGAATGAGGCATACTGTATGATCCGACCCCTAAGAACCACCTTAAGTGCCTCCCAAGCCACACCCACAGAGGATACTGAGGACCAGTTGGTCTCCATATAAACATTGATTTCAGTCTTTAACATTTGTTGGAAATCAGGATTTTGCAAAAGGGATACATTAAAATGCCAACTATATGATTTCTTTTTCTCTGTATGTGGCAACATCTCTAAACTCACCAGGGCGTGATCTGAGACTAAGATGTTTCCAATTGAGCAGTCAACAACAGATGAAATGAGGGACTTAGATATAAAAAAAATCTATTTTAGAATAAATTTTATGAACTGATGAAAAAAATGTATAATCCCTACCAGATGGGTTCAAAAGTTGCCAGATATCTGCAAGACCAAGATTTTTACACATCCTGTGAAGCATTGGTTTTGCTCTAGGGGGCTTACACACTTTTGCTTCACTATGATCAAGGATTGAGTCCATCAATAAATTAAAGTCTCTTCCCAATATTATATCATGAGGGGTGCTAGCAGTTTGCAGCATCCCTTCAAGATCTATAAAAAAAGCCCTGATCATCAGCGTTAGGTGCGTAAATATTAGCCAAAATTAACCTTTGCCCCTGAATGTCTGCTAAAACAATAATAACTCTTCCTATTTTATCGTTAATCTGTTTGAGAAATTTGAATTGTAGATGTTTATTTATCAATATAATGACTGCCCCTGCTCTTACTTGAGCCAGCACTAAAGAAAAAATGTCCACCCCATATCTTCCCAATTTTTTCAGCTTCCTGTGGAGAAAGATGCGTTTCTTGAAGAAACACTATATCATATTTCTTACGCTTAAGAAAAGAAATAACGTACCTTCTTTTTATGGGGTGCCCCAATCCATTGACATTCCATGTGGAGTGAGACAATCCACTCATATTAACAATTGACATATTGATAAAAAAAAAAAAAAAAAAATTGTGTGTCAAAAGCAAGATTATACAGACCACATTTCCCATTAATGCAACAATCAAACCCCGAACTTCCCCCCAAACAAAACAAACAGAAAAAAGAAAAACATGCACATTAACCCCGTGCATGACAGCACCAACCGGCGTCAATCCCTCTAAACTCAGAAGGTCCATTTACGCATGCGAGAACCCCCTCGACAACTTTGCCATCGGATTGCTCAAGTCCGGTGCTTCTGCACAGGTTTTGTGAGGCAAAATTACATAACAGAAAATACTTTGTAAAACAAACTCCAGCCAATAGGCAGAATAAACACAAAGAATGTGTAGATTCGTTCACAAAACTGTCTTGAAGGTGTGTTCCTCCACAAAACAAGCTCCAGCTGATATAAAACCATTCAGTTTCCTCAGACAGACAGACAAGTGTTCAGTGAGCCGGCTGTTATGAGTGCAGCAGATGATGTAATCATTCTAATGTCCCTTAAAAATACTCCACAAAACAAACTCCCTCCAACAGGAGGCGCAAGCACAAAGAACGATCAGATTCATCCACAGCTGAACCAAAGGAGTATTATTCAACAAAACAAACTCCAGCCACTAGGTGGAGCCAGCACATAAAGAAACAAAACAGGCATCCCGGTTCCTCAGATGATCAAGAGTCAAATTCACTCGGAGGCCGCATAAAAAAAATACATCATGACTTACTCAGTCCGTCAACTTTGTAAAAGACGTCCTTTATGTGAGCATGTAGATATTTTGTGGTCATCCATAGTGTCCATTCTCAATCTGGCCGGGAACTTCAGTGTAAAAGTGTTCTTCTGTCAATGCAAAAGTTTCTTGGAGTGTCATGCCACAAAACAAACTACAGCCACTAGGTGGAGCAACGCAAAAAGAAACAAAAATGGCACCCAGATTCCTCGGACAGTCGAGACACTGAACAGCGAGTCAGTCCACTCACATAAGAAACGCCCAATGGTTTACTCATACATAGTTTGTATGAAGGCCAGTGACTTTTTGGGGCATAAAAATACTTTGCTGCCATCCTTGGTGTCTATTCTCAGTTTGGCCGGAAACATCAGTGCAAAAGTGATCTTCCGTTGATGCAAGAGTTTCTTACATTCCTTGAACCGATCGCGTTTCTGTCTTGTCGAATTCGCAAAGTCCGGGAACAAGAAAATATTGTAATTCTTCCAAGAAAGCTTTCCTTTGCTCCTCACCTGGCGCAACACGAGATCTTTATTGGATGATCGCAGATATTTGGTCAGGATTGAACGGGGCCTGTCTCCATCAGCAGATCTCCGAGCCAGGACTCTGTGAGCTCACTCGATTTCCAGTTTATGGCCTGTTATGTTGAGCAGACTCGGGAAGAGCTCATCAAGGAATTTCACCATATCTCTGCCCTCTTCATGCTCAGGAATTCCAAAAATTCGTATGTTATTCCTTCGGTTCATATTTTCAAAATATTCAAGTTTTTTCAAAATGTGTTCCAAGTATGTTTTGGACGCAGGGGGATTAGCGGATAATTCGCTTTCTGAAGATTCCAGATAATTGATTCGTTTTTCAACTTCTGTCACTCTTGTTACTAATTTAGAGAATTTTGTTTCCATCACCATAATCGATCGACGTATTACAGCAAGATCCTCCAAGTCCGCAAGTACGTTCGTCAGCATCACCGAGATGTTGGACAGTTGACGCTGGATTTCATCTCCCGACGTGCCGTCTAAATCGAGTCCCCGGCTTGCAGTCCCTTCAGAGGCCTCAGCTTGAACACATGTCTTTTAATGTCTCCAGAGTCTGAGGATTTTGACTTCCTTGCCATGTTTACCTCAAAGAATAAATATGTAACGGGTGTATCGAATCTCACTGGATTATAACATGAAAATACTTAAAAAACTAGCAAAATGCGCAGAGCTAGTCGCTCACACGTCTGCTCCTCACATGGCGTCAATTCTGTTACATCTGCTAAATTGATAGAATTCTTATAGTGTCACTTGCTTGAACCTGATTGTTCTTTCTATCCCTCATTCAAAATCTGTGTTGTCTCCCTAGTGACTTAGCAGGGCCAAGGTAGTTAATGTTCCAAACAGCTCTGTCCTTGTAATCACCCATAAATGAATTGCCCTATTCAGTCAATCTATATCCTCTAAACCTTTTTCGACTCCACTTCGCTGATACTACTTCATTTTCTCTTGTTGTAACTGAGTGACTCACACAAGAACTGTTTTTATTAAACAGATGTTAAAATTCTTTCTCATATCTCAACTTAATAGTGTCCATTATAAGGCCATTTGTAGGTTGATTTCACCTAGAAGTATAACACTGTGGTGCTTTCAAAGAATTCCTCTATTTGTCTGAGCGGCACAGCAACATTGGTGTGGCCAGTGGTGTGAGCTTGTAACGTGGCTATTTGTTTGTGCAACCAATGGAATACGGGGGGAGTTTTCTGGAATATGTTTGGTTATTTTGGCTTTTTGGGTTTTCATAGCAGCATTAGCTATGATTTCTTTAAAGCTACACTATGTTGCTTTAAGTAACTTTTGGCCCTCTAGCGGTTGAAGCATAAAACTGCAAGTCACTTGTGGAGGAACACTTCATGTCAGTTGTGATACAGCACTGCTCTTCTGGTGGATGAATCTCATGGGGTGCTTCTCATTTCTGAAATTGTGCATCCTCGTTTCCGTTCCTTATTCCTTTCCTCGTTTCCTAGCTCCACCCTCTAAGGAAACAAAGAAAGGATAAAAGGAAAGGAAACAAGGACGGAGGAATCAAAGCAAGATGTATTTGTAAAACGAAATGTCCTGCTCACTCAAGCGTGACTTAAGAGCACGTTTTTGTGCAGCTGCAGTACAGACAATGCAAGTGAACCATAATACTACAATAGTAGGTCCACGCACTGCAAACAATAAGACTGTAATATAAAAATGCAAGACGAGGATTTAATAATTATGAAATACTTTCTTGAACATTAAACACAGAAATATGCAATATAACAATTACAATTACAAGTTTTGGTAACACTTTCTATGAAGCCCGTATTTATAATGCATTGTATACGCATTATACATTAATTACAGTATACTGCATTCATAATGTCTCATATTACACCATATAATAAGTTAAAACTTCTCATATATAATTATAACTCCAGTTATAATACATTGTAAGACTTCCCCTATTCATAGTTATACTTTACTGAGTTATACTATACTTTAGTATAATGCATTATAACACAAGCAATATCCAATTTTAATGCGGCAGAAGCTAATAAAGTTAAAAGTATAATTGCTGTCATGCAAAAGCAGCATAGTGTAAATAGTCAAAAGGCTTTATGACGTGATCATATTATAAGTGGCCTTGCCTGCTTTAAGTTACAAAAGCAATATATTCTTATAAACAGCTGTAACATAAACTTGTAACAAACAATACATTACAAGTCAAACTTCTACAATGGAAGTTATTTATAAAATAAGTCTCCAAATAAGATTCACAAACATTAAAATGTATTGAATATATAAATATATATATTTTTTTCTGCTAAAAGGACAATGGAAAGTGACAATAACTTGTGCATTTCTGTGACTGAGGTAAAAAAAGAAAGAAATGAAATGAGCCTAAGAAAACAGCGGCGCACACACACTTTGAGACACAATTTGGGCATCTCAAAATTGCAGCATTGTTATAAAATGCTCAGAAGTCATGAATACTAGTAAACATGTAACAGTAACTTCACCGGAATATTTTTAAACTTATAAACACATCGCGATTGGTACACATGAGTGATGTTTGATTCATTTAAGCATGACAAACAATATAAGCTTCACCAACCCTACCAGAAAACATATCCAAGCAGTATAGCAGGTAAACAACTTTGCAAAACAATAAAAAACAGTTAAATCCATAAGGAGAGTGATTTTAGTCCGCTGCTTTCCTGACTCCTGAAACCATGTCTGGACTGACTGAACAGCTGTCCTAATTGCTTACCTCTTCTCGCGACACAGCCCGACTTTCTTTCTGAGCCTTTGGACATGATGTAAACACGCAAGGACGAATGATATACAGGTGCATCTCAATAAATTAGAATGTCGTGGAAAAGTTCATTTATTTCAGTAATTCAACTCAAATTGTGAAACTCGTGTATTAAATAAATTCAGTGCACACAGACTGAAGTAGTTTAAGTCTTTGGTTCTTTTAATTGTGATGATTTTGGCTCACATTTAACAAAAACCCACCAATTCACTATCTCAAAAAATTAGAATATGGTGACATGCCAATCAGCTAATCAACTCAAAACACCTGCAAAGGTTTCCTGAGCCTTCAAAATGGTCTCTCAGCTTGGTTCACTAGGCTACACAATCATGGGGAAGACTGCTGATCTGACAGTTGTCCAGAAGACAATCATTGACACCCTTCACAAGGAGGGTAAGCCACAAACATTCATTGCCAAAGAAGCTGGCTGTTCACAGAGTGCTGTATCCAAGCATGTTAACAGAAAGTTGAGTGGAAGGAAAAAGTGTGGAAGAAAAAGATGCACAACCAACCGAGAGAACCGCAGCCTTACGATTGTCAAGCAAAATCGATTCAAGAATTTGGGTGAACTTCACAAGGAATGGACTAAGGCTGGGGTCAAGGCATCAAGAGCCACCACACACAGACATGTCAAGGAATTTGGCTACAGTTGTCATGTTCCTCTTGTTAAGCCACTCCTGAACCACAGACAACGTCAGAGGTGTCTTACCTGGGCTAAGGAGAAGAAGAACTGGACTGTTGCCCAGTGTTCCAAAGTCCTCTTTTCAGATGAGAGCAAGTTTTGTATTTCATTTGGAAACCAAGGTCCTAGAGTCTGGAGGAAGGGTGGAGAAGCTCATAGCCCAAGCTGCTTGAAGTCCAGTGTTAAGTTTCCACAGTCTGTGATGATCTGGGGTGCAATGTCATCTGCTGGTGTTGGTCCATTGTGTTTTTTGAAAACCTAAGTCACTGCACCCGTTTACCAAGAAATTTTGGAGCACTTCATGCTTCCTTCTGCTGACCAGCTTTTTAAAGATACTGATTTCATTTTCCAGCAGGATTTGGCACCTGCCCACACTGCCAAAAGCACCAAAAGTTGATTAAATGACCATGGTGTTGGTGTGCTTGACTGGCCAGCAAACTCACCAGACCTGAACCCCATAGAGAATCTATGAGGTATTGTCAAGAGGAAAATGAGAAACAAGAGACCAAAAAATGCAGATGAGCTGAAGGCCACTGTCAAAGAAACCTGGGCTTCCATACCACCTCAGCAGTGCCACAAACTGATCACCTCCATGCCACGCCGAATTGAGGCAGTAATTAAAGCAAAAGGAGCCCCTACCAAGTATTGAGTACATATACAGTAAAAGAACATACTTTCCAGAAGGCCAACAATTCACTAAAAATGTTTTTTTTATTGGTCTTATGATGTATTCTAATTTTTTGAGATAGTGAATTGGTGGGTTTTTGTTAAATGTGAGCCAAAATCATCACAATTAAAAGAGCCAAAGACTTAAACTACTTCAGTCTGTGTGCACTGAATTTATTTAATACACGAGTTTCACAATTTGAGTTGAATTGCTGAAATAAATGAACTTTTCCACGACATTCTAATTTATTGAGATGCACCTGTATACCTGCAATTTTGAGCAAATCTGACCCGACAGCCAGGGGCAGACTAGGAAGAGAAATCAGCCCTTGATGTTACATAGAAACTGGCCCAAAAGTTGTTGGGGGTGGGGGGTCGGTGTCGCTGTCTTTTTCTGCATATTGCGGCCCCCTTTGGCATATCACGGTGGCCCTTTTCAGCTTTTCGTGGCCCGTTCGGCCCCGTTTCTCGGCCGGCCCAATGGGAAAAGTCCTGGTTCTACCTTTGGCCAGTCCGCCCCTACCGACAGCTCAAATAAAAAATCCTTATTGTAGACTTACCGTAATGAATCGGCACGATTTTGAACATGGATATTTTATGTACTCACTCAATAATGAACTTTAAAAAAAAAAATGTATTGTACTTTTAACACATTACAAGGCATTACAACTCATGACATAAGACTATATGATAAGCATTTACAAATACACTCTCACACACACACAATTAAATAATATACAAATACATACATGAGAAAAAAAGATGAAAACAATTCTTATTCAAAATATTAGTTGATACAAAACAGACAGACAGACAATGGCAATGTATGAAATTCTATTAAAGCACAAAGTTGCACATTGTGTTCTGTTTAGGAAGTATGTTTGAAAGTAGGAAGGAAGTTCAGGCAAAGATCTCAATTAAAGTCAGAAGAGAACTCAGTTCTCTAGGTATTTCAAAAAAGGGCACCAGGAGAATATTTTTGTTCGATTTCTTAAACTTGCAGTACATTTTTCATAACTGGAGTAATTGAGCCAGTGTGTTATGGATATCTTTGTTCTGTCTTTCCAGTTAAGCATTATAATCTTCTTTGCAATTGTAATGGCTACAGATATGAATGGTTTGATGTGGCTTGCTATTTCTATATCAGATGTGTCACAGAGGAGAAGAACAGAAGGGGAAAAAGGGACGCTGAGGTTGGCAATCTCTGCAAGTCTACTCATGAACTCCGACCAAAATATCGGTATATTAGTGTAACCGGTCTTATCTCTGACCACTGTCACGATCTGCATTGTGTTGTGTAATCAAAGGAAAAGACAGGACAACTGCTGAAACTGCTACTGCTGGAGAGTTTATTCTGGATCAAATAAACAGAGCACAGCACTGACACACTTTGCGTTGATCTTCCGTGTTAATCTTACCTCTCCTCAGCAAGCTCAGAGCAGACTGAGATTATAACACGCTAACAATAAAGTAACATTACACATATTTCTATAACATTACCACAAATAATGAAATTAAACAAACAAACATATGTCACAGAAATTACACACAATACTGTGGCAAAATTGAATCACATGAAATGAAGATAATGCTTATCTTCACATACAATTAAGCCTCCTAAAGCTCATATGAACAGATTACAAGAACTGAATCAATACAAAATAAATGCATGAACAAATGAAAAATAGTATTCCATACCTGGATGAAATAAACAGAGCACAGCATTGACACACTTTGCATTGGTCTTCCGTGTTAATCTCACCCACACCAATCAAAGACCATTAATAATCGGAATCAACAATTCAGCTGAAGCACTCACATGGTCACTCACAGCTGCACTCGACAGTAAACTTTCAAATCCAACCCATCCATACATAAAACACTTTCTAATACATTCCTGGCAAGTTTGGACAATAATACTATTGTGGGGGGCCTGGGTAGCTCAGTGGTAAAAGACGCTGGCTACCACCCCTGGAGTTCGCTAGCTCGCTAGTAGAGTGACTCCGGCCAGGTCTCCTAAGCAACCAAATTGGCCCAGTTGCTAGGGAGGGTAGAGTCGCATGGGGTAACCTCCTCGTGGTTGCTATAATGTGGTTCGTTCTCAGTGGGGCGCATGGTGAGGTGAGCGTGGTTGCCGCGGTGGATGGCGTGAAGCCTCCACACGCGCTATGTCTCCGTGGCAATGCGCTCAACAAGCCAGGTGATAAGATGCGTGGATTGACGGTCTCAAGCAACTGGCAACTGGGATTCATCCTCCGCCACCCGGACTGAAGCGAATCACTATGCAACCACAAGGACTTAAAAAAAGCACATTGGGAATTGTGCGTTCCAAATTGGGAGAAAAATCAAAAACAAAACTAATAAATAAAAAAATAATACTATTGCACATTATGAACTTAAATCGAACGTAAACTTTTAAACACATCATACTCAAAGAGCACCACGTGCTGCTTACCTGACTGAGTACGCAGCACGGGCGAAGCAGAGATGACGTAATTACGCCGGTACAAATAAAACATAAAAATATCCCCAAAACGCTTCCAAATTAGTTTAAAACAAAAATAGAAGACTCATATACACAAAAGAATATAAAGTAAATTACAAAATAAAGGAAAAGATTTTTAGTGGAATGAACTGACTCACAATATGAATATTAGGACAGAGCCAAAGTGCATGAAAGTAGTTATCGTTGGGTGCAAGACAGACGTTTTACAATTGTGCACTCTATCAGCTTTGTCTTGCTGTTATGTTGCATAGAAAATATATTTTTGGAGAATGTTGTGTAGTCTTCATCTAAATATTGTACTTTTAAGTCTTTGTTCAATAATGAACTTTTGGTAATTGTAACCAAACATTTTTTACATAGCGCAGCTTTGCACTTTAATCTTTAGCCACTCTTTCAGGTTTGATAACCCTTACATGTACTGTATGTTAAAAATGAAAGTGAAAGAGATGTCTAGCTAGAATTGGGTGGTTGCCTCCAGAACACCATGCATGAGTTGTCCAATACTTGATTAAGACGTTGTTACCTCACCTCCATGTCCACCCTGCTGTCAACATACATCAATATTTGTTTCAAGTCATTGATGATATCACCCCTGACAGATGAGTTAATTTGTGATTGGCATCCTTCCATAGGCTCCCTTTCCGATGACTTCAGCACCGAACCATCACGCTCCCTGAAAAGGCGAGCGATAGCTTTTATGTCTTTAGACAGAAATCCAGTTAGGCACGTGCACTTGCACACTCAAGTACACAATGGCTTGTGCACTCAGTAATTTCATTCTAACTCTCGCTCTTAGCACGGCTTGGCACCCACAGTATAAACAGCAGCCGGGTTCAAACGTGCTGCGCCCACACACACTCTCTGCTGTTCAAGTAACATTTAGATATACTGTATGTGCACACACACCAGCACTGACAAATACTAGGCAAACAGATAAATGCAGTGATGAACAAGAAAGTCTTGTTTTCATTCAAGGAGGACATAAATCATCACATTAACCTTTTACATTGTGCTTCATTTGTTCTCTTTCTCTCTTGCTGTTGTGAGAAGTATTTTGGACTGAATTTTGAGCTCATTGGTTCCGTTGCATTGTCATATTCTGCTCCGTGTGTGTGTGTAAGGTAGTGGTCTGGTTTATAATTGATTGGTGACAACTGCTTTTAAAGTGGGCTGTTTGCCCTCATGTGGCTTCACCGGGGCGATGGCACACTTATTGACCCAATAAAAGAGCCTCATTTCTCTTATCTGGTATCAATCCCTCCTCCCTCCCAAGACTCGTTTCACTTTTTAGTTGTGTTTTCCTCTCTTCAGATGGGAATTAGAATGTTCACTTACTTGTTTTAACGTTATTTGTTTGATTTTAGGCTAAATACAATATAAAGCTGATTAAAGTATTTTCTGATTGCTCAAATAAAGGCTTGACCATCAGATCGCCTACATCTATCACTTTTGTTAGTCTCTTCTTATTTGTAGATATTTTCCTCATTTCAAAAGATTTTTCTTAATCTAACGGTATGTCTTGGGGTTAGGGCTTAGAGATGTGTGTGTTGCAATTGAGCCAGTGAGTCTTGCACACCCTAACCAGGGTGATAATGCCAGAAACCTTGTCATACTATCTTTTTGTGAATTTCTAAAGTTTGAATTTTTAGATTTTTATTAATACATTACTTAGCATTAAAGGAATATTCCAGGTTCAATTCAAGTTAAGCTCAATTGACAGCATTTATGGCATAATATTGATTACCACCAAAATTAAATTTCGACTCATCCCTCCTTTTCTTTTTAAAAAGCAAAAATCTGGGTTCCGGTGAGGCACTTATAATAGAAGTGAATGGGGCCAATGTGTAAAAAAAAAAAAAAAAAAACAAAAACAAAAAACCACACTGTTTTGAAAGTATAGCCACAAGACATAAACAGTATGCGTATTAACATGATTTTAGTGCAGGGGTCAGAAACCTATAGTCGCGAGCCACAAGTGGCTCTTTGTTAAAAATCAAGTGGCTCGCCGGGTGTCTCACCATTCACCAACACATGATCGTTTAAAACTTTCTAGAGATAATTTTCCTGCAGAAAGTGTGGGCGCGATTGCAAAACTTGATGTCAATGACACTGTTTTGGTTTCCTTTCTCCCGAATTTGTCATACAGCCTACTCCTGGTGAACAAGGTTTGAAATGAACGCCCGCCAATGCGTATTTTTCATGCGGATTATTTTGCTGATGAACCAGCCACTGTGGAAGGTGACCTGTAAGACTTCTCAGAGTGATATATTACAAGAAATTAGACAGAAAGGCGCACGTCAGACGAAACGTGATTATATTTTGAAGGACAGATGAAATAAAAGCCGCCGATGCGCTTCTGATTTGATATATGTGCGCAGTGAGCTCTGCTGTTCACGAGTGCAATGAAAGCGTTTCCCAATAAATATTGACCTTAGCTGTTAAGAGCATTCGCCACACTCCAAATGCGATATGGCTCAACCCAGTTCGCAAGCTCCTTGTTCAAATGCAGGTGTTTCATGTGCAAGTAATTTTGCTCATCTACCCGCAACCGGTGGGTGACCTGTAAGATGTCTCGGAGTGACACATGACAAGAAATGCTGTTAATCAAAAAGACATGCGCTTGGAGAAACATACTTTATTATATTTTTAAGAGCAGACAAAAGAAAAGCCGTCAAAGCTCGTGTCTGATTCGCCGTTTGTTCAGAGACGTGCAACGGGACCCTGTCTCGTGGAACAAGCAGATGTAAAGTTTGTTTCATTCGACTGAAAACTGTTTGCAAGAATAATGTCATCTATGAGAATGCTGTAAAGATCTCCAATCATCTCGTGAGGTGCTGTGAGTTTAGTTTGCTTTATTTCCATGGAGCAGTTCGCTCTTAAGCATTGTGAACGTAACTCTGCAGGTTCAGTAATATATTTCTTTGTATTAAAGAAACAAAAACGAAAGTGATTAAATCATAAAATACTACAAGACACGTTCACCTTGAACCTAAAATTGAGTTCTATTTTCTTTAGGCAGCATTAACTGTATTACCAAAACGCAATATGAACACATTCGATAACACACATTTGGCAGCATTTTTTGGGAACACAAGGGAATTTATTTGGCTTATATTATGATGATTATTATAATTATCTTTACATCTATAATTGTCTTTAGTTCTTAATTTGTAGGCTATTAGTAATTTACCTCCTGTTGTCATTGACAGATGCTTGCGTGATGGCGAATGGTGCTGTTGGAGACTGTTTGGTTTTGGGGAGGTGGTTATATATAAGATTTAGTAATCACTTCGTTATTTTAATTGCTTTTTTTTCATTTAAAGTGCAGTTTGAATTTAGAAATGTCTTAAGTTTTTCAATAAATTAAATTTTTAAAGCAAAATCAATAAAGCAAAAATATTCACCAACCCTTGGCAGGGGGGTTGACCATATAATCAGATATCACGATATTTAAGGCGATTATTGTTATATTAAAAATATAAAATATTTTAAATAAGTTACATTTTTCATGAACAATTGTATAATGAAGTAATTTTATGGAGACCCACAAAAACACATGTACTCAGTTCCATATTGCAACATGTTACCTATTAATTGTAACGTTGTAACGTGGAGTGGAAGAGAGGAGACGCAGGATTATTCTTTAAATAATAAATCGCTGGAGTGGAAACAAACAATAAAGCTCAACATGCTAACATAACACAACGTAACACTTCAAGGACTGACAAATGATGAACAAAACTAGAGGGTATATATATACACATGGGGAAACTAATGAGGGAATGGAAGGCAGGTGCAGATGATGACGAACCGATAGAAGTGATTAGGGCAGTGAACTATGGGAGATGTAGTCCAGTGGAAAACTTCAAAATAAGAGTCCTTGAAGACATGAGGGAGACAGACTGTGACATTACCCCCCCCCCTTTAAAGGGCGATTCCTGGTGCCCAACGACGGATGAGGGTAGGATGATGCAGAAGATGAAGGATCCAAGGAGGATGATCAGGAGGCCATGGGGGAGGCTTCAGGGCTCGGACAGGATCCAGGGGCCTGGGAGGCAGCCACAGGGCAGGGACTGAGTCAGGAGGCGGGACCGCTGGAGGAGGAGACTCTGGGGAAGCAGGCGGATCCGTGGAAGAGTCTGATGTTGGAGCCGAGGGAGGAGGAGCCGAGAAAGAGGAGCCATGGAAGGCTCGGGGGCCGAGAGCCGTGGAAGGCTTGGGGGCCGAGAGCCATGGAAGGGAGTACAGGCTGAGACTGGGGATCGACCTCTGCGGTCAAGAGCTCGGGTAGAGACTGGAGAATGATCTCCATGGTCGTGAGCATGGGCAGAGACTGGGGAACGACCTCTGTGGTCGTGAACATGGGCAGAGACTGGGGAACGACCTCCGTGGTCGTGAGCATGGGCAGAGACTGGGGAACGACCTCCGTGGTCGAGAGCTCGGGTAGAGACTGGGGAGGAGGAGTCCTTTTCCTTCTCCTCTTCCAGCCAGCAGGGAGCGTAGATACGGGGATGGTCGAGGCTGCAGGCACGGGCTCTGGGACGGTCGAGGCTGCAGGCACGGGCTCGCTAACCATGGTGGGCACAGGCACGGGTAGTGGCCCATGGTTCCCACCATAATTCACAGCATATTGGGGAAATGTAACTTCCGTGGTTGCTACCACTGACTGCGGCAGGGAATCGACCACTAGAACCTGGAGAAGATGAGCCCCCCCACCCCCCCCCCAAAATGTAGGGGAATTTAATGGAGAGGAGTTACCTTGGAGATAGGGGGCGTGGAAGGCATGGAGACAGGGGCCGTGGAAGGCGCGGAGGGAGGAGTCAACATCTCTAAGAAATGTGATGAAAGTGAAGGGTAATGGATATTCAGGGTGGCTAGGATGTAATTCGCCAAGGAAAGATTTTCCGACTCCGGAAGTGCTGTGGGTCTGTGAAAGTTTAATCTCATTCCATAATGGGCTTGAGGTAAATGTCCGGTATTGATGTAGAAGCAGTGAGGTGAAGAAACTTGGTTGAGTATTCCAAGAGGGGAAGATCCTGCCTGAACAGCTCCATGAATAACTCTGTTGGCTCCATGCTCATGTGGGTCTGGACAAATGGAAGAGGAGGATTAGAGGGATTGCTAGAGTAGAGGTGGACGTTTGGGAGAGAAGGTAAGTATATCCGTATTCTTTGTTGGTCAGCCCTTCTGTAACGTTGGGTACGTCGTGTGGAAGAGAGGAGACGCAGAAGTAGATTCTTTAAATCTTTTAATAATAATCGCTGGAGTGGAAACAAACAATAAAGCTCAACATGCTAACATAACACAACGTAACACTTCAAGGACTGACAAATGATGAACAAAACTAGAGGGTATATACAGGTGCATCTCAATAAATTAGAATGTCGTGGAAAAGTTCATTTATTTCAGTAATTCAACTCAAATTGTGAAACTCGTGTATTAAATAAATTCAATGCACACAGACTGAAGTAGTTTAAGTCTTTGGTTCTTTTAATTGTGATGATTTTGGCTCACATTTAACAAAAACCCACCAATTCACTATCTCAAAAAATTAGAATACATCATAAGACCAATAAAAAAAACATTTTTATTGAATTGTTGGCCTTCTGGAAGTATGTTCATTTACTGTATATGTACTCAATACTTGGTAGGGGCTCCTATTACTTTAATTACTGCCTCAATTCGGCGTGGCATGGAGGTGATCAGTTTGTGGCACTGCTGAGGTGGTATGGAAGCCCAGGTTTCTTTGACAGTGGCCTTCAGCTCATCTGCATTTTTTGGTCTCTTGTTTCTCATTTTCCTCTTGACATACCCCATAGATTCTCTATGGGGTTCAGGTCTGGTGAGTTTGCTGGCAAGTCAAGCACACCAACACCATGGTCATTTAACCAACTTTTGGTGCTTTTGGCAGTGTGGGCAGGTGCCAAATCCTGCTGGAAAATGAAATCAGCATCTTTAAAAAGCTGGTCAGCAGAAGGAAGCATGAAGTGCTCCAAAATTTCTTGGTAAACGGGTGCAGTGACTTTGGTTTTCAAAAAACACAATGGACCAACACCAGCAGATGACATTGCACCCCAAATCATCACAGACTGTGGAAACTTAACACTGGACTTCAAGCAACTTGGGCTATGAGCTTCTCCACCCTTCCTCCAGACTCTAGGACCTTGGTTTCCAAATGAAATACAAAACTTGCTCTCATCTGAAAAGAGGACTTTGGACCACTGGGCAACAGTCCAGTTCTTCTTCTCCTTAGCCCAGGTAAGACGCCTCTGACGTTGTCTGTGGTTCAGGAGTGGCTTAACAAGAGGAATACGACAACTGTAGCCAAATTCCTTGACATGTCTGTGTGTGGTGGCTCTTGATGCCTTGACCCCAGCCTCAGTCCATTCCTTGTGAAGTTCACCCAAATTCTTGAATCGATTTTGCTTGACAATCATAAGGCTGCGGTTCTCTTGGTTGGTTGTGCATCTTTTTCTTCCACATTTTTTCCTTCCACTCAACTTTCTGTTAACATGCTTGGATACAGCACTCTGTGAACAGCCAGCTTCTTTGGCAATGAATGTTTGTGGCTTACCCTCCTTGTGAAGGGTGTCAGTGATTGTCTTCTGGACAACTGTCAGATCAGCAGTCTTCCCCATGATTGTGTAGCCTAGTGAACCAAACTGAGAGACCATTTTGAAGGCTCAGGAAACCTTTGCAGGTGTTTTGAGTTGATTAGCTGATTGGCATGTCACCATATTCTAATTTTTTGAGATAGTGAATTGGTGGGTTTTTGTTAAATGTGAGCCAAAATCATCACAATTAAAAGAACCAAAGACTTAAACTGCTTCAGTCTGTGTGCATTGAATTTATTTAATACACGAGTTTCACAATTTGAGTTGAATTACTGAAATAAATTAACTTTTCCACGACATTCTAATTTATTGAGATGCACCTGTATACACAGGGAAACTAACGAGGGAATGGAAGGCAGGTGCAGATGATGTTGAACCGATGGAAGTGATTACGGCAGTGAACTATGGGAGATGTAGTCCAGTGGAAAACTTCAAAATAAGAGTCCTTGAAGACATGAGGGAGACAAATTGTGACATTACCCCCCCCTTTAAAGGGCGACTCCTGGCGCCAAAAGACGGATGAGGAGGTTAGGGTGACGCAGAAGGTGAAGAGGGATCCAAGGAGGACGATCAGGAGGCCTGGGGGCAGCTTCGGGGCTGGGAATGGATCCGGGGGCCTGGGGGGCGGCTTCAGGGCTGGGAATGGACTGTGACATTTCTGTGTAAAGTTAGTCAATTTTACAACTTTGTTGTCATGACAATGTAATGTCAACAAACCCTAAAACACTACAGTGACTGTAAAAATTACAATTTAAACAAATTTACAGCTCAAATAATATATGAGTTTTGCAGAAGAATTAATGTTAGTGCTCTTCATTTTAGAATGGACCCTTTTCATGGACTATGATTGTGTTTCCACCTTATTTAGCAGTGTAATTCTAGCCAAAAAAATTACTATTAAAAAAAATTAAATTAAAACATTAGTGTAAATTTATAGCATTATACTTTGTGTTATATTACCCTAGCATTAATAAAAAAAAATTAAAAAATCACTTAACACTGCTGTGGTGGGGTTTCTAATACAGCTGCTGTGGGAGTCACAGTAAATCTGGCACATTTCTCTCTTATGATCTTGTAATCCACTTCTATGCTATTTTTTTCCTCTTTTGGGAACGTAATACTTGAGTTTTTCTTTTGCTGTTGGAGTTAATGGGAATGTAAAAATAATATTTGCTGTGATCTCCCATTCAACGCTACCAAAGTTTACACTGCTCTAGTTTACTTCGCATTCCAAACACGGATATGTGAAAATGGTCCACGTTTACTAACCACAGACTAATTGGTTTAAGCTTGAAGCTAGACTTTATCAACAGTGAACTGGGTTTTTTCCTTTGTTTCCAAAAAGTCGACTTTGCATGGGTTATTTTAGAATAGCGAAACAACGCATATTGGCCTCATTCATGAACCACTGCACATTTAAGCAATAAGGCATGAGAGTCTGTGCTGTATTGTGAATATAGAATGGTTTTACAAATGATTTAGACAGAAATTCATTCTGCTTATGTTTAAATTATTGAGCTGTGTGACGGGTCAAATATAGGAAATAGGTCGTCCATCAACTGAAGGTGCATTGCGACACGACCCGTATCTGCATGTTTTTATGCATTGCACTGCTGCCACACGATTGGCTGTATAGGTGTTGCTAATAAAGTGCTTGGTGAGTGTAGTTCATACTGTAGGCTTACTGTAATGAAAAATATCTTGTCATATTGCTTTTGTATTCTGCATCATTCTGTCGTGTGATAATATCCAAAGATACTGTAAGTGAGGCTTTAAAGAAGCCTCCGAAATGAAGTTAAAACATTACAAGAGGAACATTAAGGTTGTACCCGGATAAATTTTGTAACAGATTTGTATTATATTTTTAGGCATTTTGATACTTTTCTTAAAAGTGGTAGTAGAAAGAGGACAGGAAGTGATAGGGAGAAGAGGATGAATGGGATCAATGGGATCAAGAAATGGCTGTCAGACTCAAACTCATGTTACCCGGAAGAGAACCAAGCTCAATGTGTGGGAGCACATGTGCAAGCCACTACAGCGCAGCTCTGACTCATTTCATGTACATGCTTTGACATATACAAATATGATACAAAGTATCACTTTGTATCTACAAAAAGCATCTAGTCTGTGTGTAACATTAAATGTTACCTCAATAAATTTTTAATATGTACTGCATTAATAATGATTTGTACGGACATTTATATAAAACATCTTTTGCTTACACTGTGTTATATTGCATTGCAGCAACAGATCGATGCTGTTGACCATGTTGTAAATATATAAATAAATAAGTGTGTGTTTGTGTGTGTGCTGTGTGTGTGTGTGTGTGTGTGTGTGTGTGTGTGTGTTTGAGGGAAGGGCACTAGAAAAATGAAACTGATGTTGACAATCCAATAATTTTTGGGATAGTGTATGAAAATACCGATTTGGTAATTTAAATGATAATGTGTTGTTTGTGTGTGTGTATGTATGTGTGTGTGTGTGCTTGTGAGAGACAGGATGCGAGTGTGGGAGTGAGATCTGCAGTCTTAGGCACAGAGCAGTGCATGGAAGCGCTAGATGTGTGGTCTATTTTTAGATTGGGGTCTAGACTCGCCCACCCTCCCTTCTAAAGGAAGAAGCTGAGTGAATGAGTGAGAAAGAGAGTTCATTGTGTATGTGTGTGTGAGAGTTGGAATAGTTGTAGCAATGGAGAAAGAGTGGTTTGAAATTTAATTAGATAGAGTTAGATAGAGCTAGAGAAAGAGAGAGAGAGAGAGAGAGAGAGAGAGAGAGCAAGAGAGAGAGAGAGATAGACTTCATTGCTCAGTGTTCTAGAGGGTTCTATAACATCAGTGCCACCCAGGTCTCTTTATGTTGTTCTCTACCTTCCTGTGCCTTTCCTATAAATTCAGTGAATGCAGAATTAAACATGTCGTCCACAACAAACAGTGCACACTGAAGGAGAAGGACAGAGATACAGAATAAGATAAAGAAATTTAAAGAGGGAGTGGAAAAATGGATCTTCTGGGCATGAAATATGGATGAATCTTTAAAAATTGGGGCCAGTAGATGTATCTTTCATCCTCTTTCTGTACTATGTATATTTAATGGCAAATGACTCTCTTTGCAGCCTGTATGGGGAAGTCAAATGGTAAATAAGAATTGAGAGGTTGAAGATTTTCAGTGAATAACGACTAACATTTTGGTCTGTTCCTCACACAAAACTAACAAAGATCTGGAATACAGCGCATAAGTCATATAGACAACTTTTATGGTACTTTAAGATTTATTTTTGTCCTTTTAGGAGCTGGTTACTGTATGCATTCATTGTATGGAGAAAAAAAAAAAAATTCACAATTTCTCCATTTGTGTTCCTAGGGAGAAAGTCATATTGGTTTGGAAGGGCATGACAGTGATTAAATGATGACAGAACTTATCATTATTGAGTGAACTATTCCTCCTCTAAGGCTTCAAGAGTTATAGTTATAATGCTGAAACAGTGTGCTTCCATTGTACATGTATTTACTGTAAACACATTTCCCATTTGTTTATACACATTAAGGGACCAATGGAAACTATTGTTTGTGGTAATCAATAGCTGGCCACAGATGCAGTACTTTAAGGTCATTCTTATGAACTTACTCTGCCCATCTTGACTAGCTGATGCAGGAAGTCCATAAAGCTTCTATTAGGAAATGTACACAGTACAAAAAGTTAAAAAGGCATAGTCTAAATAAAATCTTCTATTTTGGTCATGCCATTAGTCTCATCAGTTACCAACGGAAGTATGGGCTGCAAGCAGACAGTTGGCTTTACTAGAAGTATTTAATTTCTTTCTTCATTATCTAACAATACAAAAAGACAGAGAGTTAGACAGATCCATAGATCATATAAAAGCAGCTACAGCCTATTTGAATGACTTGGAGAAATAGAGAGGTGGTGGGAAGGTTTATATCCGGTTTGTTCCTCTACAAGATGTTGCCACAAAAGCATGCACACACACACACACACACACACACACTTGCAGGGTAACACAGCATATGTGGGCCTGGCCTGATTCTCGGCATTAACACACAACTTTTTGCAGGGTTGTGACAGCTAGACATGTGGTGTGACCATGCCAGTTTGCTTTGCAGTTTCAAAAAGCTGCAAGTGTGAATGCGTATGGCTGTGTTTCTGTGTGTGTTTGCAAGAGGACGATTTTGTTGTTTCACAACATGTATCAGGTGTATTCTTGTGGCTTCAGGAAATTGAATCACCAGAAGGAGCTACCAAGTGAGTGAATGAGCAAGATGCAGATATAAGAGAGAGAGAGAGAGAGAGAGAGAGAGAGAGAAAAGAATGGTTTGCTACAAACACACAAGAGAGAACAGTATGGAGTAGTAGAAAAAGGGTGGAGAGATTGAATAGCTAAACGACGGAGAAAACAGCCCATATCCATATGAGAGGGAGAGAGAGTGAGAGAGTAAGTGAGAGGAGAGAGAAACAGAGACAGAGCGAGTGTTGAAGATGAAGCGGTAGAGGGAGGGGATTGCTTAAATAGTCTGCAGTAAAGCAGAGCACTGAATGAAAATCCATACACTGAGGCATTCATTAGTACTCGTTTGATTAATAGAGAAGATAAGACAACACTCACAAACACACATACACTATAAAACATTGAACGCAGCCACACCCATGCAGATGTACGAATTAATCCAAATCCCTGCATAAGCAGACAATGAACCTACAAGCATTGTCTGAAGTGGAGATAATTTGGACGTTGACAATGGTTTTCCTCACAGCTCTATTTCTGCTTGATAGCCAAGGACGGATTATCGCTTGCTCTCTCACTCTCTCTCTCTGTTTCTCTGTCTCTCGCTTTCTATCTCTGTCTTTCTCCCTCTTTGTGATCACTCCATCCTGCTCATTCATCCAGTACACACTTGCATCAGTCCAGAGCCATGCATATGAATTATTGATGAATGCACCTCCATAAGGGAGCCAAACAAATGGGGTAAGTGAGTGAGAGAGAGAAAAAGATTGCACGAAAGATGATTTTACAGTCAAAGAATCAAAAGATGAGAGAATGAGATAAACAATACTTCAAATGAAATATTACCTTGTGGACTTTTTGAATTTGTTACACCCTCTCTTGCTTTCCCAATCAGAGATTACAGTAATCCGCAGAATCATTTCATGCATAATTGATTCTTTGGACGGTGTCACAATCTGTGTGTGATGGATTTCAGCACCATCTGTGGAGGACAGTGCCAGCGCACTAGCACAGACCCGCAGGCTGTGGATAGCTCTTGCTGTATGCTTTCAGCACCGGTGACTGTGGACAGCACCTGCTCTTACATTTCAGAGCAAAACTTCTGTACATTTCTGTTCACCAACTAAAACAGACCCAGAGCTGCATAATTTGAAGTTGGACCCTCACCAGCTCAGTTTACTACAGAGATAGCAGGTAGTTTGCTGCAAGTGAAACAAAGTAAACGTTCATTTTGTTAGACGGCAAATATGTGACTCGCTAGTGAGAGGCTTGGGAACTTTTGAATCTCACTAATTGCTTTTGTTGGCTAAATAAAGATTGAGCTGATTCCAACTCAAACAAGTGCAGACAGGTAGACAGGTGTACAAACTGAGAACTTGGAACAAAAAGCTAAATCAACAGCCAAATATAATAATAAAACATTTATGTGGACTGTTCACAAGTAGTGGTTTTTGGAAGGTTTTATTATTTCCTAACTATTAACCAGTTTTATGCTGCCTTCAGATGTAACTGGGAAGCATTTGTGATTGCAACATGTCATGCATTGAAGTTGAAAACAAAATATGGAAGAAGTCAAACTAAGGTTGCTTTCACACTTGGTTTGATTGCTTGGAATGAACCCTAATTTGTTTCTTCCCCCCTCCCCCTGCCCTCGCTGGCCTCTGTTCACATCATATTATTTGGGTCCACACCGTGGTCCGATTATGTCATCCATGTAAGAATATGTGGAAGCTGTTTTATAACTGTAACTAGGTAAAAACTCAAGAAGACGTCAGCTTTTCGGTCCTTCTGGTAAATACAACTTTTATTTATGTGCTTAGAACTCGCTATTACGATGTTTCCGACTCCACTTGAAGGCCTCGTTAACCTTGCAAGTAAACACTAACCCATACGTTTTACTCTTAATATGCTAAATATTGAGTGAGCTTGTAAACAATGTAGGCAAGGACCTTGGGCTTGCACTGCAAAGGCTGCTGGTTTATTACCAGAAATGGATGAACTAAAATGAACCCATGAGTTACTGAGTTCCAAAATTGTTCTGTCCTTGAGCAAAGCACTCCAGGGGGTGCTTCAGGGGACTCCAAGGGAACTGTCCATACAGTTTGCCATCTGCTAATGGCAAATGGCAGCATCTTGACTTTTATTTGGGCAGTCAATATAAAGTCCTGAGTAAAGGTTTAATGTGTAATTCTAGAGGTTAAATGTGGTGTGGAGTAGTGGCTAAAGTTCAGCGTTGCTAGCCAGAAGGTTGCTGGTTCAATTCCCAACAAAAGACATGAGCCATTACCATCACCATTGGGTTCCTGAACATGATACTTTATCTCAGATTGCTCTAAGTAGACTCTTCCTGTCATAATTATACTGCAAGTCACTATGGATATATGTGTCTGCTAAATGACTACTTACACCTAAGATGAGAGGCAATATTTTTGACTTAAACCAGCCTAAGGTGGTTTGATGGTCTAGCTTCTCTCCCAGCCTGGTCTAGCTGGTATTCAGCTGGTGTTGTTGGTCTCCCAGCCTGAACATCTGAACAGTGCCGAAAATCTCTCTAAAACGAGCAAACAGACCAGGCTGGGAGACCACTAAAGACCAGTACACCAACTATGTTAAGGGTAGAGTGGCAAAATATAAAGCCAGATTGTGCAGGAAACTTTGACATTTAACTGAATATAAAATATTCCAAAACTTTTGACTCAAATGGTTGAGGGGGACTGACAGAATGACTTTTTGAGTAGTGGAGTTATAATGAACAGGCTATATAAAACTCATAAAACTTATAGAGCAAAGCTGCTGTACTGTTCAAGGATATGTTTCCAACACGGGAAAAGTATGGCAGAAGATATCTTGGAGGAGAGGAGAAAAAACAGATGGTTGCACAGTGAGCAACAAAAAGCTGGATTATTTTCTTAAACTAGCAGATGCAGATAGGCCAATATGAAGTGAGTAAACTTGCCAGAGGAGACTAAATAAGCAGCTGGGTAGAATACACCAAAAAAATAAAACAAATAAAAAAATAATAAAATAATAATAATAATAATTAAATGTACATTATTTATTCATGTACATCGGTTACACATGAATCAGTTAAGTTACATCAGCCTATTTTTTCATCTTAGTTTAACTAATTAAATCTTTGTCAGAAAACATTATTTGTTCACTTAATTTCAACCTAATGGAATAAAGTTATTTTTAAATGATCCAATTAATTAGCCTCAATATGATTTTATGTATGCCCCTAAAATAATTAATTTCTTTAGTCTTATATAATATTTTGTGTCACATTACTGGTTTATGTTATAAGGTTATGCTAGTTAGTTAACCTTTAGTTAGCAATAGAACACATTAGCACACTAAATGCTAAGTAGTATGTGCTCCTTGAGTAAAACAATAAACAGCTTGTTGTTAGAGTACCAATCCTTAGCCTAAGCAAAAGCTCCACTCTTTACCACAATGGTAACCCAGCGTCACAGAATCGGTTCTAGATTCCAAAATAACAACATTAAACAATATTAAGTCTCCCCTTTTTCTCATCTTGCTCAAAAAATGTTTAAAATAACACTTAATTTCAACAATTTTACTCTCCGCATTAAGTCCCATGCAAAGTATACTGGGAACTACAAATCCCTTGCCCATGTTGTTGAACATACTTGATTGGTTCACATTCACCCTATACAATGTAATCTAGCAGAGTTCACATTTTAGAGAATTACATTAATCAAAAGCAAAGAAAACAAGTTTAGAAGAGAAATAAAATTTTGCTGTGTAGATCACAAATAATATGATTTAGTAAATCGGACAACCTGCTTTTTCCCATTTTTTCAGTGTAGGAGTCAAAGAAGCACTTGATTTGGCCAGTGTTGTGAACTATGAAGTGGCAATAGGCAGTTTTCGCAATGCTGTCCATAAATGTGAATGATAGGTTTTTACACAGCAAAACTGACAACTGTGTAACCTTAAACTGTGCTGAAGAGAGACTGAGTAGGGGCCTTGCCTGGGGTAGAGCTCAGTTTTGAGCAAGTTGGTGCAAGTTGTAGAGAATGATCCTTTCCCACTGACGGACACTCTGATATCAAGGTGATAAACAAACTATAAATGTGCAAATCTGGAAACCCATCTCTGCTGGAAAGAATGGAGATAAACAGTTGGTGGTTGACGGTATTGAATGCCACTTTAGACTCGAAAGTACTTGAATGACACTGGCAGAAAGTTAAAATGTTGGAGTTATAATGTAACTACATTTTCCATAAGCGTGACAGATGAAAAGCAATTTTTACAATAGTGTAGCTTTGTGAAATTTTCCTAACTCTAAGTGTATCTAAATCATCCAAATCATTTAAAGGTGCTGTAAGCGATTTTAGCTGTTCTACTTCCACGAGACTGAGCCGTTGGATTAGCCATGCCCCTTCTTTCCAAAACCCTGCACTCCAAAGATACCAAATAAGCTTTATTGAGACCGACATCATGGAATGAAATGGTTGGTAAAAACAACAGCAGCAAAATAGCACCCTCAACTGACAACTTTTATGAATAACATGGCTTTAAAATGGCGGTAAGTCTCAATAATTCACAGCAACTACAATACTAAGAGAACAGGCAAAATTATTGACAGGTTGAAAGCGTCATTGTCCGCGGTTTGCGGACACATTTTTGTTTGCTGTTTTCAGAGTCTAGAGCTGTCACAGAGACAGGTGTGATATCTTGCAACACGTATTTCAGTAAATCTCTCAGGGAGTAGGACAATTTTTTGTGTACCTTTCCATGAAAAATAGCTTACAGCACCTTTAAGTGAAATCTAAATGAACCAGTTAAAATAAACAAATACTGTATATAATATTTTGTGTTGGGTACTCCAATTAATTTTAGTGAGTTGGTTTGTTTGGACAGTTTATGTAAATTAACTAGTTCACATAAAAGTTTCACTTAAAGGGACTTAGCCATAAGTCACTGTCTTCTTTTTTGAAGTGAAATATTTAGTTAACTGCTTTTTTAATTGCTATTCACTATATAACAACCCAGAATATAAACTCAGTTATATACAATAGGGTGGTTTCTAGTTTTATTAGTTTATATTTAGTATAAATCTATTCAATTTAATGTTGTCACTCTAATTGTTTAAAGTCAACCATATTAAATATATAACAATCAGAAGATATTGTTACATTCTGCAAGCTTATTGTAGAATTAATTTCATCTGATCTTTATATATAGATATATATATAAAACTATAGAAAAAAAACCTACAGCACAGGAAAAGTATGAGAGAAGATATTTTGAGCAGAGAGGAAGAAACAGGTGGTTACACAATGAGTGGCAAAAACCTGGAGTATTATCTCCAGCTGTGATGTTGTTTGTGATGTTGCTTATTTGTAATGTTCTCAAACAAAGTCAGGAGTGTAGTGGCAGCAGGCATCTGTAGATTTTTTCACTGTTGTGTAAAAACAAATGATTGAAGCTGGCTATTTCTTCCTTGAAGGACCCCGCCATTTTTTCTCTTCTTTAAATTCTTTTTTTTTTTTCTCTGTTTTTCTTTCACTGTAGACGGTGCGTCATGGATTTACCTATCAGCCCACAGCTCTGGCATTTGACCCGGTGCAGAAGATCCTTGCCATCGGCTCTCGTTCTGGAGGAGTACGGCTGTATCCTTTTCCCCCGTGCTCCAATGCTATTTTCTCCACAGTGTAGATTTGACATTGGGAGGACTTTTGGGCTTTGGGATAGCTGCTGTCTGAGGTAAGGTATAATGCTGTCATGTTTCCTTTCTTTAAATTCCTCCCTGTGGGAAAGAGGGGTGTAAGACCATTTAACTGACTCCCAGAGGAATCGCTGCACACAGCTACTAATGCAAAATGACTGACAGAAAGAGAGACAGACAGACAGGAGAGAGACTGATTACGAAGACTATTTGACTATATAATTGACTTGATATATATAAAAAATAATAATGTAATAACATGATTTAGCAATCCATGACAAGCCCTGATTATTGATCACTTATAAAAATCCATATTAGCATTAACATTTTCTTTTCTTTGGCAACATTATGAGCAATCATTAATACCAGTATATAGAGACACTGTATATAAATTCACAATATAGAGAGAGCCTGCAATTTAGAAGAAAATCTAGAAGAAAAGAATATGTGATCTGGTTTGTGGTGTGTGTAATTTATTTCCTCAAACACATGAGGAAATGTATTTCCTTTAAAGCCAAGTGTATACTTTTTTATTCTGTCATGTTGGTGCGCTGATCGCAGACTGGGTGTATCAATTAAATGACCATTCATGCCTGACTGAAACTGCAATCCCAAAATTAATATACAAACTTACGCACATAGCAACAGGAGTGTTTATTTGTGATATCATCATGCAACCAACAACATGAAAGATGTGCTCACACCCGTTATTACACTAATTTGTACAGAACGGGAAAAGAACTGCTGAAAATAATGTTGAGAGTGTTTTTTTTGTATTATAGTAGTGAAACATGGGTGATATTTTATCTTATTTTCAAAAACATTTTTGTCTCCTGTTTCACAATGCCTTGCTCTCCTTTTGCGCTCTCTCTATGTTTCATTGGCTGTTGCTCACTGCCGGCAGGCCCGGCTGCAGCTCTAAGATGTAAGGTGGACTATGTGATCCTCTGGGTAGGCTGAACAGTTGGAGGGTTGGATGTGGGTATGGTTGTCATGATGGGCCAAGCTCATGAATGGTTGGGTCAGGCCCACCCAGGCGCACCCAGGCCCACCCAGGCCCCCCCTGTGGAGAATGACTGCCGATCTCTCGCTCATCGTGTACCTGTTCACTTGTTTGCCAGATTTCAAGCAGGTTTGAAATCTTATCACAAGGGAGACCTACACCAACACTTGGAATTCTTCAGCCTGGCAAGAATTTAGTTTGCCATTTCACTTCTAGCGCATATGCTAAACATAAATAGTTAGCTGGCTGCCTAGCCTTACAAAAACTTTCCTGCTGGCCCTGTCTGCTCTTTGGAAATGACAAGATGACCCCTTGGACAACAGTTGGGTACGACAATCTTAATAATTTGCATGTGGCCATGATAAAGCATGAGCATGCACCTGCACATATTCCCAGTTTAGTTAAACTTAAAACATTTGGCAGTGCACGCATAGGCCATCAAGTGAAAGAAGGTGCCCGGATAGCGTCAAATTAACACAATGAATGTGTAAAAAAGAACAGGGATGTGCTGAAAAGACTAGTAGATGTTGATACCGTTTACCGGCTGCTTTTATTTACATCATGGGTTGACTTGGGATGTTACAGCATACCCAGTTGAAAAAGTTACCGCTCGCCACTGGTGCACACTACACAACCGTTGGTCATGTGATCTGAGACTTCAAAAGAGACAAGCTTCAGTCGTATAGTGTGGGCTAGGCTTTACCCAAATGTGCAGTTTGATTTTGAAACATCGCATACAAAAAAGCAACATTGTTCTGTTTAATTTTTTGGTTTCTCCTCAATGATCATGCTTTTATTTGGTTAATCACAAGAGGCTTTATCGCTGTAATGGAGAAAAAGTCTGTGTGCAGAGATAGATGTGGTCAAAATAGAGCAGGTTGAGAGACAGGAAGCTCAAAATCTTTGTGGATGATGTGGCAGACAGATAAAAGACGAAAAGAAAGGAGGAAGGGCCATTTCTGCATCACAGTGAATTAGCTGTCTACAAGTTATGGATCTGTCATTATTACCGCAGATACTGTATCTGTGGAAAGTGTTACTTAACTGTGAAAAGCATGACTCTCTCTCTCTCTCTCTCTCTCTCTCTCTCTCAATCTGACACTTGTTTTCTCTCACCTTGTCTTCTTTCTGTCTCTCTGCCTGGCTCTCCTTCTTTGCAATTGTATGATAGGGAGGGGGTCCTACTCCACTGGGAGTCATTTTTGGGTCAACTGAATGTCTTGGCATGGATTATTCTAAAGAATCCACTGCATGCAGAGTTATAGGGAGCTTTCACTGGCAGTTCAGTCTGAAACAGAGCCTGGTTCGCAGGACAAATTGGTAATATGAAAGCTGTTTTGCTTTCCAGGGAGCCGACCGTGGTACCAAACACGAGACTACCTGTAGGAGGTGGTCTTAGCTCAGTTGCAATGGAACTGTGTCAAGGTTTGCATGAGTGAGAAAGCAACCTGTACTCGGGTTCGCACTTGTTCAGGAAGTAAAATCACTTGCACATGTGTTCTTGACGATTTAAGCATGACAACATAATCAGTTTTAATTTACAGTTTTGGCTAGGCCCCTTAAACCTCTGGTTATGTTCGGGTAATTTTTGACCTGTTTAAAAGTTCAAAACTTGGAAATATGAATCTTAATCTTGGGTGAGAAACAGATCAAAAAATGTTTTCTGTAAATTCTCCTCCCTGCCCAGTAGATGGCGATATGCACAGAGAATGCGAAATGCCAAAAACAAAAGAAGAATGTGAAAGTAAAATTGGAGTTTTATAGTAAAAAAGGACTTAAATATTGATATGTTTCTCACCCAAACCGATCATATCGCTTCTGAAGATATGGGTTTAACCACTGGATTGTTATGGATTACTTTTATGTGGCCTTTATGTGCTTTTTGGACCTTCAAAGTTCTGGTCACCATTGACTTACATTATGTGAACCTACAGAGCTGAAATATTCTTCTAAAAATATTTGTTTGTTCAGGAATTCTTATAGTTTTTTTTACTGTAATTTTAAGAATTATTTACTGTAAAAAGTACATGTACTCTCTTGTTAAACATAATACAAAATTATACAGTAAAATGATAATTTTTACATCTAAAAAACATAGTTTTTTACAACATTTAACCATAAAATTACATGCATTGTCTTGTTAATTTATTATCCTTTTTTACCATATATTTAAAGGTAACTATAGTTAATTTTAGAGGAATTTTTTTCAGTGTATATATCTACTGTAAAATATAGGTGGTGGTTTTCAGTTAAAAGGCTACTATGAAAGCGTCATGGTTACTAGTGTAGTAACGAGACGTTGGTGTCGATGTAGTGACACTAAGAGTCACTCTTGGGAGCCCGAGACACCTCTGGTCTTTGATAAAAGGCCAATGAAAATTGGCGAGTGGTATTTGCATGCCACTCCCCCGGACATACGGGTATAAAAGGAGCTGGTATGCAACCACTCATTCAGGTTTTATGCTGAGGAGCCAATATAAGGTCCGGCCATTTCAGCGGGTAGTTCAGCGTTGTGGCAGAAGGGACACAACGTCTCGTTCCCTCCATCAGGGAATGGAGGTTACACCAGTAACCATGACGTTCCCTATCTGTCACTCACTCGACGTTGGTGTCGATGTAGTGACACTAGGGGTCCCTATAAGAAATGCCACAAGGCTGAACTGTGTTATGTGAACTGGCGGTGTGTGGTGGGCAGACTTGCTTTGTCCCTCATAGCCAGCACACCAGGTCGACATGTAACCTCCCCCAACACAGTTATGAGTGTCGAACGGCCCTTTTTGGGGACAAGTCGACTACCCAAAGATAGAGACAGGCTTAACTCAGTCGTGACCTCTTTTCCCCTTCTTTTTTTCCACTCCCTAAAAAAGAAGTGGGATTATCTGAATGGGCCTAGTCGGGGGGTGTCCCTCCCAAGGGGAAGACACCGCAGAGACCACACCTCGCCCAAAGAGAGGAGGGGATATTTAAGTGGAAGAATACGTCACATGGTCTTTCCAACCATGTGGAGAGCCTTCAAGGTAGATCCTGCCCAATGGGGGAGGAGTTACTACAAACATGGAGACTGGGGCAAAGGGGCTCTGCCCAAGGAAGATGCAGTTTGCTAGCAGGGAAACGAACTAGCGGAGGATATAGATCGCATGGGGTTAGACTTACAGGGAACCGCCACATGCGGAGCACCTACCCCAGAGCAGGGCTCTTAGTTAGCGCGTGTACTGGGCCGGCAGTGAGTCTCTCCGAAAACTCGGAGTCAACCAGGTAACAAAGTTTGTGAACACTACTGGGAATTAACGGCGCATGTCTTCAGCTCAAAAGGAGGTGGAAGGCAATATGTGCAAACTATACACCCGGCCAGCTATCCCGGGCTTATCTGCTTGTGTTGCGTGCCACTACCTGGGACAAAACCGGTTCCACCTGCAGGTTGTAGAACCTTGCAAAGGTGTTGGGTGTTGCCCAGCCCGCTGCTCTGCAAATGTCTGTTAGAGAGGCACCCCTTGCCAGGGCCCAAGAAGCCGCTACACCACGGGTAGAATGGGCTTGTAGCCATACCGGGGGCAGCATGTTTTGGGGCGAGATATACTATAGTTATGGTGTCAACGAGCCAGTGGGCAATCCTCTGCTTGGAGACAGTGCTTCCTTTCCGCTGTGCGCCAAAGCAGACAAGGAGCTGCTCAGAGACTCTAAAGCTCTGCGTGCGATCCAAATAGATGTGTAAAGCGCACACCGGACACAGCAACGACAGGGCTGGGTCTGCCTCCTCCTGGGGCAGCGCTTGCAGGTTCACCACCTGGTCCCTAAAAGGGGTGGTGGGAACCTTGGGCACATAGCCCGGTCGGGGTCTCAGGATCACGTGAGAGTAACCCGGACCGAACTCCAGGCATGTTTCGCTGACAGAGAATGCTTGCAGGTCACCTACCCTCTTGATGGAAGTGAGTGCAGTCAGGAGGGCAGTCTTCAAGGAGAGTGCCTTAAGCTCGGCTGACTGCAAAGGCTCAAAGGGGGCTCTCTGTAGACCCTGAAGAACTACGGAGAGATCCCATAAGGGAACGAGGCATGGTCTGGAGGGATTCAGCCTCCTGGTGCCTCTTAGGAACCTGATGATCAGGTCGTGCTTCCCTAAGGACTTACCGTCAACTGTGTCATGGTGTGCTGCTATGGCGACAACGTACACCTTCAAGGTGGAGGGGGACAGCCTCCCTTCCAGCCTCTCCTGCAGGAAGGAAAGCACTGATCCGACTGCGCATCTCTGGGGGCCTTCGCGTCGGGAAGAACACCACTTAGCGAATAGACGCCACTTAAAGGTATACAGGCGCCTCGTAGAGGGGGCCCTAGCCTGAGTAATCGTGTCTACCACCGCGGGTGGTAGACCGCTTAGGTCTTCCACGTCCCGTCCAGGGACCAGACATGGAGATTCCAGAGGTCTGGGCGCGGGTGCCAGAGGGTGCCCCGTCCCTGAGAAAGAAGGTCCTTCCTCAGGGGAATTCGCCAGGGGGGAGCTGTTGCGAGGAGCGTGAGGTCCGAGAACCACGTCTGGGTGGGCCAGTAGGGTGCTACCAGGACGACCTGCTCCTCGTCCTCCCTGATCTTGCACAGGGTCTGTGCAAGCAGTCTCACTGGGGGAAACGCATATTTGCGTAGGCCAGGGGGCCAGCTGTGTGCCAGCGCGTCTATGCCGAGGGGAGGCTCGGTGAGGGCGTACCAGAGTGGGCAGTGGGGGGATACTTGGGAGGCGAACAGGTCCACCTGTGCCCATCCGAATCGACTCCAAATCAGATGGACCACTTGAGGGTGGAGTCTCCACTCTCCCCTGAGGGAAACCTGCCGTGACAGCGCATCCACTGTAGTGTTGAGGTTGCCCGGGATGTGAGTGGCTCGCAGTGACTTGAAGTGCTGCTGACTCTGGAGGAGGAGACGGCGGGCGAGTTGTGACATACAGCGAGAGCGCAGACCGCCTTGGTGGTTGACATATGCTACCGCTGCCATGCTGTCCGTCCGAACTAACACGTGCTTGCCCTGGATCAACGGCCGGAACCTCCGCAGGGCGAGCAGAATTGCCAGTAACTCGAGGCAGTTGATGTGCCAATGCAGTCACGGGCCCATCCAGAGGCCGGCGGCTGCGTGCCCGTTGCAAACAGTGCCCCAGCCCGTTTTGGAGGCGTCTGTCGTGACCACGACGCGCCTGGAGACCAGTTCTAGAGGAACACCTGCTCGTAGAAATGAGAGGTCAATCCAAGGGCTGAAAAGATGGTGACAGACTGACGTAATGGCCACGCGGTGTGTCCCGTGGCGCCATGCCCGTCTCGGGACTCGAGTCTGGAGCCAGTGCTTAAGCGGCCTCATATGCATCAACCCGAGCGGGGTGGTCACCGTCGAGGATGCCATATGCCTCAGGAGCCTCTGAAAAAGTTTCAGTGGAACCGCTGTTCCCTGCTTGAATGCCTTCAAACAGGCCAGCACCGACTGGGCGTGCTTGTTCGTAAGGAGCACCGTCAAGGAGACTGAGTCCAACTCCAAACCGTGAAAAGAGATGCTCTGAACTGGGAGGAGCTTGCTCTTTTCCCAGTTGACCCGAAGCCCTAGTCGGCTGAGGTGTGAGAGCACCAGGTCCCTGTGTGCACATAACACGTCTCGAGAGTGAGCTAGGATTAGCCAGTCATCGAGATAGTTGAGAATGCGAATGCCCACCTCCCTTAACGGGTCAAGGGCAGCTTCTGCGATCTTCGTAAAGACGCGAGGAGACAGGGACAGGCCGAAAGGGAGAGCTTTGTACTGATACGCCTGACCCTTGAACGCGAACCGCAGGAAGGGTCTGTGTCGAGGAAGGATCGAGACGTGAAAGTACGCATCCTTCAGGTCTGCCGCCGCGAACCAATCTTGATGCCGGACGCTCGCCAGAATGCGTCTTTGCATCAGCATCTTGAACAGGAGTCTGTGTAAAGCCCGGTTCAGTACTCGCAGGTCCAAGATTGGCCGCAACCCACCACCTTTTTTTGGTACGATGAAGTAGGGGCTGTAAAACCCTTTCTTCATCTCAGCTGGAGGGACAGGTTCTATCGCGTCCTTCCGTAGAAGGGTAGCGATCTCCGCGCGCAGGGTGGCAGTGTTTTTGCCCTTGACCAAGGTGAAGTGAATACCGCTGAACCTGGGCTGGCGCCTGGTGAACTGAATCGCGTAGCCAAGTCGGACGGTCCGGATCAGCCACCGTGACGGATTGGAAAGCGCAAGCCACACATCCAAATTCCACGTGAGGGGGACCAAGGGGACAACGTCGTTGGACGTACCAGCAGATGGGGCCTCGCGGCGGGGCGGAGCATGAGGTGCCACAGCACGTCGTGGCCGTGCTGAGTCTAGGGACATCGAAGCACTTACCTGGCTCCTTGTGACCACCCCCGGAACAGCCTGGGATGGGGAGGAAGAGGCCTGTCCTCGTAACCCGTGGAGGCTGCCACATCGGGGGCAGCTGTGTGCCACAGCTGGGCGCTCAGGGGTAGAAAGGGCACCGCTGGAGTGTCAATCCTGCAAGAAAAAGCCCGTGGACGGTAGTCGTGGTGACGACCGTACACATCGGGTATGTGACCCAGGGAGGAAAGAAGCCGCTCTTTTGCTGAACTGTTGGGTACTGCAGCCACTTGGGCGTGCAGCAAAATCAAACAAAAAGGCAACAAAAGATTTTCCACCTGGCCCTCCACCAGGGGATGGAGTGGTCTTCCTACCAGCTCCACGTGAGTGGGTTCCCTCATCCCTGGGTTGCCCGTCTCAGGGGCGTTTCGAGGACCTCCGTGGGTTCTTCGGTGCCAGCTGTGAGATGGGTGGCATCAGCTTCCTGTGGTGGGCTCCACGCTAGGGCCGGGCCAAAGGGGCGGGCTGCGGCAGAGCCAGTGCAGTCACCGCAGGGGTACGCCCTTGGCGACAAGCAGACGGGGTGCGGGATCTTGAGCATGCCGGGGCAGGATGTGCCGGATTGCCTCCGTCTGCTGCTTCACCGTCGAGAACTGCTGGGCAAAGTCCTCGACGGTGTCGCCGAATAGGCCCACCTGGAAATGGGGGCAGCAAGGAACCGTGTCTTGTCGGCCTCGCCCATCTCGACCAGGTTGAGCCAAAGGTGGCACTCCTGGACCACTAGTGTGGCCATCGTCTGCCCGAGAGACCGCGCCATTACCTTCGTCGCCCGGAGGGCGAGGTTGGTTGCCAAGCGCAGTTCCTGCATCAAATCTGGGGCGGAACAACCCTCGTGCAGTTCTTTCAGCGCCTTGGCTTAGTGGACCTTCAGGAGAGCCATGGCGTGCAGGGCAGAGGCGGCTTGTCCAGCAGCACTGTAGGCTTTAGCCATCAGGGACAACGTGAGCCTACAGGGCTTGGATGGGTGCTTACGGTGTCCACGCTAGGTGGCGGCGCTCTGCGGGTATAAGTGCACCTCGAGCGCCTTATCCACCGGGGGAATCGCCGTATAGCCCTTGGCTGCCCCGCCATCGAGGGTAGTGAGAGCGGGGGAACTGCGGAGTCGTGGCCGGGCAGTGAAAGGTGCCTCCCACGACTTCGTCAGCTCCTCATGCACTTCCGGGAAGAATGGCACTGGAGCGGGGTGCGGCTGCTTTGAGCGGCACCACGAGCCCAGAAACCAATCATCAAGCTGCGAGGGTTCAGGGAAGAGCGGTGGGTTCCACTCTAGCCCGACGCTCGCGGTCGCCCGTGAAAGCATGTATGTTATTTTGGCATCGGCCTGTGACTGGGCGATTGTCCCCAAAGTGGGAAGCCCAGCTGAGGCTTCTGCGTCCGACTGGACAAGCCCGCTCTCCGATGCTGCGCTCGAGAGCTCATCATCTTCGCAAGCTCCGAACAAGAAGCCAGACTCGCCATGCGATGAGCCGGCGAACTCATCCGGAAGCCCTATTGGGGCAGACGAGCGTGCTGGGGAATGGGAGGTCCGCGGGGGGATACCCAGCGGAGACGATCCCATTGGGGTCCCCAAATCGCCCCCAGTGCTAGCCGCACTGGCCTCATACCCATAGGTAGGAGGACCGAGGTGGGGAGCCGCTGGGGTGGCTTGCTTTCTTATGAAAGCAAGCCGCGACCGCAACGTTGCCACGGTCATGTTCTCGCAGTGAGAACATGAACCATTCACAAACGCTGCTTCCGTGTGGGTCGCGCCCAGACATGAAAGACAGCGATCATGACCATCTGAAGTTGAGAGATAACGACCGCAACCAGGAATAACACACAATCGGAAAGGCATCTTTAGAAAGACGTGTCTTTAAAAAGACGTTCTGTGTGTGCTCTTTTAGAGAAATATACTCTTTTAGAGGGGAAAAATGCTCTTTCAGAAAATATACTCTCTAGTTTTTCTGCCGAAGCGCCCAGGGGCGTTCTCTGCAGTGCACCAGTGCAGAGGAGGGAGAAGCCACTGAAATGCGCCGTCAGATCCAGCAGAGGTGAATGAACAGTTATATTCAGCTCAATGAGCATGACCGTTCGGCTCTGAAGAGAAAATCTGAATGAGTGGTTGCATACCAGCTCCTTTTATACCCGTATGTCCGGGTGAGTGGCATGCAAATACCACTTGCCAATTTTCATTGGCCTTTTATCAAAGACCAGAGGTGTCTCGGGTTCCCAAGAGTGACCCCTAGTGTCACTACATCGACACCAACGTCGAGTGAGTGACAGATAGGGAACTTAAGTTCTGTGCGAAAAACAAGCCTATGTCAATGTTCATGTATATAAACAAAAGGAAGGTGTGCTGTATATCTTCTGTACTCTACCAGTTTTTATTTAACCTGAACAGAAAACTTGTTAGGAATTTTCTCACAAAGCATAAGTTTTAACTCCAGTGAAGGTAAATCTTAATGCTACAGCATACAATGAGTAGTGTAGAGCGAGGTCCATAAAGAAGTGATTTACTGAGCCTGGAGTGGTACAAGCATTGCTATATTTTGATCCTTTAAAAGCCATTGTAGCACTGATCTATTATAGATCAGTGGATTGTACACTTTTTCTGAGGATGAAAATAGTGTTGAAAAGAACCGCATTTAAAACGCTCTGCACATGCAATGTTATAGGCGTAAATTTCACAGACAGGCCTAGCCAACATCTGAAACCCTGTCTTACCAAAGCCATCATTATTTCTTTTATGAAATTCATTAATAGATAAACTTTCGACACCCTGATAGGAATACATATAATTTCCAATATTTTCATGTTGAGAAAACAAACTCTTGGACTGTTGGCGAAAGTTTTGACCTTAGTTCCACATCTTTAGAGAGGACAGCTCCCATATTGAAGAACTTATATGAAGAACAAATAACAAGCCATCTATGTGCTGGTTTGGGAAACCTAGCCCATGATGGAAATTTTACAACTCTGTCTGAGTGACATAATTATTTGTAGTACAATACCATTCCACATGTCATTCCCTCCCATCTCTTATTTCAGTTTAAACGTTTTAATTTAAAATGGTAAACACAATTTCTTACAAATCAGATGATAAAATTGGACACAAATATAGAAATATATCTAGCGTGGACACTTCCCTTCATAAGAGTCTATGGGAAATGACGGAATTCAAGCAACAGCAAAAGACAGCCTACAGTAATCTTGAAAACTTTTTTGTCTTTGGTTTCATGAAAAACTCTGGAACAATTGAAAAGTTGTTCCGGTTTCTATTATGTTCTGCGAAAATATTCATTCGTTTTCAGTTTTCATCCCCTGAACTGTTTCTAGTCCCTGATCCAAAATGATAAATTTAGTTAGTTGGCGTATAGGCCATTATAGTTCAATTTATAGCTGCACTATGTAAGAGTTTTTGGATAAAAATGAACAAATTGCCATTATTGATTGAGTACATAAAAAGTGTTCAAAGCAATGTCCTTACCTTACTCCGATTAACTATGGTAAGCCTATAAAAATGATTTGTATTTTGAGCGTAAATTCGCTGGCTTATGTTGTTCATCCTTGCATCATTACATCATGTCAGAAAACACAGGAAAGGTGTACCAGCTGTCCATGTTCTGGCTGGAGAAACTAACTACGCTGTTCAGTCAGTCATCCTCACACAGTTCAGGACAGCATCGCAGCAATCTGGATGGATGTTTATCTGTTATTCATTTGGTGAAGTTGTTTACCTGCTATAATGCTTGGATATGATGTCTGGTAGCGTTGCTTATGTTGCTTGTCATGCTTGTATGAATCAAGCATTACTTGTGTGTTAACTGATCATGATGTACTGTATCTACGTTGCCAGTTACTGTGATATGTTTACTTATATTTATGAATTCCAAAACTGACTTCTTGCAATTGTTACATTGCATATTTAAGCATATTATTTTTATGTTTAATAAAGTATATTTTATCCCCATCATTATCATATCCTCATTTTATTTTTACAGTGTTATTGTGTGCATTACATAGACATACTGTTGTAGTAATACAGTTCACTTGCATTATCAACTGAGAATATGCAATAAAATATAAAAATAATAAAGTCTTCCATCGACTCGTATCAGCCATATCACGAGTTTCACCTCTTAAATTGATAAGTGTAGTACAATACAAACATTAATAGTAGATAAAACACTTGAATAATCATATTAAAATATATTAGTTGTTGAGGTGCTTGATTCCCCTGTTTTCTCTGTAAAAGCGCTTTGAGTGTAGTGTCAGAAAAGTGCTATAAGTGTAAAATGAATTGATTCAAAATATGTAAATAAGAGTGTTTTTTATCTTCATCAAAGCAAATAATATTTCAGTTTTAAATGTTTAATTGTATGACATAATATCAACATGAAAATAGCATGTTATGACTCCGGCTCTGAATATCTCCCTGTCATGATCATACACAGTCGTGTCCAGGTAAGCTCAAATCATGTGATTCATCCGCCAGAATAGCAGCGTGAACCACGACTGACTTAAAGTGTTCCTCCGCAAATTGCTTGCAATTTTAAGTTTCAACCACAGATGTCGCTAGAGAGCACAAAGTTACGTAGTGCAGCTTTAATGTACTGTGGGAGAACATGTTTGTGCAGTGTTTGAAAGGACGATCTATTAGAATGATGATATAATTTAACGAATTTTTTATTTATTTTTTTACTTATGTGAATGGAGCACTTTGCAATGTTTTTGGCCACGTGTCTTTTTAAATTCCAATGAGTATTTGCTTGTGGTAATAACCTCCCCACACTCATGTAAATCCTCTCCATCTGTAATTTTCAGTGAGCATTTTTGACCGATCTCTTTCTTATAATATTTGACAATCCATCTTTTTTTCTGATTTTCAGTTAGTTGACATACCTCATGCTCATGATGGAGCGATATCGGAGCGGCCTTTGAGCAAGAGAAAACATTCCGACACTTTGACTTTCAGAAAAAATGCTCCTCCTTCCAGGCAAAGTCACACTCCCACTCTGCTTCCACTCCGAACTTCTCACATACACTGCAACTCCCGCCCTGGCCATATTGTATAGGTTTTCCTACAGCTTACAGTTTTGTGCCTCCCTTTCTGTTTCCTGACTCTTTCTCTCTGACTCTGGGCAGAATGGTATATTTAGTTCATGTTCTTGTTCAGAGCTCTGTATTGATTGATAGCGTCCTAAGTTAAACATTCACACTGCACTATTGATTACCAACCTCTCTGTGCACTCACTGCATACACTGTCTGCAAATCATTTTTATAGAGGAATACTCAAAGTGTGCATGTATGAGTCTGCGTGTTTGTGCTCATTTGAGGGAAGATTTGTAAATATATTCAAATAGTAATACTCTTTATAGCCTATAAAGGAAGACAATAAGAGCAGAAAAGTGAATAACACACACATACACTTGTAACTATATAAAAATAGACTCTATGCTGAAGCAAGCAAGGAGCACACCATACTACCAGTTTGTTGATGTCATCTCTGTTTGTGTATGTGCGTGGTGATTCAGAACTTGGTAGGGTGGCAGCGTGCAGGACTGAGATTGGTGTGGCATTCCCTTTACTGTAAACAACTGCACAAGATATTGTGAATGAAGACAAAGAATCAATCTCACACTAATCCAACAAAGTCATTCTGAACTCGAGGAGAGGAAGAGATGTTATAGAATCAAACACAGCTGAAACTAACCCAAATTCAAATTCCATTTTCACAAATACTTTAACAAATGTAACTCAACCCATGTGGAAATGAGTTCGACCCCTAACCTACAGTACATAATCCTAACAAAATGCAATTGACATGTTCATGTAACAGTCTAGACCAAAGTCCTAACAGATTAGGCCAGCTGCTTGTATGTGTGTTAGTGCTCTGGATTTTGTGTGGATGGCGAAGCATTTATATTCAGTCTGATTTATTTATTTGCTGTGATACAATGCATATTTGAGTGACTCAAGGTAGCCAATATTCTGTTGATTAATTTTAGAAACTTTGCACTTGTCCTCTGTTAACCCTTTGATGAGCTATCATTGAAAGTTCATCATCACCTGCATGACTCGAGAGCAGGACCCCCGTTGTGATCAATGCTATTTTATCTCATGCTGAACTCTTTTCAATGGTGTATTTACATGCACGATCTTACACCAAATATGCTAAGAGTTGTGTTCATGACTGTTCCTTTTTGACCCCAAAAGCAGAGAATATCCCGATGATTTAAAACCTTATGTAAATGTGGTATTCTTTCTTTTTTACGGATTGTTTAAATTTGCTGATTTTATATAGGTATCGACATATTGCTGTGCATTTAAACATGCAAATTGATAAAAAATAGACTGTTTCACTGTTTCAAACAATGAGGCCTGACTCCTAAATCTACCCCTATGAGTATGTATCTGTCATCTTTTGTATTATTTGTTAGGATCTGCTCTGTGACATCTGTGGACTGTGGGTTGCTGTTTGTGTGATGTAGTCCTTATTATATCAGGTACTGAATAGTGAATTACTGTCCAGTAAGAGGTTGGAAATAGAATTCTCTACCCGTGTGTTCAAAGACATCATTGAATTCAATGTGCACTCCTCAAAGAGTTTGAGTTTGTTCCAATCTCTGAATGTGTGAGCGTCTACATGTGAACAGGTAATAGAATTCTCCTCTGTGATAAGCTGTCGATTCTCATTCAAGCAGACTAGCGGAAATAGCGAGAGAGAATGAGGAGAGGAATTGGTGAGGAGTGGTGATGAATTATGGTGAGATGGCAGAGGTGGGAGGAGTCACATAACCTTCTGCATCATTTCTTTCTCTTTCTGCCCCTTTTTTGTTGGAAGGGAGCGAGAGAGAGAGAGAGAGAGAGAGAGAGAGAGAGAGAGAGAGTGAGTGTGAAAGAGCAGGAACTGTTTCCATTATCAAGCAGGGCACGTTCAGAGTTCACTGCAGCCTCTGTCTAGTTAATGTCGAAATGATGGGCGAAACACACACACACATGCACACCCATCCAAACACATCTAAACAGCTTCACAGAAACATACAGAGAGACCAAGGCAATGACAGATGTCTTGTGCGTGTGGTCAGCGTGACAGTGAATAATACTGAGATATTGGCGCTGACGCTGATAGTTAGAACACTGCTGCCATCTTTTCTGCTGGCAATATTTCACCCTTCTACATATTCTCTCATTCTCTGCTCTAACATCTTTGCTCCACTCCCCTCATCCTAGTTATTCTCCTACAATCTATCTTGACTTTATATTTGATTTATTAACGGTTCCCATTATTATTTTTTTCTATAACAAACTCATAGCCTCAATTAGATGTATAGTATATAGTGCTCAAAAATGGCAAGAGCTTTTTCAAAGCAGTAAGCTCCAATCTGGCTTGCTTCATGTGATTTCCTAGGATCAGAGTGCACAGATTTTTATCAGTCTGCCATGAAAGTTGTGTTTAAAAGTTCACTGGCAGCTATAAATAGGGCTTGTAAGAAAAAAGTAGTTGCTGGATTTGGCAAAGTGTGTGCCAGGTTTGTGGCATCCAGTCGTTGAAAGATATTCAAGAGTTTTGTTTAAGGCACTTAAGCCGGGTGCACATTGTACGATTTTTATGGTCCTTTACGATTGTTGCTTGTCAGACTGTACAATATCTTGGGTAAAAGCCATGGCACATTGTGTGACATTATGTCAGACTCTACGATACACAACGTACCTAAGACTTTGGTCCCAATTGTCCTAATTGACAGCACTGACTAAAATGACAACGCAATGATGAGCCTGTGAAGCCAGTATGACTAAAGTTTACATTTTATGAATGAAAATGTGCATGTGTGATTTCAAGTTTAAATCAGATTGCTGTGTTGCAGTCTCTATTTGTTGTGCACATCTCAGAATTCTGAGCTTATTCAAGAGTAACATTAACTAAGATACTATATAATATACATTCTCCATATACATACATTATTTTTAAAAATTCATGTCTAAAGCCTTCCAAACAAGATACTCAACGAAAACATGCTTCTGTATCTCACTCGCTCCTCAAGCACACAAGGGGTTTCTGATAAGTAAGAGTGATTTTTCTATAAAATAAAGCAAAGAACAAGCACAGACTTTTGTACAGGGCTGTATAAGGCTTTGATATCACCATAAAGATTTTGCTGCCGATATAACATTAAGCAATACCCTAAAAAATTCGCAATGATTTTAATGTGCTTTTTTTTTTTTTTTTTTGATTTACATTTTTTATTGATTCTTCAAAGACAAAGAAAAACAAAACATATATACAATGAATCAACATTTAACTCCCACTACTACCCTCCCCAATCAAGAACCCCACCTGACCCCAAACAAACATCCCAGTGGTCTTACATAAGTACACAAACAGAGAGAATAAAAAAATAAATTAAAAAAATAAATTAAAAAAAATAAAAAAAAAATATATATATATATATATATATATATATATATATATATATATATATATATATATATATATATATATAATAAACACACAACTCTAAAACTATGCCTCTCTTTCCACAGCCCCACTCTGAGAACCCCCCCAACACATCAAATATCTACCCCATTTCCCATTAAAAGAATCCCATAACCTCAGCCTTCCACATGTTACCTCTTCATAGGCTGCCACCCTTCCCATCTCCTTGCACCACTCACAAATTGAGGGTGCTCCCATTGACTTCCAACCCCTTAAAACAATCTGCCTGCCTATCATCGCACTGGTGAGGACACAATCTTTTATGTATCTTTTATGCCCCATCACCCAAAACACAGAGTCTGGGGTAAAACAAAATCCGAATGCCCAACACGTCTCACATAAAACTCTGTATTTTCAACCAAAATTCCTGAATCTCAGCGCACCACACAAAAACATGGGCCATGTCTCCATCCTCCAATTGGCAATGCCAGCAGGTGGGTGTATCTTTTAGACCAAGCCTATACAGTCTAGAGGGGGTCCAATAGAATCTATGTAGAATCTTGAATTGTATAAGTTGCACCTTGCATCTCTAGATACAGACTTCACATTTTTTAGAATCCTAGCCCACACTCCCTCCTCCAATACCAAATTAAAGTCTTTCTCACATAATCTCTTGATAGAGGTTAAAGCTCCATCCCCCAGACTCTGAACTAGCAGGGAGTAATACACTGATGCCTCATGACCTATTCCAAAAGCAGTAATCACCACTACCAGAGTGACTGCCACTTTAGGGGGGTGTATGCTACTCCCAGAAATAGTACAGAGCAGGTGGCGCAACTGTAAATACCTAAAAAACTGAGATCTGGGAATCCCAAAATGTTGAGTCAAATTACCAAAGGATCTCAACACTCCACTCTCATACAGGTCACTGAGTGTAGTAACCCCCCTCACAATCCACTCTGACCAGAAGAAGGGGGACTTATCAATACATAATTTTGGGTTCAGCCAAATGCTCGAGGCAGCATCCAAATAAATGTCTGAATTAAACACTCTGGACAATTTTGTCTATACAGACAGCAAATGCGAGATAACGGGGTGTAACTTAGCTTCTCCGATTAGTTTGATAGAAAGGCTTTGCAATGGCAAAATAGGGGCAAGAACTTCCTGTTCAATAGAAAACCAGGGAAGGGCTCTTTCAGGTGGAAGCGACCAATGAACCAAATGCCTGAGACCGAATGCATAATAATAAAACAAAATTTTGGGTAGGCCTAGCCTACCTTTGTCAATCGGCCTATGTAATTTGTTGAAATGTAGTCTGGGAGGTTTACCGTTCCAAATGAAGGACTTCGCTATACTATCAAATTGCTTGAAATAAGAGAGGGGGACATCTATAGGGAGTGACTGTAACAGGTAGTTGAATTTTGGAATACAGTTCATTTTAATAACATTAACCTTACCAATCAACGATAAATGTAATGAAGCCCACCTGTCCACATCACTCGAAAGGGTCAAAAATTTAGAGTTAATAACTAAATCAGACAAATTTGCTGGGAATAAAATTCCCAAATACTTAATGCCCTGTTTGGGCCACTGCAAGGCGCCTGGCTGGAAGGCCGTTACTGGACTGTACGCTGTCAGAGCCAAAGCTTCGGATTTAGACCAATTGACTTTGTATCCTGAGAACTTGGAAAAGGAATTAATAATTCTGTGGAGGCAAGGCATAGATCTAGTAGGGTCAGAGACAAATAATAAAATATCATCTGCGTGAAGCAGAAGCTTATGCCCCACACCTCCCGCTATCACCCCTGGAAAATCGTCCTCCTTTCTTATCGCGGCTGCTAATGGTTACAGGGCAATACAGAACAATAATGGGGAAAGAGGGCAACCCTGCCGAGTGCCCCTATTCAGAGTAAAATAATCTGAAATTAATCAATTTGTTTGTACCGCTGCTACAGGGTGTCTATAAAGTAACTTAATCCAACCAATAAATGTACTCCTGAGCCCATACATTTCCAAAATCTTAAAAAGATAATCCCATTCTACCATATCAAATGCCTTTTTGGCATCAAGTGAGATGGCAGTGACCGGAGACTGATCATTCGCTACTGACCACATGATATTGATGAAACGCCTAATGTTGTCCATAGAGCTACAGCCCGAATAAACCCCACCTGATCTATATGTATAAGAGATTTCATAACTTTACTTAATCAGTTAGCCAAAATGTTTGACAAAATGTTTACATCTAGCTGGATATGGGAAATTGGATGGTAACTTTTACACTCGCTTGTATCTTTGTCTTTTTTAAGAATCAGACTGATCCGTGCTTCTGTCATGGTTGGGGGAAGCTTTCCATTCTTTAATGATTCCGTATAAACTTCAAACAAAAGTGGAGCCAATTCTGTAGCATAAGATCTAAAATATTCTGTGGCAAAACCATCTTGCCCTGGAGCCTTGCCTGTAGGTAAGGCCTTAATTACCTCATCAAACTCCTCCAAGGTTATCTCAGAATCAAGATAATTTTTTTGCTCAGTCATCAATTTGGGAAGTTCTAATGATTCCACAAATTTTCTAATATCTTCATCAGTAGACGAAGACATGGAACTATAAAGATCAAGATAGAACTCTTTAAAGGCATTATTAATATTAATGGCTGAGGTAAAAATGTCACCACCAGCAGATTTCACTGAGGGAATGGTAGAAAAAGACTCTCTCTGCTTTATATATCTAGCCAAAAGCTTCCCTGCTTTGTCTCCCGACTCAAAGTATGACTGTCTTGCCCTGAATATCCAAAACTCCACTTTCTGTGACAAAATAGTATTATATCTGTATTTCAATTGTGTCAATTCTCTGAGGCCATCAGACGACATTCGGTGCTTCAGCTCTGCCTCTGCACTTTTAATATTCCCTTCCAACTCCACGAGTTCTCGTGCTTTGGATTTTTTGATGAATGAGGCCTACTGTATGATCCGACCCCTAAGAACCGCCTGTAACAAGGAAGGACACCGAGAACTGAATTCTTCAAACACCAGCTTCACAATAACACATCAGCTTCACACTAACACATCAGCTTTACAGTAAGGCTCTCGACCCAGTCTCTCTCCCTCGATCTGGCACTGGCATGGTCCTTTTATGCTGCTCTCCCCAATCTCACTACAATTAAAGACAGGTGTTAGTCATAATTTGGCTCAGGTGTATGCACCCTTACCACTCTCTCTCTCCCGATGGACGCTCAACCACGCCCCCGCTGCCACACCGCCTTAAGTGCCTCCCAAGTCACGCCCACAGAAGATATTGAGGACCAGTTGGTCTCCATATAAACACTGATTTCAGTCTGTAACATTTGTTGGAAATCAGGATTTTGCAAAAGGGATACATTAAAGTGACAACTATATGATGTCTTTTTCTTCGTATTTGGCAACATCTCTAAACTCACCAGGGAGTGATCTGAGACTAAGATGTTTCCAATTGAGCAATCAACAACAGATGAAATGAGGGATTTATATATATATATATATATATATATATATATATATATATATATATATATATATATATATATATATATATATATATACAGGTGCATCTCAATAAATTAGAATGTCGTGGAAAAGTTCATTTATTTCAGTAATTCAACTCAAATTGTGAAACTCGTTTATTAAATAAATTCAGTGCACACAGACTGAAGTAGTTTAAGTCTTTGGTTCTTTTAATTGTGATGATTTTGGCTCACATTTAACAAAAACCCACCAATTCACTATCTCAAAAAATTAGAATACATCATAAGACCAATAAAAAAAAACATTTTTATTGAATTGTTGGCCTTCTGGAAAGTATGTTCATTTACTGTATATGTACTCAATACTTGGTAGGGGCTCCTTTTGCTTTAATTACTGCCTCAATTCGGCGTGACATGGAGGTGATCAGTTTGTGGCACTGCTGAGGTGGTATGGAAGCCCAGGTTTCTTTGACAGTGGCCTTCAGCTCATCCGCATTTTTTGGTCTCTTGTTTCTCATTTTCCTCTTGACAATACCCCATAGATTCTCTATGGGGTTCAGGTCTGGTGAGTTTGCTGGGCAGTCAAGCACACCAACACCATGGTCATTTAACCAACTTTTGGTGCTTTTGGCAGTGTGGGCAGGTGCCAAATCCTGCTGGAAAATGAAATCAGCATCTTTAAAAAGCTGGTCAGCAGAAGGAAGCATGAAGTGCTCCAAAATTTCTTGGTAAATGGGTGCAGTGACTTTTGGTTTTCATGGACCAACACCAGCAGATGACATTGCACCCCAAATCATCACAGACTGTGGAAACTTAACACTGGACTTCAAGCAACTTGGGCTATGAGCTTCTCCACCCTTCCTCCAGACTCTAGGACCTTGGTTTCCAAATGAAATACAAAACATGCTCTCATCTGAAAAGAGGACTTTGGACCACTGGGCAACAGTCCAGTTCTTCTTCTCCTTAGCCCAGGTAAGACGCCTCTGACGTTGTCTGTGGTTCAGGAGTGGCTTAACAAGAGGAATACGACAACTGTAGCCAAATTCCTTGACACGTCTGTGTGTGGTGGCTCTTGATGCCTTGACCCCAGCTTCAGTCCATTCCTTGTGAAGTTCACCCAAATTCTTGAATCGATTTTGCTTGACAATCCTCATAAGGCTGTGGTTCTCTTGGTTGGTTGTGCATCTTTTTCTTCCACACTTTTTCCTTCCACTCAACTTTCTGTTAACGTGCTTGGATACAGCACTCTGTGAACAGCCAGCTTCTTTGGCAATGAATGTTTGTGGCTTACCCTCCTTGTGAAGGGTGTCAATGATTGTCTTCTGGACAACTGTCAGATCAGCAGTCTTCCCCATGATTGTGTAGCCTAGTGAACCAAACTGAGAGACCATTTTGAAGGCTCAGGAAACCTTTGCAGGTGTTTTGAGCTGATTAGCTGATTGGCATGTCACCATATTCTAATTTTTTGAGATAGTGAATTGGTGGGTTTTTGTTAAATGTGAGCCAAAATCATCACAATTAAAAGAACCAAAGACTTAAACTACTTCAGTCTGTGTGCACTGAATTTATTTAATACACGAGTTTCACAATTTGAGTTGAATTACTGAAATAAATGAACTTTTCCACGACATTCTAATTTATTGAGATGCACCTGTATATATATATATATATAAATCTATTCTAGAATAAATCTTATGGACTGATGAAAAAAATGTATAGTCCCTCCCAGATGGGTTCAAAAGTCACCAAATATCTGCAAGACCAACATTTTTACACATCTTGTGAAGCATCAATGTTGCTCTAGGGGGCTTACACACTTTTGCTTCACTATGATCAAGGACTGAGTCAATCAAAAGATTAAAGTCTCCTCCCAATATTATATAATGAGGGGTGCCAGCGGCTTACAACATCCCTTAAAGATCAATAAAATAGCCCTGATCATCAACGTTAGGCATGTAAATATTAGCCAAAACCAACCTTTGCCCCTGAATTTCTGCTAAAACAATAATCGCCCTAATTTATCTTTAATCTGTATGAGAGAATGTAATGACTCCCCTGCTCTTACTTGAGCCAGCACTAAAGAAAACATGCCCACCCCATATCTTCCCAAATGTTTCAGCTTCCTGCGAGGAAAGATGTGTTTCTTGAAGAAACACTATATCACATTTATTACGCTTAAGAAAATAAATAACCTTCCTTCTTTTTATGGGGTGCCCCAACCCATTCACATTCCATGTGGAGAGAGACAATCCACTCATATTAACTTTTAACATATTGATATAATAGAAAAAATTAATTGTGTGTCAAAACAAGATTATTCAGACCACATTCCAACATTAGTGCAACAATCAAACCCTGAAATCTCCCCCGAACAAAACAAACAGAAAAAGAAAAATGTGCGCATTAACCCTGCGCCAACCGGCGTCAATCCCTCTAAACTCAAAAGGTCCATGTACGCCTACGAGAGCCCCCGTGACAACTTTTCCATCGGATTGCTCAAGTCCGGTGCTTCTGCACAGATTTTGTGAGGCAAAATTACATAACAAAAAATACTTTGTAAAACAAACCCCAGCCAATAGGCAGAATAAACACAAAGAACGTGTAGATTCATTCACAGAACTGTCTCGAAGGTGTGTTCCTCCACAAAACAGATTCCAGCCAATATAAAGCCGTTAAGTTTCCTCGGACAGACAGACAGGCTGTTTATGAGTGTAGCAGATGACATAATCATTCCAATGTCCCGCAAAAATACTCCACAAAACAAACTCCTGCCAACAGGAGGCATAAGCACAAAAAGAAACAAAACAGGCATCCCGGTTCCTCGGATGGTCAAGAGTGAAATTCACTTGGAGGCCGCATAAAAAAATACACTATGACTTAGTCAGTCAACTTTATAAAAGACATCCTTTGTATGGGCATGTAGATATTTTGTGGCCATCCTTAATATTCATTCTCAATCTGGCTGGGAACTTCAGTGTAAAAGAGATCTTCCGTCCATGCAAATGTTTCTTGAAGGAGTGTTATTCCACAAAACAAACTCCAGCTGCTAGGCGGAACCAACACAAACAGAAATAAAAATGGTGCCCAGCTTCCTCAGACAGCCAGAGTAAGAACAGCGAGTTAATCCACTCTGGAGCTACATGAGAAACACCAAATGGCTTGCTCACCCATTGTTTCTATGAAGGACAGTGCTTGCTTGGGACATGTAAATAGTTTGCGGCCATCCTTTGTATCTATTCTAAGTTTGGCCGGAAACATAAGTGCAAAAGCGATCTTCCGTTGATGTAAGAGATTCTTACTTTCCTTGAATCAATCGCGTTTCTCTCTTGTCGAATTCGCAAAGTCCTGGAACAAGAAAACATTCTGATTCTTCCAAGAAATCTTTCCTTTGCTCCTCGCCTCTTGCAACACGAGATCTTTATCGGATGATCTCAGAAATTTGGCCAGAACTGATCGGAGCCTGTCCCCCTCAGCAGATCTGCGATCCAGGACTCTGTGAGCTAGCTCGATTTCCAGCTTGTGGCCTGTTTTTTCGAGCAGACTCGAAGAGCTCGTTTAGGAATTTCACCATATCTCTGCCTTCCGCATGATCAGGAATTCCAACAATCCATATGTTACGTCGGCTCCTATTTTCCAAATTTTAAAATTTTTTCCAAAATGCTTTCCACGTCTATTTTGGTCGCTGGTGGATTAATGGATAATTCCCTTTCTGATGACTCCAGTTAATCGATCCGTTTCTCAACATCTGCCACTCTTGTAACCAACTCTTGAATTTTGTTTCCATTGCTGTAATCGATCGACGTATTACAGTGAGACCTTCCAAGTCAGCAACAACCTTCGTCAGCATCACAGACATGTTGGACAGTTGATGCTGGATTTCTCCTGCTGCACCATTCAAATCAAGTTCCTGGTCTGCAGGCCCATCAAAGGTTTCAGCTTGAGCACGTAAGTGTCTTTTAATGTCTTCAGAGCCCAAGGAATTTGACTTATTTGCCATGTTTACCTCAAAGAACAAATATGTATCTGGGTGTATCGAATCTCACTGGATTATAACATGAAAATAATTAAAAAACTAGCAAAGTGTGCAGAGCTCGCCATTTACACGTCTGCTCCTCGCATGGCATCACGTCCTTCCCCCTAATGTGCTTTTTAATTTGGCTACTTGATTTCCTAAAGAGCACTGTGACGAGGAGGAGGGCGTGGCCGGGCCGTGATGGAGCATGGCCGGCGCTGTATCAGCTGATCAGCAGGAGAGCGAGAAAAGTGGCGGGCGGAGACACAGAGAGAGAGAGAGAGAGAGAGAGAGAGAGGAGAGAGAGAAAAACTTGCTCGCCGGCTCCCGGACACGCTGTTGCCTGGTCTTCAACCGCTCCTCCACCCTCCAGTGGACGCCAGCTCGCTCCTCCCCCGGTGGATGGCAGCGAGTCCTCCGGCCCCTGCCAGATGGAACCACTCCTCCCCTTCTTGGCAGACGGCCACTGTTTCACTGGCTCTCGGCGGCCAGCAGCAACTCCTTCATCCCCAGGCAGATGGCCGTGGCTGCTCCCCTAGCGGATGGCAGTGGTGAGGACTCCGCGACAGCACATCTCTCCTCTCTCCTGGGTTTCAGCACCACTGTAACAGTAAAAGGACGGGCAAGGAGGAGGCAGGAACTGGCAGAACAGTCAACATAAAGGTTTAATGATATAAATGAACTTAAAACAACATAAACGAACAGACACACATGCAGCGTGGCCGCGTGCATCTCTCTCTCTCGAACTGGCGTCTCTGGCTGCCCCTTATCTCACTCTCCCGCTCATCAGCTGATTCCACGCCCTCCTCCTCGTTACAAGCACATAAGACATTAGACAAATTTCACAATCCTTCAGGGTGCACAATTAATCAAAATAACATCTAAATCATGATATGGTCATATGTGATCATTAAACCACAAAAGTAAATTAAATGAATAGCCTACATGGTTTGTGTGTGCTTCAGAATGAACGGATGATACGCTCTTCTGTGTTTACGTGCTGGGCTCAAGAGCAGTTCACGTGCATTGTGAAAGACGGCTGCAGGTTCACAGATTCGTGCAATTCCAAACATTTGATATCAGTACAAGTTATTAAACAAATCAAAAAGTGACACAGTACCACAGAAATTTTATTACAGGGCTTTACCAGATTTGTATTGAGGAAAAAACTAAACAAAAATAAAAAAAATTACTGAATAGGCTAAAAAAATCTAATCCTCAAAATAAAACAATAATCCACAATAACAATTCTGTCTAATAAAAATAATTTAAAAAGAAATCATTTTCTGAATGCAACAAGGTATATTTGCTATATGGAAACTATAAATAAAAATGTGCCTTTCTTTTGTTTTGAAACACTTCCGGATTAAGCCATGCCCAAATCAGGTTATATCCAAATACAGATACAGATAATTTTGCCATAGCAACAGGTGCAGATATTAGCTTTGTTGCACACCCCTACCTAGTAGATGTGGCAAGGAAATTAAATATGTAAGGGATAATGTACAGTCAGCCGGTTGTTAACACAAAATAAACCGACCGGGTGATCAGGACCCAGACGCAAAGCAGAAGTAGTTCTGAAAATGATTTCTTCTTTTGTATAACAATATTATTATTATACACAGCTACTAACTAAATAAATTAATGGACATGAAATATTGATTTACAAAAAAAGAATTTGCTGAACAGCTGAATTCCACCTCCAGTTTGCATTGTTCTGTTAGTGTTTATTTTGCGAAAATGTCCATCTGCCAAATAAGTAAGTAAATGGACATGACATCTTGATTTGCCTTGAAATTATGTTATTGTGTAAGAAGAAAGAAATAGAACAGCTTCACTGCATTTCCAGTTTGTGTCAGAGTTCTGGTGGTGTCTATTTTGTAAAAAAGACTGTTTGACTGCCCATTATCAGAATCAGAATCAGAATCAGAATCAGAATGAGCTTTATTGCCAAGTATACTTACATATACAAGGAATTTGTCTTGGTGACAGGAGCTTCCAGTACACAACAATACAAAAACAGCAACAAGACTTTTAAAAAATAGATAAATATTGAAAAGAAAAAAGTATATATAGAATACACAATAGACAATATATATATACACTATATTGCCAAAAGTATTCGCTCACCTGCCTTTAGACCCATATGAACTTAAGTGACATCCCATTCTTAATCCATAGGGTTTAATATGACGTCGGCCCACCCTTTGCAGCTGTAACAGCTTCAACTCTTCTGGGAAGGCTTTCCACAAGGTTTAGGAGTGTGTTTATGGGAATTTTTGACCATTCTTCCAGAAGCGCATTTGTGAGGTCAGACACTGATGTTGGACGAGAAGGCCTGGCTCGCAGTCTTCGCTCTAATTCATCCCAAAGGTGCTCTATCGGGTTGAGGTCAGGACTCTGTGCAGGCCAGTCAAGTTCTTCCACACCAAACTCGCTCATCCATGTCTTTATGGACCTTGCTTTGTGCACTGGTGCGCAGTCATGTTGGAACAGAAAGGGGCCATCCCCAAACTGTTCCCACAAAGTTGGGAGCATGGAATTGTCCAAACTCTCTTGGTATGCTGAAGCATTCAGAGTTCCTTTCACTGGAACTAAGGGGCCAAGCCCAGCTCCTGAAAAACAACCCCACACCATAATCCCCCCTCCACCAAACTTCACAGTCGGCACAATGCAGCCAGACAAGTACCGTTCTCCTGGAAACTGCCAAACCCAGACTCGTCCATCAGATAGCCAGATGGAGAAGCGTGATTCGTCACTCCAGAGAATGCGTCTCCACTGCTCTAGAGTCCAGTGGCGGCGTGCTTTACACCACTGCATCCGACGCTTTGCATTGCACTTGGTGATGTATGGCTTGGATGCAGCTGCTCGGCCATGGAAACCCATTCCATGAAGCTCTCTACACACTGTTCTTGAGCTAATCTGAAGGCCACATGAACTTTGGAGGTCTGTAGCGATTGACTCTGCAGAAAGTTGGCGACCTCTGCGCACTATGCGCCTCAGCATCCGCTGACCCCGCTCTGTCATTTTACGTGGCCTACCACTTCGTGGCTGAGTTGCTGTCATTCCCAATTGCTTCCACTTTGTTATAATACCACTGACAGTTGACTGTGGAATATTTAGTAGCGAAGATATTTCACGACTGGACTTGTTGCACAGGTGGCATCCTATCACAGTACCACGCTGGAATTCACTGAGCTCCTGAGAGCGGCCCATTCTTTCACAAATGTTTGTAGAAGCAGTCTGCATGCCTAGGTGCTTCATTTTATAGACCTGTGGCCATGGAAGTGATTGGAACACCTGAATTCAATTATTTAGATGGGTGAGCGAATACTTTTGGCAATATAGTGTATATATATATATATATATATATATATATATATATATATATATATATATATATATACACACACACACATACACACACACACACACACACACACACACACACATATATATATATACATATACATACACACACATACACATATACATATATATATATATATATATATATCTATCTATATATATATATATATATATATATATATATATATATATATATATACACACACACACATATATGAATATATATACATACACATACATACATACATACATAAACACACACATACGTAGTGCAAATCTAAATACAAATCGGTTATGTAATGGCAGAAGAGGTAGGATGTGTTGGATAACATAAAAAGACTAAGCTGTGTATTGCACATTAATTATTGCTTAAAGGGGCAGTTTTAACTGTTCATGAGATGGATAGCCTCGGGGAAAAAACTGTTCCTGTGACTGACGGTTCTGGTGCTCAGAGCTCTGAAGTGTCGGCCAGAAGGCAACAGTTCAAAAAGGTAGTGGGCAGGGTGAGTGGAGTTCAGAGTGTTTTTTCCAGCCTTTTTCCTCACTCTGGAAGTGTACAGTTCTTGAAATGGGGCAGGGGGCAACCAATAATCCTCTCAGCAGTCCGAACTGTCCTTTGTAGTCTTCTGATGTCTGATTTCGTAGCTGAACCAAACCAGACAGTTATTGAAGTGCAGAGGACAGACTCAATGACCGCTGAGTAGAACTGTATCAGCAGCGCCTGTGGCAGGTTGAACTTCCTCAACTGGCGAAGGAAGTACAACCTCTGCTGGGCCTTTTTCACAATGGAGTCAATGTGGGTCTCCCACTTCAGGTCCTGTGAGATGGTAGTGCCCAGGAACCTGAATGACTCCACTGCTGCCACAGTGCTGTTTAGAATGGGGAGGGGGGACAGTGTTGGGGGGTTCCTCCTAAAGTCCACAATCATCTCCACCATTTTGAGCGTGTTCAGCTCAAGGTTGTTTTGACTGCACCAGACAGCCAGCTGTTTAACCTCCCTTCTGTATGCAGACTCATCGTCATCTCGGATGAGGCTGATGACGGTGTCGTCTGCAAACTTCAGGAGCTTGACAGAGGGGTCCTTGACGATGCAGTCATTGGTGTAGAGGAAGAAGAGTAGTGGAGAGAGCACACATCCCTGGGGGGCACCAGTGCTGATTGTACAGGTGCTGGAAGTGAATTTCCCCTGTCTCACAAGCTGTTGCCTGTCTGTGAGAAAGCTGGTAATCCACTGACAGATAGACGTGGGAACAGAGAGTTGGTGTAATTTAGTTGGGAGAATAGCTGGGATGATGGTGTTGAAAGCCGAACTGAAGTCCACAAAAAGGATCCTTGCATATGTCCCTGGTCTGTCCAGATGTTGCAGGACATGATGTAATCCCTTGTTGACTGCATCATCCACAGACCTGTTTGCTCGATAAGCAAATTGAAGGGGATCTAGAAAGGGTCCAGTGATGTCCTTCAGGTGGGCCAACACCAGTCTCTCAAATGACTTCATGACCACAGACGTCAGGGCAACAGGTCTGTAGTCATTAAGTCCTGTGATTTTTGGTTTCTTTGGGATGGGGATGATAGTGGAATGTTTGAAGCAGCATGGGACTTCACACTGCTCCAGTGATCTATTGAAGATTTGTGTGAAGATGGGGGCCAGCTGGTTAGCATAGATTCTAAGACATACAAGTGAAACGCCATCTGGGCCCTGTGCTTTATTTATCCTTTGTTGTCGAAAGACGTGGGTCACATCATCTTCACAGGTCTTAAGTGCAGGTTGAGTAGCAGGAGGGGGAAAGAGGGGGTTACAGGAGGTGTTGGTGTTTGTGTGAAGTGAAGGTCAGAGTGGGTGTGGGGTGTGAGATTGGGCCTTTCAAATCTACAGTAGAACACATTCAGGTCGTCAGCCAGTTGTTGGTCCACCACAGGGTTTGGGGGTAGGAGTCCTGTAATTCGTAAGTTGTTTCATGCCACTCCACACTGATGCAGGGACGTTAGCTGAAAACTTGTTTTTCAGCTTCTTAGAGTATCTTCTTTTAGTCACTCTGATTTCCTTATTCATTGTGTTCCTGGCCTGATTGTACAAGACTTTATCCCCAACTCTGTAAGCATCCTCTTTGGCTTGACGAAGCTGCCTGAGTTCCGCTGTAAACCATGGTTTGTCATTGTTAAATGTTAAATAAGTCCTAGAAGGAATGCACATATCCTCACAAAAACTGATATATGATGTAACAGTATCTGTGAGCTCATCCAGGTCTGTGGCTGCAGCCTCAAAAACACTCCAATCAGTACAGTCAAAGCAGGCTTGAAGTTCCAGCTCTGCTTCATTGGTCCATCTCTTTACAGTCCTTAATACAGGCTTAGCAGATTTTAATTTCTGTCTGTAGGTTGGAAGAAGATGAACCAGACAGTGATCAGAGAGTCCCAAAGCTGCTCTAGGGACAGAGCGATATGCATCCTTTATTGTTATGTAGCAATGATCCAATATATTTCTGTCTCTGGTTGGGCATGTAATGTGCTGTTTGTATTTGGGCAGTTCATGTGTGAGGTTTGCTTTGTTAAAATCCCCAAGAATAATAATAACTGAGTCCGGGTATTGTTGTTCCGTGTCTGTGATTTGATCAGCCAGCTGTTGCAGCGCTGTGTTCAAACACGCGTTTGGCGCGATATAAACACTCACCAAAATAAACAAGAAAAACTCCTGCGGCGAGTAGAAAGGCTTACAGTTAATAAAGAGCACTTCCAAATTAGGACAGCACATCTTCTTTAACGTTGTTACATCTGTGCACCAACTTTCATTGATGCAAAAGCATGTTCCACCGCCTCTCGTTTTCCTCGTTAACTCCGCGATGCGATCCGCTCTGAACAGCTGAAAGCCTGGCAGATGTAACGGAATGTCCGGAATGGCTTCACTCAGCCAGGTTTCTGTGAAGCACAAGGCAGCAGAGGTTGAAAATCCTTGTTTGTGCGGGTGTGAGGAGATGTAGTTCTTCCATTTTGTTAGGGAGAGAGGAGATTCGCAAGATGAATGCTTGGTAGCGTTGTTCGAAATCCGCGCTGACGCAGCCTGACCAGCACACCTGCTTGTCTCTCTCGCCTGCGTCTCATAGCGCGTTTAAACAACACAGCCGCGCCTCCGACTAAAATGTCAAACAAAATGTCAGAATATTCAAAATCCGGGAAAAGATTGACTGGTATATGCTGTCGAATGTTACAAGACTGTTTGCCAAATACATAAGTAAATGGACATGAAACATTGATATAAGTTAAAATTATTTTATTAGCTTACTTGTAGAGATCGCAGAGTAATACTAGAAATATGAAAGATGGCTTGCAATTCCCGGATGACCGGTCTGACATGTCTTAATTACTAGATGTGCAGTTGTTACTTAGAAATATCAGACAGCTAGGTGCCGCTATTGAAAAATCTGAATCAAGTAGGTATGCAACGATATACATTTTTTGTCCATACCGATTTTAACCGATATTTTGCTGATCAGATTACTGTTTTACTTTGGAATTATGCTTAAAAATTTACAAAGATGTACAAAAGCTTTTTCACTGTTCTACCAATAAATAATTTCCATTGAGCATTGGATCTGTTGAACACATGACAGGCCAAAATTTTATAGAGCACCACTGTGAAAGATACAATGATGACTGATACGAAAAAGTTTATTGTGTAATTCTAAACATTTTGTGCACTTCTGTTTTTGCAGTTCAAAACACCACAACTCACATTTACATGTGTGTAGTGTATATGATAGAACATTACAAATTCTTACTATACATATGTTGGGTAATTCCACGAAAATGTCAACTACATCATGGAAAAATTTTATGTTAAACCAAAGGAACAAAACCCCCTTTCAAATTCTGTATTATAGTGGTATAATGGACAATGAATAATGCCATCCAGACTGCTAGAGGGCGCCGTTTGCACACACAGTGTTGACTGAAGCGCTGAATGCAGAAACACAGCCTTTTAAGAATTAGTAATCGAGCAAGGCCATATTCCAATTTCAATATAAATTAAATATATCACGCAGCATTAATGATATTTTAATGATATCTCAGAATTCAAAGTCTGCTGGTTTCAAAACATTTTGGATGTTTTCCCTCATCATGTAGCCTAAAGGTTAGTGCTGGTGTTTTTTCCACATTAATGTGAGAATGAGTCTGAAATTTTTTTTTTTATATTACAACCCTTCTAAATATTGTGGCTATTATTATTTCTGGATTCTGGATTGAGTTTTTTACACAGTGTGTTACTAATTAATTATAAATACACTGTCTGTGTTTTCAGAGAACTGTGGTTCGTCATTTACATGTCTGTCAGATGGTCTCTTCTTATCTCCGTAGGTGGTTCTTGGTTGTAATGTGGACCAGAACTTATCTGATAGTCAAAGTTCTGGCTACATGAAACTATAATATGTGTCACCGGTTATGCAAAACTATGTAATAGCTTGTTGAATGACTTCAAAGTTTTAGTAAAGCATAGGTTTAGGCTTTTGTTCTGCATAAATGAAATGCTGCTTTACTGTTGTGTAAAGCTGGCAATAGATTGTTAAAACTGCACTACGTAACTTTGTGCTCTCTAGTGACATCTGTGGTTGAAACATAAAATGGCAAGCAATTTGCGGAAGAATACATTATGTCAGTCGTGTTCTGGTTCTGCTCTTCTGACGGATGAATCTCCCAGTGTGAGCTTGCCTGGACATCGACTGTGTGTGATCATGACTGGAGCTGGAGTCATATCGTAATATTTTCATGTTGATATTATGTTATACGTTTAAACATTTAAAACGGAAATATTACTTGTTTTGATGAAGATAAAAAACACTCTTATTTAAAAATTTCAATGAATTTTACACTGAAACTACACTCAAAGCACTTTTAAATAGAGAACAGGGGACTCTTCTCAGCCACCACCATTATATCTTAATATGATTATTCAAGTGTTTTATCTACTATTAATGTTTGAATTGTAATTCAATTTTCAATTTAAGAGGTTAAACTCTTGATATGGCTGATACGAGTTCAATAGAAGACTTTATTTTTTTTATACTATATTGTCCAGCCTCAGTTACTACAATAGCATGTCTATGCAATGCACACAGTAACACGTGAAACTAAAAACCTAAAACAAGGATTCAATAATGAATTATTAAACATAAAAATGATGTGCTTAAATATGTAATATAACAATTACAATAAGTCAATTTCAGAAGTCATCCATATTTAACATCACAGTAACTTCACTGGACAACTTTTGTGATCGGTTAACACACAAGTAATATTCGATTCATAAAAGCATGACGAGCAATATAAGCTTCAATAACCCTACCAGACAACATATCCAAGCATTATAGCAGGTAAACAACTTGGCCAAATGGATAACAGATAAACATCCATCAAGACTGCAAAGATGCTGTCCTGAACTGTGTGAGTGTGACTGAACTAAGTTGAACAGCGTAGTTAGTTTCTCCAACCGGAACATGAGACAGGCAGCACTTCTTTCCTGTGTGTGCGGACATGATGTAATGATGCAAGGATGAACGTCATAAGCCAGCGATTTTGCGCCAAATCGAACCCGGCAGCTCAAAATACAAATAATTTTGATAAGCTTACCGTAGTGAATCGGGGAAAGTTAAGGACATTGTTTTGAACTCTGATTGTTTATGTACTCAATCAATAATGGCAATTTGTTCATTTTTAACCAAAACATATCTTAAATAGTGCAGCTTTAAATAGATGCAAGACAGCAGACAAATCAGAATTCAGTTTGCAAATATTAGGATGATGGTCCTGTTGACATCATTAGTATTCATCCTGTTAGCAAATCTCTGTGTTGTGGACTTGAAAATTGTTGCCAAACCATATGCCCATGATTACACACAGACAGAGACACACACGTGTAGCTAGGGACCCATGCAAAGAGCTTAATTACATTTGATTTAAACTGATGTATAGTGAATGCTGCTAATAAAATTAATGAAAATGTTATGGCTGCAATAAGATACTGGATACACACACACACATGTTTTTCTATCATGGTGGGAACTTTCATGTCGCAATTTAGATTTTATTTTTATTCGTTCACCCCTAATTCTACCTGTATGAGAATAGGTTGCAGCAATGTATATTATATTTCTCTTTTGATGATTAACTCTAATGTTGTGAAAGGTCATAGAGGTATTCATAGCAAGGAAGGAGAAAGATAAATTACGTGTGATTAACGTGTGTGCGCGCACGCACAAGTGAGGCCTGCCATTCTTTACTTAATGAAGATAATGTTTGGATTATGTTTTTTTTTGTGTCCTTGAGCAACACCCATTCAGACTTCAATTAACTGCTAATCAAATTGTTTTGGTGTGTTGTGTGTTATGTTTGCACATTTCTATGTGTGTCTGAGGTTAATGGTTTGTCCTTATATGTGTGTGATGCATAATAAACTGCCTCCTTGTCTTGGTCTCTGTTTGTTGGAGTGGTCAATTTCTGGCAGATGCTGAATGGATGATTATCAGAGGGATGAAGGGAGAGTGGAGGTGGAGTGGCAGAGCGAGGGAAGGATGGAAAAGGGAGATATATGGCGTTATTCGGTCATTGTGCAGAAATGATTGCAATTAGAGCCACTGAAAGAAAGGCGAATGGATTTGTTGAGTGAGGAGGTGGAAGAGAGGAGAGGTTGAAGAGGAGAACAAAAGAATGAAGGAGGAATAAAACTGACTGACTGGCGCACACACACATACACACACACACACACACACTTCCCAAGTGTATTCACACAGAGACGTGTGACATTCCTGCACTCTTACGAGTACAGGTTATTCAGTGGTTCTTTGTAGCACCTTAGGTTCAGCAAAGAACCCTCCTTTTATCAAGAAACATTTTTCAATTTATACAGTTCTTGTCCTGGCTGTGTGGTTCTTTGAAGAGTGAAAAAATTATTTATGTTTCATTATAGGTTTTTCTGAACAGTGTATTGGTTTCTAGATTTTTTTAAAGCACCTGTGGATTGATGGTTTTCTAAAGAACCAGAGAATAAAAGACTGTAAAACCATTTTTGGTTTTAACATCAACCTTTATTTTAAAGCGTGTACTGTACACATGAAAGAAAGATCTCACACACCTAAACACACTATCACACACACAATACAATATAGCACCATAAGAGACATGGACACAGATCAAATCTCATAGACACGTTGGTCTGTGCACAATCGATAGCCTCGGGAGTTAGGGCTTTCCTGATTGCCTTCCAAGTTTCAGGATGAACACAGGAATAGATAGAGCAGGGGAAAGAGAAGTGTGGCGGCAAGATGCAGACACAGTGAGTGTGGTGTCAGGCCTCGGAGTAGTGTTTATTTTAAACAATAAACAACAGAAAATGTCCAAAAAGGTGAATAAGTGTCCAAAATAAAGGGGAGTCTGGTTTCCTTGTGGTGCACTCCCAAACATTCCTTTTTAATAGAAGAACAGGGAGCCCTGCAACAGATGACACAGCTCCCACAGAGCCCGCCACTGAACATCGAGGCAGTCTGGGATTACATGAAGTGACAAAAGCAATTAAAACAGTCTAAACAGATAGAAGAACTGTGGTGTATTCTCCAAAAAGCTTGGAACATCCTATCTGCCAACAACCAAGAAAACCAGGTATCCTTAGAAGTATTGGTGCTGTTTTGAAGGCAAAGGTGGTCACACTAAATATTGATTTAGCATTTTTATGTTTGCTGGAATTTGTATGACATTAATTGATAAATGAAGACTATTTATGGCATTATTTTTTAAAGACATCCTCCCTATGAAACACTTTTGTCAAGTGCCTAAAACTTTTGCACAGTACTGTATAACTCCCTTTTCACTTTACATCTTGTCATTGTAGTCTCTTGGCACGATCACGATTTCAAGCTTAATTACACTTCCTAGTGCTTGACCAGTGTTAATCTCATCAAAAAATCACTGACGAAAATGAGACAAAAAAGGTGCATCATGACGATAATTGAGGATGGGGTTTTCAGCCAGTATCGATTTAAATGATTTTTTTCCTCACACAAAGATTTGGAATATAACACACAAGTCTTTATGGTCCATTTTGTTCTTTTTGGAGGTAGACCATGGTCACCATTTGTTTACAATTTATGGAAATCTTTTTCAAATAATTCCTTTAGTGTTCCATGGAAGAAAGGAGGGTTTAGAAAGACATGAGGGCAATACATTTTTTAGGTGAACTATTTCTTTGATTAATCTTAGAGAAACATAGAGCACATATATGCTTGAGGACACAAACACAATTGCACTTACCTGAAAGAAAAATTTCTATCATATCCAGTTTTCACTCCCATAGCAGCAGAGCAGCAGCAGGTGGTTATTTTATCTAAAATGAGGGTTGCGGGGACAAAAAATATCTCCAGCACTGGGCTATTATCCATTGTCATTTTCTCCATTTACATATTTTGCAATCAGTCATCTGTTCTTCTATTAACGTCATCATTATAATTAGTAATTGCCCTTGAACGAGGGACATTCCTGTCATTTAAATATGATTTGCCTTGTAGATAATGCTAGATTTTGATTCCTGCACTGATTCGAGTGGAACGAGAGCAAGATTGATATATGTATTCTGTCTAAAACTGTGACATGGCTTTTATTCTGTCAATAAAAAAAACATTTTCGCTCTCCCACATTCGCAAACAAAGAGTAATGTTTTGAAAACACTTTACTTAAAAGCTTTACTTAAAGCTGTCTCTGTACATTTAAAGCTGAAATGTGTTACTTCTTCAGTATTAAAATAATTTATCCTAACCCAGCTTAATATGCAGAGATAACTATTGTAAGGCACTCAAAACTGTAAACACTGTCTCTGTGATGCTATAAAAATTCTTCTGTATGTATTGAGCGACCCGTCCTGCTCGAATCAACAATGACTCAACCAATGGTGTGAATTGGTGGCAGTACTATTGGTTTGTTTGATCAATGGTAGACGGGATTGCCACTGCAAGTTCAGTGGCACTAGTGGCACAGCAATTACACACTTCAGCTTGAACAAGGATACAGTAAGAGAAAGTATTTTAAGATTGAAAAATTTCACTTTTCACCTTTATGTAACAGTTGTACATGCCATAATCAAATTCAGAAGTAACACTATTGTTGGATGTTGTGCTGTTTTTCTGACTGTGTTGACTTTTCAGTTTAACCTCTTCCTATTTGAAGAGAAGTGAATGAATCACATTTCTGTAGATATAGCTTCTCAATCTCTAGATAGCTTTACATAAGACACATCTCTCACACATTTAGAACACAGGTCAGTGTGTGTGTATGTGTGTGGGAGTATGGGTGTATGAGTGTGTTTAAAGCAAGATTATTCAACAGCCCACAGAGTGACTCACCACTTGTCATCTGACCAGCTCATGTTCCATAAAGAGAGAAAGAGAGAGAGAGAGAGAGAGAGAGAGAGAGAGAGAGAGAGAAGATCCCAAATCCCCTCTTAGTTTTTGTGTATGTGTGTGTGTGTGTGTGTGTCATGGTTTACTGTACAGAAAGGATACATTTTGAGGGAAAGAGATTGTTACATGTTCACATTTGCTCACTTTGACCTCAAACAATGTAATAGTTCACCCAGAATTGAAAATTATCTCATCATTTACTCACCCTCATGCCATTCCAGATCTGTATCTATGTTCTTCTTCTGAAGAACACAAACGAAGATTTTTAGAAGAATATCTCAGCTCTGTAGGTCCATACAATGCAAGTGAAGGGTGATCAGGTATTTGAAGCTCCAAAATGGAGATTAAGTCTTCATAAAAGTAATCCATATGACTCCAGTGGTTTAATCAATGTCTTCTAAAGCGATAAGATGTTTTACAAAAACATTTGTCTTAGGATGGTTATTTATATGGTTATTTATATCTTCAGCTTTAGTGTGTCAATAGGATATACAAATTTTAGACTCCCAAACATTCCTTTTTAATAGAAGAACAGGGAGCCCTACAACAGATGACACAGCTCCCACAGAGCCCGCCACTGAACATCGAGGCAGTCTGGGATTACATGAAGTGACAAAAGCAATTAAAACAGTCTAAACAGATAGAAGAACTGTGGTGTATTCTCCAAAAAGCTTGGAACATCCTATCTGCCAACAACCAAGAAAAACTGTGTCCAGGTATCCCTAGAAGTATTGGTGCTGTTTTGAAGGCAAAGGTGGTCACACTAAATATTGATTTAGCATTTTTATGTTTGCTGGACTTTGTATGACATTAATTGATAAATGAAGACTATTTATGGCATTATTTTTAAAGACATCCTCCCTATGAAACACTTTTGTCAAGTGCCTAAAACTTTTGCACAGTACTGTATAACTCCCTTTTCACTTTACATCTTGTCATTGCAGTCTCTTGGCACGATCACGATTTCAAGCTTAATTACACTTCCTAGTGCTTGACCAGTGTTAATCTCATCAAAAAATCACTGACGAAAATGAGACAAAAAAGGTGCATCATGACGATAATTAAACAAATTTGTAAAGCATACTATTGCCGATATATGACAAGATCAAAATTATACTGCAAGATATTAACAGTGCAAGACATGAAAAGGAGTAGAAACATCTATAGAATCTGTATATCGAAGAAGATATTAGATATACTGCAGATTCATCTAACCCATTAATAATTGAGGATTTCTCTGCTTGATCTGCGTGAGTTGAACAGAGGCAAAATGAACCGCTTCAAAATGGGGTAATACCTCATTCAAACACATCCTATTTATACATGATTTTAATCACAATAGTAGCCTATATCCACAACATATATGTAATATAACAACTTATCTGCACAGTGAAGCGAATGAACAGGTGAACTTGAACTAAATGACGTGCTAGTCAGAATATGCATAATTTGTGTTGCGTAACTTGCGTTGCGAATACACTGTTTCCGAAAGAAACATGCTACACGCAATGCTTTCACGGAAAATTAATAAGTCTCTAAAGCTTGATGAATTCGGAGTACAGTAGGCTAACTTCTAAAAAGTAGCGAATACTTTAGTCTATTCATTATTATTTTAGGAGCTTAGTTTTTTTTCAAAACGAGGACAGTAGGCTATGTATAGTTATGTGATTCATACATTTTTAAATTTGAAAATATTTATAAATTTTTTCCCTAAATGTTTGAATATTTGATTAAAGTTTGGCCTGTTACAGTTTTTTATCCATTTTGCACATCGTCGTCACCTAAAAGATTTTATTTTCATTGACTAAAATGATATGTCATTTTCGTCAGACTAAAACTAATGAATATGAGATGACAAAATATTGACTAATTTTAAAGGACATTTTCGTCAAAAGACTAAAACTATAACTAAAATAAAAAACTGTGAAACACTTTGCTTGATGCATGCACAGAGTGCTAGATGGCTCTATAGGAAGTGTAATCGAGCTTGAAATCATGATTGTGCTTAGAGACTGCACTGGCAAGAGTTACAGTGAAAAAAAGAGTTATATTTTGGTCTGTTCTCACCCAAAACCAACTTGATTAAACCACTGGTGTCTAAAGGATTATCTTTATGCTGACTTCATCTGCTTTTTGGAGCTTCAAAGTTTGCTCCATTTGCTTGCATTTTATGGACCTACAGAGCTGAAATATTCTTCTAAAAATCTTCTTTTGTGTTCTGCAGAAGAAAGAAAGTCATACACATCTTAGATGGCTTGAAGGTGAGTAAATGATAAGAGAATTTTGTTTTTGTTTTTTTAACTATCATAGACACACACACACACACACACACACGTATTTACCTAACTACTGTATCTAAATGAGGACATCACTTTTGTTTTTCTGAAAGATGATGTATTTAACATATTATAATAACCACTGGCATGAGCAGTGCCGGTCCTAGCCTTTTGAGGGCCCTATGCAAAGCTTTCTTTTGAACATTTGGGATTGAAACACAGCTTTATTCGCACACTGTTTTTTGTGATATCATGTTTTTTCCCATAAATTAAACTCACAGCTTTGAAGGAAACTTAGCTACTGATGCACAAGCTGCAGCAGCATAACTTATAAATTTGCAAATATTCCTCAGCTCTATTGTGACAGTTATCCGCTGCGATCGTGGAGTGATGCTGCCAAACATGCTATCGGAATTATCTTTCACTCACGTTCAGATGCCTTGTTGTCGGAGAGAAAACATGGAGGATGCCAGTTTCTTGGGGAACTCTTATTTTGACACAGACACAGGAAGTGTCTCTCCTCAGCCATTTTGAAAGACTACCTCTTCTCCCAACTTAGAAATTTGTATCAGGTAGGCACCCAACATCAGCTCAACTTGCTCATATCACACACAAGACGGTCTTTTAATGCAATCTGCTGGCTCAAATCTTTAATGTTAGGGTGATGAATGAAAATTCACACATCTAGCTACTCCTACACATCTGGCCTGCTCTTACACGTTTGGAACGCCACTAACGCAAGCAAAGAGATACTAACCGTAAAGTGTCCCAGTGCTGATGCTGTGAGCTATCAGCACTCTTGGAACATCTCTTGTCCAAAGAGATTAGAATACCATAACTATCTGTTGTATAAAACGCTCTATCACCATCTACCTTTCTGAAAAATTACAACACACTTGAGTGGGTTTTTCCTGCCGCATAATATACTGGAAAAAAATGAAAGACATATTTTTCTTAAGAAATCTGGAGTTAACATACGAGAATTCATCAATATTTCTCTAAAGGTGCAAACGCTGGATTAAAAGGTCTAATGAATACTGTTTTTTGAAGCATTGCCATGACATTCAGCAGAGGCTGTATGATTTAATATGTTCTTCTTTATTACATTCTAAAACACATATGTTGTATTTTTGCATGCTTTGATATGTTCTGACACAAATAAATGACTTTCAATGTGACATTTCTGTCATAAACCATTTTATATTGAAGCTGAAGACCTGGATTATAAACTCTATAATGATAATGTAAAGATTAAATAAGAATTTTAAATATGATAAATGTACTTACCTCCTCCTTTCTCTCATTTCAAGTTATTGGTGTTTGTTCTGCTCCTGATGAGTAGCTTCAAAGCTATAGCCATGTCTATTACCTGTCCAGAAATTAAAGAATTCATTATAACAATTCTAATTATTAGTCCCCACAAGTCCTCTACTTTTAACATTACATTTATATTTGCCTTATATATATATATATATATATATATATATATATATATATATATATATATATATATATATATATGTTAATGTCACGGGGTTCAAGTTGGGCAAGGAGGAGGCGGGAACTGGCAGAACAGTCAACATAACTTTAATGACATAAATAAAGTTACACAGACACACACAAACACAGCAGCCGTGTGTGTCTCTCTGTCTCTCGGACTGGCGTCTCCGGCTCGTCTTTATCCTCCTCCCAGCTGATTAGGACAATTCAGCGCTGGGCATGCGTCCTCACGGCCGGCCACACCCTCTTCCTTGTCACAGTTAAATAAACATTTTTACCATTATGGATATGATTGCATGAAAAGAAATACCAGTAGGCTACTTATAACATCTTCGAAAACATGGGTGCCCCTTGGCAGATTGGGGGCCCTACGCATCTTGTGTAGTTTGCATATAGGGTGGAACTCATTGTGCATGAGTTTTTGGCGGGACTTTTCTATTAATTAACAATGGTAGACCGGGGGGTGGGAGTAAAGGGGGCGGAGGAGTGTTGGGGCACAAAAGTCCCACACTGCAGCTTTAAATTTAAATAAAAAATCTATAGACTAACCCAAACTCTAACTCTTTAAACCAGGGGCGTCTCTAGGATTTGAAAACATCAGGGGCTGAGGCCAAAACATCAGGGGCTAGTATCAAACCATAAGCTTTAAATACATAGAAATAAAAACTATGTACATTATATTTAGCATGCTTCCCTGTGATAATGTTTTTAAAAGAATAGAACAAAAACGTGTTTGAGTTTGGGAGCAGGATTTCTACATTTTCTTGTATAACTTGAATGTAAATATGGGATATAATGCATCTCTAGACTTAAAGTAATCACATGACCTCACTATAAATGTATAATTTAAAAAATAAAATAATAATAATAATAAATTAGCTTGCTGGGACAGTACCATGGTATTTTGATGTAAACTATTTTATTTAAATGATACTCTAAGGTATCTGAAGTATTTTAGTACTCTGACTTATTTTCCATAATATAAGCATCTGCAACATTTTAATTTGACAGTGATTTTTATTCATTTTTTTAATTTAAGGTGCTATTTGCAATCAAACTACATTTAAATAACACCTTATTTCTATTAGATTAGTTACAGGACTAGAATACTTTTCTGACTGTACCCATGAGAAGACCACTTTACTGAGTTGGGACTGTGCTAGTGAAAAAATATACTCCATAACAGTCAAACAAGACCATTTTATTTATGAAACATCATTCATAAAAAATAATAAAAACTTTTTTTTTTTTTAAAAACATACATTATACAGGAGGAAAACTTTGTCCATAATTTTTCCATACATCTTGGAGGTCCTGACTTTAAAGCCCTTTTACTTGCCCTTATATTTACAGTGCAATGCCTTAAGCATAGGTAAGACCATGGATGACGCATTATTTCTGTGGTTAGGTTACTCTTTAGTCTTTAACTCATCAGTGCTGTTTAGCCATTTGAAATGTTTGATTTCCTCCATAGTGTTTTAAACTAGACAATTCTGAGTAGAATTAAAATGGGTTGCATTATTTTCGTGGTAACCCAGACAACGCGCACACTCCAGAGATAGAGCAGAGCACATCAATCCTGGTTTTCATTTGGAGGAGAGTGCAACTGCAGTGGGCATCAAGTATAACTGCCTCAGGGCCACCAGCAAAAGTATAACTGCAGCTTCATGGAAGTGGTTTTGTGATGGCTGGCGCAACACTCGCGCGAAAATCTTGAATAGTGCGTGTTTCTTATGAGGAAGCATATTTAGCACATATAAAGCTCCAAACAGCAAAAGACTATCATTAAATTTGCTGGAAAGCTGCTGCAGTATCCAATGCATACTAAACTCCCGCTTCAGTTCGACTCAAAAACCTACAATTACGGACAAATACATTCAGGGTTGGTCCAAAATCATTCAGGGCTTGAGCCCCGAATGTTTTGATCTAGCGACTCGCCTGCCTTTAAACGTTTGAAATATTTAGATGTGTAAACATTATTTGTTGTCATTAATCATTTTTGTCCCCAAAAGGTCTTTTTCAGATGTAGCTAACTTTTTTCTTAAAATTTTAAGTAGTTCTGTTCTAAAAAAAATTGGTCAGAAACAGGCTTCCACTTACACAATTTGTTAAATTGCTGCAAATAATATTAGCCACAGACAAAACCACCGGTGAAGGTAATTGGGTTTATTTTTAATGGCAACAACATCATGATTGCTGCACTCTCTTTTTGGCTGTCAAAGTCTGTGTGCATTTACGATTGCATGTGTGAATGAGCGTGTAGGTGTGTATGTTTGTGTAAATGCCACAGAGACTTCCACAATTTTACGGGCATATTGTTTTGTGTTTATGTATTGGCTACATTATGAGGATGTGTTTGCCAATTCTGTAAATGGATGAATGGGAAAACGGAGGGACTGAAAAGCGGAAATGGCCACAGATGAGTAAAAGCGTAGTTATTTGTGCCCTCTGACAGCAGCTGAGGGAAAACCACCATATTAGAGTCATTTGCCCATCCTCTATGTTTGTTGGCTTGACAGACGTTTGGTTGGTTGTGTGTTTTTAATATGTAATGTATACATTACAGTGCCCAGACAGTGGCTCAGCTGTGCTCACATTAAAGGGATAGTTCACAAAAAATGAAAATTCTCCCATCATTTACTCACCCTCATGCCATCCCAGATGTGTATGACTTTCTTTCTTCTACAGAATACAAAGAAAGATTTTTAGAAGAATATTTCAGCTCTGTTTGTCCTTACAATGCAAGTGAATAATGACCAGACATTTGAAGCTCCGAAAATCACATAAAGGCCACACTTTCATGTTCTTCACATTCCTCAAAATAGGACTTAATTAATTAATTAATTATTGATCTGTTTCTTACCCACAATTATCATATAGCTTCTGAAGATATGGATTAAACCACTGGAGTCGTATGGATTACTTTCATGTTGCCTTTATGTGATTTCTGGAGCTTCAAAGATCTTGTCACCATTCAGATGCATTGTATTGACCAACAGAGCTGAGATATTCTTCTAAAAATCTTCTTTGTGTTTTGCAGAAGAAAGAAAGTCATACACACAGGGCTGCAGGTAGAAATTTTTGGGCCCGGTACAAAATGCATTCATCGGGCCCACCTCCAGTCCTGCGGACAGTTATCCCATCAACGTGTGCTACCCTGATGGCTTTTGCGGTTGCGTGCTGTCTTCTTGTTTATATCCGTGTCTCCCACTGAATGCATTTCGTCGTGCTCTACAATAGGGAATAGCCTTTCTGTTGATCCCCCCACCCTCTACTCCGGGCTTCCCACAACCCTGGCCCGTGACAAAAGGTCCAGTTGTACCCCCGTATCTGCGGCTCTGCATACACATCCGGGATGGCATGAGGGTGAGTAAATGATTAGAGAACTTAATTTTTTGATAAACTATCCCTTTAAGCCATTTCATAGTTGGGGATATGAGATTTTATACCAAATTTCCATTTTAGATTGAAACAATAGATGACTGCTCAGTCAGTTTATATTTGATGTGTAGAAAAAATAAATAAATGCAACTATACAAATAATAGCTCCGTTCTGATCCCTAGTAAGCTGTCTACCTACTGTCTACATAGGCAGCTGCATTCTAAGGCAACATCCCAACTGAAACAGTGAAAAAGTGACTGATCTGAAATACACTTCATAGGCAGATGTCTCTCATATACTCTTTATAACTCCGCACAGAACTCAAAAAGTGCTCCTCACAAGAAACGCACAAGAAACTAGACTTATAATTCATGCGGCTACTTTTTCAGCCATCTCGGTTCTGGAAATATTTTTCCCATTTTTTCTGTAGGGATTTAATAAAATTATTCATAAAAGAGTTCTAAGCCGTGAACCAATCTAACCGAGGTGAATCACAACATTAAACTATAGTTTGAAATAAAAGTTTGGTGTACTTAAAATCTTAAATGAGGGAATGAACTACAATCCCATGAAACATTGCAAATGACGCAGTTGAATTAAAATATAAATGTTTTTACTATTTATGTAAATGTGTCGGTTATAAGTATAGAAACGATACATTTTAAGTTTATTGCAACATATTCAGATTGCATTATTAGCAGTATGACTTTGAAAGTAGGTGGTGGCTGCATAACTTTTGGCACAATTTGTTGCCACGAAGCTGTGATTGGTGGATCTTTTTGCTTCAGAATGATGGGTAGTGAAGTTCTTCACCAGACATTCCTTTATTATTTTTTTTTTAATTACTTTTTTTTATGAATTTGAAATAACACAGACTGATGGTTACCTTCGATTAACAACCTCTGAGCTATGGAATGTCTGTATTTAAATTTAAAGTTATCATTTAAAATCAATTCCCATATTGAGAAAATGAATGGGATTCTTACTTCCAGATTGTTGCGCTCTGTAGAGTTTCACGTTAGCATGTTGCTAAGCTAATTATGTATTATACATTGCACACACACACACACACACACACACACACACACACACACACACATCACACACACACACACACAACTGTTTCTTTTATTTTTATTCACTGGTCTCATTGCAATGCATTCTTGATTTGCCTTATCTAAGAAGAATACACTTGTACATTGAAGATAGAGTGCTCTTACAATGCCCCTGATGCTGTAAAAGCCTACAGGCTATGAAATCAATATATCCTGATAGTGGTTAAAAGAGAGAGCAAGGCAGAGGGCAGTGAAGAGGTAGGGAGGAACCTGCCAACTAGTTGCAGCAATGTGAGTATTTGTAAAAGAGAAAGAATTAGAGCAAGAGAAACCTGGAGAGAGAGAGGGAGCATTGGTATGATGTTGTATTAGCTGCAGTTTATTCTTTAGAGCAGAAATTGTAGGCAAGGAACCTGTTTTCCTCCTGCAGGGAATTGTCCACATAAAACACATTACTTACTGACATGTTGTGTGTGAGTGAAAGAATGATAAACAGTTATGAGCAAAACAACAGCATGCCTCTGCATAGCCTTACGCACGACACTGCAAGAAATATTCATAGGCAAATGCATTGAAAGAAAAAAAGCCTGCTTTAGTAAACTAATCCCAGCATTACAGATATAAAAAGGTATATGCACAGAGCCAGAGAGATTACAGGAGTATGATAAACTAGGCATGGGATTTGAAGCTATTATAATGTACTTGGCATTTGAAGTCAGAACGGTAGCAGTCAGGGTTGAGTGGCTGACTTAACTCAAATATCTCCTTATATTTGACCGTCTTGCAGCCTGTAACATCTCGGGTAGTGGCACAGAGCTGCTGACGGTGGTGCTGAATCACCGTCAGTGGAGAAAGACACTGTATCTTTCAGCTGAATTCTTACTTTACCTCCTGCTGTCGACACGTTTGACACTTTAAAGCAATAGTTCACCCAAAAATAGCAAACAAGTCATACTGATTACTTTTATGATACCTGTATAGTGTTTTTTTTTTTTTTTTTAGCTTGACAGCCCCTGATCACGAAGTGTTTTCAAAATATCTCCTTTTGACGTTCAGTGGCACAAAAATGTTTTATTCTGCTGACACTCTTGAATTAGTTTTTAACAAAGGAAGTCCAGAATGAGTTTTAAAGCTTTTATCAAACATGGATCTTAAACATATTATATATTGTACGTTTTTAGTTTTATTTATTTTAGGATTACATTATATAATTTATTTTATTATTATAATAATAAAATTATGTATTTTATTATTATTATTTTATTAATAAATGTATTTATTATTATCTAGATTTCACCATGAAAATAGCCCTAGAAGGTAGAATGGTATTATAAATAAACAAACAAACTAGTGTTGAGTGGAAAAAAAGGAAGTTATATGGGTTTGAAATGACATAAGGGTGAGTAAATGATGACAGAATGTCTGTTCCAAAACCTAGTGAGCTGCCCCTGGAGGCATAGGCGTGCTCCCGAAGTGACGTGTTCCAAAAGGTAGGTATCTTAATTATGCTGCCTCCGGGTAGGCCAGTGTATGCATATTAGTGTGTAGCATCTTTCCTCTCGCATCACCTGTATTGAAATCAGTTGTGAACCGAGTTTCCCATGTGCTGTGTGTGAGGAGAGCTATTTGAATGATGCGTGGAGTTGCAATCTATGAAGAGTGTTCCAGTTCATTCTCTTATGATGCTCCATTTCAGTTAAGATGCTGCCATAGAAGACAGCCGCCTATGTAGGCAGAAGACAGCGAGTCAGGTCACTAAGTTTTGGAACAGACTAGAACTATTCCTTTAATGATTATGAATGACTTAGCAGACAACTGTTATATTGATGTAATGTCAAAACGTGACACACTTTTGTCTCAACCTGTCTCTGTCATTCAGTTCTGTTAAAATAGTTGCACACAAACAAATCTGACAAACAATGAGAAAGAGTCACTGGAAAAAGGTCTTACAGGAAGAAGTAATTAATTAATGATTTAACATAACAGAAACAAAGCAATGATACAGATGATTGTCTGATATTGCCTCTTTGTGGTAAAGCAGTAAGATCTCATTTCATGTGAGGTTAAGTTTCTCATTTTGCAGATGAATGCTCTGTTGTATTACTATGTGTTGTCTAATGCCATTCATCATTATAAAGTAGATGAAGTGATTTATGAAAAAGAGGTTCTTTTGGCATTGAATATTCATGTATTGTTTTGCATTGTTATTGATATGCATTTTAACAAGCCGCACATTAATATTCGGTGTGTTTTAATGTTGTTCAGCACAGCTGAAAACATGCAACAACACCTCAGGTTAAGGTCAGATGACTGTCTTTGTGTGTGTATTGTGGCAAGAGAGAGAAGAAATAAGAGAGGGAGATGGAAAGATGCATATTCATGTTTTTCAGCATGATTTGGAAAACAAAATAATGAAGTGCCCACTTCACTTTGAGAGCGGTGGGCACACCCACTCTCTTCATCTGTTTTTCATTTTCTCTTCATTATCCTTTGTCTTTCTCATATGTTTCTCTTATTCTGTTCACCTTCCAATCTCACAGTCTTATTTTTAAGTATTTAAATTTTCATATGTTGCAATAAGAGCTGTTAAAAGTAACATTTAGTCTTATGTGAGTATTTATATATAGCATTATTACGCCATTACCACTTTTTTTTATGTAGTTAAAACATTTACATAATTTGACATTGTTTCATTCTGTTCTGAGTGATTTCTAAAGATTGTTTGGAATAAAAGAATCAGCACAACCTTAACCGTGTTCAATACAATACATTATTTCACAGTTAAATAAATTAAATATCATGTAAATATCAAGATATGAAGCATCATGCACAAGCAAAACACTGTAAATTGTACTAATTGCTGTAACACCAATAGCTATGTTTCCATCCAAGTTGCGAATTTAATTTACACGAAAAAAGATTACATGGTTAAAATTATAAAGCCGCGCTTTCGTCCCTTGTACTCAAACGAACAAAATCGTCACTTCCAGAGAAATTGTAGCAATGTGGCTCTTTTATTAATAAAATACTCGCGGTTTAGAGTGCACTGACAAAAAACTGTCAAGAACGTTGTCTTATGTCTGGGAGCAAAAGCGCATCACAGAGTTCTGGGAGCACTATGTGTGTGCGTTCCTCCTTCCTTTTCTCTTTGCCATGCAGATATATAAAATATTTTTCAAAAGTGTCAATAAACCTGCTCTTTGGCACAGTTCATGTTTGTATTCGACTTATTTGCTCTGCAAACTCTTTGCAGGCTTTACATTTTCAAGACACCATTTTTTCAGAATGACCAGAGCAACATTTCAAAAGTGATTATTGGTGCGCTGGTTAGTCAAGTATGAATGAGTTATTCAGTCACATGACTTTTTTGATGCGAATCTTGTATTCCTAATAAATTCAACAGGAGTTTATTCTGTTAATGTGTTTCCATCACAGTTTTTTGTGCGTTTCTTTTTATCGAATAAAAAATGTATCCACCTCAAGCAAGCGTATATTTTTTTTATATGCATTTTGGAGTTTTAATTGCATCTTGGTGTTTCCATCCAGCAGTTTTTATGCTATAAAAATACGTGAATGGAAACCCAGCTAATGACATTTTTGGTATATCTTTGATATTATATTTAATTTCCTTAAAAATGGAACTGAAAGAACTACATTATGAAAGGAATATATATATATATATATATATATATATATATATATATATATATATATATATATATATACACACACACACACACACTACCGGTCAAAAGTTTTGAAACACTTACTCATTATTATCATTTTTTTTTTCTTCACATTTTAGAATAATAGTAAAGTCATCAAAACTATGGAATATCATAAATGTAACTATGGGAATTATGTTGTGACTAAACAAAATCCAAAATAAATCAAAACTGTGTTATATTTTAGCATCTTCAGAGTAGTCACCCTTTGCCTAGAATTTGCAGACATATACTCTTGACATTTGACTCTTGACATCGCCCTGGGATGCTTTTTAAACAGTATTGAAGGAGTTCCCATCTATGTTGGGCACTTTTTGGCTGCTTTTCTTTATTTTTTG